>NC_058521.1:240062193-240692693 GCF_904849725.1 Hordeum vulgare subsp. vulgare
AGTGGTTGTGCAAAAGATGTAATCCCACTAGTTATATGAAAGTGACAAAATAAGAGACTCTCTTTGAAGAAAATAGTGCTATTTTGTAGCACAAGTGTTGAAAAAGATAGTAACACTGTCCCTTCTCTATTTCTCTCATTTTTTTATTTTTTTCTCTCTTTTTTGGTGGGCTTATTTGGCCTTTCTTATTTTTTTTATGGGCTTCGCTAGCCTCTTTTATTTTTTTGAGAAGTCCGGAGACTCATCCCAACTTGTGTGGGAATCATAGCTTCCATCATCCTTTTCTCACACGGGACAATGCTCTAATAATGCAAACCATCACACTTTTATTTACTTACAACTCAAAGATTACAACTCTATATCTAGCACAAAGTATGACTCTATAAGCAATATGGACGTGATGGTGCGTGTCATAAAAACTAGACGGTGGTTTTGCATGGCAATACATCTCAGAATGGCTATGAAAATGCCATAATAGGTAGATATGGTGGCTTTTTTGAGGAAAATATATGGTGGCTGTTTTGAGGAAGGTGGGTTTAATGTACATGCGAGAGTTGCACGATACTAGAGAGGCTGGCAAAGGTGGAAGGGTGAGAGTGCGTATAATCCAAGAACTCAACATTAGTCATAAAGAACTCACATACCTATTGCAAAAGCATATTAGTCATCGAAGCAAAGTATTAGACTCATGCTCCTAGGGGAAGGGTTGGTAGGAGTTAACCATCGCGCGATCCCGACCTCCACACAAAGGTTGACAATCATTAAACAAATTATGCTCCGACTTCATCGCATAACGGTTCACCATACGTCCATGCTACGGGAATCACAAGATTTAAAACAAGAATTTCTTCTAATTCAAAATTACTTACTAAGATGACTCTCATATTATCATCTTCACATCTCAAAACTATATGAAAGGAATCAAACTTCTCATCATATTCAATGCACTTAATATGAAAGTTTTTATTATATCCCTCTTGGATGCCTATTATATTAGGACTAAATTCATAACCTAAACCAATTACCATGCTATTTAAAGAACTCCCAAAATAATATAAGTGAGGTACAAGAGTTTAATAATTTCTATAAAACACAACATCATCGTTTTCTAAAAGATATAACTGAAGTACTAGAGCAACATTGCCTAGCTCAAAAGATATAAGTGAAGCACAAAAAGTATTCTAATAAATTCACGATTCAGCATGTCTCTCTCTCAAAAGACGTGTGTAGTAAGGATGATTGTGGAAAACCAAAAAGTAAAGACTCATATCATACAAGAGGCTCCAAGCAAAACACATATCATGTGGTGAATAAAAATATAGTCTCAAGTAAATTTACCGATGGATTGAAGACGAAAGTGGGGATGCCTTCCGGGGCATCCCGAAGCATAGGCTCTTTGGTATCCTTGAATATGGCTTGGGGTGTCTTTGGAATCCCCGAGCTTAGGATCTTGCCACTCCTTATTCCATAGTCCATCAAATGTTTACCCAAAACTAGAAAACGTCACAACACAATACTCAACAGAAAACTCATGAGATCCATTAGTATAAGAAAAATAAATGACCACTTTAGGTAATGTGGTGAACTCATTATTTATTTATATTGATGTATTATTTAATATATTCCAACTTATCCATGGTTCATACCCCCCGATAAAACTCATAGATTCACCAAAATAAGCAAACAACACGAAGAAAACAGAATCTGTTAAAAACAGAACAGTCTATAGCAATCTATTTACTTCGAATATTTCTGTAACTCCGAAAATTATGAACAATTAGGACAATCTGTGCAATTTATAAATAGATCTCGTGTAAAGAAATCAGAATAAAAGACGTTCGAGTGAATTTATAAAATTCCTGGACTGAGAGCGAGAGTTTCTGTTTTTCAGCAACATCAACTTGCAAACACCGTAGACCATCCCAAAGGTCCTACTTGGCTCAAACACTAATTAAAACAAGAAAACACAATTATCATAGAGGTAATAATGTATGCACACTCAAAAACAGAAGAAAAAAGAAGAACATAAAAATAACATTGGGTTGCCTCCCAACAAGCGCTATTGTTTAACGCCCATAGCTAGCATGTTGATTTCAATGATGCTCACATAAAGGTGAAGAATTGAAACATAAAGAGAGTATCATCAATCATATGGAAAGCATATTTAAGTCTAACCCACTTCCTATTCATAGGGATTTCGTGAGCAAACAAATTATGGGAACAAGCATCAATTAGCACATGAAGGCAAAAGGAGTATAACTTCAAAATTTCCAACACACAGAGAAGAAACTTGATATTATTGCAATATGTAAAAGCATATGTTCATCTTTCATAGTAATTTTCAGTAGCATCATGAATAAATTCAACAATATATCTATCACATAAAGCATTATTTTCATGATCCACATGCATAAAAGTCTTACAATCTTCCAAGGTAGTGGGATTAACATTAACTAAAGTCATGACCTCTCCAAACCCACTTTTATCAAAAAATTCAAAAGATTGAACACTCTCCAAATATGTGGGATTCTTTTTACCTAAAGTTGACACTCTTCCAAACCCACTTTCGATATCATCTTCATCAAGAGTATTAAATAAATTATCAAGATCTTCAGAAGCATTATCACACAAATCATGATCATTGCTATAAGTAGTGGTCATGGCAAACTCATCAAATATAGCATCCCCAAGCTTATGGGTTTGCATATCATTAGCACAATTGATATTAATAGAGTTTATAACCATGTCTTTGCAATATGCTTTTCATTCAAGGAAACATCGTGAATCACTTCATCACAGTTTTTAGATTCACGAATCTCAAGCAAAACTTCATGGAGATAATCAAGTACACTCAACTCCTTAGCAATTGGTTCATCATAATTGGATCTCTTGAAAATATTAGCAAGTATATGAGGATCCATATCAATAGATTTTAAGCAAGCAAAGGTGCAAGCAAATAGAAGGCTGATAACCCACAAGTATAGGGGATCGCAACAGTTTTCGAGGGTAGAGTATTCAACCCAAATTTGTTGATTCGACACAAGGGGAAGACAAACAATATTCTCGAGTATTAGAAGTTGAGTTGTCAATTCAACCACACCTGAAAGACTTAGTATCTGCAGCAAAGTATCAGTAGTAGAGTAGTGTGATAGCAACAGTAGCAATGGTAACCAGTAGCAATAGTGACAGCAGTAATAGTAGAGTAATAGTAGCAGCAGTGACAGAAGTAGCGACAAAGTAACATAGCAATGACCAGTAGGAAAAACTCGTAGGCATTGGATCGGTGATGGATAATTATGCCGGATGATGTTCATCATGCAACAGTTATAACACGGAGAGATATGTAACTAGATCCAGTTCGTCAATATAATGTAGGCATGTATTCCGTATGTAGTCATACGTGCTTAGGGAAAAGAACTTGCATGACATCTATTGTCCATCCCTCCCGTGGCAGCGGGCTCATAATGGAAACTACGGGATATTAAGGTTCTCCTTTTAATAGAGAACCGGAACAACGCATTAGCACTTAGTGAATACATGAACTCATACTATGGTCATCTCCGGGAGTGGTTCCGGCTATTGTCACTCCGGGGTTGCCGGGTCATAACACATAGTAGGTGACTACAACTTGCAAGATCGGATCAAGAACACACATATATTGATGACAACATAATAGGTTCAGATCTAAAGTCATAGCACTCGGGCCCTAGTGACAAGCATTAAGCATGGCAAAGTAGTAGCAACATCAATCTCAGAACATAGTGGATACTAGCGATCAATCCTCGTCCAAACTAACTCGGTTACATGATAGATCTCATCCAACCCATCACCGTCCAGCAAGCCTACAATGAGATTACTCACGAACGGTGAAGAGCATCATGGAATTGGCGATGAAAGAAGGTTGGTGATGATGATGGCGGCGATCTCCCCTCTCCGAAGCCCAGAACGGACTCCAGATCTGCCCTCCAGAGGAAGAACAGGTGGTGGTGGTGCCTCCATATCGTAAAACGTGATGAACTCTTCTCCTTGATTTTTTTCCGAACGAAGGGACTAAATAGAGCTGGAATTGGAGGCGGTGGAGCTCTGTGGGCCCACAAGCCCGCTAGGCGCAGCCAGGGGCCCCCGCGCCTGGTGGGCTTGTGGGCTCCACACTCCACTTCTCCGGTTGATTCCTGTGGCAGTATTTTATATATATTCAACAAAAAATCCTCGTAAATTTCCAGGTCATTCCAAGAACTTTTATTTCTGCCAAAAACAACACCATGGCAATTCTGCTGAAAACAACGTTAGTCCGGGTTAGTTCCATTCAAATCATGCAAATTAGAGTCCAAAACAAGGGCTAAATAGTTTGGAAAAGTAGATACGATGGAGACGTATCAACTCCCCCAAGCTTAAAGCCTTGCTTGTCCTCAAGCAAATCAGTTGAATAACTGAAAGAGACAAAAGAAAAACTTTTACGAACTCTGTTTGATCTTGTTGTTGCAATTATGTCTAACTCATATTCAGATTTTCATTAAGATCACAAGCTAACCACATAAGCAATGACATTTAGGTCTCAAGAGGAACTTATATCAATAGCATAATCAACTAGCGGGCAATAATAATAAGTTTCAAACGTCAACACTTCAATCAAAACAATCATGAAGCAATACGAACAGATGGTATCTCGCTAGCTCTTTCCGAGACCGCTAAACATAAATGTAGAGCACCTTCAAAGACCAAGGGCTGACTGAACATTGTAATTCATGGCAAAGAAGATCCAGTCATAGTCATACTCAATCACAACTAAAAGCAAAGCATAAAAATGACAGAGGTGCTCTCTAATTGGTGCTTTTATAAGAAGAGGATGACTCAACAGAAACATAAATAGATAGGGCCTTCGCAGAGGGAAGCATTGATTTGCAGAGGTGCCTGAGCTCAAGCTTTGAAGACAGAGATAAGTAATTTTGGGCGGCATTCCTTCATTGTCAAACAGAAAAGTAAAGTTTACTCCCCCACCACCGATCAATCACACTCCACGACTAGCTGAATACTCGGGTGTCGTCCGTACCAACAACAATCCAGGGGGAGTTTTGTTTGCAATTATCTTTTCGATTTGAGCATGGAACTGGGCATTCCAATTACCAGCCCCTTTCTCGTTAATGATAGTGAATAAACACATATCGAGGATAACACGCCTAGCATGGAAGATACTGATCGGCCCTTGTCAGTACATGAGCGGTTCGGGCATGCAAAACAGATTATTTCTTGAAGGTTTAGAGAGTGGCACATGCAAATTTACTGGAACGACAGGTAGATACCGCATATAGGTAGGTATGGTGGACTCATATGGAACAACTTTGGGTTTGTGGAAGTGGATGCACACGCAGTATTCCCGCTTAGTACAAGTGAAGGCTAGCAAAAGACTGGGAAGCAACCAACTAGAGATCGATAACAGTCATCAAAATGCATTGAGATTAACCAACATTGAGTGCAAGCATGAGTAGGACATAAATCACCATGAACATGAATATCATAGAGGCTATGTTGATTTTGTTTCAACTACATGCATAAACATGCGCCAAGTCAAGCCACTTGAATCATTCAAAGGAGGATACCATCCTATTATACTACGTCATAATCATCTCAAAATTCATGTTGGCATCCAAGACAAACCATTATAAGCTCCTAGCTAATTAAGCATGGCATCAGAAACTATGATCTCTAAGTTGTCATTGCAAACATGTTTCTCTCATAACAAAGCTGAATTAAGAATGATGAGCTAGTCATATTGACAAAAACAAAATAGATCGAGTTCATACCAGCTTTCCCAAGCTCAGTCACTTCATCATATATTGTCATTATTGCCTTTCACTTGCACGACCGAATGATGTGAACAATAATAAGAGTGCTCGTGCATTGGACTAAGTTGGAATCTGCAAGCAAACAGAAAGGAGAAGACAAAGTAATATGGCTCTTTGACAGATAAACAAATATGCATGTGAGAGCCACTAAACATTGTAACCATGGTCTTCTACCTTGACCCAAAGAAAAAGAAAACTATTTACACGGGAAAGCTTCCAACAAGCAAAAGAAGAACGAGAAATCTTTTTGTGTTTTGTCAAACTAGACAAACACACGAGAAGAAAACGAGAACAAGAAATAATCTAGCATGGATGATACAGTGGCAAAGTGTGAACATCGACTAACAAAGTGAAAGTGTGAGCATGAATATAAAGTCGGTAAGAAACACGTACTCCCCCAAGCTTAGGCTTTTGGCCTAAGTTGGTCTACTCCCAAGGAGGGAAATAACGCCTCCAGGGTACTCCAGGGTGGACTGAGGGTGCCACTGCTGGGTGAGCTCCTCTGGCTCCCACTGATAAACTGGCGTCTGGTACTCGATTGGTAGCTCGGGCACGGGCGCATGTGGTGGTGCCATGCCCCAATATGCGTAGATTTCTGAGGGCATAATAATATACCTGCCTAGATGAAGATTGAACAAAGAGGAAGCAGGCAAAGTAATAGTCTCACGAGTACCCTAACTGAATACCAGGTTATAAATCATCCTCGTATTTATATCTTTATCTAGAAAGTCATGGCGAACTATCATAATCTAGATATCTCTCAGGAAGAAGAATCTCTTCTTCCTCGTGCAATCTAATAGGTATCTCAAAATGTCTAGGAAGACGGGTAGCATAGATACCTCCATAAACAACGCCTTTAGAACGGTTCGTGTTCAACCGTTGAGCCACTATAGCGCCCAAGCTATAAGTTTTATCATTATAAAGGGCTTGGCGCAAAACCGCAAGATCTGGGGAGCTAAGGGCCCCAGCTTTCCCACGACCAATCAAACATTTTCCCACGAATAAAGAGAAGTACCGAAGCACGGGAAAATGTATGCTAGCATCTCTAGCGCAAGACACTCCACTCTCCTCTCCTACATCAATAGTATCTATGAAAGCCTCCAAGTCCCGTGGACGAGGTTCATGAATATCCCCAACATAAAGTAAATTGCAAACATTGAAAAAATCCTGAAGTGACATGCGCTGGGGGATATCATATAACTTGAACTCAACCATAGGAGGACTCTTCCTTGGATAAAAGTTAAAGCTTTGCATGAAAATATTAGTGAGGAGGAGGTATTGTGGACACTTATCTTCAACAAAGGCTGTAAGGCCTGTGTTCTCCACCAAGTAGTAAAAGTCCTCATAAAGTCCGGCGGTGTGTAAGAACACATCGCTTGGTCACTCGCACGCTCGAACTTCTGCAACTCGGGGGACTGGATACTTAGGTTTCTTCTTCTCATTTTCATCATCCTTGGGATTACGGCTTGAAGAGCCTCTTAAGAACCTCCTCATCTTTTCCTTTTTCTATCTCTGAAAAATTCTGAAATTTTTAGTTACTCTAAGGAAAAATGAACAAGGCTCAACGAAACTCATAGCAATTACTCCGATAAGTGCCTAGAGGCCATATAACGCATCAAAACTACTTGGGACCAGCTAAAATTAGCATGCAAAGCTCAAGAACAGGGTCACCAAGGCAGCAAAAATACGCGACGTATAAGGCACTAGAGCAAAAACTAATTGGACCAATGGAGGAGTCACATACCAAGGAGCAATTTCCCCAAATCAATTTGGTGAATGGGGCTTTGCACAAGGAGATCGAAAATCGCAGCAAGAAGAGCAAGAACACGGGTTTGAGCTGCTAAACGATTTTTTCTGGAGGTAGGTGAAGGAGATGGGAGCTGGAATAAGTGGAGGGGGACACGTGGGCCCCACAAGCCTCGTAGGCACGCCCAGGGAGGTGCCCGCGCCTCCAGGGCTTGTGGACCACTGCTGCATCCCCCTAACTATCTCTCTGTCTTAGAATTTTTCAAAAATTCGAAAAAAAATCATACTTGACTTTCACGGCATTCGGAGAGATTTTATTTTCGGGGCACTTTTCTACGGGACACAAAAAGTAGAAAACAAGACAAACTTAAGCTAAATCTATCATTTTCTTCTAAGCAACCGAAGGTGAAAGCTTGGAACAAAGGTTTGTGACTCCTCGATTCATCAATACCATGGTCATCGAAAGAAATCCGTCAGTGAGGTTGATCAAGTCTCCTTAACAAACTTTTTTGAATCGCATGAAAAAGAACGGAGAATTTTCGAATAGTCACTAGCTTACCTCAATGGGGATGTGTATATCCCCAACAAGCAAATCATACTTCATCTGACATGGAAAGCTCCCAATAAGAATCGATGAAGTTTTTTCAATGGCATTGATGCTGTGTACTTGATATTGTTTCTTTGGAAAGTGCACCGTATGCTCATTACCTTTGACATGGAAAGTGACATTGCCTTTGTTGCAATCAATAACACCCCCTGCGGTGTTTAAAAAGGGTCTTCCAAGGATGACCGCCATGGCATCATTCTGGGGAATATTCAGGATAACAAAGTATGTTAAGATAATGACGTTAGCAACCACAACAGGAACTTCCTCGCAAATGCCGATAGGGAAAGCAGTTGATTTTTCAGCCATTTGAAGAGATATTTCAGTGGGTGTCAACTTATCCAGTTCAAGCCTACGATAGAGAGAGAGAGGCATAACACTAACACCGGCTCCAAGGTCGCATAAAGCAGGTCTAACGTAGTTGCCTTTAATGGAGCAAGGTGTAGTGGGCACTCCGAGATCACCTAGTTTCTTAGGAGTTCCACCCTTGAAGGTATAATTAGCGAGCATGGTGGAAATCTCAACATCAGGTATCCTCCTCTTATTAGTCACAATATCCTTCATGTACTTAGCATAAGGAGACATTTTGAGCATATCTGTCAAAACCATTTGCAGGAAGACAAGTCTAATCATTTCAACAAAGCGCTCAAAATCCTCATCATCCTTTTTCTTGAATGGTTTGGGAGGTAAGGGCATGGGTTTCTGAACCCATGGTTCCCTTTCTTTACCATGCTTCCTAACAATGAAATCGTTCTTATGGTATCTCTTATTCTTAGGCTGTGGGTTATCAAGATCAGCTGGTTCAATATCCACATCCTTATCATAGCTAGGTTGAGCATCTTCATGAACATCACTATCGATATTATCATTAGGCTCATGTTCATCACCAGATTGCGTTTTAGGATCAGAAACAGAGACATTGTTTGGACTCTCGGGTGTAACAGCAACAGGGTTGCTAGCGTGCAAGTTCCTATCGTTTTCTTCTTCTTTTTAGGATGACTAGGTGCATCAGTGCTAACTCCTTGAGAATCTTGTTCAATTCTCCTAGGATGACCCTCCGGATATAAAGGTTCCTGGGTCATTCTACCGCCTCTAGTGACGACTCTAACAGAATTGTCATTCAACACATTGAGCAAGTCATTTTCAGCCTTAAGTACTTGTTCTACTTGAGTAGTAACCATAGAGGCATGTTTACTCAACAACTTAAGATCATTGACATTTCTGTCCACACAAGCACTTAAATGACTAAGCATACGAGCATTCTGTTCCAATTGTCTGCTAACATAATCATTGAAACTTTGTTGTTGGGCAACAAAGTTATCAAATTCATCCAGGCACAAGCTAGCAGGTTTATCAAACGGAATATCACTCTCATTGAATCTACGAAGAGAATTTACCTCTACTACCTGTATCGGGTTATCAAGACCATGGATCTCTTTGATAGGAGGTAGATTTTTGACATCTTCAGATTTAATGCCTTTCTCTTTCATAGATTTCTTAGCTTCTTGCATATCTTCAGGACCGAGGAATAGGATACCTCTTTTCTTCGGAGTTGGCTTCTGTGACAGCCCGAGACCGACATTTCACAACATTCCCCCCTTTATTCTGTTTTCGTCGCGTGTCTATTTTTATTTGTTGCATCATCATCGGATCATGTGCATGATCAGCATTGCATCGGTATCCCGTTGCCGCCAGCTTTTAAAACTTGCATCCGTTGTTAGTTGCCGGTTCTTGTCGTTGTCCGTTATGAGCCAGACCGTACTCGCACGCGCCAGCGGCATCGTCAAAACCCTATTTTAAAAGTGTTTGTAAACTATTCTCTAATTGAGTTGAAACTTGGCATGCGATCTTAATATAATATAGGTAGGCCGCCGGCCAAATGTCGTCGCAATCGTAGTCCGTCTCGTACCCGAACGGTCGATCGTAGCGGCACCGTATTCGGTCTACCGTCTGACGTTTTTCGGTGTTTTAAAATCTTGTTACCGCACCGTGCTATTTCCCTCTCACCTTCGCCAATGACTCTACACACCCACCTAGACATTCCCGCGTCCGTGGCCGTTTGATCGCGATCACGTGGTCGAAAACTGATCCAAATTCGGATAAACCTAGCCACCCCAACTATAAAAGGAAGGGTCTCCCCTTCCATTTCTGCCTCCCTCTCTCTGCCTCGAAAACCGTGCCCTCACCTAAACCTAGCACAGCCTCCCACCTCTCTCTCTCCCCCTCCAGCCGCCGGGCCCGCCGAGCCCAGATCGGGCCCGGACAAGCCCATCCGCCAGCCGAGCTCCAGATCGGGAGCCCGATCTCCCCGTGCCCCGTGTTCCTCGCCTAGTAGTCGGAGCGCCTCCCGTCGCCGCAGCTGCCGCCGCGCCCCGCCATCGCCGGCACCTCGAGCTGCTCGCAAGAGCGCTGCCGCACCGCCCCGTGCCTCATCTCCGGTCGGTCTGGCCCCCGTTGACGCAGTTGCCGTAACCTCCCGTTGCTGCGTGGCCGGCGGCGATCCCCGCCCTGCCGGTCCTCCCCGCTTCACCTCCCCTCGCCGCCTCCCGCCGCCCACCGGCCCGCCGCCGGCGATCGCTCCCGATGCCAGTCCGCCTCCTCGCCTCCAGAAGTCCCCTGCGCCGCCGCTCCTTCATTGCAGGAGGAGCACGAGGACCCGACGGCCTCTCCTCCTAGCGCGCCTGGGCCGAGTGCCCCGAGGCCCAGTTCCAGTGCCTGCTCCGCATCGGCCCAAGCCGCCAGCACCCCAGGCTGCCGAGCCCCAGCTAGTGTCAGGCCCGTCGCCTCCTCTCCTTGGCCGGCCCAAGAGCCAAGGTGAGGCCCCATCCCCTCTAAACTACTCCTAGGCGCACCTTAGTTTTATTGCGCCCACCAATTTGGCCCGGTTAGGTTATTTAGGATTTCCGGAATTAATTAATTCCGAAAATTGACGTATATTAAAACGCTCGTAGATTCTTAACCGTAAGTCGGATCGAGGCGAGTTGTATATGGATCTCGTGTAGAATTTCACGTAGATTACGAATTTGCAACTTGCATGCATGTTTGGAGTAGCTTGACTTGCCAAGTGCCTAGTTTTGCGTTCTTCCCTATTAGGTTTTTGCCCCGTATTTATTTTCACGCGTGCCCGGGTTGCTCAAATCCCGTAGATAAAATGCTCATATTTTAGGAACCCTTTTGCCATGTATTTAGAGTACCTGTTGGTATTTTTGCATGTAGGATTCCGTAGCTAGTAATTGTTCCGTGTTTAGGACATATTCCCGCATATACGTGTGGAGTTGTTTTTATTATGCAACCCGTCATGTTATATATGTTTTCGGGGTAGAAAGGTCCATAGGATTTAACTGTGCATTTATTTTTAGCTTTTGAGGAAGTTAGTTCGCGTGATATTTTGCCATGTTGCCCTCTTGTCTATTTTGTGTGATTTAATCCGTGCTTCATTTGAAGGAGTTGTCAACTAGAGATATGCCCTTGGAGGTTTAGTCTAGCCACTTGTATTTTTTGTTGCAATAGAAATCCATGTTTAGGTGTGGTTTGCTTGCTCTCAACTTGCTAGGAAATAGTGCTGATTTGGAGATGCTGAAATATTTCTAAGTCTGAGATCTGTTATATTTTGTTGTTGTCTTTGCATGAGTTTATCTGGTGATCTGTATCTCTTTTGAGGTTGGTGCAATGGAGTTAGTTGTAGACTTTAGGATTCTCTAGCATGCTGCCAATTTTCATGCCATTTGGAGTTCTGTAGCTTATGGTTTTGCTGATTTAAATATGCCTTCAGATCGAAAACTGCACTGTCATAAACTGGTATTTTCACTAAGTCTGAAACTGTGTGTGAGGAGCCATTTTGTGACTTCTTTTCCTAGTGTTCCATGCTCCCATGCTAGGTGTTGTTAGTTGTATGTTGTAGTGCTTCTTGACCTCTATTGCCTATTGCCTTGGTTGAGCATATAGGTTTGGTATAGCTCGTAGTTGTGGGGTGTAGAAAATGCTATGTAGCTGATTTTAGCAGATTGTAGTGATTTCTTGTTTAGCTCGTAGTTGTTGAACCGTTGCTCCTTTGATCGTGTCCTATATGAAACTTTCTTAGAATCTCGTGTAGTTTCATATTATCTTGTTGGTTGTATGTTTTGAAATGCTTGTGACTGTCGTTGCACACATATTGCATTCGTGCCATCATATCTTGCGGTGCTCGTATCTTTTGAACCGTAGCTCCGTTGGAGATGTTCTCTATGTGTAAATTGCTTGTAACGATGCATAGAATCACGTGAACTTATTTGTTTGGCTGTTTAACAACTATTAAAACATGTTAGTCAGATCCGAACAGAATTGTTAATTAACTTGTGAGGTCGTTTCGGAGATGCTATATGTCATTTCCGACCTCATTTAAAATGCCTAGATAGGTAGTTTAATTATGCTTCACCTCTTGCCATGTTTAACCACATTTCATATTGTCGTGTACCTAATCGAGAGTGGACTAAATAATTCGAATGTGGAGTTTCGTCAATATGCAACTCGTTGCATATTGAACTTCACTTAATGTGTAGCATTTGATTGTTGTGAATTGTCATGTCGTGTCTTGCATTTATTCTCCGTTCATGCATCATATGTGGTGTGCATCATGTGGTGAATATCGGTGTTGATTCTTGTTTCCGGTTTCCTTCGGCTCGATAGAGTTCCGCAAGCGTGTCGGAAAGTGAGGACCCTTCGACTACGTCCGTTCGTCGGCTTCGCGGAGTCGATCTTCTTCCAAGCGGGATCTCAGGCAAGATGACCATTTCCCCAGATACCATTACTATCATTGCCATGCTTGTTGTATCGTTTCTATCGATTATCTCTCGTTGCCTACCACCTGTTAAATATCAGCCTCTCAACAATGCCATGAAAACCTTCAACCTGTTCACCACCTAGCGAACCACTGATTGGCTATTTTACCGCTTGCTTTTCCATGTGTTAGCGTTGCTAGTTGCAGGTGCAGTTGCTTCGATGTGTAAACATGGGTTCCTTGTTATATCACTCTAGTAGTTGCTATTTAATTTAATGCACCTATATACTTGGTAAAAGTTGGAAGGCTCGGCCTTTCTAGCCTGGTGTTTTGTTCCACCTTTACCCCCTTAGTTTCGGCTACCGGTGTTATGTTCCATAATTGAGTGCTCCTAACACGATCGGGGTTGTTATGGGGACCCCCTTGATAATTCGTTTTAGATTAAAGCTGGTCTGGCAAGGCCCAACTTTGGTACTGCATTTGCCTAATAACCTAATAATAATGCATATGGACCCGCCAACACCCGTGGATTAATTTAATCAACCCCCGGGCCAGTGCTCCTCGTGAATGTTGGTCCCACCTGAGCGATGCCCGACGCCCCCTGGTCACCCAGGGTTTAGCGAGCCCGACGTCTAGCTCATCCGTCGTGTCCTGAGAACGAGATATGCGGCCCCTATCGGGATCGTCGACACGTCGGGCGGCATTGTTGGATTAGTTTTACCTTTTACAAGATATCTTGTGCATCGGGATTCCAGTGATGCTTTGGGTAATCTCAGAGTTGAGGTTTTCGACTAAGGAGTCCGACAAGGTTGCGAGCTTCGTGATCGAGGATTTCTATGCGGCTCGTGGTAATTTGTGATGGACTAGTTGGAGCACCCCTGCAGGGTTAACTATTTTCGGAAAGCCGTGCCCGCGATTATGTGGCGACGTGGAAACTTTGTTTAACACTGGTTCTAGATAACTTGAAGTTAACTTAATTAAAATATGCCAACTGAGTGCTTAACCGTGACTGTCTCTTTCGTGAATTCCTTCTTCGATCGATGACAAGGTGGGGTTATGTCTGACGTAAGTAGGTGTTTAGGATCATTCATTTGATAATGAGTTGTTCACGTCTGTTATGCGTAGATCATCCCCCTCTTTATTCTTGTACTCGTAAGTGGGCCACCTCATATTATGCTTAGTCGCTTGCTGCAGCCTCACCACTTAACCGTACCTCACCTATTGAGCTTTGCTACTCTTGATACCTTTGGAAATGAGATTGCTGAGTCCCCTGTGGCTCACAGATTACTAGAACACCAGTTGTAGGTACATGTAAAGGTTACTTGATGCAAGCACGTTGATTGTTTATTTGGAGTTGCTTCTTCTTCTTCTTCATCGATCTAGGATGGGTTCCAGGCCGGCAGCCTGGGATAGCAAGGATGGACGTCGTTCTTCTTTTCTCGTTTGTTTTCCTCCGTAGTCGGACCCTGCTCTTCTTCGTGTTATTTATGTTTCGTACTGATGTGACTCTGATGTAATTGGTGGCGAGTGTAAGCCAATTCTATATATCTCATCTTTTCAGTACATGTACTTGTAACGATATCCATTCTTGCGAAACGAGGGGATGCGCTTCTATCCCTGAGGAGGCCCTCGTGCCAAATTGAGGATAGGACCGCATCTTGGGCGTTACAAGTTGGTATCAGAGCAGTACCGACCTAGGAGCCCCCTTGATTGATCGAACTTGGCCGAGTCGAGTCTAGTGAAAAACTACTTTGAGTCTAGTTATATATCGGAGAGCAGGACTCTTTTTTCTACTCTTCTATGTTGTGGTGAGGAATCTTGACGTGATAATTTTAATTCTACTCCACTTCTGACTCAAAATTAATTTTAGGATCACGCGGATATTTTTGGAATCTATATGATGCCGATGTGATGGAGTTCTGTCTTAGTGCCTCCTGTCTGACTTGATTTCTTCCTGGGAGTTGAGCTCTAGGGGATTCTCGAGCGCATCATTATCATTCAGATTTCTTTGTATCTCAGAATGAAGGATGTTCACAATTGCTTCAATACTAGTAGTGGCGAGATAACCCCTATGTCCCCAGTACTGCCCTACTTTCTTTCATTGTGATCACGAGGGTCTGTAGTAGATGAAGGTCCGAGATTCTGGTTATGTGTTGACGGATGTGATACACTGGACGGGTTAGTATAGTAGTTGAGTGATATATTACTCCTTGCATCCGTGGACCAGATTGCATGACTAGATAATTTCGGGAGTTCTTAGGTGGGAATTCAAGTAGTTACTTATAGGACAATCTTCCAACAAATGCATGATGTTAGGTTGGGGTTCGACATCTAGTGGATTCGTTTCTTCACGGTCAACTTACAACGGTTCTCGTTGTGTCTTAAAGAGTCCTTGTAGCTTGCTACGACTCGGGGACGCTTCGTATGTCGTGTGCACTGCCTTGCACAGGATGACTATTGTAAGGATCGAGCCCGAGCGATCCTGTCCATGAAAATATCGAACGGAAATCTCTCTCATGAGTTTGTTCTGGCTTGTTTCGTAAGCCTCACCCCTTTGTTTTGTTGGAGTATGGTAATTCAAGTTGCTTCGATGTCAAATGGTGATTTCATATGTGTCCAAGAGTTGTTCTCATATTTCTATGGGAATGCTCATTAATTCTGTTGCTCAAATCAACTTGTCTTTTCAATTCCTTTTCAACCGGAGTCATCGTGTCAATTCTTTTCAACTGTTGTGCTTCTCTTCAAGTGAATTCTATCCTCTCCAATTTTGCAAAGTCAATCTCTTTTTTTCTTTCCAGAGTTGTCTCATCTGTCCCAAGTTGTCTTTGTTTATCCCGCCCTCCCGCCCTTTTCTTCAGTGATTCAATTTTTATCCATGTGTATTTCATTTCATTATAGCTTCCGCTATCTTCTTCCGTTTTGTATCCGGTGGTTCATTGTGAAGATTCTCAGGAGCTTCGTGTTCATATTTATTCAATCTTGTTATCTTTTCCGATGAATTCAATTCAATTATCCGTGTTCATCATATCCTTTTCATCCTTAAATTCTTTCCCATGTTGGAAATTCTTATCGGCCTATCTTGTTTATTCATCCATATCTTTTCTATCCGGAGTGTTGAAGATATCTCAGAAGTTTCTTGTGTTCAATCCTTTTAATTATTTCGAGGTTCACAACCTCATCTAGTTTTCATTTGTACCGGTGCAATCTCTCTTTATATCCAATTATTTTCAACGATGGTTTCTTTCAGTGGGTCAATAACCCACAGGTTCTTTCCCAGGATCTTCTCTGGCTTTTGTAATCTTCTCCGGAGGACTCTAATTCTTTTCAAATATGACATAAGAATGATTTTCATCAGTCATATTCCTTCTTCAAGATCAATTTGAATTAATTCTCATATTTGTCTCAACCTTTCATTCTTCTTTTTTTCGGAGGGGCTCACTAATTCTTGGTGGTGTTCTCCTCATCATTTTTAGCTTGGAACACCGAAGACGTGTTTCTCCCGAATCTTGGTTCATTCTCTTGAAGGTTCATCATTTCAGCTTGGTGCCATCATCTTAATTGTTCCAATCATGAGTAGTCCCTTTCTTGCTATCTGGTGCTTTTCTGAGTTGTTTTCATTCTCGATCCTCCGAAGGCCATCATCCAGAAGATTTTGTTCATTCTCAACTTGCCGCTTTCATTCTCAAATTCTTCTTAATTGTTGTCTCTTCGTTCGTCTCTCATTTATTCCCGTGTCTTCTTCAAGTTTTCCCTTAGTTGGCTCATGATCTCTTCATTCATTCATGTTCGTCTCATTCGTTTCAATTCTTAACGGTGTCTCCTTCAAGACTTCGTCTAGTTTGTGCTCATATATCACCTTAGTTATTTCTAGAAGAATAAGTGGTACACTAAATTCGTTGCTTGTCATCAATTAAACTTGATGAAGGATAAGCATAACATATTTCTTATTCTTGTTCTTAGTGATTTCAATTCTTCTTCCGGAGGGCTCATGATATCAATTCTTTGTCTCAAGTGTTCTTCAAGATTCTTGTGATAGTAGTTGTCATTCTCTTATTCTTTCTTTGATCTCAATGATCTTGTTTTATTCTCTTGTTCCGGAGGCATTGTGATGTTGCCCTTTTGGGTCAATCATGTTGTTCTATCAAGATCATGGTGTTCCCTTGTTCTATTTAGTTGTTTGTTATGAGTCTTGTCTAATTTTCCCATCTTATCAAATTTTTGTCCCCTTTTCCTACCGAAGTGCTGCCGAAATTTTCTGTGAATTCTTGCTTGTTCCTCAAGTCAGTCCTCATCTCTTTGAAACATTCAAGGATCGTTGGTTTCACTCGTTTGTCAAAGAAGAGATTAAGTTTTACCTCTAGCTTTCTCATCCTCTTCCCCCTTTCTTTCTTGGATCTCGGGTCGAGATCCTGTTGTAGTGTAGGAGAGTTGTGACAGCCCGAGACCGACATTCCACAAGATTCCCCCTTTATTCCGTTTTCGTCGTGTGTCTATTTTTATTTGTCGCATCATCATCGCATCATGCACATCATCAGCATTGCATCGGCATCCCGGTTCCGCCAGTTTTCAAAACTTGCATCCGTTGTTAGTTGCCGGTTCTTGTCGTTGTCCGTTCTGAGCCTGACCGCACTCGCACGCGCCCATGGCATCGTCAAAACCCTGTTTTAAAAGTGTGTGTGCCTATTCTCTGATTGAGTTAAAACTTGGCGTGCGGTCTTAATATAATATAGGAAGGCCGCGTGCTAAATTTCATCGCAATCGGAGTCCGACTGGTACCCGAACGGCCGACCGTAGAGGCACCTTATTCGGTCTACAATCGGACGTTTTTCGGTGTTTTAAAATCTTGTTGCCGCGCCGCGCTATTTCACTCTCACCTCCGCTAGCCACTCTACACACCCACCTAGACATTCCCGCGTTCGTGGCCGTTTGATCGCGATCACGTGGTCGAAAACTGATCCGAATTCGGATAAACCTAGCCACCTCAACTATAAAAGGAACGGTCTCCCCTTCCATTTTTGCCACCCTCTCTCTGCCTCGAAAACCGTGCCCTCACCTAACCCTAGCACAGCCTCCCGCCTCTCTCTCTCCCCCTCCAACCGCCGGGCCTGCCAAGCCCACCGAGCCCAGATCGGGCCCAGGCAGGGCCATCCTCCGGCCGAGCTCCAGATCTCCCCGTGCCCCATGTTCCTCGCGTGGTAGCCGAAGCGCCTCCCGTCGCCGCAGGTGCAACCGCGCCCCGCCGTTGCCGGCCCCTCGAGCTGCTCGCCGGAGCGCTGCCGCGCCGCCCCACACCTCATCTCCGGTCGGTCTAGCCCCCGTAGATGCGGATGCCGCAGCCTCCTGTTGCTCGGCGGCCGCCGGCGAGCCCCGCCCTGCCGGTCCTCCCTGCTTCGCCTCCAAGCGCCGCTTCCTGCCGGCCACCGGCGACCTCTCCCGATGCCAGGCCACCTCTTGCCTCCAGGAGTACCGTGTGCCGCCGCTCCTTCAGTGCAGGAGGAGCACGAGGACCCGACGGCCTCGCCTCCTAGCGCGCCTGGGCCGATTGCCCTGAGGCCCAGCTCCAGTGCCCGCTCCGCTTCGGCCTAGGCCGGCCCGTCTTCGCCTCCAGCCACCAGCACCCCATGATGACGAGCCCCAGCTAGTGCCAGGCCCGTCGCCTCCTCTCCCAGGCCGGCCCAAGAGCCAAGGTGAGGCCCCATCCCCTCTAAACTACTCCTAGGGGCACCTTAGTTTTATTGCGCCCACCAATTTGGCCCGGTTAGGTTATTTAGGATTTTCGGAATAAATTAATTCCAGAAAATTGACGTATATTAAAATGCTCGTAGATTCTTAACCGTAAGTCGGATCGAGGCGAGTTGTATATGGATCTCGTGTAGAATTTTGCGTAGATTACGAATTTGCAACTTGCATGCATGTTTGGAGTAGCTTGACTTGCTAAATGTCTAGTTTTGTGTGCTTCCCTATTAGGTTTTTGCCCCGTATTTATTTTCGCACGTGCCCGGGTTGCTCTAATACCGTAGATCAAATGCTCATGTTTTAGGAACCCTTTTGCCATGTATTTAGAGTAGTTGTTGGTATTTTTGCATGTAGGATTCCGTAGCTAGTTATTATTCCGTGTTTAGGACATATTCCCGCATATACGTGTGGAGTTGTTTTTGTTTTGTAACCCCTCATGTTATATATGTTTCCGTGGTAGAAAAGTGCATAGGATTTAGATGTGCATTTAGTTTTAGCTTTTGAGGAAGTTAGTTCGCGTGATATTTTGCCATGTTGCCCTCTAGTCTATTTTGTGTGATTTAATCCGTGCTTCATTTGAAGGAGTTGTCAACTAGAGAGATGCCCTTGGAGGTTTAGTCTAGCCACTGGTATTTTTGGTTGCAATAGAAATCCATGTTTAGCTCTGGTTTGCTTACTCTCAACTTGCTAGGAAATAGTGCTGATTTGGAGATGCTGAAATATTTTGTGACTTCTTTTCCTAGTGTTCCATGCTCCCATGCTAGGTGTCGTTAATTGTATGTTGTAGTGCTTCTTGCCCTCTATTGCCTATTGTCTTGGTTGAGCATATTGGTTTGGTGTAGCTCGTAGTTGTGGGGTGTAGAAAATGCTATGTGGCTGATTTTGGCAGAATGTAGTGATTTCTTGTTTAGCTCGTAGTTGTTGAACCGTTGCTCCGTTTTGGTCGTGTCCTATATGAAACTTGCTTAGAGTCTCGTCTAGTTTCATATTATCTTTCTGGTTGTATGTTTTGAAATGCTTGCCACCGTTGTTGCACACATATTGCACTGATGCCATCATATCTTGCGGTGCTCGTATCTTTTGAACCGTAGCTCCGTTTGAGATGTTCTCTATGTGTAAATTGCTTATAACGACGTGTGGAATCACGTGAACCTATTTGTTTGGATGTTTAACAACTATTAAGACATGTTAGTTCAGATCTGGACAGAATTGTTAATTAACATGTGAGGTCGTTTCGGAGATGCTATATGTCATTTCCGACCTCATTTAAAATGCATAGATAGGTAATTTAATTACGCCTCACCTCTTGCCATGTTTAAACACATTTAATATTGTCGTGTACCTAATCGAGAGTGAAATAAATAATTCGAATGTGGAGTTTCGTCAATATGCAACTCGTTGCATATTGAACTTCACTTAATGTGTAGTGTTTGATTATTGTGAATTGTCATGCCGTGTCTTGCATTTATTATCCGTTCATGAATCATATGTGTTTTGCATCGTGTGGTGAATATCGGTGTTGATTCTTGTTTCCGGATTCCTTCGTCTCGATAGAGTTTCGCAAGCGTTTCGGAAAGTGAGGGCCCGTTCGACTACGTCGGTTCGTCTGCTTCACGGAGTCGATCTTCTTCCAAGCGGGATCTCAGGCAAGATGACCATTTCCCCAGATACCATTACTATCATTGCCATACTAGTTGTATCGCTTCTATCGATTATGTCTCGTTGCCTACCACCTGTTAAATATCATCCTCTCAACAATGCCATGAAAACCTTCAACCTGTTCACCACCTAGCAAACCACTGATTGGCTATGTTACCGCTTGCTTTACCATGTGTTAGCGTTGCTAGTTGCAGGTGCAGTTGCTTCCAAGTGTAAACATGGGTTCCTTCTTATATCACCCTATTAGTTGCTATTTAATTTAATGCACCTATATACTTGGTAAAAGGTGGAAGGCTCGGCCTTTCTAGCCTGGTATTTTGTTCCAACTTTACCCCCTTAGTTTCGGCTACCGGTGTTAAGTTCCATAATTGAGCGCTCCTAACACGATCGGGGTTGTTGTGGGGACCCCCTTGATAATTCATTTTATATTAAAGCTGGTCTGGCAAGGCCCAACTTTAGTACTACATTTGCCTAATAACCTAATAATAATGCATAGGGACCCGCTGGCACCCACGGAGTAATTTAATCAACCCCCGGGCCAGTGCTCCTCGCGAGTGTTGGTCCCACCTGAGCGATGTCCAGCGCGCCCTGGTCACCCAGGGTTTAGCGATCCCGACGTCTACCTAATACGTCGTGTGGTGAGAACGAGATACGGGGCACCTATCGGGATCGTTGACACGTCGGGTGGCCTTGATGGATTAGTTTTACCTTTTACGGGATATCTTGTGCATCGGGATTCCGGTGAAGCTTTGGGTAATATCAGAGTTGAGGTTTTCCACTCAGGAGTCTGACGAGATTGCGAGCTTCGTGGTCGAGGATTTTTATATAGCTTGTGGTAATTTGTGATGTACTAGTTGGACCACCCCTGCAGGGTTAAATCTTTTCGGAAAGCCGTGCCCGCGGTTATGTGGCAACGTGGAAACTTTGTTTAACATTGGTTCTAGACAACTTGTAGTCAACTTAATTAAAATATGCCAACTGAGTGCGTAACCGTGACTGTCTCTTTTGTGAGTTCCTTCTCCGGTCGAGGACACGGTGGGGTTATGTCTGACGTAAGTAGGTGTTTAGGATCATTCATTTGATCATCAGTAGTTCACGTCTGTTATGCGTAGGTCATCCCCGTATTTATTCTTGTACTCGTAAGTTAGCCACCTCATATTATGCTTAGTCGCTTGCTGCAACCTCACCACTTAACCATACCTCACATGTTGAGCTTTGCTAGTCATGATACCTTTTAAAATGAGATTGCTGAGTCCCCTGTGGCTCACAGATTACTACAACTCCAGTTGCAGGTATAGGTAAAGGTTTCTTGACGCGAGCGCGTTGATTGTTCATTTGGAGTTGCTTCTTCTTATTCTTCTTCATCGATCTAGGATGGGTTCCAGGCCGGCATCCTGGGATAGCAAGGATGGACGTCGTTTTTCTTTTCTCGTTTGTTTTCGTCCGTAGTCGGACCCTGCTCTTCTTCGTGTTATTTATGTTTTGTATTGATGTGACTCTAATGTAATTTGTGGCGAGTGTAAGCCAATTCAATATATCTCATCTTTTCAGTACATGTACTTGTAACGATATCCATTCTTGCGAAACGATGAGATGCGCTTCTACCCCTGACGAGGCCTTCGTGCCAAATTGAGGATAGGATCGCATCTTGGCCGTTATAGCTTCGGAATTGGTTCGGGAATAGTCCAAGCATTCTCATTGCACAACATATTATTCAATAGGATCTCAGCTTGTTCTACAGTTCGTTTCCTAAAAACACAACCGGCACAACTATCTAGGTGGTCCTTAGAAGCATCGGTTAGTCTATTATCGAAGATATCAAGTATTTCATTCTTCTCAAGAGGATGATCACGCAAAGCATTCAGCAGCTGGACAAGCCTCCCCAAGCTTGTTGGAGACTCTCTTCTTCAACTTCCACAAAGTTATATATTTCCTGCAAGGCAGCTTGTTTCTTATGGGCAGGAAAATATTTGTTAGAGAAGTAGTCGATCATATCCTGGGGACTACGCACACAACCAGGAGCAAGAGAAGTGAACCAATTCTTAGCATCATCCTTCAGCGAGAAAGGAAAGAGCTTAAGGATATAGTAGTGGCGGATTTTTTCCTCACTCGTGAATAGGGTGGCTATATCGTGCAGCTTAGTAAGATGGGCTACAACCATTTCAGACTCATAATATGAAAAGGATCAGATTCGACCAGAGTGATTTACTCACGGTCGACAGAGAATTCATAATCCTTATCTGTCACAAAGATATGCGAAGTAGCAAACTTCGGGTCGTATTTCATCCTAGCGTTCAAAGATTTTTCTTTCCACTTCCGGAGTAATTTCTCAACATCATAGCTATCCTTACAAGCAAGAAAGTCCTCAGCTATCTCTCCCTCCATAACATAACCCTCAGGCATATCATGCAATTCATATCTAGGAGAGCTAGTTCTAACATGTGAAATAGCAGGTTCTCTTCAATAATCTCAACAGTTTGGGAAGTATCATCACATCTAGCAGCAACTCTAGCAATTTGTGCATCTAGGAATGCACCTAGGGGCAAAGTAGTATCACAAGCATCATGGATAGCAGAAGTAGCGTCATCAAGCACATGCAACACATCAAAATTTCTAGCAGGAGGTGGTGTCGCAAACTTACTCATAACTGAGGGTGAATCAAGTGCAGAGCTAGATGGCAGTTCCTTACCTGTCCTCGTAGTTGAGGGCAAGACTTTAGTTTTTAAATCTCTCAGATTCCTCATAGTGATCAGCAAACGTAAATCCCAAGTGACTCAGAGAATAGAGCTATGCCTCCCCGGCAACAGCGCCAGAAAATAGTCCTGATAACCCACAAGTATAGGGGGTCGCAACAGTTTTCGAGGGTAGAGTATTCAACCCAAATTTGTTGATTCGACACAAGGGGAAGCCAAAGAATATTCTCGAGTATTAGCAGTTGAGTTGTCAATTCAACTACACCTGAAATACTTACTATCTGCAGCAAAGTATCAGTAGTAGAGTAGTGTGCTAGCAACAGTAGCAATGGTAACCAGTAGCAATAGTGACAACAGTAGCAGCAGAGTAACAGTAGCAGTAGTGACAGCAGTAGCGACAAAGTAACGTAGCAAGGACCAGTTGGAAAAACTCGTAGGCATTGGATTGGTGATGGATAATTGTGCCGGATGATATTCGTCATGCAACAGTTATAACACAGAGAGATATGTAACAAGCTCCAGTTCGTCAATATAATGTAGGCATGTATTTCGTATGTAGTCATACGTGCTTAGGGAAAAGAACTTGCATGACATCTATTGTCCATCCCTCCCGTGGCAGCGGGGTCCTAATGGAAACTACGGGATATTAAGGTTCTCCTTTTAATAGAGAACTGGAACAACGCATTAGCACTTAGTGAATACATGAACTCCTCATACTATGGTCATCTCTGGGAGTGGTTCCGGCTATTGTCACTCCGGGGTTGCCGGGTCATAACACATAGTAGGTGACTACAACTTGCAAGATAGGATCAAGAACACACATATATTGATGACAACATAATAGGTTTAGAACTGAAATCATGGCACTCGGGCCCTAGTGACAAGCATTAAGCATTGCAAAGTAGTACCAACATCAATCTCAGTACATAGTGGATACTAGGGATCAATCCCCGTCAAAACTAACTCGATTACATGATAGATCTCATCCAAACCATCACCGTCCAGCAAGCCTACGATGAGATTACTCACGAACGATGAAGAGCATCATGGAATTGGCGATGAAGGAAGGTTGGTGATGACGATGGCGACGATCTCCCCTCTCTGGCGCCCAGAACGGACTCCAGATCTGCCCTCCAGAGGAAGAACAGGTGGTGGCGGCACCTCCGTATCATAAAATGCGATGAAAGGGACTAAATAGAGGTTGAATTGGAGGTGGTGGAGCTCTGTGGGCCCCACAAGCCTGCTAGGCGCGGCCAGGGGGGCCCTCGCCTGGTGGGCTAGTGGGCTCCACGCTCCACTTCTCCGGTTGATTCTTGTGCCAGTATTTTTATATATTCCACAAAAAATTCTCGTAAATTTCTAGGTCACTCCGAGAACTTCTATTTCTGTGCAAAAACAACACCATGGCAATTCTGGTGAAAACAACATTAGTCTGGGTTAGTTCCATTCAAATCATGCAAAATAGAGTCCAAAACAATGGTAAAAGAGTTTGGAAAATTACATACGACGGAGACCTATCAAAGGCACATAGTAGACAAAAAGAGATCCGACGAGAAAAAGGCGAATAAAATGGCGAAATTTTTTGGTATTTTCTGAAAATTGATTTAGAAGTGGGGGAGAGAAAAAGGAGAGGCGAAAGGCAAATAACGTAAATGCAAGAGATGAGTTTGCGATGGGTACTTGGTAAGCTTGATCTTCCTATGTATCCTCCCCGGCAACGACGCCAGAAATCCTTCTTGCTACCTCTTGTGCTTTGCGTTGGTTTTCCCTTGAATAGGAAAGGGTGATGTAGCAAAGTAGATAAGTAATTCCCTCACTTTGTTGAGAACCAAGGTATCAAATTAGTAGGAGGAACAAGCAAGGCCCCAATCATAGTACCTACATGAATAATCAAACTCTTGCACCCAACTCTTAAAAGGGGTTGTCAATCCCTTCAGTGTTATTTGCAAGGATGAGATTTGATAGAGATAGATGTAAAAGATTGCGGAAACAAAAGTAAATAAATTGCAGCAATATACTTTTGGTATTTTTAGTTTATAGATTTGAAATATAATATGGAAAATGGACCCGGGGGCCATAGGTTTCACTAGACGCTTCTCTCATGAAGGAAAATAATATGGTGGGTGAACAAATTTCTCTCGAGCAATTGATAGAAAAGCGAATAATTATGAAGATATCCAAGGAAACGATTATGAATATAGGCATCATGTCCATGTCAAGTAGACTTAAACGATCCTGCATCTACTACTATTACTCCATACATCGATCGACTCCTGCCTGCATCTGGAGTATTAAGTACATGAAGAATAGAGTAACACATTAAGTAAGATGACATAACGTAGAGGGATAAACTCAAGCAATATGATGAAAACCCCATCTTTTTATCCTTGATGGCAACAATACAATACTTGCCTCGCTACCCCTACTATGCTACTGGGTAAAGACACCACAAGATTGAATCCAAAACTAAGCACTTCTCCCATTTCAAGAATTACCAATCTAGTTGGCCAAACCAAACCAATAATTCGAAGAGACTTGCAAAGATATGAAATCATGCATATAAGAATTCAGAAGAGACTCAAATAATATTCATACATAATCTGAACATAAACTCACAATTCAATGGATCTCGACGAACATACCGCAAAAGAGTATTATATCGGATAGATCTCCATGAAGATCATGAAGAGCATGGTATTGGAGATCAAAGAGAGAGAAGAAGCCATCTTGCTACTAGCTATGGACCCATAGGCCTGTGGTTAAATACTCACACATCATCGGAGGGGCAATGGAGTTGATGTAGATTCCCTCCATGATCAATTACCTCTACAGGAGATTATTGGAAAAGGCTCCCAGATTGGATCTCACGGGAAGAGAGGCTCCCGACGGTGAAAATGTATTTATGTTGCTCTTTTTGGCGATACGGGAATATTTGGGAATTTATAGGCCAAAGAATAGGGTTAGGAGGCCTCCTAGGGACCCACAAACCAGGGGGGCTCGACCACCCCCCTAGGGCGCACCCTACAGGATTATAGCCTCCCGGCAGGTGCCCTGCCCCCTACTCCAAGTCTCCTAGGTGTCTTCTGGTCCAAGAAAAATCTTTTCGGAGATTTTGTTCCATTTGGACTCCGTTTAATATACCTTATCTGCAATACTCAAAAACATGGAAAAAACAGAACCTTGCACTAGATTCCAGATTAATAGGTTAGTCCCAGAAATAATATAAAATAGCATATTAATGCATATAAAACATCCAAAACAGATAATATAATAGCATGGAACAATCAAAAATTATAGATACGTTGGAGATGTATCAGTGGAGTATCGACCATAGTGCTTTGACTTAGGGCCCAAGCCTATGGCATAATCCGACCATGTATGGTTCGGTAAAGCTTAGGGGTTTCAAGGATCTTAAGATGGGAGTGAACATATATTACCTTATTTGTCAGGACCCCAATCCTAAGCCATAGGAATCCAGCCTGTAACACATCGCATCTCTTTGCGGTCTCACGCACGGTTATCCCCACAGCTGCAGCCTTACCTTAGCCGGGACCGTTTGCGCCTTTTGACTCGCGTATGCAATTGTGTCGCTAGCAATCCAATGACAAAGAACCCGGATTGTCATGTCTAGTCATAAACCAAAGTGGCAGTTCCGCACAGGGACAGGCATACATGACCCAGCAAAGCAGGTGTCGGTCACCAGCGAATGTAGATGAGTCGTAGCAAGCTACAAGGACTCCATTACATCGCATGACATTTCCCCAACGGGGACAGACACAGCAGCTAAGATTGACACATGCCGGTCAACCAATATGTCCGGAGTAGTTGCGAACTACCATGGCTCGTTGGATCACGAAGGGGCATTTCCCTGTAGGGAATGCTACTAAAGCCTACGGCTAGGTAATCGAACCCCATACATATCAAGTACAACACACGTACGCATGGCATACCGATATGTATAGATACATCGATGGCATCACAACATAACCATAGACATACAAACTTTATTTAGAAGACTCGGAAGAGCCACACACATAATATTACAAGGTAGGGGTCTCACGACCCATCTTCACAAGTCATACACACAAATCTTACAAACCAACGGAAGAGTAAAGATGTCTGAGTACAGACAGAAGGAAGACAAAGGCACATGGAATGACTATCTACAGACCCGTCCTAGGGTCAGATCGTAGCTGGGATACCAGCTACTCGTCGTCGTCGATGTCTAGGTAGAACCCTCCATTAGGGTCATTAACAACCTCTGCAACAATTATTAAGCAAACATGAGCACAAAAGTACTCAGCAAGACTTTAGGATAAGCTATCTACTCATGCAATGTATCAATAAGGAATTGTGGGGTTTCATGCAGAAAGCCAACATTTGACTCGTGGCTAGACAACTTGCATTTTTAAATAATTTTTACAACTTGATTTGTCGCACACGAGTCCACCAACACCACAACAATACTCCATCATGGAATCATTCCGTTTCCATGTAGTCCATATCCGCGGACGCGGCTATTCGAATAGATCATAACCCTGCAGGGGTGTACTTCTTCACACACGCTCTCGCCACTTATCGCCATGTGCATGTCATGCACCTCGGCAACCTTCAAGCGGAAACCCAGCGAGGGAGTCGGCCACGACCGTTAACCACGCTAATACTTAGTCCAGGTCTATCGCCTATCTCAGGGTAACCCACACGGAAGTCCGGCCGAGGTTTTCGCCATGGCCCCAAACGATGTGCACAGGGTTCCAAACCCACCATCCGCGTGCCACTTGGTACATCGTGCCACTACCTACCGCATCATAGCCCACCTCTCAGGTCAGCGCTATGCACGGCCTCCAGCATGACTATAAACAGCAGAAACTACTTGCAACTCCTGGACCGGGTACTAAGCGGTTAATAAGTCGAGCGGGGTCATATTTCAGGGCCCAGCATGTAGTAGTATCTCGTCTTGGATTACATACACGAAACTCAGTTCCTAAGGACGGTTCCAATGAAACAACCCGCCATGTACTCCTACATAGCCTTTCACCGGACCTTTAGCAAATTAGGTTTAACACACAACTTTTACTTACTGAACGCATTCTCACAATTCTGTTCATCACCCAGATGACAGACCATACATAACTCTAAGCATAGCATGCATAGCAGGATAAGGCACATCATGGCTCAAGCATCTACCAGGTATGCTAGGTTGCAAGGTTCAGCTATTTACTATGACAAAACAGGTCATGCAAAGGAAGTGGGTTCAACTAACGTGGCAAAAGCATTTGATCCTAATGCAATAAGTAAGTGCAGGAGCGAGAACATGGGATTTATCGGGGTGATCAAAATGGTTGCTTGTCTTGTTGCTTAGTAGGGGGAAAATATCCGTCAGTCGGATATTCAGTGGAATTCGGAGGAGCGGAGCCTACCGATAGAAATGACATCAATCAATATCAATCATATGCAACAAGATGATGCATGAGCATGGTATGAAGATGAAAGGTGGTAGGCTAATGTAGCTACCATTTATTAAGTTGAAGTTGATTTGAATCAAGATTCAAATATCAATTCAAACCAGGTATTTTCGAATACCCTTTTAATTGATTCGACCTGATGCTCAGGTCATCTTTTTTTAACATGCATCGGAATGATATGTTGAGTTGCTGGTTGTCACTGAGCATTGTTTGGTCATGGCATTTGAAGTGGAATTCAAATGAATTTCAAATTCTAACTCCAAAGCATTTATTAAATTTAACCTATTCACCATTTTGCATGTTTGGTCAAGTTAACATGTTCAAACATATTTGAAAATGGCATATTCAGATTCCTTAGATTTTTCTGATCATTTTTCATATATTTATTGTCCAATTTGGAGTTATATTCAAAGTTTTGAACTTATTCTCGAATAATTTTTGAACAGAAAAAGCTTTATTGCATCAGCATGACATCAGCAGGTCCAACTGGCCGTTGAAAGTCAAACCTGACCAGTGGGACCCACTGGTCAGTAACTCAGGCCAGTTTTTAGTTTAAATTTAAGTTAATTAGTTAATTAGCAGGGTAGGACCCACCTGTTAGTGACTTCTTAGGTTAATTTAATTAAGTTAATTTTATTTTTATTATTACTAATTAACGACATGCTGGCCCCACCTATCATAGACTCAGGGGGGTCAGATCCAAAACAGATAATATAATAGCATGGAACAATCAAAAATTATAGATACGTTGGAGATGTATCAGTGGAGTATCGACCATAGTGCTTTGACTTAGGGCCCAAGCCTATGGCATAATACGACCATGTATGGTTCGGTAAAGCTTAGGGGTTTCAAGGATCTTAAGATGGGAGTGAACATATATTACCTTATTTGTCAGGACCCCAATCCTAAGCCATAGGAATCCAGCCTGTAACACATCGCATCTCTTTGCGGTCTCACGCACGGTTATCCCCACAGCTGCAGCCTTACCTTAGCCGGGACCGTTTGCGCCTTTTGACTCGCGTATGCAATTGTGTCGCTAGCAATCCAATGACAAAGAACCCGGATTGTCATGTCTAGTCATAAACCAAAGTGGCAGTTCCGCACAGGGACAGGCATACATGACCCAGCAAAGCAGGTGTCGGTCACCAGCGAATGTAGATGAGTCGTAGCAAGCTACAAGGACTCCATTACATCGCATGACATTTCCCCAACGGGGACAGACACAGCAGCTAAGATTGACACATGCCGGTCAACCAATATGTCCGGAGTAGTTGCGAACTACCATGGCTCGTTGGATCACGAAGGGGCATTTCCCTGTAGGGAATGCTACTAAAGCCTACGGCTAGGTAATCGAACCCCATACATATCAAGTACAACACACGTACGCATGGCATACCGATATGTATAGATACATCGATGGCATCACAACATAACCATAAACATACAAACTTTATTTAGAAGACTCGGAAGAGCCACACACATAATATTACAAGGTAGGGGTCTCACGACCCATCTTCACAAGTCATACACACAAATCTTACAAACCAACGGAAGAGTAAAGATGTCTGAGTACAGACAGAAGGAAGACAAAGGCACATGGAATGACTATCTACAGACCCGTCCTAGGGTCAGATCGTAGCTGGGATACCAGCTACTCGTCGTCGTCGATGTCTAGGTAGAACCCTCCATTAGGGTCATTAACAACCTCTGCAACAATTATTAAGCAAACATGAGCACAAAAGTACTCAGCAAGACTTTAGGATAAGCTATCTACTCATGCAATGTATCAATAAGGAATTGTGGGGTTTCATGCAGAAAGCCAACATTTGACTCGTGGCTAGACAACTTGCATTTTTAAATAATTTTTACAACTTGATTTGTCGCACACGAGTCCACCAACACCACAACAATACTCCATCATGGAATCATTCCGTTTCCATGTAGTCCATATCTGCGGACGCGGCTATTCGAATAGATCATAACCCTGCAGGGGTGTACTTCTTCACACACGCTCTCGCCACTTATCGCCATGTGCATGTCATGCACCTCGGCAACCTTCAAGCGGAAACCCAGCGAGGGAGTCGGCCACGACCGTTAACCACGCTAATACTTAGTCCAGGTCTATCGCCTATCTCAGGGTAACCCACACGGAAGTCCGGCCGAGGTTTTCGCCATGGCCCCAAACGATGTGCACAGGGTTCCAAACCCACCATCCGCGTGCCACTTGGTACATCGTGCCACTACCTACCGCATCACAGCCCACCTCTCAGGTCAGCGCTATGCACGGCCTCCAGCATGACTATAAACAGCAGAAACTACTTGCAACTCCTGGACCGGGTACTAAGCGGTTAATAAGTCGAGCGGGGTCATATTTCAGGGCCCAGCATGTAGTAGTATCTCGTCTTGGATTACATACACGAAACTCAGTTCCTAAGGACGGTTCCAATGAAACAACCCGCCATGTACTCCTACATAGCCTTTCACCGGACCTTTAGCAAATTAGGTTTAACACACAACTTTTACTTACTGAACGCATTCTCACAATTCTGTTCATCACCCAGATGACAGACCATACATAACTCTAAGCATAGAATGCATAGCAGGATAAGGCACATCATGGCTCAAGCATCTACCAGGTATGCTAGGTTGCAAGGTTCAGCTATTTACTATGACAAAACAGGTCATGCAAAGGAAGTGGGTTCAACTAACGTGGCAAAAGCATTTGAAGCATTTGATCCTAATGCAATAAGTAAGTGCAGGAGCGAGAACATGGGATTTATCGGGGTGATCAAAATGGTTGCTTGTCTTGTTGCTTAGTAGGGGGAAAATATCCGTCAGTCGGATATTCGGTGGAATCCGGAGGAGCGGAGCCTACCGATAGAAATGACATCAATCAATATCAATCATATGCAACAAGATGATGCATGAGCATGGTATGAAGATGAAAGGTGGTAGGCTAATGTAGCTACCATTTATTAAGTTGAAGTTGATTTGAATCAAGATTCAAATATCAATTCAAACCAGGTATTTTCGAATACCCTTTTAATTGATTCGACCTGATGCTCAGGTCATCTTTTTTTAACATGCATCGGAATGATATGTTGAGTTGCTGGTTGTCACTGAGCATTGTTTGGTCATGGCATTTGAAGTGGAATTCAAATGAATTTCAAATTCCAACTCCAAAGCATTTATTAAATTTAACCTATTCACCATTTTGCATGTTTGGTCAAGTTAACATGTTCAAACATATTTGAAAATGGCATATTCAGATTCCTTAGATTTTTCTGATCATTTTTCATATATTTATTGTCCAATTTGGAGTTATATTCAAAGTTTTGAACTTATTCTCGAATAATTTTTGAACAGAAAAAGCTTTATTGCATCAGCATGACATCAGCAGGTCCAACTGGCCGTTGAAAGTCAAACCTGACCAGTGGGACCCACTGGTCAGTAACTCAGGCCAGTTTTTAGTTTAAATTTAAGTTAATTAGTTAATTAGCAGGGTAGGACCCACCTGTTAGTGACTTCTTAGGTTAATTTAATTAAGTTAATTTTATTTTTATTATTACTAATTAACGACATGCTGGCCCCACCTATCATAGACTCAGGGGGGTCAGATCCACCGGCGGCGAGGTCGATCTCACCGGCGGTGAGCCTCCGGTGACCTCCAGGACGGTGGAGAGGCTCGGAAACGCGGCACAGGCGGCCAAGCTCTGTGTGGAGTGCAGCAGAAGAATGACACGTCTCCCGCAGGTCCATTTTTGTATTTAGCCGAGGACGAACTGACCGGAGAGGGCACCGGCGACGAGTTTGGCGGCGGCCGAAGCTCGGGCATCACTGGGCTCATGGAAACAGAGGGAGTTACGCACGGGACTGAGCTCCTACATGACCTACTCGACGCCCTGAAGCCACTGGTGGCCTCATATGGACGAGCCGTTCACCGGAGTGCTACCTGCGACGAGCTCCCGCGATGGATCTCGTCGGGCTCCGGTGAAAACGGTGGTAGAGGAAGGGATCGAAGGGGGAAACTTGGGGGAAATCTTGCTACGCTCACGGGGAGTGCAGTGGTAGCGCTAGCTTGCTCGGGGATGGCCTGTAGAGAGAGAACGCCGGCGGCGAGCTTCGGTGACCCGAGGAAGAAGACGGCCCATCTCGTCGATTCACTGCATGCTGGCGTCGGGCTCGTAGCTTAGGAGCTTTAGGGAGCTGCGGAGGATATGTTGCACGACTCAGAAGGAGGAGAGGTGGGCTAGAAGGATGGCGAGCTCGAGCTCGGGCTCGGCTCTAATGGCGGCAGAGAAGGATGAGGCAGAGGGGGCGAATGAGGAGAGGGGCGAGCATGGGGAGGCTACGGGGAGGTTATCCCCTCGCGTGCCAGCGTGAAGCGGCGGCCAGGCAGGCGCACAGGTGTGTGGCCGCGCCGGAGTACGCGGCGGCCACCTCGTGCTGCCCACTGGCGAGGAGAAAGATGACAGAGAGAGAGCTGGGCTGGGCCAGGTGAGCAACAGGTAAGATTTTCCCATTTTTTCTGTTTTCAAGCTGAATTGCTCTGTTATTTATTTTGGCTCCAAACTTAGTTCAAAAATTATTTGAACACACTGAAATATTAGTTGGAATATTTCCAACCATTACTGAAGTTTTCAACATTTTTGAAAACTTGAAAGTTTTTTAATTCAAATTTAAACTTGAATTCAGTGGCTTTTTGAATTTAAATAAAATGCCAAATGTGGTTTGAAAATAGTTTTCTTCCGTGATAATTCATTTTCAAGAATTATCAGAAAAGTTGAACTTTTCTTGAGGCCATTTTGGGTTCATTGATTTTAACAAGTTTTGAATTTCCTTAAATTTTGAGAAGTGGCTAGGGTTTTTGGGGTTTTGTTTCACCAGTTGCTTTGAATTTGTTTCAAGTTCTTGAATGCAATAAATGTAAACATGAGCACAATGCTAAAACCTAGTTAGGGATCCAGGGATGTGACAACTCACCCCCACTCAAAAGAATCTCGTCCCGAGATTTAGAAGTCGTCGGGGATAATGCGGGATACTCAAGTCGGAGACGATCCTCTCTTTCCCATGTTGCCTCCTTTTCAGAATGATTTGACCATTGAACTTTAAGAAACTTGAGGTTTCGACGTCGAGTGGTATGCTCAGCATGATCAAGAATACGCAAAGGGTATTCTCGGTATGAAAGGTTATCTTGGAGATCAAGCGTTTCGTGGTCCACTTCACGGATAGGATCCGAAAAGTAACGCATGAGTTGCGAGATGTGGAAGACATCATGAACCTTGGAAATATGCGGAGGAAGTTCCAACTGGTAGGCAACTTCCCCTGGTTTGGCAAGAATGCGAAAAGGACCAATGTAACAAGGAGCCAACTTGCCCTTGATACCGAATCGATGGGTACCCTTCAAAGGTGTAACCCGGAGGTAAGCCTTCTCGTCAACTTCAAAGGTCACAACTTTATGATGACGATCATATTGGCTCTTTTGACGAGACTGGGCTGTTTTCAACTTTTCACGAGTAATGCGAACCTGCTCTTCTGCATCCTGGATCATATCCGGGCCAAAGAGTTGCCTCTCTCCGGTTTCTGACAAATTAATAGGTGTTCGACATCTTCGTCCATAGAGAACTTCAAAAGGAGCTTTGCCCAAACTTGATTGATAACTATTGTTATAAGAAAATTTGGCGAATGGAAGGCACTTCTCCCAATTCATACCGAACGATATAACACAAGCTCGGAGCATATCTTCTAGGACTTGATTCACTCTTTCTACTTGACCACTTGATTGAGGATGGAAAGCAGTGCTAAAACATAAGTGAGTCCCCATAGCATTCTGAAAACTTTCCCAGAAGCGAGAAGTAAAGATACTTCCACGGTCTGAGTTAATCTCCAGGGGAACACCATGAAGAGACACTATTCGAGAGATATATAACTCTGCTAGCTGGCTAGGTGTTACACTCTCACGAACTGGAAGAAAATGGGCTACTTTGGAGAGGCGGTCAATGACCACAAAGATAGCATTATTTCCTTTCTTGGTCTTGGGAAATCCGGTAATGAAATTCATACTGACTTTATCCCATTTCCATTCAGGAATAGCCAAAGGTTGAAGGGTGCCAGCAGGCCTTTGATGTTCTCCCGTAACTCGACGACAAACGTCGCAGTTAGCAATGAACTCAGCAATTTCTCTCTTCATCCTAGTCCACCAAAACCTCTGGTGTAGGTCCTGATACATCTTAGTGCTTCCTTAAGGATTAACTGCCTTAGATGTGGATTCTTAGGAACCACTAGATGATTCTGGAAGAACACAACACCTTGATCATCCATGGAGAATTCATTAGCGTTTTCTCCTTGATCCGTGATATAGCCTTATCACGCTTCTGGCCAGCTATAATTTGATCCTTAAGAGTAGGCTTCGCCACCAGGGTAGAAAGGAATCCTTGAGGAACAATATGGATATTTAACTTCCGAAATTCCTCATAGAGATATGGTTGACCTCGTTGTAGCATCAAATTGTTACAATAAGACTTACGACTTAGTGCATCAGCCATAACATTGGCCTTCCCCGGGGTGTAAGTTATCCCTAAGTCGTAGTCCGTGATCAACTCAACCCACCGTCTTTGCCTGAGATTGAAATCCGGCTGGGTGAAGATATATTTCAGACTTTGGTGATTAGTGAATATTTCGCAACGATTACCAAGAAGGTAATGTCGCCAGGTTTGAAGTGCATGGACTATAGCTGCAAGGTCAAGATCATGTGTGGGATAATTATTCTCATGTGGACGCAACTGTCGAGATGTGTATGCTATCACATGACGATCTTGCATGAGAATGCAACCTAATCCTTGTCGCGAGGCGTCGCAATAGATAACAAAGTCCTTAGAAAAATCTGGTGGTAGCAACACAGGTGCGGAAGTCAGGCGTCTTTTCAGTTCCTGAAAACTATGCTCACACTGTGGTGTCCACTCGAACTTTTTATCTTTCTTGAGGAGTTCAGTTAGAGGCATTGCAACCTTGGAGAAATTCTCGACAAAGCAGCAACAATAGCTCGCTAGACCAAGAAAACTCCTAAGTTGCTTAACCGATTCAGGTTGAGTCCAATCAAGGACAGCTTGAACTCTCTCGGGATTGACAGTAATACCCTTACCAGAGATTATGTGACCTAGATAGGTCACTTCTGTTAACCAAAATTCACATTTTGAAAACTTGGCATAAAGGTGATGCTCTCAAAGTTTCATCAATACCAGCCTTAGATGCTCGGCATGTTCTTGTTCGTTCTGCGAGTAGATGAGAATATCATCGAGGTATACTATGACGAATTTATCCAAATACTCCATGAAGATTGAATTCATCAAGCGAGAGAAGGTGGCTGGGGCATTGGTTAAACCGAAAGACATGACGGTGTACTCGTATTGGCCATAAGGAGTGACAAAAGCCGTTTTTGGAATGTCCCCGTTCCTGATCTTGATTTGATGGTGTCCCAACCGCAAATCCATTTTTGAGAAGATCGAGGATCCAGCGAGCTGATCATACATGTCGTTGATCCTGGGGAGCGGATAATTGTTCTTTATGGTGACCAGATTAACTGGTCTGTAATCTACAACCATCCGATCCGTTTCGTCTTTCTTCTTGACGAAGAGGACGTTACAAGCCCAAGGAGAAGAGCTAGGACGAATGAAACCTTTATTCAAGGACTCATCTAGTTGCTTCTTAAGTTCGGCTAGCTCCTGGGGTGCCATCTTATATGGTCTTCTGGCTATTGGAACAGTTCCCGGAACAAGATCTATCACAAACTCTACATCTCTGTCAGGTAGAATTCCTGGCAGTTCCTGTGGAAAAACATCCGAGAAGTCACAGACTACCGGAATGTCTTCATTTTCCGGAAGAGGGGTGGCATTGAGGGAATAGAGTTGGCATTTGGCAACTCGAGTAGAGACATTGACTATCTCACCCGAGGGATGGGTAAGCTGAACATTTCTAGAATGAGTATCAATCTTGGCGTAGTGAGCTGTCATCCAGTCCATACCCAAGATGATGTTGATATCCGAAGATTTCAGGGCTATCAATGATGCTAGAAAAACTAGCCTGTCTACTAGAATTTCATTGTCATAGGTTATCCTGGAGGTTCGCCACTTACTACCAGGAGTTTGGACAACCAATGGAATTGGCATATCATAGAAAGCCATGTTATGCAACTGTGCATAACTTTCTGAAATGAAAGAATGAGAAGACCGAGTGTAGGAGTTGGCTTCACATAGTAAGCTTTGCTCGACTTGCCTTGCCCAGCGGACTTCCGGGTTGCTTGGCACCCACATTTTGAGGACACTCTCGGGAATAATGCCTTGGTTCTCCACACTTGTAAAAGATCACCTGATTAGCACGTGGTGCGGCACTGCTAGCTGGACCACCATAGGTTTTTGCTGGAGGGTTGGTCTGATTCGTTTGAGGCGCCACATAGGAAGGCCTCGGAGTGTATCTTGGAGGCAGAGAACTGTTTGGAACCCACAGCCTGCGTTTTGGAAACGCGGAACTAGATGAGAGCCAAAGTCACGGGAGTGCTTCTTTGTGGCTTCATAGTCGATATGACCAGTCTCGGCACTGATCGCCTTGTTGACCCGGTCTTGGAAGCTTGTACATTCATGGAGGCGCAAATCACGACGGAGCTCAGCGCTCAGACCCTTACGGAATCTTGCTTGCATCTTGGCATCAGTAGACACCTCCTCTATTGCATAGCGGGAGAGGTTACCGAACTCGCGGCTATAGTCGTCCACGGTCAACTTTCCCTGGGTGAATGCACAGAACTCCTCTCTCTTTCTGTCCATCAGGCCCTCTAGAATATGGTGCAGACGGAAGGCTGCACTAAAGTCTACCCATGTAGCTGCTGGTTCAGCAGGACGCATAGCTTCAAAGTTCTCCCACCACAGATTGGCGGGTCCTTCCAGAAAGTACGCCGCAAAGGTCACCTTGTCGGCCTCAGAAACATTCGCAGAGCGAATCTTACGTGAGGTACTGCAGAGCCAATCATCAGCGTCGAGGGGATCGACGGAGTGATGGAACTTTGGAGGATTCGGCTTCACAAAGTCATTGAGGGACACTGCAGCATTCCGAGGCTGACGAGCCGTATTTTGTTCATTACGCTTTAACAGTCGGTTGGTCTCCCTTTTGTTTCTCTCTGCCTCAAGCATAACTTCCGCCAGAGAGGGCGGGTGAGGCAGTTCTTCCTGCGACGCTTGACTATCCTCGCCTTGCTCATGAGTAGGGGCACGATTCAACCTGGTGAACACCATCCTGACAAACAAACTCACAGCTTAGACCAATATCATCATCAATGCTAGCTATGGATTAAGAATGTACTGAACACATGGAATGCGGAAATGAATATCCGAACAACATGGTAACAAGCAACTGCTATATATACACCATGGTTCATACACACCATTGCATAGTTCAGTACAACCTTAACCGAAGAGCAAACTACTAAAATTGTGAAACTACTCATCAGAGGCTTCCAAGTTTCCTATACATTACTTATCTATGCCTCCGAAATTCATTTCACGACTCAAGCATACTTCACAAGTCACACAGGACTGTGAAAGTACAACTACTACCATACTATACTTCCACTCACGGTTCAGGCATCCGCATAGAACATCTCATAAAGATTGCCTCCATGGCCTCGAAGTTCAACCTGCAGATCAGGAAATACTCCAGCCTGACACCCCTGGGATCCATAAGGACACGGGTGTGGCTTTGGTCCCCTGACTGGTGGTAGTAGAGGTCCGCTAAGAGGGGTGACTCCTCCTATAGCAGGCCATTCAACATGAGCCGGAAGATGGGTTCTAACAGGGTTCAACATCTCCATATCTCCATACCCTGTCTAGACTACCGGTGCCAGCTGCGTCAAAGCTGTCCACAGACGGGCACGTGCAGCATAAATCTCCATACGAAGGGCACGAGCATCCCTGTCTCTATTCTCTAGCATCTCAGCAGTGGATTGCAGCAGCGGATCCTCCATAGATGAATCAAAGTAGACCCCACTCAGGTATCCTTCTTCAGCTGGCTGAGAGGCAGGAACATAGCAGAACTCTGAATTTTGCAGCAGTGCATGTCTAGCCCTCATGATGGTCAGCATTGAATAGGCAGCATCTTGTACTGCCATGTCAATAGTGACCCCCAATCCATAAGACCAATGGATTGGCTCCTCAACTCCAGGGTAATCTGGGAATACCCTAACAGTGCAGAGGTCCTGGCTGTGATTAAAATCCCGGTACTGCTCCTCCATTGTGTACTCTGGGTACCAGCGGTAACCGGACACTGACATGATCCTGACTAGCATGGCCGTATGATCCGGCACATCAATGCACCTAGTCAGACGAACCACCTGACGAGAAGGACGGCTAGGCATCTGAAAATAGAGAGTAGTAATGCAAAAGCATTACAGCTCTGAAGACAAAATTGGGCAGCATAACGGCTGTAAATGCTCAAAAACAATTTTGAGACAACCCATAAAGATAGGATAGCGTAACCAATCAACTATGAAGTTCAATTCTCTGATCATCAAAACTTACTTCCTTTTCCTAGGGATCAAAGAAACCCGAAATAACTCTCGACCCTTTGTCCTATAGTCTACCGATCAGAAACACGAGCCTAAGAGAAGGTAAGTAACCTAGTCCTTAATCCCCGTAGAAAAGACGAGGATGACCAGAATAGAATAACTTGAGAAGAGAACAAGAGTCTTACCTTCCCTCCCACAAACAATTCCCTTATATATAACTAAAGCAATTCTAGACTCAACTTCGACTAGTTTGGCTTAGTAATCCTACAGTCAGTCAGGTTCTGATACCAACACTGTCGAGACCCTGATCCTAAGCCATAGGAATCCAGCCTGTAACACATCGCATCTCTTTGCGGTCTCACGCACGGTTATCCCCACGGCTGCAGCCTTACCTTAGCCGGGACCGTTTGCGCCTTTTGACTCGCGTATGCAATTGTGTCGCTAGCAATCCAATGACAAAGAACCCGGATTGACATGTCTAGTCGTAAACCAAAGCGGCAGTTCCGCACAGGGACAGGCATACATGACCCAGCAAAGCAGGTGTCGGTCACCAGCGAATGTAGATGAGTCGTAGCAAGCTACAAGGACTCCATTACATCGCATGACATTTCCCCAACGGGGACAGACACAGCAGCTAAGAAGGACACATGCCGGTCAACCAATGTGTCCGGAGCAATAGCGAACTACCATGGCTCGTTGGATCACGAAGGGGCATTTCCCTGTAAGGAATGCTACTAAAGCCTACGGCTAGGTAATCGAACCCCATACATATCAAGTACAACACACGTACGCATGGCATACCGATATGTATAGATACATCGATGGCATCACAACATAACCATAAACATACAAACTTTATTTAGAAGGCTCGGAAGAGCCACACACATAATATTACAAGGTAGGGGTCTCACGACCCATCTTCACAAGTCATACACACAAATCTTACAAACCAGCGGAAGAGTAAAGATGTCTGAGAACAGACAGAAGGAAGACAAAGGCACATGGCCTGACTATCTACAGACCCGTCCTAGGGTCAGATTGTAGCTGGGATACCAGCTACTCGTCGTCGTCGATGTCTAGGTAGAACCCTCCATTAGGGTCATTAACAACCCCTGCAACAATTATTAAGCAAACGTGAGCACCAAAGTACTCAGCAAGACTTTAGGATAAGCTATCTACTCATGCAATGTATCAATAAGGAATTGTGGGGTTTCATGCGGAAAGCTAGCATTTGACTCGTGGCTACACAACTTGCATTTTTAAATAATTTTTACAACTTGATTTCTCGCACACGAGTCCACTAACACCACAACAATACTCCATCGTGGAATCATTCCGTCTCCATATGGTAATGTCGTCCACAACACTCACGCTTATCTTGACAATTTTATGAGTAGCCATTATAGTTATCTATGAACAACATATGTTTCCAAGTAGTCCATATCCGCGGACGCGGCTATTCGAATAGATCATAACCCTGCAGGGGTGTACTTCATCGCACACGTTCTTGCCACTTATCCCCATGTGCACGTCATGCACCTCGGCAACCTTCAAGAGGAAGCCCAGCGAGGGAGTCGGCCACGACCGTTAACCACCCTAATACTTAGTCCAGGTCTATCGCCTATCTGAGGGTAACCTGCACGGAAGTCCGGCCGAGGTTTCCGCCACGGCCCCAAACGATGTGCGTAGGGTTCCCAAGCCCACCATCCGGGTGCCAGTTGGTACACCGTGCCACTGCCTACCGCATCACGACCCACCTCTCAGGTCAGCGCTATGCACGGCCTCCAGCATGACTATAAACACCAGAAACTACTTGCAACTCCTGGACCGAGTACTAAGCGGTTAATAAGTCGAGCGGGGTCATATTTCAGGGCCCAGCATGTGGTAGTTGTTGGGGAACGTCGCATGGGAAACAAAAAATTTCCTACGCGCACGAAGACCTATCATGGTGATGTCCATCTACGAGAGGGGATGAGTGACCTACGTACCCTTGTAGATCATACAACAGAAGCGTTAGTGAACGCGGTTGATGTAGTGGAACGTCCTCACGTCCCTCGATCCGCCCCGCGAACAATCCCGCGATCAGTCCCACGATCTAGTGCCGAACGGACGGCACCTCCGCATTCAGCACACGTACAGCTCGACGATGATCTCGGCCTTCTTGATCCAGCAAGAGAGACAGAGAGGTAGAAGAGTTCTCCGGCAGCGTGACGGCGCTCCGGAGGTTGGTGATGACCTTTTCTCAGCAGGGCTCCGCCCGAGCTCCGCAGAAACGCGATCTAGAGGAAAAACCGTGGAGGTATGTGGTCGGGCTGCCGTGGAAAAGTCGTCTCAAATCAGCCCTAAAACCCCACTATATATAGGAGGAGGAGGAGGGAGATTTGCCTTGGGGTCCAAGGACTCCCAAGGGAGTCGGCCGAGCCAAGGGGGAAGGTCTCCCCCTCCCAAACCGAAATCCACTTGGTTTGGAAAGTGGAGTCCTTCTTCCCTTTCCCACCTCCTTCTCTTTTTTCCTTTCCTCTTTGATTTTCTTTCCTATGCGCATAGGCCTCTCTTGGGCTGTCTCACCAGCCCACTAAGGGCTGGTGTGGAAACCCAAACACCCATGGGCTTCCCCGGGGTGGGTGGCCCCCCCCGGTGAACTCCCGGAACCCATTCGTCATTCCCGGTACATTCCCGGTAACTCCAAAAACCTTCCGGTAATCAAATGAGGTCATCCTATATATCAATCTTCATTTCCGGACCATTCCGAAAACCCTCGTGACGTTCGTGATCTCATTCGGGACTCCGAACAACATTCGGTAACCAACCATATAACTCAAATACGCATAAAACAACGTCGAACCTTAAGTGTGCAGACCCTGCGGGTTCGAGAACTATGTAGACATGACCCGAGAGACTCCTCGGTCAATATCCAATAGCGGGACCTGGATGCCCATATTGGATCCTACATATTCTACGAAGATCTTATCGTTTGAACCTCAGTGCCAAGGATTCATATAATCCCGTATGTCAGTCCCTTTGTCCTTCGGTATGTTACTTGCCCGAGATTCGATCGTCAGTATCCGCATACCTATTTCAATCTCGTTTACCGGCAAGTCTCTTTACTCATTTCGTAATACAAGATCCCGCAACTTACACTAAGTCACTTTGCTTGCAAGGCTTGTGAGTGATGTTGTATTACCGAGTGGGCCCCGAGATACCTCTCCGTCACACGGAGTGACAAATCCCAGTCTCGATCCATACTAACTCAACGAACACCTTCGGAGATACCTATAGAGCATCTTTATAGTCACCCAGTTACGTTGCGACGTTTGATACACACAAAGCATTCCTCCGGTGTCCGTGAGTTATATGATCTCATGGTCATAGGAACAAATACTTGACACGCAGAAAACAGTAGCAACAAAATGACACGATCAACATGCTACGTCTATTAGTTTGGGTCTAGTCCATCACATGATTTTCCTAATGATATGATCCCATTATCAAGTGACAACACTTGCCTATGGCTAGGAAACCTTGACCATCTTTGATCAACGAGCTAGTCAACTAGAGGCTTACTAGGGACAGTGTTTTCTCTATGTATCCACACAAGTATTGTGTTTCCAATCAATACAATTATAGCATGGATAATAAACGATTATCATGAACTAAGAAATATAATAATAACTAATTTATTATTGCCTCTAGGGCATATTTCCGACAGTAGTATCTCGTCTTGGATTACATACACGGAACTGAGTTCCTAAGGACGATTCCAATGAAACAACCCGCCATGTACTCCTACATAGCCTTTCACCGGTACCTTTACCAAATCAGGTTTAACACACAACCTTTACTTACTGACCGCATTCGTAAAATTCTGTTCATCACCCAGATGACAGACCATACACAACTCTAAGCATAGCATGCATAGCAGGATAAGGCACATCATGGCTCAAGCATCTACCAAGTATGCTAGGTTGCAAGGTTCAACTATTTACTGTGACAAAGATAGGTCATGCAAAGGAAGTGGTTTCAACTAACGTGGCAAAAGCATTTGAAGCATTTGATCCTAATGCAATAAATAAGTGCAGGAGCGAGAACATGGGATTTATCGGGATGATCAAAATGGTTGCTTGCCTTGTTGCTCAACAGAGGGACAATATCCGTCAGTCGGATATTCGGTGGAATCCGGAGGAGCGGAGCCTACCAATAGAAATGACATAAATCAATATCAATCATATGCAACAAGATGATGCATGAGCATGGCATGAAGATGAAAGGTGGTAGGCTAATGTAGCTACCATTTATTAAGTTGAAGTTGATTTGAATCAAGATTACAATATCACTTCAAACCAGGTATTTTCGAATACCCTTTTAATTGATTCGACCTGATGCTCAGGTCATCTTGTTTTAACATGCATGGGAATGATATGTTGAGTTGCTGGTTGTGATTGAGCATTGTTTGGTCATGGAATTTGAAGTGGAATTCAAATGAATTTCAAATTCCAAGTCCAAAGCATTTATCAAATCTAACCTATTCACCATTTTGCATGTTTGGTGAAGTTAACATTTTCAAACATGTTTGAAAATGGCATATTCAGATTCCTTGGATTTTTCTGATCATTTTTCATATATTATTTGTCCAATGTGGAGTTATATTCAAACTTTTATGAATTTCCAAAGTTTTGAACTTATTCTGGAACTATTTTCAAACAGAAAAAGCTTTATTGCATCAGCATGACATCAGCAGGTCCAACTGGCCGTTGAAAGTCAAACCTGACCAATGGGACCCACTGGTCAGTAACTCAGGCCAGTTTTTAGTTTAAATTTAAGTTAATTAGTTAATTAGTAGGGTAGGACCCACCTGCCAGTGACTGCTTAGGTTAATTTAATTAAGTTACTTTTATTTTTATTATTACAAATTAACCAAAGGCTGGCCCCACCTGTCATAGACTTAGGGGGTCAGATCCACCGGCGGCGAGGTCGATCTCGCCGGCGGTGAGCCTCCGGCAACCTCCAGGACGGCGGAGAGGCTCGGAAACGCGGCACAGGCGGCCAAACTCTGCGCGGAGTGCACCAGAAGAACGACACGTCTCCCGCAGGTCCATTTTTGCATTTAGCCGAGGACGAACTGGCCGGAGAGGGCACCGGCGACGAGCTTGGCGGTGGTCGAAGCTCGGGCATCGCTGGGCTCATGGAAACAAAGGGAGTTACGCACAGGACTGAGCTCCTACAGGACCCAGTCGACGCCCTGAAGCCACTGGTGGCCTCATATGTACGAGTCGTTCACCGGAGGGCTATCGACGACGAGCTCCCGCGGCGGATCTCGTTGGGCTCCGGTGAAAACAGGGCTAGAGGAAGGGATGGAAGGGGGAAACTTGGGGGAAATCTTGCTAGGCTCACGGGGAGTGCAGTGGTAGCGCTAGCTTGCTCGGGAACGGCCTGTAGAGAGAGAACGCCGGCGGCGAGCTTCGGTGACCCGAGGAAGAAGACGACCGCGTCTCGTCGATTCACTGCATCCTGGCGTCGGTCTCGTAGCTTGGGAGCTTTAGGGAGCTGCGGCGGATCTATTGCACGGTTCAGAAAGAGGAGAGGTGGGCTAGAACGACGGCGAGCTGGAGCTCGGGCTCGGCTCTAATGGCGGCAGAGAAGGATGAGGCAGAGGGGTGAATGAGGAGAGGGGCGAGCATGGGAGGCTGTGGGGAGGTTATCCTCTCGCGTGCCAGCGCGAAGCGATAGCCAGGCAGGCGCACAGGTGCGTGGCCGCGCCGGAGTACGCGGCGGCCATCACGTGCTGCCCACTGGCGAGGAGGAAGACGACAGAGAGAGAGCTGGGCTGGTCCAGGTGAGCGACAGGTAAGCTTTTCCCATTTTTTCTATTTTGTTTTCTGTTTTGAAGCTGAATTGTTCTGTTATTTACTTTGTCTCCAAACTTAGTTCAAAAATTGTTTTGAACACACTGAAATATTAGTTGGAATATTTCCAACCATTACTGAAGTTTTCAACATTTTTGAAAACTTGAAAGTTTTTGAATTCAAATTTAAACTTGAATTCAGTGGCTTTTTGAATTTAAATAAAATGCAAAATGTGTTTTGAAAATAGTTTTCTTCCCTGATAATTTGTTTTCAAGAACTATCAGAAAAGTTGAACTTTTCTTGAGGCCATTTTGGGTTCATTGATTTTAACAAGTTTTGAATTTCCTTGAATTTTGAGAAGTGGCTAGGGTTTTTGGGGTTTTGTTTCACCACTTGCTTTGAATTTGTTTCAAGTTCTTGAATGCAATGAATGTAAACATGAGCACAATGCTAAAACCTAGTTAGGGATCCAAGGATGTGACATTATTCTTGAGCATTGTTCTTGGAGCCAATAATCCTACCTGTTCCTCCAAACAAAAATCACCCTATACCACTGAAAGCATTGTCTCGTATAAGTCATCTCCAAACATTTCTAGTCGTATACATATCTTCATCGCACTCAAGAGAAGGACTAAACAAAAATAATGTATGTCATCTATAACCATCTCACATGTATCCCTATGTAAGAAATCCTTGAATGGACCATACAAGCTTCTAAGCTTGAATAAAACACTAAAAATCTGGGTGCTGAGTTAAGCTATCCAAGGTTCAAGGTACTTCATCTCTATGCTAAGGAAACACGTATTATACTAATGAAAGAGCATGTTCCCTTCCTATGAATCTAATCTAGTGGTCCGTCAATTCCATTAACTCTACGAATCCAATCTCTATGGTGGTCCATGTAATCTTCTAAGTTCTATAATTCCAAAATACATGAAAGGACTATATTATCATAGTGTATCGACCAATTTCTGTCAGAGTTTGGGAACTGCATCCAAGAAACTTCTATAACAACTAGGTTTTGAACATTGGAGGTCTTGGCTTGGCAACCTACAACACAATGGCAGCTATGGCGAGGCCGACGGCAAACTCACTCAATCTCACCGGACACGAAAGTGATGTTCGAGCTACCCAGGTTCGGTAACCGTGCAGATCAATACACTACTTATGCTCGTGTTTGATTGCTTTATAATGAAGATTTGTGCTCGAGGTACGGGAGGTGTGGGGGAGAGAGTAGACCCGTCCCCTTACAAGAAACCGGCTCCGCCCCTGTTGTAGTACCTTGGTCCTCGTCCCTTAAAATATGAGCGGGAAAGGGTGGCCACACGATGGCAAATCAAAGGCGGCAGGCGGAAAGGCTAATCCTGACAAAGGGTGGTCTCCGCCTGATAAACTGGTCACCCTCACGCTCCGATGGGCTTGGCGATGACCTCTGTCCTGGCGAACAGTGCTGGGGTGGTCTTCTTGCACCAAAGGACGACTGATTTGGGGCTTGATTTGAGGGAGACAGACGCAGCTCCTCCCTTATCACCAAAATGGCAACTGGCTTCACTCATGCACCACTATCCTCACTTGTCAATGGGACGTCATCCACGTGACGAGTACGGAGCCCTGCGGTTGGCGCCGTACGACTGGTTCGCAAGGCGACCTGGTATATGGCAGACCTAGTGGCGAGGGGCCTCGTGAGGCTTTCCCCTCACGAGGGGGCTCCCTCCAAACCAGTCAGGGAAGGGCCCTCCTTTCACAAGCCAGCTCAAGTGTCATCCTCAGGGCTAGCGATAGATGTGTCGTGGTACCCTGGTTCCCACTTGGTCAACAGTATCCCCCGGGCCTGCGACAAGCACGTTCCACCCATTAGGGATAAAATGACATGGGGCTCATTAAGCAATCGAGCCCATCTGAACCCTGATTTTTCGCAACTTTTTCTTTCCAAAACCTTTTGGGTTTTACGTGCAAACCTGGTTGATTTCAAATCTTTTCAACTGATTTGAATCTGTGAATCTTTGAATCTTTTTCCAACTAACCCAAAACACTCATCATCTTGCCAAAACCTTTCTACATCTCTCCTGAATCAATTTTCAATATTTAGTCTTTTCCAATAAGCTCTTTTCTTTAGTTGGGGAATTATGGCATCACTATGGGTTGTGAAGCAACCTATAGTTAGGAAGATCAATAAATTGCCAAACTTTTTCCACATCTTCTTATCATCATATGATTCCAAGATCTCCAAAAATATTCCATTGCCCAATGCAAGATTTTGGCCAGAATAATTATTTCTTCTCTGGCCAAAATTGCCCCATTGTGAAGCAACCTCATTCTCCTATCCCAGAAAATTCCCAATGCAATCCTGTATAGCCACAATATCCAAAGACATCATCTGGTCCAATACAAAATTTGAGTAGTAGGACCCTGTCAAGTTTCTGCTGATTTTGAACCTTTGTGAAGGAAGTACTAGCTAGGGGTGCACAATTGATCTAAAAAATTTATGGCTTGTGTGCACTATCAAATAACTTCCCTCCACCAAGTTTCATCCTTTGCAGAGCATTCATGAGAGTTACTCAAGCTCATTTCGATTCTGGACTAGAATGGTGGTTTCCAAAGGAGCTATGTCCAAATCTCTCCAAACTTTGCCAGTTTGTAGTCCTTCCAAGGTAGATAACCCTAGACATATCCACCAACTCCATCTCTATCTCATTTCCACCCCAGAACCTCCTCAAGATTACTCGCAGAAGCTATAGCTGAGGCTACACTTCACAGAAGAGTGTATCTAGTCGATCTAGTGGACTAGGTTGGCTAAGTGAACGAGGGTGGATTCTATGGACAAGGTGTGCCAGGCGTGCATAGCCTCCTGGTGGCCACACCCGCATTGAGCACGGGGCTAGCATGCCAGAGCGCGCGCTCTGCATGTCGCCCGCGTCAGATCTGCTCGCCCGAGCCGTCTTTCTTTGCCCCCTTGTCCTTCGTGTCTAGAGCCTCCTTGGTGAACGCGTGGCGTCTCCCGAACTCTCCTGGTCGCTGGAGAAGGCCGTCGTCGCTTCCGACCAAGCTTCGCCATGGGCAGAATAGTGGGCTTCAGCCACTATGGTCGTCCGCGAGTCATTAATGGCGCCGGACCCGTCCCGTCGCTCCCGTACCCTCCTCCATCACCTCACCTCCACGCCACGATGGCCAGCTCCCCGTCCTTGCTCCAGTGGCAGGCCCAAGACTCGCCGCTTCGGGAGAGATCGACAGCGCTCGCCATTGGCCTATTTAAGGTCGTGCCCCGTGTCTCCAAGGACCGCAACTGTCCTCCGCCACCTCCGATCGACCTCCCGAGGAGCGAGCCACGGCCGAGAGGCCCTTTGTCCTCAAGTCTCAACGAAGCTCCGCCACGTGTAGCAACTTTGTCGCCAACATCCCTATGCCACCCTGAGCCCAATCAACCTCACCCTCGAGCTCACGGCATTCCCCTGGTGCTCCGAGACCCAGTGCCCAAGCCAATCATCGCTGGAATCATCTTTTTCGACGACCACCCGAACGCCGCCGCCGCTGGCGAGGAAGGGGACGACGCCGCCTGGCCTTCTCCCGTCACACTGCGGGTACGTGTGTGGTCGTCTTCGAGCGCCCGATCCATTCCCCTCAACCCTGAGCACTACCACCGTCTCTATCGCCGGCGGCCAGCGCCTGAGCTCCATCCCGCCTTAGTCCCTTCTCTCTCCCTCTGTTTTTAAAAGGGTCGACCCCACCTAACAGCGGCTCAACCCCGCGCTCTCAAAGCGGTAAGTGGAGACGCCCCTCCACTTTACGCCTTCGACGTGGCCCGCTGTGGGTTTTTCTCTATTTAGTTAATTTCAATTTCGAAATAGGTTTGACCAGTAACTTTGACCACCCCGAACTTTTTACTTATAGGTCCAGTTCAGTTGATTCTTTTTGCATTGAGTTTGTATTGAACTCTTTTATTTCACGACCAAAGTTGGTATTTTTCCAATATTCACAAAATTTTGGTTAACAAAAATGCATTATGTGACATTTCCTCTTTGCAATTCAAAAATATTTTCAGAAGGGAACTTTGGTGATTTTGAAGACCAGGAGTGTTTGAACAACTCAACTGAGCAACGCAAGCCATGATACCCATGCTATGTAGTATTTCCATAGCATTGCATACTTTCATACATTATACCTATTTATTTTCTATAGGATAATTCATGGTAAACTATTTAAATACTTACTTTCTCATTATTATGAACCACTATATTTGTAATAAACCTAGTGGTTGATCTTGAGTCACCTGTCCGGGCTTAACCGTGGAACCACATTTGCCGGTATGGGACGACCGTGACTTGGTCTGATCGCGTGCTCTTTCACCGGTACCTCCAAAGAGGGAGGGTTATGTACGCGTGCTACCCTAATCAGGTAGGCGGTTATAACGCTGTGCCGGGCCTTGACCGTTGGTTCTGCTCTTGTCGCGACCCCTCTCCCTGCCAAACCAGCAAAAAGGGTAGCGTTGAGGCCCCCATAGGTGTCGATCTTTTCACCGACACCCTGTGAGCCCAGTTGAGTTGTTTGGGCCCGTCCCAGTTTGGGACAGTTTAGTTTGGTCACGACGGTGGCAGGTGTCATGAGGACACAGGGGCCACCTAGGGCAGGACTCAGGGCGAGGATGAATGCCGGTGGTACAAGCGGAGAGTCACGCGCCAGACAAGTTTCGTTGGAGCAAGACTGGTCCACCCGGATGGGATCACGAGGTCAGATGCTCTATGGTGTGGGTAAAGTGTGCAACCTCTGCATAGTAAAAAATCTGTTCGAATATCCTTGTCCACGGTATTCGATAGCCCGTCCAGACCTCATTAGATGGTCAACCATATTGATGTTAGTAATGATGGAAGAACTCTTCGCACGATCAGAGATGCTCGATGAGTATTCCGGGTGTTGTGGGACAACCCGGATGAGATTAACTTAGGAACTGATACAGTTCATAAGTTTCTTTAGTAATTAACATATTGATTGCCATGCTATTGTTCACTGCATTACTTGGTTATCGTGAGATTGCGAGTACATTCGAAGTACTTACCTGGCGTGTCATGCCAGATGCAGGAGAAGCCGAGGACGGAGGTCCTGATGGTTCCGCTACGCTTTACAAGTACTTAGTAGTTTCAAGGCCCCGCTATGTTTCATAAGTAATGTAGATATTGTCGCAAGCACAAGGGTTCCTTTGGCCTCGCTATCATTGTAAAATATGAGCTTGTACCTGAAAGCTATCAATAAAGTCATTTCTGTTCTATTCCAAGTTGTTGTGTGTTTCCACAAGACATGATGTCTGGGCTGGAAACACTGGTAATCCGGTTCTCTGAGCCGGGTGCCACAACCCTTGGTATCAGAGCCACGCGGGTTGTAGGACATCCTAGTTAACCTGCATTAGCATCACGAGTAGCATAGGGCCTTGAGTGTGCATTTGATTACTGCATGGCATGCATCATGATTCATTGTTTTACTAACCATTGGCATTGTGAGTGTAGGTGGCACAAGTTCCATACCACTTCCATTATGAGCCTGCACTATCCACCTTTCCAATACTGCTCTGAAACGTCTGGCTTCGACTGTACCCTCACGGCCAAGATCCAGTGTACCAAGTGTTTTGGGAGCAGCTTGCTGAGGCCATGTACGAGTACCACGCAGAGGCTTACCTGGCTGCAAGCTTAGACCTTGGTAGCTATTCTCGCTCTGCTAAGGGCGGAAGGGCTTCTACTCCGGAGTTGGCAATCCAGTTTGCCGCGATGGAGGCTCTCACTGACTGGCCCTTCCACAAAGTCGAGGTGCATACTCATCCAGGTTTCTTCCACTATCCCACCCTGTCGCCTACGACAAGGCGAGTCAGTTTGCTCCTGTTGACCCGGCAAGGGATCATGCGACTGTTGTGCTGTCTCGCTATCTGACGAGAGCTATCATACGATTGTATCCCTAGTTGAGGAGTTGTCTCGTGTCCAGGCGGCGCTTGCTGCCGCGACTTCAGTGCCACCTTCACCTCAAACTATCTTTCCACCTCTATATCCACCACGAGTTCCACCTCCACCCAGGTTTGATGTTCCTTCTAGCTCCATGATGCCACCATGATCTTCTTCTGGTAGCCGCCATGAGACTCCCACAGAGTGGGCCTCACTTCTAGCCACTCTAGCTTCTCCCATGTTAGGGTGTCGTGCTCCTTCTTCCCTGGAAGGAGAACCGTACAAGCATCATCGTCGTGTGTCCTTTGATCCGAAGGATGAGATCCATATCATCAGTTCCGACTCCGACTCAGGATCAGATGCCGAGTAGTCTTCATTCTATTAGTGTTCGTGTCATTCGCGCCACTAGAGTAGAGGCTGGAGTAGTTGAGCATGCATCTTTGCATATGTCAATTGTCGTATGAGCAGTCTAGTCACGATATTCCCCCTACTAGCTTGCCATGTATAATGTTGGGTTATCTTGTATAATTATGTTGTTTCCTTATTCGCGTTTCTCGCATACTCTCTTCTGGTGTTTTATGAATATGCTTCCCTTATAGATGTTGCTCATCGATTCGGTATTTATCAATGGGAACAAATTTAGGATGAAGAGAAGTTGTAGCCAAGGTAGTGATCGAAACCCCATCCGTCCATCTGCCAGACAGGCAGGACAACAAGAAGAAGATTTCCCACCTCCACCACCCCAAGCACCGACCGCTGATCAGATTATGAGAATGTTTGAGGACAAGAGGAACCATGATCTTATGGAATTCCTGAAAAACATGCAGGCTATGGTGGGTCAGAATCACAACCATAATGGGACACGTTCCAAGTTGTTTGTCTTCCAACGCACTAAGCCACCCAACTTTGGTCAAGTTGTGGATCCTATAGAAGCGTACGACTCGCTGAGGACTATTGAAAAGAAGCTATACATAGGTCGTTGCGAGGAATCAGATAAGGTTCCTTTTGCCACTCACTACTTAGAAGGGCCAGCAGCTATATGGTGGAATAACACAAAGGCAACATGGCCCTCTAGAGAAGATATTTCCTGGGAAAAGTTCAAGGAGGCATTCCACAAATATCACATCCCTACAGGCATAATGAAGGTGAAGGAAAGGGAGTTCCTTCCTCTTACACAAGGAAATATGTCTGTGGCGGAGTATCTGAACAAATTCAACAATCTGGCACGGTACTCTCCCTATGACGTATCCACTGAGGAAAGGAAGATATATAGATCGGTTCCTAGGAGGACTGAATCACACTCTCCGTAGTCAGCTCTGTATGCTGGATTTTCCGGACTTTCGGAGCCTAGTGAACAAGGTTTTGATAGCCGAACGGGAGCATAAGACCGGATACGATGAACGCAAGCGCAAGTTTGAACCCAAGAAGGACAACAGGGAGTAGATTGTCCATAAGCCATGTATATGGCAATCAGGCCCATCTGAATACAAGCCTACCTGGAGCAATGGCAACAACAACAATAAGACAGTGAATCAGAACAAGACCTTCGGCAAACAGCCAGTGCTAGAGGATTGTCACTGCAACAACAGTTGCTTCACTTGCGGCCAGTGGACACTACTCCAAGCAGTGCCCCACCAACAATGGGAAGTCATCCTATGATGTCAAGCCACAGGTCAACACCATTGGACGTTGCCCTAACCCTAACTTTAGCCATGGACGCATCCACCATATCTCCGCCGAGGAAGCCTGCGATGCTCCAGAAGTTGTCCTCGGTATGTTCTCTATTAACGACATACCCGCAGTAATTTTATTTGATTCTGGGGCTTCCCACACATTTATTTCGCGGAGTTTTGCCACCTTGCACAAATTTTCTCCTTCGATTTTGGACAAGATCATGGTGGTACAATCCTATCCGAACAAGGTGTAGCCGTCGACCCCAGCAAGGTAATAGCGGTATTAAATTGGAAGACACCGGTCTCGGTGACCGAAGTCTATAGCTTCCTGGGGTTGGTAGGCTACTACTATCGTTTTATAGAAGGCTTCTACAAAATAGCTAAGCCTCTGACATAATTTCTCAAGACAAATCAAAGATTTGTCTCGACGACAATGTGACAATAGTTTTCTGGAGCTGAAGACAAGGCTAACGACAACACCTGTTCTAGTCCTTCTAGACATCCAGAAGAACTTTGATATTTACTGTGATGCCTCCAGACGAGGAATCAACTACGTACTAATGCAGGAAGGAAGGGTTGTAGCATATGCATCCCGACAGCTACGACCTCATGAACAAAACTACCCCACGCATGATTTGGAATTAGCAGCCGTAGTTCATGCCTTGAAGATTTGGAGGAATTACCTTATCACACAACGTTGCGAAATATACACGTACCATAAAAGTCTCAAGTATATTTTCACCCAACTGACCTGAATCTCAGGCAGCGAAGATGGCTTGAACTAGTCAAGGACTATGACATTGGGATTAACTATCATCCGGTTAAAGCTAATGTATTCACGGACGCTCTCAGCAGAAAGCCAGGCACTATGAATGCACTGATGGGAACTATGAATCCAAGGCTACAGGAAGAATTCGCTGACCTCAACATGGTGCTATGCGGCCCAACTACCCCGGATATGTTGGAAATTACCCCACCCTTTATGGAAGAAATTAAGAAGGCCCAACAGCCGGATGAAGGGATAAAAAATCAAGGATTTGATTCCGAAATGGAAGGCCAATTCCTTTTGTGTAGATGACCAAGGCATATTATGGTTTGAGAAACGGATATGTGTGCCCGCAGCAAATACTCAGGGAAGCCCATGATTCCGCATACTCGATCCACCTGGGAGGCACAAAGATGTACCAGGATCTGAGAGAGACATTTTGGTGGCCAGGAATGCAAAGGGACACATCATACTATGTCGCATGTTGTGACATCTGCAACAAGGTCAAAGCGGAACACCAGAAACCCGCTGGGCTACTACAACCTTTACCGGTTCCTGAGTGGAAGTGGGACGACATATGCATGGACTCCATCGTTGGACTACCCAAGTCAACAAGAGACAATGATGATATCTGGGTCATTGTGGATACACTCACAAAAGTAGCCCACTTTCTCCCGGTAAAGACCACTTTCAACGCAAATCAGCTGACACAGCTTTACATGTCCTGGATAGTCAGCCTTCATGGAGTACCCAAGTCTATCACCTCATATAGAGGCTTGATACATCTCCAACATATCTATAATTTTTTATGGTTTCATGCTATTATCTTGTCAAACTTTGGATGTTTTGCATGCTTTTTATTTATTTTTTGGGACTAACTTATTAACTCACTGCCAAGTGCCAGTTCCTGTTTTTTCCCATGTTTTTGACCCCTTTCAGAGGAGATTTTGAAACGGAGTCCAAACGGAAGAAAATCCCCGAAAAGATTTTTTCTGGAATGGAAGAAGATCGGAGAATTTGGGAGCCAAGCCAGAAGAGTCCCAAGGGCCCCACAAGCCCCCATCCGGCGGCCAGGGAGGCCACGCCATGAAGGTTGTGGGCCCCCTGGAGGTACCTTGACCTAGATCTTGCACCTATATACTCCCAAATATTTCCAAAAAAAATCAAGAGACGATCGCAATCACTTTTCCGCCGCCACAAGCTTCTGTCTCCGCAAGATCCCATCTGGGGCACGTCCTGGTGCCCTGCCAGAGGGGGGATTCGTACACGGAGGGCTTCTTCATCAACACCATGACCTCTCCGATGATGCATGCGTAGTTCACCATAGACCTACGGGTCCATAGCTAGTAACTAGATGGCTTCTTCTCTCTCTTGGATCTTCAATACAAAGTTCTCCATGATCTTCATGGAGATCTATCCGATGTAATCTTATTTTGCGGTGTGTTTGTCAAAAACCGATGAATTGTGGATTTATGATCAGATTATCTATGAATCTTATTTGAGTTTCTTCTGATCTCTCTTATGCATGATTTCATATCCTTGTAATTCTCTTTGAGTTGTGGGTTTTGTCTGGCCAACTAGATCTATGATTCTTGCAATGTGAGAAGTGCTTTGTTTTGGGTTCATTCCGCGCGGTGACCTCACCCAGTGATAGAAGGGGTAGAGAGGCACGCATCATGTTGTTACCATCAAGGGTGAAAAGATGGGGTTTTCATCATTGGTTTGAGATTATCCCTCTACATCATGTCATCTTGCTTAAAGCGTTACTCTGTTCGTCATGAACTCAATACACTAGATGCATGCTGGATAGCGGTCGATGCGTGGAGTAACAGTAGAGCTGCAGAAAGTATCGGTCTACTTGTCTCGGACGTGATGCCTATATGTATGATCATTGCCTTAGATATCGTCATGACTTTCCGCGGTTCTATCAATTGCTCGACAGTAATTTGTTCAATCACAGTATTACTTGCTATTTTGAGAGAAGCCTCTAGTGAACACTATGGCCCCCAGGGTCTACTCCACACCATATTTTCAGCCTTACAATTTTTACTTCATTGCACTTTCCGCCTTCAGATCTCACTTTGCAAACAATCTTGAAGGGATTGACAACCCCTTTGAAGCGTTGGGTGCAACTTGTTGGTGTTTGCGCAGGTACTCTGGACTTGACGAGACCCTCCTTCTCGATCGATACCTCGGTTCTCAAACTGAGGGAAATGATTACTGCTCCTGTGTTGCATCATCCTTTCCTCTTCAAGGGAAAAACCAACGCAAGCCCAATCTCCGTAAACGTGTCAATTTCTGGCGCTGTTGTTTGAGAAGTAGCAGAAGGATTTCTAGCGCCGTTGCTGGGGAGGAAGATCAAGTCAAGAACTCATCCAAGTAGGTGTCGGAAACTCATCTCTTGCATTTACTTTGTTTGTCAGTTGCCTCTCGTTTCCCTCTCCCCCACTTCACCAATTTGCATTCTTCGTTCGCCTTTTCGTTCGCCATTTTCGTTCGTCATTTTTCTCTCCTGCTCTTTGTTTGCTTGTATGCTTGCTTTCTTGCTGAAGTCACCATGAACGAAAACCCCAAACTTTGTGACTTCTTGAATACTAATAATAATGATTTTATTAGTACTCCGATTGCTCCCGCCACTAGTGTGGAGTCATATGAAATCAATTCCACTTTGCTGAATCTTGTTATGAAAGAGCAATTCTCTAGCCTTCCTAGTGAAGATGTCGCATCCCATCTCAATACCTTCACTGAGCTTTGCGATATGCAAAACAAAAAAAAGATGTGGATAATGACGCGATTAAATTGAAGCTTTTTCCTTTCTCGTTGCGAGATCGCGCAAAAACTTGGTTTTCTTCTTTGCCCAAAAATAGTATCGATTCATGGCATAAGTGCTAAGATGCTTATATATCCAAGTATTTTCCGCCGGTTAAGATCATCTCTCTCCATAATGATTTCATGAATTTCAAGAAACTTGATCATGAACATGTTGCACAAGCTTGGGAGAGAATGAAATTAATGATTAGAAATTGTCCCGCTCATGGCTTGAGCCTTTGGATGATTATTCAAATCTTTTACAGTGGCTTGAATTTCGCTTCTAGAAATATATTGGACTCCGCCTCAGGTGGAACGTTCATGGAAATCACGTTAGGAGAAGCCAGAAAGCACTTAGAAAACATCATGACAAACTACTCTCAATGGCACACTGAAAAGGTCACCTACTAGTAAGATGGTACACGCTATAGAAGAAATTAACTCGTTGAGTGCTAAGATGGATGAGTTAATGAATTTGGTTGCTAGTAGAAGTGATCCTTTGGATCCTAATCATATGCCTTTGTCTTCTTTGATTGAGAGTAGCAACTCTAGCTTGGACGTTAATTTTGTTGGTAGGAATAACTTTGGCAACAACAACGCTTCTAGAGGAAACTATGTTCCTAGTCCTTTTCCTAGTAACTCCTCTAATAATTTTGGCAACTCCTACAACAATACTCATGGGAATTACAATAGATTACCCTCTGATCTAGAGAGTAATATCAAAGAGTTCATCAACACTCAAAAGATTTTCAATGTGTCCATAGAGGAAAAACTACTCAAAATTGACAATTTGGCTAAAAGCCTTGATAGGATTTATTGTGATGTTGATGCTTTGAAAGTTAGATGTGCTCCTCCCAAAATAAACATGGATGAAACTTGGAAAGCTATGCGTGTTTCCATGATTGAGAGCCAAGAAAGAACCGCCCAAATTCGTGCTAGACATGAATGGCTTAAAAAGGCGTGTTCTCGTGATGAGAATCACGAAGATCTTAAAGTGCTTGGTGTGACTCCCATTGAATCTTTTTTTTCTTGTGTCAAACCTAATGATTATGGGGATGGATATGAATCCACTTCGGTTGATAAGTTCCCCAAGGATTCGGAGTCCATCTATCTTGATGCTAAAAGCATTAAAAGTGGAGTAGAAGACGATAAAACTTTGAGTAGTAATGAAATTACTACCGTGGATTTCAAGGAATTCAATTATGATAGTTGCTCCTTGATTGAATGCATTTCTTTGATGCAATCCATGTTGAACTCTCCACACGCTTATAGCCAAAACAAAGCCTTTACCGATCATATCGTCGAAGCTATGATAAAAGTTCTTGAAGAGAAACTTGAATTGGAAGTCTCTATCCCTAGAAAGCTTCATTATGAGTGGGAACCTACCATCAAAATCAAAATCAAAAACTATGAGTGCAATGCTTTGTGTGATTTGGGTGCTAGTGTTTCTGCGATTCCAAAGTCTTTATGTGATATTCTGGGTTTTAATGAGATTGAAGAGTGTTCTCTTAATTTGTGTCTTGCTGATTCTACTGTCAAGAAACCAATGGGAAGGATCAATGATGTTCTTATTATTGCAAATAGGAACTATGTACTCGTGGATTTCATTGTGGTTGACATTGATTGCAATCCTACATGCCCTATTATTCTTGGTAGACATTTCCTAAGGACTATTGGTGCTATCATCGATATGAAGGAAGGGAATATTAGATTTCAATTTCCTTTAAGGAAGGGCATGGAACACTTTCCTAGAAAGAAAATAAGATTGCCTTATGAATCCATGATGAGGGCCACTTATGGGTTGAGCACCAAAGACGACGATACGTGATTCTATCGCTCCTATGCCTAGCAAAGGGCGTTAAACAATAGCGCTTGTTGGGAGGAAACCCAATGAATTTGTCTTTTTCTTTCTGTTTTGTTGCGTCCACACTTTCATAATTCTATTGTGATTGTGTTTTTTGTGTTTCTTTTTGTGTTTGAGCCAAGCAAAACCTTTATGACTAGTCTTGGTAATGGTTGTTTGATCCTGCTGGAAAAAGACAGAAACTTTTCGCTCACGACATGATTTTTCATTTTTATTCAGAAAGAGATTTTGAGTTGATTCTTTTTGCTGCTGATTTATATGCTTTTCCCCAGACTATCGTAATTTTTCAGATGTTTTGAGGTACCAGAAGTATACAAAGTATACAGATTGCTACAGACTGGTATGTCTTTGACAGGTTCTGTTTTTGTTGAGTTGGTTGCTTGTTTTGATGAAATTATGGTTAGTATCGGGGGGTACTAGCCATGGAAAAGTGAGAATACAGTAGCCCGTCATCAATATAGATGGAATTCAAGTTTGCTACAGTACCAAAAGAAGTGGTAGTTTGTTTTCCCGTACTAATGTTACCACAAGTTTCTGTTTAAGTTTTGTGTTGTGAAGTTTTCAAGTTTTGGGTGACGTTCTCATGGACAAAGAGATAAGGAGTGGCAATAGATCAATCTTGGGGATGCCCAAAGCATCCCAAGCCAAATTCAAGGACGTAAATAGATCAAGCTTGGGGATGCCCAAGGCAGCCAGAGCCAAATTCAAGGACACCAAAAAGCCTAAGCTTGGGGATGCCCCGGGAAGGCATCCCCTCTTTCGTATTCAATCCATCGGTACCATTACTTGGAGCTATATTTTTATTCACCACATGATATGTGTTTTGCTTGGAGCGTCTTGTATCTTAAGAGTCTTTTATTTTTGTTGTGTCACAATTATCCTTGCTGCACACCTTTTTGAGAGAGAGAGACATGCACTCATCTTGATTTTGCTAGAATGCTCATAGTGCTTCATTTATATCTTTTGAGCTAGATACTTTTGCTCTAGTTCTTCACTTATATCTTTTGAGCTAGACACTTTTGCTCTTGTGCTTCACTTATATCTTTAGAGCACGGCGGTGCGTGATTTGGTAGTTGGCTTATGCTATGAAAGAATTCCCATGTGCTAGGTACCCAAAGAGGATGCAAAAACCTCCATCTTCATGAACATTGAGTAGAAAGAGAAATTTCGATTCCTCTCAATTAGTTTTGAGATATGGATTCGGTAATATTGAGAGTTATGTTAGTAGGGTGTTGTGAATCTAGAAATACTTTTGTTGAAGTTAGTGATTCCCGTAGCATGCACGTATGGTGAACCGCTATGTTAGGAAGTCGGAGCATAATTGATCTATTGATTGTCATCCTTTGTGTTGAGGTCCGGATCGCGCGATGGTTTACACCTACCAACCCTTCCCCTCGGAGTATGCGTTTAGCACTTTGTTTCGATTACTAATAAAAACTTTCACAATAAGTATGTGAGTTCTTTATGACTAATGTGAGCCCATGGTATAGATGCACTTTCACCTTCCACCATTGCTAGCCTCTCTACTGCCCCGGAATTCTCGCCGGTGCACAAACCCACCAAATTCCTTCCTCAAAATAGCCACCATACCTACCTACTATGGCATTTTCATAGCCATTCCGAGATATATTGCCATGCAACTCCCACCGTTCCGTCTCATGACTTGTGCCGTCACTCTCATATTTCCATTGCATGATCGTACTAGATCGTTGCATATCCCGGTACATTGCCGGAGACATTTCCTATGGAGTCATCATCATTGTGATCTTTGAGCTGTGAGTAAATAAAAGTGTGATGATCATCATTATTAGAGCATTGTCCCGTGTGAGGAAAAAAATAGGCCAACGAGCCCAAAAACAAGAAAAGAAGAGAGAAAAGAAAAGAAAATAAAAAAAGAGGCCTAAGAGCCCAAATAAAAAAAAGAAATAAGAGAAAAAGAGAGATGGGACAATGCTACTATCTTTTTCCACACTTGTGCTTTATGTTAGCACCATGTTCTTCATGATTTAGAGCTCCTTGCTTTGTCACTACCATATGCTAGTGGGAATCTTCATTATATAACTTGGCTTGTATATTCCAATGATGGGCTTCCTCAATTGCCCTTGGTCTTCGTGAGCAAGCAAGTTGGATGCACACCCACTAGTTTTCCTCTTGAGCTTTCACATACTTATAGCTCTAGTGCATCTCTTGTATGGCAATCCCTACTCATTCACATTGATATCTATTAATGGGCATCTTCATAGCCTATTGATACGCCGAGTCAGTGTGACCATCTCCTCTTTTTGTCTCACAACCACCACCACACTCTATGCCACCTATAGTGCTATATCCATGGTTCGCGCTCATGTATTGTGTGATAGTTATAAAAAGTTTGAGAAAGTAAGAGTGCGAAAACAATTACTTGGCCAATTCCGGGGTTGTGCATGATTTACATTAGTTGTGTGAGGATGATGGAGCATAGCCAGACTATATGATTTTGTAATGATAACTTTCTTTGGCCTTGTTATTTTGAAAGTTCATGATTACTTTGCTAGTTTGCTTGAAGTATTATTGTTTTCATGTCAATAGAAAACTATTGTTTTGAATCGTACGGATATGAACATTCATGCCACGTGAAAGAAGTTGCAAAGGACAACTATGCTAGGTCGCATTCCACATCAAAAATTCATTCTTTATCACTTCCCTACTCGAGGACGAGCAGGAGTTAAGCTTTGGGATGCTTGATACGTCTCCAACGTATCTATAATTTTTGATGGTTTCATGCTATTATCTTGTCAAAATCTGGTGGTAGCAACACAGGTGCGGAAGTCAGGCGTCTTTTCAGTTCCTGAAAACTATGATCACATTGTGGTGTCCACTCAAACTTTTTATCTTTCTTGAGGAGTTCAGTTAGAGGCATTGCAACCTTGGAGAAATTCTCGACAAAGCGGCGACAATAGCTCGCTAGACCAAGAAAACTCCTAACTTGCTTAACCGATTCAGGTTGAGTCCAATCAAGGACAGCTTGAACTCTCTCGGGATTGACAGTAATACCCTTACCAGAGATTACGTGACCTAGATAGGTCACTTATGGTAACCAAAATTCACATTTTGAAAACTTGGCATAAAGGCGATGCTCTCGAAGTTTCATCAATACTAGCCTTAGATGCTCGGCATGTTCTTGTTCGTTCTTCGAGTAGATGAGAACATCATCGAGGTATACTACGACGAATTTATCCAAATACTCCATGAAGATTGAATTCATCAAGCGAGAGAAGGTGGCTGGGGCATTGGTTAAACTGAAAGACATGACGGTGTACTCGTATTGGCCATAAGGAGAGACAAAAGCCGTTTTTGGAATGTCCCAGTTCCTGATCTTGATTTGATGGTATCCCAAATGCAAAACCATTTTTGAGAAAACCGAGGATCCAGCGAGCTGATCATACAGGTCGTTGATCCTGGGGAGTGGATACTTGTTCTTTATGGTGACCAGATTAACTGGTCGGTAATATACAACCATCTGATCCGTTTCGTCTTTCTTCTTGACGAAGAGGACGGGACAAGCCCAAGGAGAAGAGCTAGGACGAATGAAACCTTTATTCAAGGCCTCGTCTAGTTGCTTCTTAAGTTCGGCTAGCTCCAGGGGTGCCATCTTATATGGTCTTCTGGCTATTGGAAGAGTTCCCGGAACAAGATCTATCACAAACTCTACATCTCTGTCAGGTAGAATTCCTGGCAGTTCCTGTGGAAAAACATCCGGGAAGTCACAGACTACCGGAATGTATTCATGTTCCGGAAGAGGGTTGGCATTGAGGGAATAGAGTTGGCATTTGGCATAGTGAGCTGAAAATTTCTAGAATGAGTATCAATCTTGGCATAGTGAGCTGACATCCAGTCCATACCCAAGATGATGTTGATATCCGAAGATTTCAGGGCTATCGATGATGCTAGAAAAACTAGCCTGTCTACTAGAATTTCATTGTCATAGGTTATCCTGGAGGTTCGCCACTTACTAGCAGGAGTTTGGACAACCAATGGAATTGGCATATCACAGAAAGCCATGTTATGCAACTGTGCATTACTTTCTGAAATGAAAGAATGAGAAGACCGAGTGTCAAAAAGAACATATGTTGGGTGATGATTAACAAGGAGCGTACCCAGTATGACGTCGGGATCCTCTGCAGCTTCTTCTGCTGAAACATAATTCACACGGCCACGTGCAGGAGTTGGCTTCACATAGTAAGCTTTGCCCGACTTGCCTTGCCCAGCGGACTTCCGGGTTGCTTGGCACCCACATTTTGAGGACACTCTCGGGAATAATGCCCTAGTTCTCCACACTTGTAACAGATCACCTGATTAGCACATGGTGCAGCACTGCTAGCTGGACCACCATAGGTTTTTGCTGGAGGGTTGGTCTGATTCGTCTGAGGCGCCACATAGGATGGCCTCGGAGTGTATCTTGGCGGCAGAGAACTGTTTGGAACCCACAGCCTGCGTTTTGGAAATGCGGAACCAGATGACGAGCCAAAGTCACGGGAGTGCTTCTTTGTGGCTTCATAGTCGATATGACCAGTCTCGGCACTTATCGCCTTGTTGACCTGGGCTTGGAAGCTTGTACATTCATGGAGGCGCAAATCACGACGGAGCTCAGGGCTCAGACCCTTACGGAACCTTGCTTGCTTCTTGGCATCAGTAGACACCTCCTCTGTTGCATAGCGGGCGAGGTTACCGAACTCGCGGCTATAGGCATCCACGGTCAACTTTCCCTGGGTGAATGCACAGAACTCCTCTCTCTTTCTGTCCATCAGGCCCTCTGGAATATGGTGCACACGGAAGGCTGCACTAAAGTCTGCCCATGTAGCTGCTGGTTCAGCAGGACGCATAGCTTCAAAGTTCTCCCACCACAGATTGGCGGGTCCTTCCAGAAAGTACGCCGCAAAGGTCACCTTGTCGGCCTCAGAAACATTCGCAGAGCGAATCTTACGTGAGGTACTGCAGAGCCAATCATCAGCGTCGAGGGGATCGACGGAGTGATGGAACTTTGGAGGATTCAGCTTCACAAAGTCATTGAGGGACACTGCAGCATTCCGAGGCTGACGAGCCGTATTTTGCTCAATACGCTTTAACAGTCGGTTGGTCTCCCTTTTGTTTCTCTCTGCCTCAAGCATAACTTCCGCCAAAGAGGGCGGGTGAGGCAGTTCTTCCTGCGATGCTTGACTACCCTCGCCTTGCTCATGAGTAGGGGCACGGTTCAACCTGGTGAACACCATCCTGACAAACAAACTCACAGCTTAGACCAATATCATCATCAATGCTAGCTATGGATTAAGAATGTACTAAACACATGGAATGCGGAAATGAATATCCGAACAACATGGTAACAAGCAACTGCTATATATACACCGAGGTTCATACACACCATTACATAGTTCAGTACAACCTTAACCAAAGAGCAAACTACTGAAATTGTGAAACTACTCATCAGAGGCTTCCAAGTTTCCTATACATTACTTATCTATGCCTCCGGAATTCATTTCACGACTCAAGCATACTTCACAAGTCACACAGGACTGTGAAAGTACAACTACTACCATACTATCCTTCCACTCATGGTTCAGGCATCCGCATAGAACATCTCATAAAGATTGCCTCCATGGCCTCGAAGCTCAACCTGCGGATCAGGAAATACTCCAGCCTGAGACCCCTGGGATCCATAAGGACACAGGTGTGGCCTTTGTCCCCTGACTGGTGGTAGTAGAGGTCCCCGAAGAGGGGTGACTCCTCCTATAGCAGTTCATTCAACATGAGCGGGAAGATGGGTTCTAACAGGGTTCAACATCTCCATATCTCCATACCCTGTCTAGACTACCGGTGCTAGATGCGTCAAAGCTGTCCACAGACGGGCACGTGTATCACAAATCTCCATACGAAGGGCACGACCATCCCTGTCTCTATTCTCTAGCATCTCAGCAGTGGACTGCAGCAGTGTATCCTCCATAGATGAATCAAAGTAGACCCCACTGAGGTATCCTTCTTCATCTGGCTGAGAGGCAGGAACATAGCAGAACTCTGAATTTTGCAGCAGTGCATGTCTAGCCCTCATGATGGTCAGCATTGAATAGGAAGCATCTTCTACTGCCATGTCAACAGTGACCCCCAATCCATAAGACCAATGGATTCGCTCCTCAACTCCACGGTATCTGGGAATACCCTAACAGTGCAGAGGTACTGGCTGTGATTAAAATTCCGGTACTGCTCCTCCACTGTGTACTCTGGGTACCAGCGGTAACCGGACACTGACATCATCCCGACTAGCATGTCGTATGACCCGGCACAGCAATGCACCTAGTCAGACGAACCACCTGACGAGAAGGACGGCTAGGCATCTGAAAATAGAGAGTAGTAAAGCAAAAGCATTACAGCTCTGAAGACAAAATTGGGCAGCATAACGGCTGTAAATGCTCAAAAACAATTTTGAGACAACCCATAAAGATAGGATAGCGTAACCACTCAACTATGAAGTTCAATTCTCCGATCATCAAAACTTACTTCCTTTTCCGAGGGATAAAAGAAACCCGAAATAACTCTCGACCCTTTGTCCTATAGTCTACCGATCAGAAACACGAGCCTAAGAGAAGGTAAGTAACCTAGTCCTTAATCCCCGCAGAAAAGACGAGGATGACCAGAATAGAATAACTTGAGACGAGGACAAGAATCTTACGTTCCCTCCCACAAACAATTCCCTTATATATAACTAAATAAATTCTAGACTCGACTTCGACTAGTTTGGCTTAGTAATCCTACAGTCAGTCAGGTTCTGATACCAACACTGTCGAGACCCCGATCCTAAGTCATAGGCATCCAGCCCGTAACACATCGCATCTCTTTGCGGTCTCACGCACGATTATCCCCACGGCTGCAGCCTTACCTTAGCCGGGACCGTTTGCGCCTTTAGACTCGCGTATGCAATTGTGTCGCTAGCAATCCAATCACAAAGAACCCGGATCGACATGTCTAGTCATAAACCAAAGCGGCAGTTCCGCACAGGGATAGGCATAGATGACCCAGCAAAGCAGGTGTCGGTCACCAGCGAATGTAGATGAGTCGTAGCAAGCTACAAGGACACCATTACATCGCATGACATTTCCCCAACGGGGACAGACACAGCAGCTAAGAAGGACACATGCCGGTCAACCAATGTGTCCGGAGCAGTAGCGAACTACCATGGCTCGTTGGATCACGAAGGGGCATTTCCCTGTAAGGAATGCTACTAAAGCCTACGGCTAGGTAATCGAACCCCATACATATCAAGTACAACACACGTACGCATGGCATACCGATATGTATAGATACATCGATGGCATCACAACCTAACCATAAACATACAAACTTTATTTAGAAGGCTCGGAAGAGCCACACACATAATATTACAAGGTAGGGGTCTCACGACCCATCTTCACAAGTCATACACACAAATCTTACAAACCAGCGGAAGAGTAAAGATGTCTGAGTACAGATAGAAGGAAGACAAAGGCACATGGCCTGACTATCTACAGACCCGTCCTAGGGTCAGATCGTAGCTGGGATACCAGCTACTCGTCGTCGTCGATGTCTAGGTAGAACCCTCCATTAGGGTCATTAACAACCTCTGCAACAATTATTAAGCAAACGTGAGCACAAAGTACTAAGCAAGACTTTAGGATAATCTATTTACTCATGCAATGTATCAATAAGGAATTGTGGGGTTTCATGCGGAAAGCCAGCATTTGACTCGTGGCTAGACAACTTGCATTTTTAAATAATTTTTACAACTTGATTTCTCGCACACGAGTCCACTAACACCACAACAATACTCCATCGTGGAATCATTCCGTCTCCATATGGAAATGCCGTCCACAACACTCACGCTTATCTTGACAATTTTATGAGTAGCCATTATAGTTATCTATGAACAACATATGTTTCCAAGTAGTCCATATCCGCGGACGCGGCTATTCGAATAGATCATAACCCTGCAGGGGTGTACTTCTTCACACACGTTCTTGCCACTTATCGCCATGTGCACGTCTTGCACGTCGGCAACCTTCAAGCGGAAACCCAGCGAGGGAGTCGACCACGACCGTTAACCACCCTAATACTTAGTCCAGGTCTATCGCCTATCTGAGGGTAACCTGCACGGAAGTCCGACCGAGGTTTCCGCCACGGCCCCAAATGATGTGCATAGGGTTCCCAAGCCCACCATCCGGGTGCCATTTGGTACACCGTGCCACTGCCTACCGCATCACAGCCCACCTCTCAGGTCAGCGCTATGCACGGCCTCCAGCATGACTATAAACACCAGAAACTACTTGCAACTCCTGGACCGAGTGCTAAGCGGTTAATAAGTCGAGCGGGGTCATATTTCACGGCCCAGCATGTGCTAGTATCTCGTCTTGGATTACATACACGGAACTGAGTTCCTAAGGACGATTCCAATGAAACAACCTGCCATGTACTCCTACATAGCCTTTCACCGGTACCTTTACCAAATCAGGTTTAACACACAACCTTTACTTACTGAACGCATTCGTAAAATTCTGTTCATCACCCAGATGACAGACCATACACAACTCTAAGCATAGGATGCATAGCAGGATAAGGCACATCATGGCTCAAGCATCTACCAAGTATGCTAGGTTGCAAGGTTCAGCTATTTACTGTGACAAAGACAGGTCATGCAAAGGAAGTGGTTTCAACTAACGTGGCAAAAGCATTTGAAGCATTTGATCCTAATGCAATAAGTAAGTGCAGGAGCTAGTACATGGGATTTATCAGGATGATCAAAATGGTTGCTTGCCTTGTTGCTCAGCAGAGGGAAAATATCCGTCAGCCGGATATTCGGTGGAATCCGGAGGAGCGGAGCCTACCGATAGAAATGATATCAATCAATATCAATCATATGCAACAAGATGAAGCATGAGCATGGCATGAAGATGAAAGGTGGTAGGCTAATGTAGCTACCATTTATTAAGTTGAAGTTGATTTGAATCAAGATTACAATATCACTTCAAACCACGTATTTTCGAATACCCTTTTATTTGATTCGACCTGATGCTCAGGTCATCTTGTTCTAACATGCATGGGAATGATATGTTGAGTTGCTGGTTGTGATTGAGCATTGTTTGGTCTTGGCATTTGAAGTGGAATTCAAATGAATTTCAAATTCCAACTCTGAAGCATTTATCAAATTTAACCTCTTCACCATTTTGCATGTTTGGTGAAGTTAAAATTTTCAAACATGTTTGAAAATGGCATATTCAGATTCCTTGGATTTTTCTGATCATTTTTCATATATTATTTGTCCAATTTGGAGTTATATTCAAACTTTTATGAATTTCCAAAGTTTTGAACTTATTCTGGAACTATTTTCAAACAGAAAAAGCTTTATTGCATCAGCATGACATCAGCAGGTCCAACTGGCCGTTGAAAGTCAAACCTGACCAGTGGGACCCACTGGTCAGTAACTCAGGCCAGTTTTTAGTTTAAATTTAAGTTAATTAGTTAATTAGTAGGGTAGGACCCACCTGTCAGTGACTGCTTAGGTTAATTTAATTAAGTTACTTTTATTTTTATTATTACAAATTAACCAAAGGCTGGCCCCACCTATCATAGACTCAGGGGGGTCAGATCAACCGGCGGCGAGGTCGATCTCACCGGCGGTGAGCCTCCGGCAACCTCCAGGATGGCGGAGAGGCTAGGAAACGCGGCACAGGCGACCAAACTCTGCGCGGAGTGCACCAGAAGAATGGCACGTCTCCCGCAGGTCCATTTTTGCATTTAGCCGAGGACGAACTGGCCGGAGAGGGCACCGGCGACGAGCTTGGCGGCGGTCGAAGCTCGGGCATCGCTGGGATCATGGAAACAAAGGGAGTTACGCACGGGACTGAGCTCCTACAGGACCTACTCGACGCCCTGAAGCCACTGGTGGCCTCAGATGGACGAGCCGTTCACCAGAGGGCTACCGACGACAAGCTCCCGCGGCGGATCTCGTCGGGCTCCGGTGAAAACAGGGCTAGAGGAAGGGATGGAAGGGGGAAACTTTGGGGAAATCTTGCTAGGCTCACGAGGAGTGCAGTGGTAGCGCTAGCTTGCTCGGGAACGGCCTGTAGAGAGAGAACGCCGGCGGCGAGCTTCGGTGACCCGAGGAAGAAGACGACCACGTCTCGTCGATTCACTGCATCCTGGCGTCGGGCTCGTAGCTTGGGAGCTTTAGGGAGCTGCGGCGGATCTGTAGCACAGTTCAGAAGGAGGAGAGGTGGGCTAGAACGACGGCGAGCTGGAGCTCGGGCTCGGCTCTAATGGCGGCAGAGAAGGATGAGGCAGAGGGGGTGAATGAGGAGAGGGGCGAGCATGGGAGGCTGCGGGGAGGTTATCCCCTCGCGTGCCAGCGCGAAGCGGCAGCCAGGCAGGCGCACACGTGCGTGGCCGCGTCGGAGTACGCGGCGGCCATCACCTGCTGCCCACTGGCGAGGAGGAAGACGACACAGAGAGAGCTGGGCTGGTCCAGTTGAGCGACAGGTAAGCTTTTCCCATTTTTTCTATTTTGTTTTGTGTTTTGAAGCTGAATTGTTCTGTTATTTATTTTGGCTCCAAACTTAGTCAAAAATTGTTTTGAACACACTGAAATATTAGTTGGAATATTTCCAACCATTAGTGAAGTTTTCAACATTTTTGAAAACTTGAAAGTTTTTGAATTCAAATTTAAACTTGAATTCAGTGGCTTTTTGAATTTAAATAAAATGCAAAAAGTGTTTTGAAAATAGTTTTCTTCCCTGATAATTTGTTTTCAAGAATTATCAGAAAAGTTGAACTTTTCTTGAGGCCATTTTGGGTTCATTGATTTTAACAAGTTTTGACTTTCCTTGAATTTTGAGAAGTGGCTAGGGTTTTTGGGGTTTTGTTTCACCACTTGCTTTGAATTTGTTTCAAGTTCTTGAATGCAATGAATGTAAACATGAGCACAATGCTAAACCCTAGTTAGGGATCCAGGGATGTGACATTATTCTTGAGCATTGTTCTTGGAGCCAACAATCCTACCTATTCCTCCAAACAAAAATCACCCGATACCACTGAAAGCATTGTCTCGTATAAGTCATCTCCAAACATTTCTAGTCGTATACATATCTTCATCGCTCTCAAGAGAAGGACTAAAAAAAAATAATGTATGTCATCTATAACCATCTCACATGTATCCCTATGTAAGAAATCCTCGAATGGACCATACAAGCTTCTAAGGTTGAATAAAACACTAAAAATCTGGGTGCTCAGTTAATCTATCCAAGGTTCAAGGTACTTCATCTCTATGCTAAGGAAACACGTATTATACTAATGAAAGAGCATGTTCCCTTCCTATGAATCTAATCTAGTGGTCCGTCAATTCCATTAACTCTATGAATCCAATCTCTATGGTGGTCCATGTAATCTTCTAAGTTCTATAATTCCAAAATACATGAAAGGACTATATTATCATAGTGTATCGACCAATTTCTGTCAGAGTTTGGGAACTGCATCCAAGAAACTTCTATAACAACTAGGGTTTGAACATTGGAGGTCTTGGCTTGGCAACCTACAACACAATGGCAGCTATGGCAAGGCCGACGGCAAACTCACTCAATCTCACCGGACACGAAAGTGATGTTCGAGCTACCCAGGTTCGGGTAACCGTGCAGAGCAATACACTACTTCTGCTTGTGTTTGATTGCTTTATAATGAAGATCTGTGCTCGAGGTACGGGAGGTGTGGGGGAGAGAGTAGACCCGTGCCCTTACAAGAAACCGGCTCCGCCCCTGTTGTAGTACCTTGGTCCTCTTCACTTAAAATATGAGCGGGAAACGGTGGCCACACGGTGGCAAATCAAAGGCGGCAGGCGGAAAGGCTAATCCTGACAAAGGGTGGTCTCCGCCTGATAAACTGGTCATCCTCACGCTCCGATGGGCTTGGCGATGACCTCTGTCCTGGCGAACCGTGCTAGGGTGGTCTTCTTGCACCAAAGGACGACTGATTTGGGGCTTGATTTGAGGGAGACAGACGCAGCTCCTCCCTTATCACCAAAATGGCAACTGGCTTCACTCATGCACCACTATCCTCACTTGTCAATGGGACGTCATCCACGTGAAGACTACGGAGCCCTGCGGCTGGCGCCGTACGACTGGTTCGCAAGGCGACCTGGTATATGGCAGACCTAGTGGCGAGGGGCCTCATGAGGCTTGCCCCTCACGAGGGGGCTCCCTCCAAACCAGTCAGGGCAGGGCCCTCATTTCACAAGCTAGCTCAAGTGTCATCCTCAAGGCTAGCGACAGATGTGTCGTGGTATCCTGGTTCCCACTTGGTCAACAGTATCCCCCGGGCCTGCGACACGCACGTTCCACCCATTAGGGATAGAATGACATGGGGCTCATTAAGCTATCGAGCCCATGTGAACCCTGATTTTTCGCAACTTTTTCTTTCCAAAACCTTTTGGGTTTTACCTGCAAACCTGGTTGATTTTCAAATCTTTTCAACTGATTTGAATCTGTGAATCTTTGAATTTTTTTCCAACTAACCCAAAACACTCATCATCTTGCCAAAACCTTTCTACATCTCTCCTGAATCAATTTTCAATATTTAGTCTTTTCCAATAAGCTCTTTTCTTTAGTTGGGGAATTATGGCATCACTATGGGTTGTGAAGCAACCTATAGTTAGAAAGATCAATAAATTCCCAAACTTTTTCCACATCTTCTTATCATCATATGATTCCAAGATCTCCAAAAATATTCCATTGCCCAATGCAAGATTTCGGCCAGAATAATTATTTCTTCTCTGGCCAAAATTGCCCCATTGTGAAGCAACCTCATTCTTCCTATCCCAGAAAATTCCCAATGCAATCCTATATAGCCACAATATCCAAAGACATCATCTGGTCCAATACAAAATTTGAGCAGTAGGACCCTGTCAAGTTTCTGCTGATTTTGAACCTTTGTGAAGGAAGTACTAGCTAGGGGTGCACAATTGATCTAAAAAATTTATGGCATGTGTGCACTATCAAATAACTTCCCTCCACCAAGTGTCATCCTTAGTAGAGCATTCATGAGAGTTACTCAAGCTCATTTTGATTCTGGACTAGAATGGTGGTTTCCAAAGGAGCTATGTCCAAATCTCTCCAAACTTTGCCAGTTTGTAGTCCTTCCAAGGTAGATAACCCTAGACATATCCACCAACTCCATCTCTATCTCATTTCCACCCCAAAACCTCCTCAAGATTGCTCGCAGAAGCTATAGCTGAGCCTGCACTTCACAGAAGAGTGTATCTAGTCGAGCTACTGGACTAGGTTGGCTAAGTGAACGAGTGTGGATGCTATGGACAAGGTGTGCCTGGCGTGCATAGCCTCCTGGTGGCCGCACCCGTGGTGAGCATGGGGCTAGCATGCCAGAGCGCGCGCTCTGGATGGCGCCCGCGTCAGATCTGCTCGCCCGAGCCGTCTTTCTTTGCCCCCCTTGTCCTTCGTGTCGACAGCCTCCTTGGCGAACGCGTGGCGTCTCCCGAACCCTCCTGGTCGCTGGAGAAGGCCGCCGTCGCTTCCGACCAAGCTTCGCCATGGGCAGAATAGTGGGCTTCAACCACTATGGTCGTCCGCGAGTCATTAATGGCGCCGGACCCGTCCCGTCGCTCCCCTACCCTCCTCCATCACCTCACCTCCACGCCACGATGGCCAGCTCCCCATCCTTGCTCCAGTGGCAGGCCCAAGACTCGCCGCTTCGGGAGAGATCGGCAGCGCTCGCCATTGGCCTATTTAAGGCCGGCCCCGCGTCTCCAAGGACCGCAACTGTCCTCCGCCACCTCCGATCGACCTCCCGAGGAGCGAGCCACGGCCGAGAGGCCCTTTGGCCTCAAGTCTCAATGGAGCTCCGCCACTTGTAGCAACTTTGTCGCCAACATCCCTATGCCACCCTGAGCCCAATCAACCTCACCCTCAAGCTCAGGGCATTCCCCTGGTGCTCCTAGACCCAGTGCCCAAGCCAATCATCGCTGGAATCATCTTTTTCGACGACCACCCGAACGTCGCCGCCGCTAGAGAGGAAGGGGACGACGCCGTCTGGCCATCTCTCGTCACGCTGCGGGTACGTGTGTGGTCGTCTTAGAGCACCCGATCCATTCCCCTCAACCCTGAGCACTACCGTCGTCTTTATCGCCGGCGGCCAGCGCCTGAGCTCCGTCCCGCCTTAGTCCCTTCTCTCTCCCTCTGTTTTTAAAAGGGTCGACCCCACCTAACAGCGGCTCAACCCCGCGCTCTCAAAGCGGTAAGTGGAGACGCCCCTCCACTTTACGCCTTCGCCGTGGCCCGATGTGGGTTTTTCTCTATTTAGTTAATTTCAATTTCGAAATAGGTTTGACCAGTAGCTTTGACCACCCCTAACTTTTTACTTATAGGTCCAATTCAGTTGATTCTTTTTGCATTGAGTTTGTATTGAACTCTTTTATTTCACGACCAAAGTTGGTATTTTCCAATATTCACAAAAAATTTTGTTAACAAAAATGCATTATGTGACATTTCCTCTTTGCAATTCAAAAATATTTTCAGAAGGGAACTTTGGTGATTTTGAAGACCAGGAGTGTTTGAACAACTCAACTGAGCAAGGCAAGCCATGATACCCATGCTATGTAGTATTTCCATAGCATTGCATACTTTCATACATTATACCTATTTATTTTCTATAGGATAATTCATGGTAAACTATTTAAATACTTATTTGCTCATTATTATGAACCACTATATTTGTAAAACACCTAGTGGTTGATCTTGAGTCACCTGTCCGGGCTTAACCGTGCAACCACATTTGCCGGTATGGGACGACCGTGACTTGGTCTGATCGCGTGCTCTTTCACTGGTACCTCCAAAGAGGGAGCGTTATATACGCGTGCTACCCTAATCAGGTAGGCGGTGATAACGCTGGGGCTCTTCTGGCTTGGCTCCCAAGTTCTCCGATCTTCTTCCATTCCAGAAAAAATCTTTTCGGGGATTTTCTTCCGTTTGGACTCCGTTTCAAAATATCCTCTGAAAGGGGTCAAAAACATGGAAAAAAACAGGAACTCGCACTTGGCAGTGAGTTAATAAGTTAGTCCCAAAAAATAAATAAAAAGCATGGAAAACATCCAAAGTTTGACAAGATTAAAGCATGAAACCATAAAACATTATAGATATGTTGGAGATGTATCAAGCCTCTATATGAGGTGATAGACTTGGGTACTCGATGAAGGCTGACTATCCGGGACATGTAAAGCTGTGTCAGCTGATTTGCGTTGAAAGTGGTCTTTACCGGGAGAAAGTGGGCTACTTTTGTGAGTGTATCCACAATGACCCAGATATCATCATTGTGTCTTGTTGACTTGGGTAGTCCAACGATGGAGTCCATGCATATGTCGTCCCACTTCCACTCGGGAACCGGTAAAGGTTGTAGTAGCCCAGCGGGTTTCTGGTGTTCCGCTTTGACCTTGTTGCAGATGTCACAACATGCGACATAGTATGATGTGTCCCTTTGCATTCCTGGCCACCAAAACGTCTCTCTCAGATCCTGGTACATCTTTGTGCCTCCCAGGTGGATCGAGTATACGGAATCATGGGCTTCCCTGAGTATTTGCTACGGGCACACATATCCGTTTCTCAAACCATAATATGCCTTGGTCATCTACACGAAAAGAATTGGCCTTCCATTTCGGAATCAACTCCTTGATTTTTTTATCCCTTCATCCGGCTGTTAGGCCTTCTTAATTTCTTCCATAAGGGGTGGGGTAATTTACAACGTATCCGGGGTAGTTGGGCCGCATAGCACCATGTTGAGGTCAGCGAATTCTTCCTGTAGCCTTGGATTCATAGTTCCCATCAGTGCATTCATAGTGCCTGGCTTTCTGCTGAGAGCGTCCGTGAATACATTAGCTTTAACCGGATGATAGTTAATCCCAATGTCATAGTCCTTGACTAGTTCAAGCCATCTTCGCTGCCTGAGATTCAGGTCAGGTTGGGTGAAAATATACTTGAGACTTTTATGGTCCGTGTATATTTCGCAATGTTGTGTGATAAGGTAATTCCTCCAAATCTTCAAGGCATGAACTACGGCTGCTAATTCCAAGTCATGCGTGGGGTAGTTTTGTTCATGAGGTCATAGCTGTCGGGATGCATATGCTACAACCCTTCCTTCCTGCATTAGTACGTAGTTGATTCCTCGTCTGGAGGCATCAAAGTAAATATCAAAGTTCTTCTGGATGTCTAGAAGGACTAGAACAGGTGTTGTCGTTAGCCTTGTCTTCAGCTCCAGAAAACTATTGTCACAGTGTCGTCCAGACAAATCTTTGATTTGTCTTGAGAAATTATGTCAGAGGCTTAGCTATTTTGTAGAAGCCTTCTATAAAACGACAGTAGTAGCCTACCAACCCCAGGAAGCTATAGACTTCGGTCACCGAGACCGGTGTCTTCCAATTTAATACCACTATTACCTTGCTGGGGTCGACGGCTACACCTTGTTCGGACAGGATTGTACCACCATGATCTTGTCCAAAATCGAAGGAGAAAATTTGTGCAAGGTGGCAAAACTCCGCGAAATAAATGTGTGGGAAGCCCCAGAATCAAATAAAATTACTGCGGGTATGTCGTTAATAGAGAACATACCGAGGACAACTTCTGGAGCATCGCAGGCTTCCTTGGCGGAGATATGGTGGATGCGTCCATGGCTAAAGTTAGGGTTAGGGCGACGTCCAATGGTGTTGACCTGTGGCTTGACGTCATAGGATGACTTCCCATTGTTGGTGGGGCACTGCTTGGAGTAGTGTCCACTTTGGCCGCAAGTGAAGCAAGTGTTGTTGCAGTGACAATCCTCTAGCACTGGCTGTTTGCCGAAGGTCTTGTTCTGATTCACTGTCTTATTGTTGTTGTTGCCATTGCTCCAGGTAGGCTTGTATTCAGATGGTCCTGATTGCCATATACGTGGCTTATGCACAATCCACTCCTTGTTGTCCTTCTTGGGTTCAAACTTCCGCTTGCGTTCATCGTATCCGGTCTTATGCTCCCATTCGGCTATCAAAACCTTGTTCACGAGGGTCCGAAAGTCCGGAAAATCCAGCATACAGAGCTGACAACAGAGAGTGTGATTCAGTCCTCCTAGGAACCGATCTATATATCTTCCTTTCCTCAGTGGATATGTCATAGGGAGAGTACCGTGCCAGATTGTTGAATTTGTTCAGATACTCCGCCACAGACATATTTCCTTGTGTAAGAGGAAGGAACTCCCTTTCCTTCACCTTCATTATGCCTGTAGGGATGTGATATTTGTGGAATGCCTCCTTGAACTTTTCCCAGGAAATATCTTCTCCAGAGGGCCATGTTGCCTTTGTGTTATCCCACCATATAGCTGCTGGCCCTTCTAAGTAGTGAGTGGCAAAAGGAACCTTATCTGATTCCTCGCAACGACCTATGTCTAGCTTCATTTCAATAGTCCTCAGCGAGTCGTACGCTTCTATGGTTCCTCTTTTCCTCAAACATTCTCGTAACCTGATCAGCGGTCGATGCTTGGGGTGGTGGAGGTGGCAAATCTTCTTCTTGTTGTCCTGCCTATCTGGGAGATGGACGGATGGGGTTTCGATCACTACCTTGGCTACAACTTCTCTTCATCCTAAATTTGTTCCCATTGATAAATACCGAATCGATGAGCAACATTTATAAGGGAAGCATATTCATAAAACACCAGAAGAGAGTATGCGAGAAAAGCGAATAAGGAAACAACATAATTATACAAGATAACCCAACATTATACATGGCAAGCTAGTAGGGGGAATATCGTGACTAGACTGCTCATACGGCAATTGACATATGCAAAGATGCATGCTCAACTACTCCAGCCTCTACTCTAGTGGCGCGGATGACCCGAACACTAATAGAATGAAGACTACTCGTCATCTGATCCTGAGTCGGAGTCGGAACTGATGATATGGATCTCATCCTTCGGATCAAAGGACACACGACGATGCTGCTTGTACGGTTCTCCTTCCAGGGAAGAAGGAGCACGACGCCTCAACATGGGAGCAGCTACAGTGGCTAGAAGTGAGGCCCACCCTGTGGGAGTCTCATGGCGGCTACCAGAAGAAGAGCATGGTGGCATCATGGAGCTAGAAGGAACATCAAACCTGGGTGGAGGTGGAACTCGTGGTGGATATAGAGGTGGAAAGATAGGTTGAGGTGAAGGTGGCACTGAAGTCGCGGCAGCAAGCGCCGCCTGGACACGAGAGAACTCCTCAGCCAGGGATACAATCGTATGATAGCTCTCGTCATATAGCGATACAGCACAACAGTCGCATGAACCGGATTACCAGTGTTTCCAGCCCAGACATCATGTCTTTTGGAAACACACAACAACTTGGAACAGAACAGAAATGACTTTATTGATATCTTTCGGGTACAAGCTCATATTTTACAATGATAGCGAGGCCAAAGGAACCCTTGTGCTTGCGACAGTATCTACATTACTTATGAAACATAGCGGGGCCTCGAAACTATTGAGTACTTGTAAAGCGTAGTGGAACCATCAGGACCTCCGTCCTCGGCTTCTCCTGCATCTGGCATGACACGCCAGGTAAGTACTTCGAATGTACTCGCAATCTCACGATAACCAAGTACTGCAGTAAACAATAGCATGGCAATCAATATGTTAATTACTAAAGAAACTTATGAACTGTATCAGTTCCTGAGTTACTCTCATCCAGGTTGTCCCACAACACCCGGAATACTCATCGAGCATCTCTGATCGTGCGAAGAGTTCTTCCATCATTACTAACATCAATATGGTTGACCATCTACTGAGGTCTAGACGGGCTATCCAATACCGTGGACAAGGATATTCGAACAGATTTTTTACTATGCAGAGGTTGCGCACTTTACCCACACCATAGAGCATCTGACCTCGTGATCCCATCCGGGTGGACCAGTCTTGCTCCAACGAAACTTGTCTGGCGCGTGACTCTCCGATCGTACCACCGGCATTCATCCTGGCCCTGAGTCCTGCCCTAGGTGGCCCCTGTGTCCTCATGACACCTGCCACCGTCGTGACCAAACTAAACTGTCCCAAACTGGGACGGGCCCAAACAACTCAATGGGCTCACAGGGTGTCGGTGAAAAGATCAACACCTATGGGGGCCTCAACCCTACCCTTATTGCTGGTTTGGCGGGGAGAGGGGTTGCGACAAGAGCAGAACCAACGGTCAAGGCCCGGCATAGCGTTATCACCGCCTACCTGATTAGGGTAGCACGCGTATATAACGCTCCCTCTTTGGAGGTACCAGTGAAAGAGCACGCGATCAGACCAAGTCACGGGTCGGACAAGTTTTGTTGGAGCAACACTGGTCCACCCGGATGGGATCACGAGGTCAGATGCTCCATGGTGTGCGTAAAGTGTGCAACCTCTACAGAGTGAAAAATCTATTTGAATAGTCGTGTCCAGAGTATTGGACAGCCCATCCAGACCTCGGTAGATGGTCAACAATATCGGTGTTAGTAACGATGGAAGAACTCTTCGCACGATCGCAGATGCTCAATGAGTATTCCGGTTGTTGTGGGACAACCCAGATGATAGAATTAGTAACTTGCTTTAGTAATTAACACATTGACTGCCATGCTATTATTTATTGCATTATTTGGTTACTGTGAGCTTGCATGTACATTCAAAGTATTGACCTGGTGCGTTGTGCCAGATGCAGGAGAAGCCAAGGACGGAGGTCCTGATGGTTGGTACTACGCTAACTAGGATGTGTCAACAAAAGTGTCCATGTGGATGGATTTGCTTCTATGTTCCGCTATGTTGTAGAAGTACTTTGTAGTTTTGAGGCCCCACTATGTTTCATAAATAATGTAGATACTGTCGCAACACCAAGGGTGCCTTTGGCCTTGCTATCATTGTAAAATATGAGCTTGTACCCGAAAGCTATCAATAAAGTCAGTTCATTGTTGTGTGTTTCCAGAAGACATGATCTTTGGGCTGGAAACACTGGTAATCCGGTTCAGTGAGCTAGGGTGCCACAACCCAAAGGTGACGCATGGCGGATTTTATGGGGTGGGACGCCCCCACTCCCACGACACCTCGTAATCGTCATCCTGGTGATAAAACCCGCATGTGCACGACATTGGCACACCATTGCACACAATTGCAGGTCACCCTGAGCCTTCCACATCGGTTAGTGAACGCAGCCTTTATTAGGGGCGACACCTCGGGAGCTGTCGGAACGACTTGAGATCTTCAGACCCGGGAGAGCCACTAGCAGGTACTTGCCCTCTCATATGATGGCGCCAGTGGGCAACGAGTAGACCCTGGCGAGTCGGGCCCTGGCGTCGGAGGAGAGCAGCACCGATCCCTGGGGAGGGCCCTCGACATCGCTAGGGCAGCCCTTGACGCCCTCGAGGGCAAGCGCAGGCAGGAGACGGAGCTTTACACGTAGGAGCGGAACCACTGGATGGAGGGATTGAGCCACCGTTGGGAGGCGACGGAGCTCGACTGCCATCGAGGTGAGGAGGCCCAAGCGCATCATGAGCATCTCGCCGAAGACACCCAGCCGTCCCTCGCAAAGGCCCTCGAGGACGCCGAGGAGGCCAAGAAGCAACAGGAGGAGGTTGATGCCCTCAAGAAGATGCTCTAGGAGAAGCTGCCTCATGCAAGTGCCAAATCAAAATGCGCGATGAGGATGCGAAGGACCGCGAGAGCCGGCTATCATCCCATGAAGTCGAGCTTCCAAACCATGAGGAGGAGTCCTAAGGCATCAGGAGGCGGTCGCCACCCACGAGGCGATCGCCGCGACCCGGGAGCGCTAGCTCATCTCTTCTGCGTCCGCACAGGAGCCAAAGAGGGAGCTCCTACTGGCAAAAGAGCATGAGCTGGCGGCTGGCGGCCGCCCAGGCCACTCTCCATGAACACAAGGGTAGCGCGGCTCAGCAAGGAAAGATCCAAGCCAAGAACGATGCCCTCAAGAAGGGGCTACTAGATGTGGATGCCACCGTCGAGGAGGCATGGCATGACCTGTTGACCAACGCGACTACACGGCTCTTCTGCAACCTTCTCTGTCCCGATAGTGGCTTTGATTTCAGGCCGGTGGTGACCCCTGTACCGATGGGGCTCCATGAAGGCCTCGGGGATGCTGCATGGGGGAACGTTGTTGGCTTCATGGCTGAGGTCAGCGGCTGCTATAGTTTGCACCCTCGCGGCGATGGCGAGAGAGACAATGGTGTTGCATCACGCGCCTAGTCTTTTCGTGGCTCATTGCTGCAATGGAGTAGGTGCGGCCCCGTGGGGGCGTGAAAACTTTTGCATGACACTTTTAACTTAAGAACTTGATGTTTTATGCATTTTCGCTTCCCTCCTGAAGCCTTTCTTTCCCTTTAGATTTCCTTTGTGTCATGTGTTGCTGGACCAAGCCCCCGAGGCGGTCTACACCTTCGTTGGTATGCCTGTAGCGTGTTCTCAGCAAGGCCAGATGGTGTAGGGCTCTCAGGGATGGCAGGAGTCCTAGAAGCGTGATGCTCGGGGTCCCCCCTTGACATGCGCGCAGCTGGTGCCACCGAAATTAAGGTGCATCGAGCAGGAAACAAGAGGGCAAAAAAACCCAAGAGGTGCTTTAGCCTTAGCTCCATCGAGGTGTGCGAATTGGGGCGAGTCCTCCGTAGGGAGCGGCTCATGAGGCTGATACGTATCCAACGTATCTATAAATTTTTATTGTTCCATGCTATTATATTATCCTTCTAGGATACTTTTGGAGAAATTATTTATCGGTTTATATTATTTTTGAGCACTAACCTATTGACCCAATGCCCTGTAAAAGTTCCAATTTTTTGTGTTTTATTTCGCAGAAAATCCATATCAAATGGATTGCAAGCACGATATAAATTGACGGAGATTTTGTTTGGAATGTATGTGAATTTTGGTAGTCGGAATCAACATAACACGATGCCCGAGGGAGGGACAAGCCAAAAGGGTACGGCCTGGGGGCGCGGATGACGTGTCGCCACCCCTTAAGTCGGTTGATGTTCTCCTTCGGAGTTACAAATATATTTTTGCGATATATTTGCGATAAAAATCCCCTCAAAATTTCATCCCGATCGGAGTTACAAATCTCCGGATATTTATGAAACGGTGAAGGGCAGAAAATAGGTCGCGAAAACTTGATAGAAACAAAGAGAGAGAGAGAGAGAGAGAGAGAGAGAGAGAGAGAGAGAGAGAGATCCAATCCCGGAGGGGTTGTACCCTGCCGCTGCCATGGCGGCCAGGGACCAGAGGATAAACCCTCCTCCCACCTAGGGAGAAGGCCAGGGAAAAATAATATGGAGGGGGCTTTCTCCCCCACTCTCCTGGTGGAACCGGAGAGCAACCATGGCAACCATCATGACGACGATCTACACCAACAACTTCCCCGCCGTCACCACCTATCCTCCCCGCTGTAATCTCTACTTGAACATGGTGTTTCATGCTATATATTATTATACAATGTTGTGTGACCATCCTATGATGTTTGAGTATATTTATTTTGTCTTACCGGTAAATTGTGATATGATGTTATTCATATGAGTTGTGTGTTCATATGGTGTTGTCCTAACATGCCTTCCATGAGGTGCACATGTGAAGGATTAATGCTGGACGATTTGCAATATGTTCATGATTCGCTTATAGTGGGTGGCAAGAGTTACAAAAGCTTACACCCGAGTAGGGGAGTTGTGTGCGTATGGGAGTAAAGAGGACTTGATGTTTAATGCTATGGTTGGGTTTACATTAATGATTTTAAGTAGTTGCGGTGTTTGCTAGAGGTCCAATCATAATTTCATATGATCCAAGTACGGAAAGTGTGTTAGCATATGCCTCTCCCTTATTGCATATGATATGTATCAATCATGTTATATTCAATTTCCTATAGACAATCTTTCTCTTGTGTTATACGAAAAGCTTTCTACTAAATAGCCCCTAACTTTTATTTCCACACTCTTTATTTTCTTGAAAAATAGCAACAAACTTTTATTTAGCTTGCTCTTTATTACCTTGCAAAACTATCTAACACACCTACTAAGTACTTCTAGTTTCTTTCCTACAAAATAGTTTCATACTTGTTCCGGGTAAATTAAGTGTTAGCCTGCGTAGAGTTTTATCGGTGGTCGGTAGAACTTAAGATCATATTAAATCTACCTTTAGATCCTCGTTGAGTTCAACCATCTTACTTATCAAAAAAGGCTACAATCGATCCCTACACTTGTGGGTTATCAAGACCTTTTTCTGGTGTCGTTGCCTGGGAGCAATAGCGTAGTGGTTTATATTCTGGTGTGTTCTTGTTTGCTCTATCACTAAGTAATTTTTATTTTCTGTGATTAGTTGTTTTATATCTTTAGTTATGGGTGGGAAATACAAAACACCAAAAAAATTGATGTACTTGCTGCTCCAAAAGTTGAGGAAACACACAAAATGTATCTTCTATTGAAGCTTATTACTTGGATCATCTTTGATCCCCTTATGCTCGTCCAAAAAACCAAACTAGCTTAGTTGAGAGAAAACAATTAAATGAGCATGCTTATTATGTGTGACATCGCTTATCTCAAAAAGGGAAACTCTTGTGGCATCACATTAATATTTTGTGATGCTATGCTGGGAATTTATGCGAAATTTATGACCTTACTTGTTGTTCTAAAGAAACTAAAAAACACCTTCCTTACCAATGCGTGTTGAATGATAATGAAATATTATCTTCATATGACAAGGAGGCCTACTGTTATTATGATGTTGAACAAATTGAAGAATTTGTTGCTTTTAAGGGTTCTTATGAAATTAGTACTTTGATTGAGAAGTATGATGCTACTCTTTGCAAATATGAAATTTTTGTAAGACATAAATATTTCTATAAAAACTATGATTCTAATATTTATGTTAAATAATTTATTGAAAGAATGACCGCTGCCTTGGAAGAGAATAATATTTTGCAGGATTCTATGGAAGAAGAAATTGTTGAAATTGTGACCTCATTAGCTAAAAAAGATGAGGACGAGAGCGAAGAACAAAAGGATGAACAACGGATTAGCTACCCGTGCCCACCTTCTAATGGGAGTAACTCTTAAACTATACATTGTTTAATTTCACTTCGCACATACCAAAGGATGAATGCTATGATGATTGCTATGATCCCTTGGATTCGTTTCAAATATCCCTTTTTGATGAACTTGATGCTTTTTATGCTTGTGGCCACGATGCCAATACGAATTAAGCTTATGGAGATGAACTTGATGTAATTCCTTATGTTTGGCATGAAATTGTTGCTAGTGTAACCATTCACGACAGTCCTATTATACTTTCAAATTTTCCCAACTACACCATATCGGAGAAGTTTGCACTTATTAGGGATTATATTGATGGGTTGTGTTTTACCACTACACATGATGATTTTGATGGATATAATATGCATGTTCTTGCTTCTCCTACTTGCAATTATTATGAGAGTGGAAACAAATCTTCACCTCTCTATGTTTCCAATACGATAAATTTGCAAGAAACAACTTATACTATGTATTGGCCTTTATTTGTGTGAATGAATTGTTCTTTTATGACATGCCAATTCATAGGAAGAGAGTTAGACTTAGTCGCTACATGATATATATCACTTTGTGCTCATTACTAAATTACAATTCATTGTTAATTAAAGTTCTCTTTGATATACCTTGGGATCTGGTGGATTAATTACTTGAGCACTATATGCCTAGCTTAATGGATTTAAGGATAGCCCTGCTAGTCAGACAACACGGAAGTTTTAGAGAGTCATTTATTTCTGTTGTGTGATTTTAAAATAATTAAAAATAGAAAAAAGTGGGGAACCTAAAAGTTTTTCAAAAAGAAAAGTGAAAGTGAGAAGGACGAGCACCGTTGAAGTGGGGGCTAGCCTTAAACTTTGTTCATGCCCATGGAAACTTTGTGAATCTTGATTATAGAAACTTTTCAACAAAAATAATTATACCCTTTTTTAAATCCTTTAGTATTATAAAACTAATGTTCCAAGTAAAGACTTTGGGATGATTTGTGTGATGAATACAATTGATAGGGTGCAAAACATAAACTTTGATGTCGAGTGCAGAATTTTTCTGATTTTACACAAACGTATTTTTAAGACGAATTGTTCAAGAAGTACTGGTATAAAAGTTCTTCAGGTCGTCCTAACTTATCAGACTTGTTTGAGTTACAGAAGTATGGCAATAAAATGTATCATCACAGACTGTTCTGTTTTAGACAGATTCTATTTTTGGTTGCATAGTTTGCTTGTTTTGATAATGGTATGGATTGTATCGGAGGGTATAGGCCATGGAGAAGTTAGAATACAGTACCTTATGCTAAAATAAAATAAGAATCAACTTATAACAGTAACCTAAGTATTTGATACGTGGCTCATACTAATGGATCTCACGAAGTTTTGTTCAGTTTTATGTGATTGAAGTTTTCAAATTCTGTGCGAGACACCAATATGCGGAGAATAAGGAGTATCCAAGGAAAACTCAAGCGTCTAAGCTTGAGGATGCACCGGAAAGCATCCCCTCTTTCGTCTTGAACACTATCGGTATATCTTACTTCGAGCTATATATTTATTCATCACATAGTATGTGTTTTCCTTGGGGCGTAATTTTATTTTGTTGTTCAGTGTTAGATGTCATTTATAATATTGTTTTCGATAAAAAGTTCCAATAATTTCCTTTAGGATGTTTAAGTTGCTTATTTGATATGTGCTGTCAAAAAACAAAAACTTTGGCTGTAGCGTTTGATTTTTCATATTTTACTGGAAAGTTAAAAAATCTAAAAAATTTAAACATTGTTGTTATACAAATTGTTTACCACGTCCTAAATTTTCAGAATCATGTGAGTTATAGAAGTATACGTTTCGTCTGCATCTTTCCACGTTGTACTGTTTTTCATAGATTGTTGTTATAGTTGCTTTGTGTGCTTATGTTTTGAATTCTCGTTGAGACCCATTGACTTGGGAGCCATAGAATTGTGATAGGATACAAAGTGTAATGTTATAATATAATTATACAATAATGTTATGGAAGGACGTAATGAGATTAGATGTTATATGAACTAACCTCTCTAATGAAAATTCTGCTAAGTTTTGTGTGAATGAAGTGTTCGAAGACCGAGGAGGTATTAATATGAGAAGAATAAGAAGAGATAAGATTTCAAGATTGTGGATGCCCAAGGCACCCCAAGTAATTATTCCAGAAACTCAAGCTTCTAAGCTTGGGGATGCCCTGGAAGGCATCCCATCTTTCTTCTTCAACAACTATCGGTATTTTTTTTGGTCACATGATATGCGTAAATTCTTGGAGTGTCATGTGCCTTTTATTTTCCTTTCAGCAATGCACCATGCTGGTATGGGAAAGTCCATGGTCGATTTATAGAATGATCTTGGCACTTCACTTATATCTTTTGATGTGATTTGTAGAATGCTTCATTGTGACAGCCCCAATGCAATTCCTTCCCCCTCTTGTAATTTGTTTCCTTATAAGGCAACGTTGTTATGATGATCAAGTGGTTTGAGTTGAATGTGTCTTCATTTCTTGTGCATCATGGAATATTGCATAGCATCAATTCTTGTTCTTGTTCTTGTTTGTGTTGCTTGTGTCACCATGGCATGGGGTGTGAAGTGCATGGTGTGAGGTGCCTTGGTGTTTGCTATGTGATTGGGTGCAGCAAGATCAAGCTCTTAAAACCTCTTGTTGCACCATGGTTTTAGAACTCCTTTCTTTCCATTTATTGAGTCAGATTTAAAAGTTGTTGTTTTGGCCCATTTACAAAGTTCCTCCTTTTCAAAAATAATTCTTCTACATTGTGGAGGCAACACCTCTGGTTTCATTTTTATTTTTCCTTTTTGTTTTATTTAAAAAACAGAGTCTCATTTAAATAAAAGGCATTTAAATTTGGTCTTTAAAAATGCCAAATTTATTTTTATAAATCGGCGCATGATTTTATAAGCCCAAAAGTATTTTTTTTTGTAGTTAAATTCTTTTCTTTTGTCACTTGCATTTTTCAAACCAGCTTCAAATTTTATTTGCGAAGGCAATTTAATTTCAGCGAGAGAGGCGGCCCAGGTTCTGTTAAGATCTGGCCGAGAGCCCAGCCAGCGACACCCTCTTCCTCCTCCCGATGTCACCTCCTATACGAACCACCATACCATCACCAATCTTGCTTTTGCTCGATCAGACGGCTCCAAACCCGTGGCTCATGGCTATTTAGCCGCCCGAGTGCCTCCACCTAACCCTAGCACCTCATTCTCCCCTCCCCTCCCCTCCTAGCGCCGTCGGGGAGAGTCCTCGAGCTCCACCGCGCCATGGCCGGCTCTCGCAAGAGCTCGAGGCCGTAGTGATCTGGAGTCCTCGACCCCCCTCCAGCACCAGGAGCACGCAACCTTTCGCGGGGTTCCATTCCCGTGAAGATCGGACCCCGAGGCTTCGTCCAGGACGTCCCCGACTTCCTCTACGGTGGCTACTACAACGAACCTCTTCTGCAGCACCTCGTCGTCGCTTCCTCCTCCTCATCGCACGTCTCCACTTCTCATTGCCTCTCGGTGAGAGTGCAACCCCAGATCTCCTCCCTTCACCTCTCTGCTACCCTCGCGTCACGCGTTAGCCGCAACACGCTGGAGTTGCACCGATGTGCGTAGCCGGAGCAGCCGCCGCTTGCGCATGCATGCTGTGCATGCATGGCCTCGAAGTCCGCCTCTGCATCGTGGCCCCGTAGCTCGTAGAGCGTAGTGCCGTAGAGCCCAGCGTGGTCGTGTGCGTGTGCAAGTGTTGCACCGGCAAGCCCGTCGTCGGTGCCTCTCTGTTAAACAGAGCAAGCGCTCCCTGTTTGCTTCAGCTAGGGTGGATCCCCTCTCAGAGCAGATCGCCCTCCTAGCCCGATTGGTTAGCTGTGCACGCAGTGACCAAGAGGTCATGGGTTCGATACCCATCGCCCTAATTAATTTTCTGTTGTATTCCTTCGAAGTGCTAGTGGTGCGTGTTTATCTAGCGTGTTCCCTCTGAAAGAGCAATTGCGCTGCAGCAGTGGAGTGGCAACAGAGCCACCTCTTGCACAGCAGGGCAGTGGTTCGACTCCCCTTGCGCCCCTTTTTATTTGTTGGGTACTTTCCGTCCTCGTTAGTGACGCAGAGCTAGTATATGTGGTATGATTCCCTTGTTAGTGCAATGTTTGGTACTTTCCGTCCTCGTTAGTGACGCAGAGCTAGTATATGTGGTATGATTCCCCTGTTAGTGCAACTACACTTGCTTAGCGTGGTGGCAGAGTGTTGTAGGTGTGTGGATGAGGTGGTGGGTTCGACCCACACCAGACCCCTTTTATTTCCTGTTGATTATTGTGTGTAGGTGCCAGTGAGGTCCTTGGTACCTATGACCAGCGGGCCCGTCTCTAGTTAGGTTGTATTGTTTTTTTATTCCGTTGATGTGATAATTCCATTTTTGGAATAGTCCAGAAATGGAATATGCCTAATCTGGTATATACCAAATATGGCAGGTACAGGAATAGTCCATGTTCTTGACATGAGTAGATTTTGATTCTGGTTAGAGTTTCTTTGCTGTTTTGAGATGTTTTTCTGCATGCAAATATAGGAGTATGATATATGGATTTGGGGTAGAAAAACCCCAGGAATCCAATGGTAGCATTGGATTTCAGCTTTGAAAAGTTCTGCAGAAGTGCCATTTTTGATGAGGTGGCACTTTGTCATTTGAGTAGTTTAATTTCTATGTATATTTAGAAGTTTGTGCATACATGCATAATATTGGTTGTTGCATAGTCTCTCACTCGTTTTTATTGGGTGATTGTTTCTTTCGTGTAGCTACTGGGTCTGGAAACGAGTTGGAGTTGTCCGGTGAGTTCGTGCAGGAAGATCGGGAGTTGTTCCACTCTGAATATTTCACAGGCAAGATGATCGTGACCTTTACACTGTTTCTAGCTTTGTTATGCTTAATTGATTCATTTCCCACGTTATACTCTGCTGCCTACCACCTGATCTATAGGCCATCAAATATTGCCATGTAACCTGTAACACTTCCCCTCCTAGCAAATATTCTTTGGCTAGGTTAGGCTTGCTGAACCATTTTATTAGCATGCTAGTTGCAGGTGCGAGCTGGTCCATGTGATAACATGGGCAATTGATATCATCTTATTTAAATGCCATTTAATTAATGCACCTATATACTTGGTAAAGAGTCGGAGGCATGGCCATTTGCCACGTGATTTGTTCCGCTTTTGCCTCCTTAGTTTCGGCTACTGGTGTTTTATTCCATAACTGAGCACTCCTAACACGTTCGGGGTTGTTACGGGAACCCCTAGGTAAATCTTCAGTGTTAAGACTTGTCTGGATAGACCCAACTTTGGTGTTAAATTTTCTAACAACTTAATAAAAAGCATAGGGAATAGCTACCCCGAGGAACTTAATCAACCCCCCAGGCCAGTGCTCCTCATGAGTGTTGGTCCAAACTGTCAACTGCCTGTGGCCACCTGGGGAAACTCTGCGATTGGCCTACCAGAAGTTTTGATACTCCGTCATGTCCTGAGAACAAGATACGCGGCTCCTATCGGGTTCGTCGATATGTCGGGAGGTCTTGCCAGACTTGTCTTACCTTAATGATTATCTTGCGCGTTGGGACTCCGGTGATACTTTGGGTCTCCTCGGAGTTGAGGTTTTCCTCTAAGGAACCAGACGAGATTGCGCATTTCGTGGTCAAGGATTTCTATGCGGCCTGTGGTAATTTGTGATGGATTAGTTGGAGCACACCTGCAGGGTGAAATCTTTTGAAAAACCGTGCTCGCGGTTATGTGGCAATCATGGATATTTTGTTAACATCCGATTCTAGATAACTTAAAGTAACTTAACTAAAACCTGCGAACTGTGTGCGTAACCGTAACTGTTTCTTTCAGAGTTCCTTATCTGACCGAGAACATGGTGGGGTTATGAATGACGTAAGTAGGTGTTCAGGATCACATAGTGATCATTCTTAGATCTCGATCGTCTTACATAGACCAACATAACTTATTAATGTTCTTCGTAAGTTAGCCACCATAAATGCTTAGGTTGCTGCAAACACAAAGACATACTCCATTCTCACCCAATGACTTAGTTAGACTCGATACCAAGGTCATTAGATTGCTGAGTCCCCGTGGCTCACAGATTACTACAACCACCCAAAGGTACAGGTACCCCGGATGCAGATGTTCCCGAGGATACCCAGTTGAAGTCGGATTTCGATGAGGACAGTGGCAGGATGTACATGACGTATCCCGTGGACAAAAGGTACTTGGTCGTGATCATGGGCTTACCAAGGCAGGATAGCATTAGCTTTTGTCGTTTATCTTATCTGTAGTCGGACCCTGTTTTTCCATTTGAATAATTTAGCTTGTGCCGAGTGTAAGCCAAATCTTATTACTATTCCATCCATTATGTATTGCAATGTTTATCATGCTTCCGAAACACTTAGATGCGCCTCTTTTCCATTTTGAGGCCTCGCCCCCAAATAAGGAAAGTGTCGCATCTTAGTCGTTACATTCATGTGTTTCACTTATACCATTTGAAGTTGGATGCATGTTTCTCTACATATAAAAAATTGTTATTGTAGAATGCTCTTTTGCTTCACTTATATTTATTAGAGAATGTCCTGGTCTTTCATAGAACGAAATAAACTCTCGTTCTTCACTTATATTTGTTAGAGAGTACTTTGCATGGGTTATAAGACTAGTCCAAAAATAATAGGTATTCAAGGAGTGATCATTAAAACCTTCATGTAGCACACTAAAGGTAAATAATCGGTTAATGATATTGATGTGGTAATGTGAAAGGGCGTGAGTGCATCATTGTTGATTCTTAGAAGTGTTGGTATTAAGAGGTGTTAACTTCTTGTTCATCTAAAAATTAAAAGGGCATGGTGATGATGTGTGAGCATTTCTATTCCTCTTTGAAATCCTAGTGTTATTTCGAGTCGGAGTTGAGCGATGGTTAATTCCTCCCAACCCTCTCCATCGGGGCATGCAAGTAGCACTTTGATTTGTGCTAAAACTAATAAAACTTTGCAATAAGTATATGTGTTCTTTATGACTAATGTGATACCATGGACATACGAAATCTCACCTCCACATATTTGCTAGCCTCTTAGGTACCATGCATTGCCCATTCTCACCTCGAGGATTGGTGCAACTCTCATCGGTGCATCCAAACCCCGTGACATGATATGCTCCGTTGCACATAAGCCTCATTATATCTTCCTCAAAACAACCACAATACCTACCAATCATGGCATTTCTATAGCCATCCCGAGATGTATTGCCATGCAACTTCCACTATCATTTCATATGACTTGTACTTCCATTGTAATATTGCTTTGCATGATGGAAAGATAGCTAGCATGATATTTACATGGCGTGTCCCTTTTTTGATATCTTTTGCTACACTAGATCATTGCACATCCTGGTACATTGCGAGAGGCATTCATATAGAGTCATATCATCCTATCAGTTTCTCATATTGAGTTGTAAGTAAATAATAGTGTGACGATCATCATTATTAGAGTAGTGTCCGAGTGAGGAAATAAAAATGGGGGAGGCCAAATGAGCCCAGCATAAAAAAATGAGGGAGGCTAGATGAGCCTAGTATAAAAAAATAAAAAATTTGGAGGCGCAAAAAATGCCGCCATGAAAAAAATAAAAAAATAAACAAATAAATGAGAGAAAAACAGAGAAGGGACTTTGCTACTATCCTTTACCACACTTGTGCCTCAAAGTGGCACCATGTTCGTCATATACGGAGTCTCTTATTTTGTAACTTCCATATGCTACTAGGAATTTTTCATTATAGAACATGGCTTGTATATTCCGATGACGGCCGTCCTCAAATGCTCGAGTTCTTCATGTGCAAGCAAGTTGGATGCACAACCACTTAGCTTCAGTCGAGCATTTATACACTTATAGCTCTAGTGCATCCGTTGCATGGAAACCCCTACTCCTCGCATTGATATCTATTGATGGACATCCCCATAGCCCGTTGATATGTCGAGTTGATGCAAGACTTTCTCTTCCCACTTTTACACCTTTGAAAGCTACCACCACATTCTATTCCACCTATATGTTATGTCCATGGTTCACACGCATGTATTGCGTGAATAATAAAAAGTTGATGCATATTTAGAAGTACGATCCAATTTCCTGACTTGAGCACTGTGGTGCTCTACATTTGTATTAATATGTTGAAGATGGAGCCATGCCGTGATAATATAATGAAATGAATGGGAGTAAACATTCATTGAGGATCGTATACATTGAAAGATTGATGATTTTGTTGCTTGTTCTTATAAGTATTACTATGTCAATGTTTGTTAATTCATCGTTTCTCAATGAGTATACATGCAAAAAATTACATATTGGGTAGCATGTCACCTAAAAATTTATGTTTTTATCATTTACCTACTCGAGGACGAGCAGGAATTAAGCTTGGGGATGCTGGATACATCTCTAACGTATATATATGTTTCGAGTGTTCCATGATATTATATTATCATTCTAGGATACTTTTTGAGCAACTATTTACCAATTTATATTATTTTTGAGCAGTAACCTATTGACCTAGTGCCAGTTCCTGCTTTTTGTGTGTTTCTTGTTCCACAGAAAATCCATATCAAACGGACCCCAGTCGCGATAAAAATTTATGGATATTTTTTGGGATATATGTGAATTTTGGGAGTCGGGGTCAATGCAACACAATGCCCGAGGGAGGAACAAGCGAACAGGTCGAGGCCTGGATGAGGCCTGATTGCTTGTGAACACCCCTTAAGTTGGTTTATGCTCTCCTTATGCTAAAAGGAAGATATTTTTGCAATAAAATTCCCCTAAAAATTTCAGCCCGCCCGGAGTTACGAATCTCCAGATATTTAAGAAACCGTGAAGGGCTAGAAAATAGGTCGCGAAAAAAGGAGAGAAACAAAGAGAGGGATCCAATCCCGGAGGGGCTTCTGCCCTCCGAGTGCCATTCCGACCATGGACCAGAGGAGAAACCCTCCTACCACGTAGGGAGGAGGCCAAGTAAGAAGAAGAAAGAGGGGGCTCTCCCCCTCTCTCCCGATGGCGCCGGAGCACAACCAGGGCAACCATCATGACGGCGATCTACACCAACAACTTGGCCGTCGTCACCACCAACTCTCTCCTCCTCTATGCAGCAGTGTAAAACCTCTCTTCCTCGCTGTAATATCTACTTGAACATGGTGTTTAATGCTATATATTATCATCCAATGATGTGTGGCTAGCCTATGAGGTTCGAGTAGATTTATTTTGTCATACGGGTTAATTGTGTCATGATGTTATTGATATAAGTTGTGTGTTTATATAGTGTTGTCCTAAGGTGCCTTCCGTATGGCGTACTCGTGAAGGATTAACGCTAGAGGGTTTGCAATATGTTCATGATTCACTTATAGTGGGTGGCTACAGTGATATAAGCTTACACCCTAGTAGGGGAGTTGTGTGCGTATGGGAGTAAAGAGGACTTCATGTTTAATGCTACAGTTGGGTTTAGCTTAATGATTTCTAGTAGTTGTGGATGCTTGCTAGAGGTCCAATCATAAGTTCATATGATCCATGTACTGAAAGTGTGTTAGCATATGCCTCACCCTCATTGCATATGATAAGTATCTATCATGCATGTTATATTCAATTGCCTATGGACAACCTTTCTCTTGCGTTTCACAAAAAACTTTCTACTAAACAGCCCCTAACTTTTATTTCCACGCTCTCTATTTTCTTGCAAAACAGAAACTAACTTTTATTAACTTGCTCTTTATTACCTTGCATAACTAGCGATCACGCCTACTAAGTACTTCTAGTTTCTTTCCTGCAAATCAGTTTAAAACATGTTCTAGGTAAAGTAAGCATTAGCGTGCGTAGAGTTGTATTGGTGGTCGATAGAACGTGAGAGAATATTAATTCTACCATTAGCTCCTCGGTGGGTTCGACACTCTTACTTATCTAAAAAGGCTACAAGCGATTCCCTACACTTGTGGGTTATTAGAGGCGCAGCGCCTCGAGAAGCCTTCTGCCCGCAGGATGCCACTCGCGAGGCCACCCAAGGAGGCGATCCAGAGTCATTCGATATCCTTTACTAGGGAAACTCGAAGTTTTCGCAAGTAATGTAGCGGGGGGGCACTCGCGGGTTTGCATGTGAGTGTTGCGCGAGGAGACAAGAGCACCAAGGACCTGGTGAGGTGACATACAGGGGAGTAGGCCAACGAGCAAGAGCTCGATCTCTTGGATTTTGCAGCGCTTCTCGGACTCACCTGAGATCAGGCATTGTGCCCCGAGCATGAAGAACCTGGTGAGGTGATGTACACGGGAGCAAGCCCGCGAGCCAGGGGTCATTCGCTTGGATTCTGCAGTGCTGCAAGGACTGACTGGAGCACAAACACCATGTTAAGCCCCACTTATGTGATAGGCACGGGGAAGATCATGAGCGCGTGCCCCGCCTGAGCATACTCAATTACAAGCATTGTGAGGGAATAAGCTTTACGGATGCATGAAGAAGGTTCATTACATAATAGAAATATACAAGTTGTCATTTTCGACATGGGCCATCTTGGGGTTGAGACGGCTCGGGTCCCCTCAGGTAAGTAGGCCGCCAACGCTAAGCATGGGGCATCCGCGAGCCCTTATCATGGTGCTTCCACAAGAGTGGGTAGGAGCATCCGACGGTGCTGACCATGGGGCATCCTCCATCACTAAGCATGGGGCTTCCATGAGAGTGGGTAGGAGCATCCACCAACGCTGAGCACGGGCCATCCGCCAGCATTGAGCATGGGGTTTCCACGAGAGTGTGTAGGAGCATCCGCCAGCGTTGAGCATGGGGCTTCCAACAGAGATGGGCATGGGGCTTCCAACATCGCTGAGCATGGGGCTTCCATGCGAGTGGGTAGGAGCATCCGCCAGCACCGAGCATGGGGCTTTCAGGAGAAAGGGTAGGAGCATCCGCCAGCTCTGAGCATGGGGCTTCCACGAGAGTGGGTAGGAGCATCCACCAACGGTCAACTTGCGGCATCCACCAACATTGAGCATGTGTCTTACATGAGAGTGGGTGGGAGCATCCGCCAGTGCTAGGCATGGGGCTTCCGCCAGCGCTGAGCATGGGGCTTCCACGAGAGTGTTTAGGATAATCCGCTAGCACTGAGCATGGGGCATCTGCCAGTGCTGAGCATGGGGCTTCCACAAGAGTTGGTAGGATCATCCGAATTGTCACGAGCGGGGTCATGGTGGGGAAGGGGGTGGATGTTAACCACTTCCATATCTCTTGTGATGTGGGATTCGAGGCTCATGCGCATTAGCCTTGCCAAGGTGGCTTCAGCCACAAATTTGGTCAATCCACGAAGAAGGGAAGGGGATCGCTGGGAGGGTCACGTTCACCTCATGAGAGAAGTTCTTGGAGTGGTTGTAGGATGGAGGGGCCCGCGCTCCATCGAGGATGCAAGCCACCCAGTGCATCTCTTGGTATCCTCCAGCATTCTAGATGGGAGGGAGGTCTTGGGCGCATGGTGGGGCGGATTTGGCCTGAGGATCAGCCTGCCACAGCTAGTTCTGCCATCCCTGATGGTTGTTGTTGCCGACGTCGTTGTTGTTGTCACCCCAGTGGTGGGATCACTACAAGGGGCGTCTAGAAGGGGTGAATAGACTAGTTGACAAAATAAAAACTTAGTCGTTTCCCAATATTAATAGTTGGCAAGTTTTAGCAATTATACCAAGTCAAGCTCACCCTACACATGCAAGTCTAAGAGAATAGCAGCGGAAATTGAAGACACACATGTAAGTAAGGAGTAGAGGTAGGAAGATCGATCACAAAGATTACATGGAGATTTTTGGCGTGGTTACGATGGGTGGTGCTATCGTACGTCCACTTTCATGGAGACTTCAACCCACGGAGGGTAACGGCCATGAGAGTCCAGGGAGGGCTCCTCCCACAAAGGGTCCACGGAGAAGCAATGTTGCCTATGCCATCATGGGTTACATCCACAAAGGACTAGCCTCACTCGGGGTAGATTTTCATGAAGTAGGCAATCTCCTTCCCCTTACTAACTTCTTGGTTCAGCTCCCAAGTGACACCTGACCAATCTAGGAGACACCACTCCCCAAAAGGTAATAGATGTTGTAAGAATGATGAACTCCTTGCTCTTGTGCTTCAACAGATAGTCTCCACAACACTCAATCGCTCTTTCATAGATTTGTCTTGGATATAAGAGATTTATTAGGTGGATAGCAACTTGGGGAGGATAGAAATCAAGATTCATATGGTAGGAATGGAATATCAGGATCTCAACACATGAGCAGGTGGCTCTCTCTCAAAAAAATGAATGGGTCTAGTGTTGGTTCATTCTGAGTGCTTCCTCACTGAATGAGAGGCTGGTGGAGGGGTATATACAGACATCTCCTAAAATGCAACCTTTACAACATTATTAGCCAACTCGATGGAACCGATGTAAAAACTCGATTGCATCGACAAGTGCATAATGTGACAACTTTTGGCGCTTTTGTTAGAACGATATATAAATCTCGGTGGTTCCAATTTTGGCTGGCCTAGGCAGTTACCCAAACTCGGTGGCACCAATTCGCAAAACTTGGAGATTCAGATTTTAGCAAATGGCTAACGAGGGAATTTGTCACTCTTTTTTGGTCAGGCTGAAATCAAACTTGGTGGTACTGAGATGGTTTGGGTTGGCTCTGGATTCACTCTAGGGTCAAAACCGATAGGGCCGATCTGGAAATATTGATGGCACTGACTGTAAGTGTTAGGCTTTGGATAGAATAGTTGTGGGAGAATCTCATGAGTGTTTTTGGTGGCCTACTCTAAACACTTGAGAAACCAAATGATCATAGATACCTCATCCCCTTTTAATATTATTGGCATTCTTATAGACTCAATTGTGATTTCTTACATAAAATAAAAGTGTAGAGTCTTGGCCAATTCTATTCGTCTCATTCTTGGGGCTTGTCCTTGCAATCCAACCAATTCTCTCCGTGGAATTGATCTCAAATGAACTGGATAAACCTATTAGTCCAAGAGAGAATGTATGTTGTCATGAATTATCAAAACCAGCAAGGGATCACATATGCGTTCAATCTCCCCCTTTTTGGTAATTGATGACAACATACAATCAAAGCTTCAAATAAGATAAGTACGAGGTTTGGTTCTTTTAGTGAAATCGACAATGTATAAATCACCTCTTTGTAAAAATGTAAAGAACGTGTTGTGATTATCTTCACGAAACACTTGGAAATCTACTTTAGTAAATATCACATTGAAACCAAAGTCCGCTAGTCTAGATACAGAAAGAAGAGTGTAGCCAAGGGATTCAACAAGCATGACATTTTGAATATAACTATTGTGAGACATACCCACCTTACCAAGACCTAGTACCTTACCCTTGGAGTTGTCTCCAAAAGTCACATACCTCCATGTTCCATAGTTTGGTGTGATCTCGTGCAACATGTCTCTATCTCCGATCATGTGATCGATCCATCCAATATCGATAAACCACTCTTTTCCTCCGGCCATCTAGTCGTTGAAATTTTCCACAAGACTTAGACTCTTCATAGTTGTTGGGGATATTACCTGTTAATGACCCGCCCTAGTTGGGCCGGGTTACCAACCAGGCGATTCATCCAAACAGTTATTTGGGCCTTGTCCTGGCCGGATCAAGGTCGTATGATGGTTAAATGATTTCTGGAAGGTCTCCAAGCTTTGGAAGTGGCGACTTAGAGACCACAGGGGGCACGATTTGTAGAAAGGAAAGCACCTTTGTAAACCCTAGGGGTTCGACCTGTATATAAAGGCGAGTCTCAGGGGAGGCACAGGCAGGTTAGAAATCATCGAGTGCTAGGTTTGGCGAGTTACACCCTCCTTGTAATCGAAACCACATCAATACAAACCGAAGCAGGACGTAGGCCTTTACCTCCTCACGAGGGGTCGAACCTAGGTAAATCGCCGTGTCTCTCCCGCTTAACCCCTTTGAGTCGCCACCAAGGTGCGATGGCTCCAGTACTAAGTCCTTTCACGAGGACATCTGCCGTGACAAAACCACGACAGTTGGCGCCCACCGTGGGGCCTACGCACGGTGGAGTTGAGTTTTCAAAGGGAGCCCTACCAGGGTTTGGGAGTTACGCGACGGGGCTCATGACTTGGAGCCGCGGCGGGATAACCTACATAGACAACCAACAATGGGGACTTGAAGCGGATTCGATTGAATCGGGTTACAGGGTCCCCTTCGACAAGATCAACATCTTCATCGGCATGATTGGATCATCCGCGCCTGAGTCGGACATTTCCACCGACATCGTCGAGCCGGCCAGGTACGTCCGCCCAATAATAACGCCAACTCTGACTCGCCCGGTCTTTGTGGAGTTCACGCACGGATCGGAGGAGCCAGAGCGCTCGGCGAGTCAGGAAACTACACCGGTCAACTCTGATGATGAATCATCCATGGGCGACTGAGATTCAATCCGGTCTCTGCATGGGGATTGTCTTGGGGGCTTGTCGTTGGCCATGGACCCCGAGGTCCTTGACCGAACTCGCCGCCAGATCGCCATCTATATGGCAGGAGCGACTCAGCCCACACAAAACCCTACTGGAGGCGATGGAACCGGCGAGACGTCCAGGAGCTCGGCCGCATTCCTGGTGGATTTAGCGGCGGAGATCACAAGGCTAATGGAGACTCCCCTCACACCAGAAAACCAGGAGGAGATAAACACGGAACTGGCGAAACTCAGAGAGGCAGTGGCAAAGGCTCATCGGGACGCCGAGATAGAGTCCGCCAGGATTGAGACTCGGCAAGCTCAAATTACGGCCGAAAGGATGCGTTTAAACACTGACAACTGGCGGCCTGAGAGACAGCAGCGCGCGTCCGACGCCGTCCATCAGCGGAGACACCAGGGTCGCCTGCCCCATGATCTCAACCCGACTCGCATGTTCGACACTCCACGAACCCCTGGGGCGGGAGGCACCCCGGGGGGAAGACCGGGCCGCCCGCCTAACCCGCCGGCTCAGCCAGTTGAGGATCACATTCCCGATTCCGGACGCCTCAAGGCCACTTTTCCAACCCGGTGGATAACGTGCTTGCCGCAACTCGCCATCTGGAGTCTCTTCCGATTCACGGCAACACCCCTGCCGAGATAGAAGCAAGGAACGCCATCGAGATGTTGAAGACGGCGGTGGTTCAAAATGCCCAGTTCTCACATAGCCTCGAGAGGTTGCACTCCACCCCCCAAGCAAGTTACACCAGGAGTCGGCCAGAGGACCAGCCCGCCATAAACAGCCGGCCGCGACACGTCCCTCAGGACAACCCGCCTGAACCGAACCTGCCGGGCCGGGATCTCCCAAACGTCCAAAACACCCCAGCCCCCCTCTTCGGGGGCGGAGGGCGAGTAGGAGTACCATGCTTGGCCCTCGCCCTTCGTAACGAAAGGATGCCCAAAGACTTTAAGTTGCCAAGAAAGGTGCCTAATTACACCCCGGACCTTGAGCCGGCATCATGGATCGAGAGTTATGAGATCGCCATGGACATGCTCGATGTGAACGAGGCAGTTTGCGCCAGATACTTCACAATGATGCTCGAGGGGTCAGCACGTACTTGGTTGAAAAACTTACCTCCCAACTCCATCCAGACTTGGGCCGAGTTAAAAGAGCGTTTCATCAAAAACTTCCGAGGAACTTGCAAACGTCCGATGACGATCGTCGATCTGCAGCATTGTGTTCAGCGCCCGGATGAGTCGGCTCACCATTGGTCACGGCGGGTCGCAGAAATTATCCATTCGTCAGATGGTATTACGGCGGCTTAGGCTGTGCTGATCCTCGAGCAAAATTGCCATTATGAACCCTTGGTGCAAAAATTGGGGCGACTGAAACGAAAGGTCCAAGACATGGGAGAACTGATGGACACCCTCACTAGGTACGCGGAGGCTGATGACACCAAAGATCCTCGTGAAGATGGCAAGGCTAATTCGCCCAAGAAGGGCGAGTCATCCAAGAATCATACCCGGTTCCAGGGACGTAACCACCACAATCAAGGGACTAACGGCAAGCGAAGACCGCAAGAAGAGCCCTCGGACTTGGTCGCCAATACCAACGCCAACAACGGCAAGAAGAAAAACAGGGGGTTTAGCGGGAAAAGGCCGCGTAACTACGAAGAGCTACTCAATGGCCCTTGCCCGCACCACGCCACGGCAGACGGTCCGGCGACTCATTCTTGGGAAAACTGCTTCGTGATGCGAGAGTTTCGGGCGGAGGCGATCAAGAAGAGTCAAAACGATTACCCGGACCAGCGCCAGGAGCAATTCGCCGCACCCAACCAAAGACAGAACCCTTTCGGTGGTTTTCCTGAACAAGGGGCTCAGGGAGGCCCACAGCCAGGCGGCGGCCAATACACGGTGCACCACCAGCGGCGGTATAACCCGCCAGGAGCCTTTCAGCAGCCATCCCCACAGGGGGCTCTGCAGGGACATGACCATAATGGGGGCTTCCGTAGCAACCCCAAACAGTTAAGTAATGGGCAGTATCATGTATTCACCACTAATTCTTGCAGGCGTGATAAGAAGGTGAGTCACCGGGCGTACAGTGTGTCTGAACCGGCGCTTCCCAGATACCTCCATTGGTCTGAGCAAACCATAACGTGGAGCAGGGAGGATCACCCGCCGAGAGTTGATAACCCCGACAATTTGGCGTTGGTCGTGGCTGCCCAAGTTGGGGGTTACGCCCTATCAAAAGTGCTAATGGATGGTGGCAGCAGCATCAATATCCTATACTTTGACACTTTCCAAAGGATGAACTTACTGGAAAAAGACCTGATGCCTTCAACTACGGTTTTCCACGGAATCGGCCCAGGCAAGTCGGCCTATCCCATAGGCCGAGTGAGGCTCACAGTGGCGTTTGGAACTGCGCAGAATTATAGGTCGGAGTCACTGATCTTCGAGGTGGTCAAATTGAAAAGCCCCTACCATGCGCTGTTTGGGCGGCCGGCTTACGCCCGCTTCATGGCTCGCCCGTGCTATGTCTACCTCAAGCTCAAAATGCATGGTACCAAAGGACCCATCACGATTGATGGAGATAGAAGGATTGCAAAGGAATGTGAAGAAGGGGACGCGACTTATGCGGAAGTCGCCTGTGCTGCGGAAGAGCTCGAACACCATCGGGCCAATGTTGACCCGGCGGATATGTCACCTCTGAAGAAACCAACTACAGATTCTGAGTCGCCCCTCAAGTTCAAACCAACGGATGACACTAAGACAATCGATTTCGTGCCTGGCGATTCATCCAAGCAGTTCACCATTGGGACGGGTCTGGACCCCAAATAGGAAAGCGCGCTCATCGAATTCATCCGTGAGAATCGGGACATCTTTGCATGGAAACCTTCTGACATGCCTGGTGTGCTGAGGGAATTCGCTGAGCACCATCTTAACGTGGACCCAAAGTGCAAACCCATCCAGCAGTACCTTCGTAGATTTAACGAGGAGCGACGCAAGGCGATTGGGGAAGAAGTCGCCCGCCTTTTAGCCGCTGGGTTCATCGTGGAAGTTTTTAACCCCAAATGGCTGGCTAACCCGGTTTTGGTACTCAAGAAGAATGGTACTTTTCATATGTGTATTGACTACACAGACCTCAACAAAGATTGTCCAAAAGATCCCTTCGCTCTTCCCCGCATCGACCAAATCATTGACTCGGTGGCTGGATGCGAACGATTGTGCTTTATGGACGCCTATTCAGGATATCATCAAATCAAGATGGCCGTTGAGGGTCAAGAGAAAACAGCCTTTATAACCCCCTTCGGGGCCTTTTGTTATGTGTCCATGCCCTTTGGACTCAAGAGTGCGGGGGCGACTTATCAACGCTGCATCCAAAATTGCCTCCGTAACCAAATTGGTCGCAACGTCCATGCCTATGTCAACGATATTGTGATCAAGACCCGCCAGGGGGAGACGCTAGTGGAGGATCTCAAGGAAACGTTCGATAATCTACGGGTATATCAGATGAAGCTAAATCCCACCAAGTGTGTTTTTGGTGTGCCTACAGGGAAATTGCTGGGTTTCCTGGTATCGGAGCGCGGCATTGAAGCTAACCCGGACAAGATCGAAGCGGTTACATCCCTTGGAAAACCGGCGAACGTTAATCCAGTTCAACGACTGGCGGGTCGCATTGCGGCCCCAAGTTGTTTTGTGAGTCGCCTGGGGGAGAAGGCGATCCCTCTTTATCAGTTATTGTGGAAATCCGATCGGTTTGTTTGGACAAATGAGGCAGACGAGGCGCTCGAAGCCCTGAAACGCCAATTGGTTAACCCGCCGGTCCTGGCCGCCCCAACTGAAAAGGAGCCCATGCTTCTGTATATCGCGGCAAATTGCAAAGGAGTAAGTGTGGCAGTGGTCGTTGAGAGAGAGGAGGAAGGGAAGGAATACCCAGTGCAACGCCCGGTATATTTTATCAGCGAGGTACTAACTCTTTCCAAGCAGCGGTACCCACATTGGCAGAAGTTGGTATATGGGGTGTTTATGGCGAGTCGAAAACTTAAGCATTATTTCCAAGAACACCCTATCACAGTGGTTAGCTCTGCCCCCCTTGGGGACATCATCCAGAATCGGGAGGCAACAGGGCGAATCGCCAAGTGGGCAATAGAACATGGGCCCCATCACATACAGTATACTCCCCGCACATCCATCAAGTCCCAGGCCTTAGTTGATTTCGTCAACGACTGGACAAAGTTACAGGCTCCGGAAGACCGGCCTGATCTCACTTACTAGACTATTTATTTTGATGGGTCTAGGCAGCCGGAAGGCTCGGGGGCTGGTGTGGTGTTGGTATCCCCTCAAGGAGATAAGTTCTGTTACGTTCTCCGACTCATGTTTCCGTGCACTAACAATGCCGCGGAATACGAAGCTCTCCTTCACGGCTTGCGACTCGCCAAGGAGATGAATCTAACACGAGTCAGATGCTTTGGCGACTCTGATTTGGTGGCACGGCAAGTTTCAGGTACCTGGGATTCTCGGGACCCCATGATGGCGGCTTACAGGCGAGCTGTGTCTGATGTGGCAGGTCATTTTCACGGTTATCAGGTGGACCATATTGATCGATGCCTCAACGAGGCGGCTGACGCCCTCTCACGACTTGGCTCCCAGAGAAAGTCGGTCCCTCCTAATGTTTTTCTGGATACCTTACATAAACCATCCGTGATTCTACCATCAGAGGCGGAATTGGCAATACCGGATCCTGAGTCTCAGCTCGTGGCGGCTCTCCATGTCACTCCGGATTGGGTTCTTCCTTATCTGGCTTATCTCGCTAGAGGCGAGTTACCAGCAGACGAAGTTCTGGCTCGCCAAATCGTTCGACGCAGCAAATCCATGGTCATCATCAATGGCGAGTTATATAAGCGGAGCGCCTCTGGAGTTTTTCCAAGATGCGTTTCCTCCGAAGAAGGATGTATAATCTTAAATGATATTCATTCCGGAGATTGTGGGCATCATGCCGGGTCACGCTCTTTGGTATCAAAGGCTTTCCGTCATGGTTTCTTTTGGCTGACGGCTCATGCAGACGCGGAAGATATAGTTCGTCGGTGCGAAGGATGCCAACGTTATGGGCGGCAGGCTCATGTACCGGCTCAAGAATTAAGAATGATCCCCATTACTTGGACTTTTGCAGTCTGGGGGCTGGACATGGTCGGCCCCTTTAAAATGTCCTCTAACAAGAAGACCCATTTGCTGGTGGCGGTTGATAAGTTCACCAAGTGGGTTGAGGCAGAACCTATTGGAGCTTGCGATGCGGAAACAGCGGTCAAATTCTTGAAAAAGTTAATTTTCCGGTTTGGATACCCGCACAGTATCATTACTGATAATGGTACTAACTTGTCCCAAGGGGCGATGCAGGAGTTTTGTCGTCGAGAACATATCCGACTTGATGTTTTTGCGGTGGCTCACCCGCAATCTAACGGGCAGGCAGAACGGGTGAATCAAGAGGTTTTGCGAGGGATTAAGCCCCGACTCATGGTTCCCCTAGAAAAAACCCCAGAGTGTTGGGTTGAAGAGTTGCCTTCAGTATTGTGGAGTATCCGGACCACGCCGAACCGGTCCACGGGTTTCACCCCTTTCTTCCTGGTCTACGGAGCAGAGGCTGTTCTTCCTACTTATATAAGGCATGATTCCCTTAGAGTCGCCGCATATGTAGAACAAGACAATGAGTTGGCACGTCAAGACTCTTTGGATGCCTTAGAAGAGGCAAGTGACCTGGCTGCGGCTCGGTCAGCTATCTATCAACAGGATCTACGGCGTTATCACAACCGCCGGGTTAAAAGTCGGACCTTTCAGGAAGGCGACTTGGTTCTTCGGTTGATACAAGATCATGCAGGCATGCATAATTTGTCACCACCTTGGGAAGGGCCGTTCGTTGTCAGTAAAAATCTCCGCAATGGCTCTTATTATTTGGTGGATCTCCGACCTAACCGGCCAACCACGGAGGCTGAGTCAATTCACCCCTAGAATAGTGCCCACCTGCGGCCTTATTACACTTGAGCTCTTAAGATCTACGTTTTGTAACTTTTTCAGTTTTATTATAAAGAAATAAAGTTGAGTATACTCCCTGACTTGGGGGCTTCTTCATTAAAAGAACAATTTTTGTCATCCTGTTGCGACCTTATGAGCCGACAGATTTATCATTTTAGGGTGTGTGCTCGAGCTTTCTGACTCGCCTCATCCTGTCGCGACCTTATGAGCCGACAAAACCTGCATTTTAGGGTGTGTGCTCGAGCTTTCTGACTCACCTCATCCTGTCGTGACCTTATGAGCCAACGAAACCTGCATTTTAGGGTGTGTGCTCGAGCTTTCTGACTCGCCTCATCCTGTCGCGACCTTATGAGCCGACGAAACCTGCATTTTAGGGTGTGTCCTCGAGCTTTCTGACTCGCCTCATCCTGTCGCGACCTTATGAGCCGACGAAACCTGCATTTTAGGGTGTGTGCTCGAGCTTTCTGACTCGCCTCATCCTGTCGCGACCTTATGAGCCAACGAAACCTGCATTTTAGGGTGTGTGCTCGAGCTTTCTGACTCACCTCATCCTGTCGCGACCTTATGAGCTGACGAAACCTGCATTTTAGGGTGTGTGCTCGAGGTTTCTGACTCGCCTCATCCTGTCGCGACCTTATGAGCCGACGAAACCTGCATTTTAGGGTGTGTGCTCGAGCTTTCTGACTCGCCTCATCCTGTCGGGACCTTATGAGCCGACGAAACCATCATTTAGGGTGTGTGCTCGAGGTTTCTGACTCGCCTCATCCTGTCGTGACCTTATGAGCCGACGAAACCATCATTTAGGGTGTGTGCTCGAGTTTTGTGACTCGCCTCATCCTGTCGCGACCTTATGAGCCAACGAAATTACTGCTTTTATTCATGGCATAGCCTTAAAGGGTTTTTTACCTTTCTTTCTGAATCCCTCTGGGAAATATTTGTTATCACTTATTTTGTTTCACATATGTTGTTTTCAAAGCCTAAGTCAGGTTGATGATTAGAATTACTTCATCCATGGCGGGTTAAGCATCATAAAGAAGTCTCAAATATTTCAACTCGCCTTATGGGCGATATAAAGATTCTTTCAAAGAGTATCACAGAAGCAGTATCGACTTATGAAAAAAACCTATTACATGGCTCTCAGGCCAAATTGATGAGGTTTATTCTGTTAGCGCCTTAGGAGCACTTTGCTGCGAGCTTTAGCCGACCTCAATTTGCAAATCGCCCAATACCCAGTTGCACTTAGCCAAAGCTACGAAGTCATCTTCATCAGTCAGGACTGATGCCAAGTCAGCTTCCAAGTCGAAAGGGTTCTTGGGTCGCCGAGGAGTTAAACTGGTCATCACAAAGGTTGGCGGTTTGACCTTTTTGTTTTTGCTATCATAAGCCGCCTGATACTTTGATAGATCAAGACTTGTTGCGAGTTGGGTTGCTGCCAGTCGGGAATCCTTGACAACACGTTGATAGTCTTCTTCAACGAATTCTGACCCGTCGTCTTTGAGTTGAGGGAAGCCTGCCGCTACCTCTTCCGGGTTGATCTCTGGGGCATACACCAAGCAGCGACGCAAGGCAGTCAGAACACCCCTTCGGGCGGCTGACCTAGTTAGCTCGCCAATCTGAGGAGGAAGTGTTGATAGGCAGCCAAGCACTTTCTTTATGGAAGTTATAGGTTCTTTGGCGCCCATCACAGCCTTGACAGTTAAGACACTGCCGGTGTACAGTTTCTCTATTAGCGTGTAAATCGCCTTCAGCATCAGCACGCAGTCTTCCTGAAGGTTGGCGGCTCTTGGACCTGCGTAAGGGGTCATGATAATTAGCGAATTATGATAATAGTTATTTAAAAAGGAAAAAGGAGGCAGAAAAGACCAAAAGTTTGAGTAAGCTTACCAAAGACGGCTTGCGTCATGTTTAAAATATGACGCTTTAAGCCGGACAATTCTTGTTGCACAGTGGCCAGCCTGGCTTCAGCCTTTTCTGCTCTTTTTATGGCAGCATCTTGGTCAGCTTGAGCTCTTTTCAGATCAACTTTTAGTTTTTCCAGCTCAGCCAAGGCCAATTGATATTTCTCCTCTAACTTAGCTCGGGCATCTTGCTGACCAGATAAGTTCTTCTTTAAATCGCCAAGCGCCGATTCAGTCTGAGCAAGAGTTTCCTGTTGAAAGTACAAAAAAGGGGCAAGTATCAGAATTATTGCAAGCAAATATCCTTGACACTTGGGGGCTAATGTATAATTTTTTCTTTTAAGATGAAATTATACGATATCAAGACCTGGCTCATCTATTTAATTTTGACCCGGCCCTTGGGGGTTACTGGTCGCAAAGTTTTTCCTAAACTTTTATCAAGACCCGGCTCATCTTTTTACTGATGACCCGACCCTTGGAGGTTAATGGGAGTAATACAATATAACAAAACTTACCTCATGTTTGTTTTTTAACATCCGCAGCAGGCTTTTCTCCATCTCGTAGCTCGCCTCCAGGCGACTTGAAAAACGAGAGCAGAGTTCCTTGAACTCCAGATTTTCATATTCAGAAAGCTTCGTCTTGGAGAGTCCAGATTTGGGAATGGCTTGAGAAGAGGATGCCACATGCCTTGACAAAACCGTTGCCGCCGGCTTAGAGAAGCCGGTACCAGTAATAACTACAACATCTGGGTCTTCTGTTGTCATCAATGGGCGTGGCGACTTAGGGGCATCCATTGCTTCCTTGGGCGAGTCTGGAAGATCCATTTGATTTTCAGGCTTGCCTTGGTCCGGGTTGTCCTGAGTCGGCATTGATTCTTTGATGGGCTCTGAAGTTGTGACAGGAGTTGATCCGCTGGTTTTCCTTTTCTTGGCCTGTGCCCTAAAAGAAGGGAGAAGCGCATTAAGGAACTGGAAGTCTATTACCCTCAGAATTCAAAGTAAGATTATCAAAAGACTTACCCAGGAACTCGAATCATTGGCGGAAGTGTCGACATCACTGAGTCGCCAGATGTAGGAGGAGAGTTCTACAAGAATTATACGTCAAATATATAGGCGGGTTACAGATGTGATCCAAAGAAACATAACGAATTGTTATTCATAAGTACCTCATTTGGTTTCCTTTTGTTCGTTGCTGGTAAGCCGGACACCAGATCACCGGAATGACTTCGGGTCTTCCGATTTGAAGTATGTTGTGCTTTCTTCAGTAGGAAATTTGGGTCGAAACAAGCATTTGGGTGTGAGAAGAGAACTTTTCCACAAACTCGCCTGGCCGGCTTAGGTGGAGAAGGAGATGAATCGGAGGAAACAGATATTACCTAAACAGAGTCCTCCTGGCTTTCGTTGTCTTCATTCTATTTCAAGAGAGACAGAGATATAAATACAAAGATTAATAGTAGTGAATGGCGAGTAAAAAGAGGATGAACTTTTACCTCCGAAAGTGCATCGCTGACTTGAGATTCATCGACTTCGGACGGCTCAGCCATAGCAGCTTTGCCCTTACCCTTGGTTTTCTTTGAAGGCGGCTTAACATTTTTCATGGCTGGCCTTTTGGGCTTCCTGGACCAAAACTTATCGCCTTTCTGAAATAGCGTATGTTACAAAAGCCACAATACAAATGAAGCATAAGAAGTAAAGACCAAAGGCGGGTTAGATTTGTTCACCTTGGGCACCGGGTTAATTTTGCAGAAAGGCTTGAGGCCGATTTGGCCGCATTTTCCCGCAGGCTCGCTAGTCAGCTTCTTGATAATGGTGACGATGTCCTTTTCTATTAAACCCGTACAGAAATAACATTGAGGATGATCTAGGGTGCCATCAAATTCGCACATCAGACCGTCCCGGCGACTAAGAGGGAGAATACGCCATTCGACCCAGCAGCGGATTAGGTCAACCCCAGTAAGGCCGTTGTTTGTCAAGGATCTTAACTCGGACGGTACTGGGATGAATTCTGATTCCTCCTCCTCGGTAAGCTTGTTTGGAAGCTTGAAGTTCGTTGGAAGGCGATTTTTCCTGTAGCCCAGAAACTTGTTTTCGCCTGCAGGAGAAGTCTCTTGACAGTAGAACCAAGACTCGCCCCAACCTTTGGGATGGCTGGGCATGGCGAGTGAGAGAAATGGGCTATCCCTGCGGCGCTGGACATTGACACCGCCAAGTTCCAAGCTAGGGTCGTTGTGGAATTCCGTTTGGCGATTCAGATGGAAAAAATGCCAGAATAAAGGAACAGAGGGCTCAATCCGCAGATAAGCCTCGCATAACACTTGGAATTGGCATAAGTTACTTATGGAATTGGGTCCCAAATCCTGGAGGTGGACGTTCATGAAAGCCATGGCGTCCCTAAGAAACTTAGATCCGGGCGGCTTAAAACCGCGCTCCAGGTGTTCAACAAAAACGACTATTTCCCCTTCTCTTGGGGTTAGGGAGATCTTCTCCGAACCCGGTACGCCAGCCGATAACACTCTGAGGGTCCAAGTTACCCGTTTTTACATAGTCTGCTAGTATGGTGTCATCGACCTTGGTAGGAAGCCAGTCACTTTTGAAGACGGCGCCCATGCTACAAAGAAGTAAAGTATGGATTTATACGCCTAGAACATCTACTGTAAGGGGTGAAATAAGTTCATCTAACGCGCCAAGTAATTTGTTTGCGGACGGAGAGGGAAACTTGACCCGCCATATCAAGAGCCGAGTTGGGTTGCTATGGCGACTTACGAAGTCTGGTTATTCTCGGGAGCTACGTTCTAAGGATGATGGAGACGTTTGTTCGAAACGTCAAAGTTTAAAGACTACAAACAACTTTCTACAAACAGTAGGTAAATGATGGATCTATCAGGCAAGTGAAAAAACGTGAGAAAAATGGCTGGATACTGCAATTTATTACTGAGGCAAGGTGACGCCCTTCGTTTGATAAAACATTAGTCTCAGTTCACAAATAAGGGCGGAGGAATAAAGGTATTCAAAACATTGGCTATCTCGTCGACGTTTATGCTAATCAGTTTAGGGTATGCGACACCTACTCGCGAAGAACATCAAGAACATGACAGTGACTGGAGCTTCAAGTGGAGTTTGGATCTGTTCCTAAATAGGCGGAGGCCTAACCTGATGCTCTCGGTCGAAGGAGGCCGACGGTGACGAAGGTTGTTGGAGAAGCACGGAGGTCCCGTCAAGCGAAGAGATCTTCGACGGCGGTGGAGTTCGTGGCGAACGGCGAGATGGTCGACGATGATGCGACGGTCAATGGCGGCGGACAGATTGGCCGCAGTGCGAAGCTTGATGACGACGGAGGCCTATGAGCGGCGCCAGAACTTCTCGGGCGAAGACGGAGAGTGCGGTCCACGGCGGAGCCCTCGGGAGGTGACGAGCTTTCTTCGCTGTGATAATGGGGAAGAGATTGACGAGACTGGTAGGTGGGAAGCGCCGGTCCTGTCGCCCCCCCCACCCCCCCCCCCCGTCTATTTATCAGGGCGGTGCTGGAATCGAGGCGCCGCGAGCGGGAACCGCCGGGGAATGAAAAGATTCGCTATAAATGCGTTCCGAAGATTTTGGGATAATGATGCACTAAGATCCGTTGGGGTTATGCCAGTCTTCCCGAAAATCGAGGGATAATAAGAGGCCAACAATAAATGGTTTGGCGACTTAAAGAGTTTTCGGTGCCAGATGGTGGGTTACAATTTCTGACGTATGAAGGAAAATGAGGAATGAATCGCCTTCAACTAAGCGGAAGTATTGGCGTGAAAAAGAAGTTCAAGTCAATCTGGGGCCTAATGTTGGGGATATTACCTGTTAATGACCCGCCCTAGTTGGGCCGGGTTACCAACCAGGCGATTCATCCAAACAGTTATTTGGGCCTTGTCCTGGCCGGATCAAGGTCGTATGACGGTTAAATGATTTCTGGAAGGTCTCCAAGCTTTGGAAGACGGCGACTTAGAGACCACAGGGGGCACGATTTGTAGAAAGGAAAGCACCTTTGTAAACCCTAGGGGTTCGACCTGTATATAAAGGCGAGTCTCAGGGGAGGAACAGGCAGGTTAGAAATCATTGAGTGCTAGGTTTGGCGAGTTACGCCCTCCTTGTAATCGAAACCACATCAATACAAACCGAAGCAGGACGTAGGCCTTTACCTCCTCACGAGGGGCCGAACCTGGGTAAATCGCCTGTCTCTCCCGCTTAACCCCTTTGAGTCGCCACCAAGGTGCGATGGCTCCAGTACTAAGTCGTTTCACGAGGACATTTGCCGTGACAAAACCACGACAATAGTCTTGTCATATTCGATGCCAAACCTCTCATATTCATCGTAGTAGCCATGTTCCATGTGGTCTATTTGAAGTGGAATATCCTCATCACAAAAATCAAGAGATCCATTAGAATTTTGACCATAACAATGTTCAACTTTACGAATGTGAATGGCTTGAACAATGATGCTATTGACGGTAATGCCATCTCCTTTAGCATGCATGAGGTCACGAAGCTCAAACAAGTAATAATCAAAGTCTGGATTGCTAGGCTTCATTTTGTGGAAGGCAGTGGTTTTATGGAAAACGACATTACGATTTTTCAAATAGTAGTGAGGATATATTTTCTCCAAATCTCACCACAAAGTATAAGCAATCCTCTAATGATAAGACTAATAGTTATAAGATTGCAAAGCATATCAATTTTTTCCTCGTGAGAAACATGTATTGGATCAATCAATGGGAGGCACACAGCGATTTTCAACATACTTTTTCAAATGGAATTCATCGAATATATCAAGAGTATTGTCTTTTCGTTGACTATAGTATTCCCCATTGAGAAAAGGCACTCTACAACTAAGACTCCCCAAACTAGGCACATCCATCTTCCTCCATTGATGATGAAACCAAAGCTATGGAGAACAAAGCTCTGATACCAATATTGGGATCACTAGAAGAGACATCTAGAGGGGGGTGAATGTACTACTTGACAAAATAAAAACTTAGAATTTTCCCAATTTTTATAGTTGGCATGTTTTAGCAATTATACCAAGTCAAGAACAGCCTACACATGGAAGTCTAAGAGAATAGTAGCAGAAAGTAAAGACATGCACATGTAAGTAAGGAGTAGAGGTAGGAAGATCAAATGCAAATATGAAACTGAGATTTTTGGTGTGGTTCCGATAGGTGGTTCTATCGTACGTCCACGTGGATGGAGACTTCAACCCACGGAGGGTAATAGCCGTGGGAGCCCATGGAGGGCAGCACCCAGGAAGGGTACACAGAGAAGCAATCTTCTCTATGCCATCATGGCTTATGTCCAGGAAGGACTAGCCTCAATCAGTGTAGATCTTCACAAAGTACACGATCTCCTTACCCTTACAAACTTCTTGATTCAACTTGACATGAAGTCAGAGGCTCCCAAGCAGCACCTAACCAATCAAGGAGATACCACTCTCTAAAAGGTAATAGATGTAGTAAGTATGATCAACTCCTTGCTCTTGTGCCTCAAAAGATAGTCTCCTCAACACTCAGTATCTCTTTCATAAATTTGGCTTTGGTACAAGAGATTGATTGGGCAGAAAGCAACCCAGGGAGGCTAGAAATCAGGATTCATATGGTGGGAATGGAATATCTTGATATCAACACTTGAGTAGGTGGCTCTCTCTCAGAAAATGGATGGGGCAAGTGTTGGTCCATTATGAGTGCTTCCCCTACAAATGAGAGGCTGGTGGAGGGGTAATATAGGGATCTCCAATAATGCAACCATTACAACATTATTGCCTAACTTGGTGGAACCAAAGTAAATACTCAGTTGCAGCGAATAGTGCAAAATGTGCAACTTTTGGTGTTTTCGTGATACCGATATGTAAATCTGGGCCAGGTCCAATTTTGGTTGGCTTAGGTAGTTCCTCAAATTTGGTAGCACCGATTGGGAAAACATGGAGATTACGGTTTGAGCAAATGGCTAAGCATGGAGTTGGTCACGCATAAATCAAACTTGGGGCTACTGATATGGTTTCAGTTTGCTCTAGATTGCGTCTAGGGTAAAACCTAATCGGGACGATCTAGAAATATTGGTGGCACTCAATTTAAGTGGTTAGGCTTTGGACTGAATATTTGTGGGAGAATTTCATGAGGATTTTTGGTGCCTAACTCTATGCACCTAAGTAACCAAAGCATCATAGATAGCTCATCCCCTTTTAATAGTATTGTCTTTCCTATGGCTCAATTGTGATTTCACACATAAATGCAAAATGTAGACACCTTAAGCTTGAAGATTCGATAATTCTATTATTCTCCTTCATTTGGGCTTCTCCTCACAATCCAGCCAATTCTCTCTCTAGACTTCATCGGAAATGAACTACATAAAACAATCCAAGTGACAATGTATGTTGTCATGAATTATCAACATCACCGAGGGAGCATATATGATTTCCAGTGACCAACTCCGTTGCGGCCACTTTGGCCCCTGCCATGCTCATTGCGGCTGCTGCGATGCTTGGTGCGGCCCTTGCAGAGCAGCTTGAGATCATAGCAGCCTTCAGTGTTGTGGGAGTTAATGTTGTAGTAGGCACAAGGTGGACGCTCGTCCTTCTGGGACTCGCCGGGGTCACGGCCAACTTTTAGTGAGGCTTTGCCGCATGCACGACAGGGCCCTTGCGCTCGATGTCCTTATCCTTACCCTTGGACTTCTTGGTTAAAGCACCGGATGAACTTGCGAAAGGGATCGTCGGGGCGCTGGCGCAAAGCTCGCAGGTTGTTGAGGGTGAGGGGCGGTCGCTCGTGCCCGTGAAGTTGGCGACAAACTGCTTGCATCGGTCCTCCCATGAACAGATAGACGCCTTGGGAATGTTCATGAGCCATGTGTGCGCATTGATTTTGAGGGCCATGGGAAACAAGTTTTCCATGACCTGGTCATCCCCCTCGCGGCCTAGATGTTGATGGTATAGAGTAGGAGGAACTTCATGGGGTTGGCGTTGCCGCTATAGTAGGCAGGCAGCTTTAGCTTGAACTTGTCTGGCCACACGACGCGGCGCAGCTCAGGGTTAGAGCTAGGTATCGTCGGGAGGTGATGACCCCTTCATCAAGGGTCACGCGGATCCAGCGCCCGCAGTGGCCACGTAATGGAGGACGCAACATTGACGTTCGCGCGCCTACTCGAGGATCACGCGCGCGTCCGAGGGCGCGGGATGGATGATTTAGCACTTGTGGTGACTGTTGGCCGGTGGAGGCGTCACATGGGTCACCTCTGGGGTTCGTGCTGTCAAGCACCATTCAGCCGCTTTGCTGGCCAGAGGAGGAGGAGGAGCGGCGTGCCCAGACTGGTCAGCATGCGAAGGGGCGTCTAGAGGGGGTGAATACACTACTAGACAAAGTAAATATTTGCCTTTTCCCAATTTTAATAGTTAGCAAGTTTTAGCAATTATACCAAGTCAAGCACACCATACACATGCAAGTGTAAGAGAATGGCACCGGAAAGTAAAGACACGCATATGAAAGTAAGGAGTAGAGGTAGCAACATCAAACACAAAGATGACATGGAGATTTTTGGCATGGTTCCGGTGTGTGGTGCTATCATACGTCCACTTTTATGGAGACTTCAACCCACGGAGGGTAACGACCATGGGAGTCCACCGAGGGCTCCACCCATGAGGGGTCCACTGAGAAGCAACCTTGTCTATGCCATCATGGCTTATGACCATGTAGGACTAGCCTCACTCGGGGTAGATCTTCATGAAGTAGGCGATGTCCTTGCCCTTAAAACTTCTTGGTTCAACTCCACACGAATTCGGAGGCTCCCAAGCGACACCACACCAATCTAGGAGACACCACTATCCGAAAGGTAATGGCTGTTGTAAGTATGACAAACTCCTTGCTCTTGTGCTTTAAAAGATAGCCTTCTCAACACCCAATCGCTCAATCACGGATTTGGCATGGGAAGAAGAGATTTATTGGGTGGGAAGAAACTTGGGGAGGTTTAGAAATCAAGATTTATATGGTAGGAATGGAATTTCTGGATATCAAAACATGAGTAGGTGACTCTCTCTAAGAAAATGGATGGGGCAAGTGTTGGTTCATTCTGAGTTGTAACACCCTGTGTTTAGCTTTCCTGAAAAAATTGACTTATTTCAAAAATTAGGGACAATTAATTTTTTTGTGAATGCTTGTGATGCTTGTGTGACTATTGTTTGCTTGGTTGCTTATATGCTTGTGTTTGATTCTCATTACTTCCTGTTACTCTCCACACTCACCTCCTCATCCCTAAGCTCCTACCTAATGATCATGCCATGTGTTTAGGACCAGTGACTATTTTTACCAGATATTATTTTCACCAAAAAGCATTTCTTTGAATTATGCTTTCAAACCCGTGAGATGATATTTTTACTACAAGTCCTCAATTTTGGGAATTTGTTTTGCACCAATTATTTTATTTAAAACCCATTATCAAAATGACTTCCCAAAACCATAATATTATTATTTTAAAAGTTATGTTACCATTTTATTTAAATGCCTTCCTGTGGGACCAGATATGGTTTATTATGAAGGAAAGTTATTTTTATTGCTTTCTAAATATTTGAAAACATTTAGGGAAACTTAGTGGACATATATATTCCATATACATGAGTTTCAACACATAGTCATGTTCAAAATATTGGGCAAACCTCTTCAAAACCATTCCTGCCTATTTCAAGCTTTTGAAATATTTCTATAAGAAATATTCTCCATAAATTCCTGTAAAATTCCAGCATGTCACCTATGATATGTTTGATGATCTTGCGAAGTTTCATCTCAATCGAAGTTTATTTGACTTCCCTAATTATTCTAAAACCCTATCTATCCAGATCAAAATTTGAGCAACTCTACATTGTCAAGTGTCTTTAATTGTGCTCAAATTTGGTAAACATGTTCTTATACTCCAATAATGCATCCACACCAAGTGGTGCATCAAGGAGGATAGAAGAACTTGTCCCAAGCTCCCCAAAACCCACTCTGATCATTACTGACGTTGGGAAACTTTACATTATTAAGTTTCTCCAATTGACCCCAAACTTTTTGGGCATCCTTTAATGCTCAAATAATGCCCCACACCAAATATTGGATTTGTGGGAATTGATTTGAATAGTTTTGTAAGCAGAAAGCCATTTCTGCCCATTTCATGGGTTTTCCAAGTCTACATTGGAAACTTTCTCCACCAAATACCAAGTTTGGTGTTCAAGCTTATTTTTATCTATTATTTGATCATGTTAAGTTTCATATCCATTGAAGTCCATCTGGTTGCTCTGCCACTCATCAAACACCTTGTGTGCATTCACTTTATTGGCTACTTTGGCCCCTTGCACTTTAACCCTTGAGCTCAACTTTCTACCACAACTTCATATAGTTACATTTTACCTCCAGTAACATTTCCATGGCCACTGGTCAATTATTGGAGAGAGGCTCCATGTACCTATTCCTAATTTTACCCTTGGAATCACCATCTTCACCCCCTCTTGCCCACTTCTTCTTAAGCCAAAGCCCCCACCTCCTTCGAGAGGGTCCCTAGCATCCCAAGGCATCATTTCAAACCAAGTTATGCCATGCTCATCTGTGGAAATTGAACAACACATCTGCAAGTACATTTTTGGCTGAAATATAGCTTTGTACAGCAAGTACTAGCTACACACCTTTTCTTGAGCTCAAACTTAGTAGTGTTGTTGTCACTGCATAGATAACATTGCCAGACATAATTCTTCCCCAAGACTCCCCATATGAAAATCGTCTTTCTTAGCTGCAAGTTTGCTGTTGCAAACTTGACCTCAGTGAAAGACCATTCAAACGAGATCCTATTCGGTCCAAAGTCCACTAGTGCTTTGAGGCACGCATGCCTCGCATGCTTGACACCTTCGCCTGGACAAGGGGTTGCCTAGGACACCATGTGGGGTGGTGACCACATCCCTGGCATGGAGAAGCGGTGCTCTACCTCTTGTCCTCTTGCTGCAGTTTCCAGCCGTTGCAGCATGTCTCAGAGGACCAGGGAATCTCCCTTGACTGGTCCAAGCTCTTCCCGTCACTTGCTAACCTCCAAGGTGCCCCAGGAACGCGTGTCCTCTCCCATGTGAGAGTGCTCCGAGCTTCGCTTCAATCGCCCCTCTCCATTTGACCCTGCCCAAGCCCTCCTGCACCCCATATCCTTCTCCCCTCCTCCTAGGAACCCCTGGATCGAGCCATTTGAGCTCCCTAGCTCCCCATGCCTCTCATGGCCGCAAGGGTGCCGCCTCGGCCATGCTCGAGCTCCAGCACCCCTGAGCCCCCCTCTCTCTCCCTAGAGCCTCCAGGAGGACCCCCGGACCACCATGGAGCTGCCCCGCTCCTCTTTTCAACTCCAAATCGAGTGAAACGCTTCCTAAATATTTCTAAAATGGTTCTCTGTTAAATGAGTGCCTCCACTCATTTTATCATCGTATTTTCTGTGTGCTTCATAATGAATCCCCTACTCCTCCTTTCCTCCATTCAGAAATCCCTAATGATCCAAACCTCCTATGGCAAGCTTCAGGTATTTTTCTTATGACCATAGAGGTCCAAGAAAAATATAACTTATATTTTATATAACACTTTTGTTCTGCTAGTTGTGTGGCTGATTTTGATTGTTTCCGACCATAGTTGATGAGTAGACGGAGTTCTCGTAGTTGGATCGGAAGACCTCGAAGACTCCGAGAGCTATGAGAGCAAAGGCAAGCAGCCCTTTGACCATGTCTAAGCATATGTTATAATGCATGCTAGTGTAGCAAATATTTCCGTTGCATATGATCATAAGTGTCGGTAAACCATTGAGTTGATGTTACCAATGGCTCCTCCGAAGCACATGCATTGAGCTTGATCCTACCACCTATGAGGGTCATGCTAATATCATGTTGACAAGTAAAGTTAGAATAGTATTAGCATGAGCATGATGATGACATAAATCGAAGGTTTATGAAAACCTCGTCGGCTGCCACTAATGCCCGAGGGTGATGATGAGTTATGTGGCCACTTTCAGAGAAGTGGTGCACCGGGTATTTTGAGTGAGTAGTGGTTTTGGAAATGGGATTAGATTTATGATGTGTCGACCATACCAACCTTACATGTACGATCACGTTACCCCTTTACGGGACGGGGCTATGTTGATTACTCTGGTCGGTGCTAGCAAAGAGCCACATTACTAGTGGTGGGAGTGATCTGTGGTCACTCTCGTGATGGGGTCGTGCTAGGTAGGACGACTATGCCGTTTTTACGTGTTCCAGGCACACCGTTGGTCCCTGCATGGTTGATACTGTCCAGAGTTGGTGCTCGTAAGACGTACAACATGTGTGCTGGGTACCAACCGAGTGGACCTCTTTGTCTTGTATCGTCAGGGGAAAGGCATCGATCTGGTACTTACCTCGGGTATGTTATATACCACGAGTGATGGATGACACGGAAAGTTTCCCGGATCTCGCGGGTCCAGCGTACTACCTCTGCAGAGTGTAAAACTATTCGAATAGTCGTGTCCACGGTCAAGGATAGTTGCGTAATCCTACTTAAACTACCTCCAGTCGTTTCCACATAAACCAAGTGTGTGTGAGTGTGTGGTAAATGGTGATAACATGAAAGAGTTGATATGACCGAGTTTGGTGACTTGGCATATAGGGTGAACCCGAAGTGTTCATCCCTCGACAGATATATTGATAGCTTTAACCTGTTCTTCAAATTAACATCTAGCTTATGTTGCATACCTATGATCATGTTTATTACAACAAGTTGTTGTCCACCAAAGATCCATATTATTGTTATCCTTCACTTGCATTGTTCATATCATGGGCTGTTTGCGAGTACATTCAAAGTATTCATTGGCTTGCCACTGGTTATTTTATTGACCAGGTATGAGAGAACAACATTTGGTGCAGAGTAACTCGGTGACATTCTTGCAAGCTAGGAATCTTCCTAGTCAGAATGGTTGTAAGTTAAGGCTGATGGATAGGTTTATGCTTTCGACCAATATTTCCGTTATTGGTCCAGTTTGGTGTGTTGGCCCTCAAGGCCCTATATATCTAAGACTTGACCGCAATGGTCACTTGTTTTATCAAACGATATGTATGGATGTAAGACTCTTAATATTTAGTATCTGTGTGTTCGGTGAGCATTGATCTCTAGGATAACTGAGCACCTTCATTCGGCGATCTCGACTCGTAAGTCGGGGTCCCCACAGAGCTGGTATCAGAGCCATCCTGACTATAGGAAGCCCTTAGTTAGCACGGACGTCAATTAGGATAAAACTGCTTTCCAGACCCTTCAAAAGTATTTACAAACCTATATCTTTCTCACCTCTCCAAAATTTTCAAAAGAAACAAGGTTATTGCCTTAGCACTTCCAAACGTATTCTCTAACACTCCTCGTCTGCTTTTTCAAAACCTGCAAATAACTGCTAGCACCTTTATGTTTGACCACGATATTACTTAAAATCCCCTTGGGAAAATTGGAAAGAAGCAATCTTTCCAAGCGACCATCCATGTACTAAAGGACCAGGATGACAACACTATGACCAGACGACACTAACAGAAGTACCTCCAAGAGGAACAAGGACATCGAGGCTTAGAAGATGGTGACAACCTCGGCACTGATCCTGCATGATCCCACTTCCACCTACAATGATCAGGACATTTTATGTGCAAGACCATCATTTGCATCGCTAATAGAGCAACCCTATCAACATTAAGATTGTGTCGACCACGACCGGTGGATGAGAACCTCGCCATTTGGTCCGCCTCACCTTAGTGAGCAGGAAAACGGTTCTCTTCATCCCCCACTCTAGGTGTTGATATTGCGATCCAGGTGACTGACGGGTCGAAACTCTATCATGCCATGCTAAAATCATTGCATAAAGGTCGTCCACTTGAAACTCTCGAAGCCTCTGAAGACAAGAAAACAATGATAGATTATGAAGACAACAGAAGACCCTGTCAACGGCAGCCATGAAGAACCACCTTCTTTAGCAAGTCCCTAGACGAGAAGATATCAAGAGCTTTTTCCAACTCAACCGAGTTGCTTCGGTGAGCAACAACAAGAGGCGTGACAACACCATGAGAAGGTCCAGAAGACTTAGCGGACTCCTCCTCGGAGCACGAAGCAAGCTCGACTGTCGATACCGAGAACCCCTAGAGTAGGAAGAGTCGTAAATCCCTTATGCGAAGTCGAGTCTGTGAAATGGTTCGGATGAACCATGTTGCGTGTTGTTTGTTTTTGTTGTTTGTGCTTTGATATAAGTCGCACTTTTGCTTAAGCAACAAGCATGCGGTTATATCACGTGTCTTATCTTGATGTTCGAAATGATTTTTGGCACTTGTTTGAGTTGACTTTCCAACGCTTGTTTGTTTTCACTCACACTGTAGCACCCTTAGGCACTCCCCTCTATGCTACTCTATCTCTCTCTCACCCCTCTCGACAACTGAGGACCAACAAGACATGATGCATCGCGAATCCTTTTTGACAGACAACTGATGCTGAAGACACTGACTATACCATGCTTAACCACACGCAACCCGTTGGAGTTATGCTTTTCCCTCAAGATCAGAAACCCTCTCTAGACCAGACTAACCTCTACAAGCCTTTCCGGCTCAAATATGTGGTCACATGTCTAAAACACAGACTTGCCGAAACACCCGTAGATCCTCGATGAACCCCGCTTAGCACCGGGTTCCTTATGGAACAAGTGATCACAGTGAACAAGTATCATTCCTTCTTAAACTAGCACCATAACCCTGATGCCATAAGAAGGACCGTTCTCGGATATAAGAGTATTAGACTAAATATTGTTGTGATGATGATAGTTGTCTCTAAGATATAGCTAGATTATGTTGGTGGATCATAAGAACCTTGTAAAGGTTGGCGAACTTGGTGGAATGAGTCGATATAGTAGCATAACCTACATGTTCATGCATTAAGTTTGGATTCAATAGAACAATTATGATCGCGAAGAATAATTATTGGTGGTATAATTAACTTTATCGAGTAGCTGACATGGTTTGATGATTTTACCATAATGACTTGGAGTATCGAGCAAGGGTTCTTATTGGACTTGAGTTTGGGATTAAATATGTAGTCCCAATAGACAATTAATGATATACGAGGCCACATGGTTCGGAGTAAATTGGATCTAGCCCAATGATCTTAATCATGATACCATGTTTCTCGGTGGGTAATAAGTGCGTATGCTTGGAGTTGTCGAATTGATTTTCGAGCCTATGTGAATTGTCCTTGGAGATTAGATGGCCATGATATTGAAGTTGGTGGATATACTATAACGTAATCCTTGCAATAATATGTGAATTATGAAAACTCTAAGTGATCCTGCAGAACCCCATCAGTATAGAATTTGTAGGAGTGACGGGTCCAGCGGTGATCGACTGGATTGATGGACCACTTGATTGGATTAGTAGAAAGGAGACCAAATCTTGGATTCGAATACTACGTATTTCCTTAATATAGTAATGCAGTACCTGTGAATTGGATGATCAGGTGAGACATCTGGATTTTTGGTGTCTTAAATTCAAGCTTAGGAGCTTGTATGCCTCCCCGAGGTTCTTGCATAGGAATGTATGTGCATCGTAGCTGCACCATACTTGTAGTGTTTGGGTTTAGTTATCCCCTCAACCCCGGAGTTGACTAGCATGAGCGGTGTGGAGTTGACCCATGTGAGATGGTATCTTTGATGAGATAGGGTGATGTCGTCCCAAGTTAGAGGTCGAACTATTGGCATCTAAGGAATGTGCTTAGAGATAAGATGATGACTGTTCACCCACATCCTAAGTTCCTTGAGACCCTAAAGCTTCACCCAGCCATAAGGTGGTCGGATTACGACCATAGAAGACGGCTCTAAGTCGTTGGAATATGGATAGTACTACGCAAGACCACCACCCACCGTGTCTATGACGAACATGGGCACAAAGGACGAGGTCATGTTGGACCACAAACCCCTCGGCCAGTGACTACCCATAGCAACTCCCCGTTCTCCTCACCTGTCTCATGAGCACTGTGCTTATGTCATGCTTGGGGAAAATATGTTGTTATCCTCGCGGATGGCATACTTATTCACCCAATAAGAGCATGAACCTCTTAGTCGTGTTTGGACGAGCCCCAAGGACGCCGATCGACAGGCCCTCAAGAGTAAGGTGTTATCTCGAGAAGGAGGGTTCCTCGAAGCGACCCCAAGACAGTGAAAGTCTATCCTGCTCAAGTCAAGACGAAGAACCGCCATGGTTGGGAAACCACGACAATGACAAAGAAGTTGAAGACGTCAACCACCGATCCTGCACCGACTACACTAATGACGTCAAGAAGCCTCGACGATTCAAGATGATGGGACCTTCGGACAACAAGAGAAATCCGAGAGTATCTTCTTGGTCCAAACCAAGGACGAGATTCCTAATTGGGTCCAGATCAAAACCTTCTAAAGGTGATTAACCGCTTGCCGAGCCGCAAACCTTGGGAGTGTATGACTGGTCTATACTCTTGTGTAGTCAGCTCATCCAGAACCCCTCGTGAACCCTTCGAGATGGTATGACCTGTTCGGGACTCTGATTCTCCGAGCATAGACTCATGGGTGAGACCCAACCCAGACCATTTTGCGGGAAGCCTCAAGACCCACTGCAACACCCTTGAGGATGAAGACCACCTACGACCATAGCTTGTCTGCCTTAAGGGAGTCTAGGACTTCCCCTTCAGCAGGGAGCTACACGAAGGCCTTGACCCTTATGTTCTAACGCGAGACACCTAGATGTCACTAACCGGCTTGAGCAGCCCCGAGACCAAAACCCACACATGTTGTCTTGCTACGTATTCCTATCTTGGAATGCACTTGCAAGCCAGAACCTCGCACGAACATAGTACACCAAGCCCTTGACCTCGGTCAAGCCTAACTTATTGCCAGTACCCACTCAGTCAGGCAAAGACGTGCGGAGCATTCGAAGTTGTATCATCAAGAACCTCAAGACCCACAACATCAACATGGGGACATGAAGACTACCTCGGACTCAAGATTTTGTATATCTCCAACCCCTAGCCTAGAAATCTCGGGGATGATATGTTCTTAAGGGGCTAAGTTCTGTAACACCGTGTGTTTAGCTTTCCTGAAAAAAATAACTTATTTAAAAAATTAGGGCCAATTAATTTTTTTTGTGAACGCTTGTGATGCTTGAAGTGACTATTGTTTCCTTGCTTTCTTATATGCTTGTGTTTAATTCTCATTACTTCATGTTACTCCCTAGACTTACCTCCTCATCCCTAAGCTCCTGCCTAATGATCATGCCATGTGTTTAGGACCAGTAACTAGTTTTACCAGATATTATTTTCACCGAAAAGCATTTCTTCGAATTATGCTTTCTAACCCCTCAGATGAGATTTGTACTACAAGTCCCCAATTTAGGGAATTTATGTTGCACCAATTATTTTATTTAAACCCCATTATCAAAATGACTTCCCAAAACCACAATATTATTATTTTAGAAGTTGTTTTACCATTTTATTTAAATACCTTCCTGTGGGACCAGAAATGGTGTATTATGAAGGAAAGTTTTTTTATTTCTTCCAAAATATGTGAGAAAATTTAGGGAAACTCAGTGGACATATATATTCCATTACATGAATTTCAACACATGGTCATGTTCAAAATATTAGGCAAACCTCTTCAAAACCATTCCTGCCTATTTCAAGCTTTTGAAATATTTCTATAAGAAATATTCTCCATAAATTCCTGTAAAATTCCAGCATGTCACCTATGATATGTTTGATGATCTTGCCAAGTTTCATCTCAATCCAAGTTTATTTGACTTCCCTAATTATTCTAAAACCCTATCTGTCAAGATCCAAATTTGAGCAACTCTACATTGTCAAGTGTCTTTAATTGTGCTAAAATTTGGTAGACATGTTCTTATACTCCAATAATGCAACCACACCAAGTGGTGGATCAAGGAGGATAGAAGAACTTGTCACAAGCTCCTCAAAACCCACTCTGTTGATTTCTGACTTTGCGAAACTTTACATTATAAAGTTTCTCCAATTGACCCCAAACTTTTTGAGCATGCTTTAATGCTCAAATAATGCCACACACGAAATATTGGATTTGTGGGAATTGATTTGAATAGTTTTGTAAGAAGAAAGCCATTTTTGCCCAATTCATGGGTTTTCCAAGTCTACATTGGAAACCTTCTTCACCAAATCCAAAATTTGGTGTCCGAGCTTATTTTTATCTATTATTTGATCCTGTTAAGTTTCATATCCATTGAAGTCCATATGTTTGCTCTGCCACTCATCAGACACCTTATGTGCATTCACTTTATTTTCTACTTTGGCCCCTTCCACTTTAACCCTTGATCTCAACTTTCTAACACAGCTTCATATAACTACATTTTACCTCGAGTAACATTTCCATGGCTACTAGTCAATTATTGGAGACGGGCTCCATGTAACTATTCCTCAGTTCACCCTTGGAATCACCATATTCACCCCCTCTTGCCCACTTCTGCTTAAGCCAAAGCCCCCATCTCCTTCCAGAGGGCCCCTAGCATCCCAAGGCATCATTTCAAACCAAATTATGGCATGCTCATATGTGGAAATTGAGCAGCACATCTGCAATTTCATTTTTGGCTGAAATATAGCTTTGTACAACAAGTACTAGCTACACTCATTTTCTTGAGCTCAAACTTGGTAGTGTTGTAGTCCCTGCATAGATAACATTGCCACACATAATTCTTCCCCAAGACTCCCCATATGAAAATCATCTTTCTTAGCTGCAAGTTTGTTGTTGCAAACTTGACCTCAGTGAAAGACCGTTCAAACCAGATCCTATTGGGTCCAAACTCCACCACTGCTTTATGGCACGCATGCCTGGCATGCTTGACATCTTGGCCTGGCCAAGGGGTGGCCGAGGACACCATGTGGGGTCTTGACCACCTCCATGGCATGCAGAAGCGGTGCTCTACCTCTTGCCCTCTTGCTACAGTTTTCGGCCATTGTAGCATGCCTCAGAACACCACGGCATCTCCCTTGACTGGTCCAAGCTCTTCCCGTCACTAGCTAACCTCCAAGGTGCCCGAGGGACACGTGTCCACTCCCATGTCAGAGAGCTTCGAGACTTCGAGCTTCGCTTCAGTCGCCCCTCTCCATTTACCCTGTTTCAAGCACTCCTGCACCCCATATCCTTCTCCCCTCCTCCTAGGAGCCCCTGGATCGAGCCATTTGAGCTCCCGAGATCCCCATGCCTCTCGTGGCCGCAAGGGTGCCGCCTCGGCCATGCTCGAGCCGGAGCACCCCGGGCCCCACTCTCTCTCCCTAGAGCCTCCATGAGGACCCCAGACCACCACAGAGCCATCCCGCTCCTCTTTTCCACCTCGGAGCGGTCTGAGCGCCCTCGCCCCGAATGCCATCGTTGGCCTCTGCCATGTCCGAAGGCTCCCTTGCCCCGGGATTCCCACTCACCCCTGGACTCTCCGTCGTTTCATCCCCGTCTTCGCGGAGCCTCCTCAACGCCCGAATCCCGTGAGGGCTGGCAGCCTCCCTCACGACCGTCCCCTCCGGCTTCGCCGCAGCTCTCCCGCGTGGGCGCTAGGCGCAGTAACGGTTGCGACGCGGCCTCCCGATCCCGCCGCCGTGTCATACCTCGCCGGAGGTGGCCAGAGAAGTGAGTTCCGGCGCGCTCTCGATCTCCTGCCTCTCCTGTGTGTGAGTAGGACGAGGGAGATGAATCTGACGGCGAGGGCCCACCTGTAAGTGGCACGACCCCGGGCCCGCATAAGTTAAGTTGAGGCGGTTCCCTCTTAGATGCTTCCCCACGCGAGAGGCGTAATCCCTGAAGTACGCCTTCGGCATGTCCCGTCGCTGGAAGCCCGAGCTGCTGGGCTGGCCCACCATCTATCTAGCACCCCGAGAGCAGTATAACCCCCCCCCCCTCTGGTAGCCTTCTGTTGCCTTTTTCTTTTTCTGTAAATTCAAAAATTACTTATAAATTCATTTGAACTCCAATTTTAATGATTCAAATTTCTACAGGTTCCTAAATTAAAACTCTATCCACATATGTGCATGACACATTTTTCCAGAAAAACTTTCTGTGGCATTATTATTCAAATACAAATTTGAGTATATTTAGCCCCACCTTTCAAAACTCCTATAGGGTTCAAACCAACTCCAAATGGAGTGATTCCAATTTCCAGAGCAACCTAATATCATGCCCTATTTTTGAAACCTTAGTGAACAATTTTATCACGCTTTATTCTGTTGCATTAAATAAATAGCTTCCTATTGCTATTTATCTAGTATTAGAAAAACCATAGAATATTCATTTCAACTCCAAATCCAGTGAAACAACTTCCTAAATATTTCTAAAGTTGTTCTCTGTTAAATGAGTGCCTCCACTCACTTTATCATAGTATTTTCTGTGGGCTTCATAAAGAATCCCCTACTCCTCCTTTCCTCCATTCAGAAATCCCTGATGATCCAAACCTCCTATGGCAAGCTTCGGGTATTTTTCTTATGACCAGAGTGGTCCAAGAAAAATATAACTTATATTTTATATAGCACTTTTGTTCTGCTAGTTGTGTGGCTGACTGTGATTATTTCCGACGATTGTTGATGAGTAGATGGAGTTCTCGGAGTTGGATCGCAAGACCTCGAAGACCCCGAGAGCTATGAGAGCAAAGGCAAGAAGCCCTTTGACCATGGATAAGCATATGTTATGATGCATGTTAGTGTAGCAAATGTTTCCATTGCAGATGATCATAAGTGTCGGTAAATCATTGAGGTGATGTTACCGATGCCTCCTCCGGAGCACATGCATTGAGCTTGATCCTACCACCTATGAGGGTCATGCTAATATCATGTTGACAAGTTAAGTTAGAATATTATTAGCACGAGCATGATGATGACATAAATTGAAGGTTTATAAAAATCCTGTCGGGTGCCGCTAATGCCCGAGGGTGATGATGAGTTAGGTGGCTACTTTTGGAGAAGTGGTGCACCAGGTATTTTGAGTGAGGATGGTTTCGAAAATGGGAATAGATTTATGATGTGTCGACCGTCGCAACCTTACATGTACGACCATGTTACCCCTTTATGGGACGGGGCTATGTTGATTACTCTGGTCGGTGCTAGCAATGAGCCACATTACTTGTGGCGGGAGTGATGTGTGGTCTCTCTCATGATGGGGTCGTGCTAGGTAGGGCGGCTATGCCGATTTTACATGTTCCAGGCACACCGTTGGTCCCCGCATGGTTGATACTATCCAGAGTTGGTGCTCGTAAGAAGTACAACATGTGGGCTGGGTACCAATCGAGTGGACCTCTTTGTCTAGTATCGTCAGGGGAAAGGCATTGACCGGGTACTTACCTCGGGTATGTTATATACCGCGAGTCGTGGATGACACGGAAGTTTCCCGGATATCGTGGGTCCAGCGTACTACCTCTGCAGAGTGTAAAACTATTCGAATAGCTGTGTCCATGGTCAAGGACGGTTGGGTTATCCTGCTTAAACTACGTACAGTCGTTTTCGCATAAACCAAGTGTGTGTGAGTGTGTGCTAAATGGTGATAACATGAAAGAGTTGATATGACCAAGTTTGGTGACTTGGCATATAGGGTGAACCCGGAGTGTTCAGCCCTCGACAGATATATTGATACATGTAACCTGTTCTTCAAATCAACATCTAGCTTATGTTGCATACCCATGATCATGTTTATTACAACAAGTTGTTGTCCAACAAAGATGCATATTATTGTTATACTTCACTTGCAATTCATGGGCTGTTTGCGAGTACATTCAAAGTACTCATTGGCTTGCCACTAGTTATTTCATTACCAGGTATGAGAGAACGGGATTTGGTGCAGAGTAACTCGATGACGTTTTTGCGAGCTAGGACGCTTCCCAGTCAGAATGTTTGTAGGTTAAGGCTGATGGCACGGGTTCACGCTTTCGACCAATATTTCCTCTATTGGTCCAATTTGGTATGTTGGCCCCCAAGGCCCTATATATGTAAGATTAGACCGTAATGGTCACTTTTTGTATCAAATGATATGTATGGATGTAAGACTCTTAATATTCAGTATCTGTGTGTTCGGTGAGCATTGATCTCTGGGATCACTGAGCACGTTCATTCAGGGATCTCGACTCATAAGTCGGCGTCCCCACATGAGTGCTTCCTTTATGAATGAGAGGCTGGTGGAGGGGTATATATAGACATCTCCAAAAATGCAACTGCAACAACATTATTGCCCAACTCGATGGATCCAAAGTAAAATCTCGGTTGCAGCAACTAGTGCATCTTGTGGCAACTTCTGGTATTTGGGTGAGACCGATATATAAATCTCTATGGGTACGATTTTGGTTGGCCTAGGAAGTTATCCAAACTCGGTGGCACCAATTTGCAAAACTCGAAGATTCCAATTTTAGCAGATGGCTAACTAGGGAGTTGGTCACTATTTTTCGGTGAGGCGGAAATCAAACTTGGTAGTACCGAGATGGTTTGGGTTGACTCTGGATTCTCTCTAGGGTAAAACTCGGTAGCGCCGATCTGGAAATGATGGTGGCAAAGAATTTGAGTGTAAAGGCTTTGGATAGAATATTTGTGGGTGAATTTTGTGAGGGTTTTTGGTGGTTAACTCTTAGCACTTGAGGAACGAGGTGATCATAGATACCTCATCTCCTTTTAATAGTATTTGCTTTCCTATGGATTCAATTGTGATTTCTCACATGAAAGCAAACTGTAGAGTCTTGATGCTTGAATCTTGGCCCATTCTATTCGTCTCCTTCCTTGGGGCTTCGCCTCACAATCGAGCCAATTCTCTTTGTGGACTTCATCTGAAATGAACTTGATAAAAGTATTAGTCCAAGGGACAATGTATGTTGTCATGGATTATCAAAACCACCAAGGGATCATATGTGCTTTAAATCTGCCCTTTTTGGTAAGTGATGATAACATAGAATCAAAGCTTCAAATAAAAATAGGCAGTTAAATACGATAGGTTTAACGGATACTTGAGTGGTACAAGCTCCCCCAAAGTGTGTGCAAATTTCTTTAAGGAATAGTTGCTTTGGAATGCATGGTCACACACATAGTAAAAGCTACATGATGAGTCATGGGTACCTGGGCTATATGCAACAAACAGATGGGAATAAAATGTCTCTTTGTTCAAGGCTCACTCTTGCAAACAATATGTGCAAGAAACAAGAGACCATCTTGAACAAGGATATGATGCATATACTTACCTTGAATTTCTTGAGCATTTTAACAGTAGGAACACACTTGAGAAAAGAATTGTTAGAGAACACAAGAGTATTCTATCGTTAAGTTGCAAAGAGCTTCAATAGTACCAAGACATGGAAGACATATTGAAAATAGCACTTGATGAGTGATATTTATTCCCATATTTACCAGGATAGATATGTCTCCAAGAACATTAGTTTCTCCTCTCCCCCTGGATCTTAGCATGTAGATATTGGGAGTAGGTAGGGTGAGACATGTCTAATACAAGAAGGAAAATAAAACATTTTCTCCAAGAAGACAAATAAATTTTTTTCTCTCTCCCTTTAAATATAGATGGCAGATTTGATCTTTCTCCGCCATTAATGTAGTGTCTCTCCCTTTGGGTGAGCTTAATATCTGTCCTTCCTAATGTAGTGTATCTCCCTTTGGGTGAGCTTAACATTTCTCACCCTTAAATATTTCTTCCCCTTTAGGGCTTAGGGTGAAATTGTTGGGGAACGTTGCATGGGAAACAAAAAAATTTCTACGCATACGAAAGAACATCATGGTGATGATCATCTACAAGGAGGGAGATCGGATCCACATACCCTTGTAGATCGCTAAGCGGGAAACGTTAAGAAACACGGTTAATGTAGTCGAACATCTTCGCGATCCAATCACAATTCGTCCCACGAACTCCATCCCGATCTAATATCGAACGGATGGCACCTCCGCGTTGAACACACGTACAACTCGGTGAAGATCTCCTAATTATTGATCCAGCAAGAGGGGAGAAGAGGTAGCTGAATTCTCCGACAGCACAACGGCGTGACGGTGATGGTGGTGGAGCTACTCCGACAGGGCTTCGCCGTGCATGACTAATCTTGCTACGGGGTGTCGAAGTTGTGGAGCGAGAGAGAGTTGCACTTTGGCTTGAGTGCCAAAAGCCTCTCTCACCTCCACTATATATAGGTGGGAGGGAGGGGCAGCACCCTAGGGAAAACCCTAGGGTTTCGGACGATGCAAGATAGAGAGGGAGAAGTCCTCCTCCAACTCCATTTGGTAGGAGGAGACCTTCCCCAAACTGGATTGGCCTCCTCTCCTTGCCTTTTTCCCCAGTTCGTCCGACCTAGGCCCTCTTGGGATGGACACAAGCCAACTAGGGGCTGGTGCACCACCCTTGGGCCTCTTTTGGTATTCTCCCGAGCGATTGGTCCCTCCGGGTAGAACTCTGGAACCCATTCGCCATTCCCGGTACTTTATCGGTAACGCCCAAAAACCTTCCGGAAGCCAAATGGATACTTCCTATATATATCAATCTTCGTCTCCGGACCATTCCGGAATCCCTCATGACGTCTGGGATCTCATCCGGGAATTCGAACAACCTGTAGTTACCAACATCAATAATTCAGCTATACCGAAACATCACCGAACCTTAAGGGTGCAGACCCTGCGGGTTCACAAACTATTTAGACATGACCGAGAGACTCTTCGGTAAATATCCAATAGCGGGACATGGATGCCCATATTGGATCCAACATATTCTACGAAGATCTCATCTGTTGAACCTCTATGTCAAGGATTCATTTAATCCCGTATATCATTCCCTTTGTCCTTCGGTATGTCACTTGCCTGAGATTAAATCGTTGATATCCTCATACCTATTTCAATCTCGTTACCGACAACTCTCTTTACTCTTTCTGTAATACAAGATCCCGTGGCTAACTCTTTACTCTTTCTGTAATACAAGGCTTGTTTATGAAGTTGTATTACCGAGTGGGGCCTGAGAGACCTCTCCGTCATACGGATTGACAAATGCCAGTCTTGATCCATGCTAACTCAACGGACACCTTCGGAGATACTTGTAGAGCACCTTTATAGTCACCCAGTAACGTTGCAACGTTTGATACACACAAGGCATTCCTCCGGTGTAAGTGAGATACATGATCTCATGGTCATAGGAATGTATACTTGACATGTGGAGAACAGTGGCAACAAAATAACATGATCACATGCTACGTATATAGGTTGAGTCGTGTCCATCATATCATTCTCCTAATGATGTGCTCCCGTTATCAAGTGACAACACTTGTCTATGTCTTTGATCAATGAGCTAGTCAACTAAAGGCTTACTAGGGACAATATTTTGTCTATGTAATCACACATGTATCTATGTTTCCATTCAATACAATTATAGCATGGATAATAGACGATTATGTTGAAAGAGGAAATATAATAATAACTATTTTATTATTGCCTCTAGGGCATATTTCCAATAGTCTTCCACTTGCACTAGAGTCAATAATCTAGCATCACATCTCTATGTGATTTACAATGTAACGAATTTAACACCCATACAGTTCTAGTGTTGGTCATGTTTAGCTCGTGGGGAGAGGCTTAGTCAGCGGGTCCGCAACATTCAGATTTGTGTTTAATTTGCAAATATTTATGTCCTCCTCCTTGATGTAATCACGGATGACATTGAAGCGTCTTTTTATGTGTCTGGTCTTCTAGTGAAACCTTGGTTCCTTGGATAGAGCAATGGCACCAGTGTTGTCACAGAACATATTTATTGGATCTAGTGCGCTCGGCACAACTTCAAGATATGTCATGAACTTCTTCATCCATGCACCCTCCTTAGCCACCTCTAAGGCAACTATGTTCTCCGCTTCGCATGTAGAATCAACTACGATGCTTTTCTTGGAACTGCACCAGCTTAACGCACCCCCATTAAGAATAAATATGTATCCAGTTTGTGACTTAGACTCATCGGGATCAGTGTTGAAGCTTGCATCGACGTAACACTTCATGAGGAGCTCTTCGTCACCTCTATAAACGAGAAATATTTCCTTGGTCCTTTTCAGGTACTTCAGAATATTATTGACCGATGTCCAGTGCTCCACTCCTGGATCACTTTGAAATCTGCCTTCCATACTGACATCCGGTCTTGTGCACAACATTGCATACATGATAGACCCTATGGCTGAAGCATAGCGGATAACACTCATCGTTTCCCTATCTTCTGTAGTTCCTGTGCATTGAGTCTTACTCAACTTTATACCTTGTAACACAGGAAAAACCCCTTCATAGATTGTTCCATTTTGAACTTCTTCAAAACCATAATAAGCTATGTGCTTTTTCAAAGTCCTATTAAGCGCCTTGATCTACCTCTATAGATCTTGATGCCTAATATGTAAGCAGCTTCTCCCAGCCCCTTCATTGAAAAACTTATATTCAAGTAATGCTTTGTGCTCCCCAAAAATTATATATTGTTTCCATTCAGCAATATGTCGTCCACATATAATATTAGGAACACTATAGAGCTCCCACTCACTTTCTTGTAAATACAAGCTTCTCCAAAAACTTGTATAAACCTGAACGCTTTGATCACCTCATCAAAACGTTGATTCCAATTCCGAGATGCTTACACCAGTCCATAAATGGATCGATGGAGCTTGCATACTTTTTTAGCATTCTCTGGATCGACAAAACCTTTGAGTTGCATCATATACAACTCTTCCTTAAGAAACTCGTTAAAGAACGCCGTTTTGACATCGATCTGCCAGATTTCATAATCGAAAAATGCAACTATAGCTAACATCATTCGGTCGGACTTAAAGCATCGCTACCGGTGAGTATGTCTCATCATAGTCAACTCCTTGAGCTTGTGAAAACCCCTTTGCCACAAGTTGAGCTTTATAGATGGTCAGATTACTGTCCGTGTCCGTCTTCTTTTCAAAGATCCATTTGTTCTGAATAGCCTTTCGACCTTCAGGTAATAATTCCAAAGTCCATATTTGTTTTCATACATAGATCCTATCTCGGATTTCATGGCCTCTAACCATTTGTTGGAATCTGGGCCCACCATTGCTTCTCCATAATTCACAGGCTCATTGTTGTCCCACAACATGATTGACAAGACAAGATTTCTGTACCACTCAGGAGCAGTATGTGCCCTTGTCGACCTGCGAGGTTCGATAGCAGCTTGATACAAAGCTTCATGATCACCATCATTAGCTTCCTCTTCAACTGGTGTTACCACGACATAAATATCTTTCTGCCATGCGCCACCATCTTGTTCAAGCAGAGGTTCTACAACCTCATCAAGTTCTATCTTCCACTCAATTTTTTCGAGAGAAACTCTTTCTCAAGAAAAGCTCTGTTCTTAGCGACAAACACTTTGCCCTCGGATTTGAGATAGAAGGTATACCCAACTGTCTCTTTTGGGTAACCTATAAAGACGCCCTTTTTCGATTTGGGTTCCATCTTTTCAGGCTGAAGCTTTTTGACATAAGCATCACATACCCAAACTTTAAGAAATGACATCTTTGGCTTCTTGCCATACCACAACTCATATGGTGTCGTCTCAATGGATTTTGATGGTTCCCTATTTAAAGTGAACGTTGTTGCCTCCAATGCATAGCCCCAAAATGATAACGACAAATCAGTAAGAGACATCATAAACCGCACCATATCTAATAAAGTATGATTACGACGTTCGGACACACCATTACGATGTGGTGTTCTAGGTGATGTCAACTGTAAAACAATTCCACATTGTCTTAAGTGAGTACCAAACTCGTAAGTCAGATACTCACCTCCTCGATTAGATCGTAGGAACTTGATCTTCTTGTTATGATGATTTTCAACTTCACTCTGAAATTGCTTGAACTTTTCAAATGTTTCATACTTATGCTTCATCAACTAGATATGACCATACGTACTCAAATCATCAGTGAAGGTGAGAAAATAATGATATACACCACGCGCCTCTATGCTCATCGGTCCGCACACATCAGTATGCATGATCTCCAACAAGTAACTTGCATGCTCCATTGTTCTGGAGAACATAGTCTTAGTCATCTTGCAAATGTAGCATGGTTCGCATGTGTCAAGTAATTCAAAATCAAGTGACTCCGAAAGTCCATCAACATGGAGTTTCTTCATGCCTTTTACACCAATATGACTTAAGCGGTAGTGCGACAAGAAAGTGGCGCTATCACTATTAACTCTACATCTTTTGGTCTCAATGTTACGGACATGAATGTCATCACTATCGAGATTCAATATAAACAAACCCCTCACATTGGGTGCATGACCATAAAAGATATTACTCATATAAATAGAACAACCATTATTTCTATGACTTAAACGGGTAACCGTCTCGCAATAAACAAGACTCAGATATAATGTTCATGCTCAAGGCATGTACTAAATAACAATTGTTTAAGTTCATCACTAATCCCGATGGTAACTGAAGTGAGATTGTGCCGACGACGCTCGCATCAACCTTGGAACTATTTCCCACGCACATCGTCACTTCATCCTTCGCTAGTCTTTGTTTATTCGGCAGTTCCTGTTTTGAGTTGCACATGTGAGCAACAAAACCGGTATCAAATACCCAGGCACTACTACGAGAGTTGGTGAGGTACACATCAATAACATGTATATAAAATATACCTTGTTTGGCGTTGGCCGCCTTCTTATCAACCAAATACTTGGGGCAGTTCTGCCTCCAGTGAGCAGTCCCCTTGCAATGGTAGCACTCAGTTTCTGGCTTGGGTCTAGACATGGGTTTCATCATCGGAGGGGCAAGAACTTTGCCACACTTCTTGGAGTGACCCTTCTTCCCCTTGCCAGTTTTCTTGAAGTAGTGGTCTTATTGACCATCAACACTTGATGCTCCTTATGGACTTCCGACTCTGCGACTTTCAGCATCGCAAATAGCTCGATGAGTGACTTATTCATCCCTTGCATGTTATAGTTCAACACAAAGCTTTTCTAGCTTCGTGGCAGTGACTGAAGAACTCTGTCAGCAATAGCCTCCGGCGGGAGAGCAATTCCCAGCTCAGCCAGACGGCTAGAGTACCCAGACATTCTGAGCATATGTTCAATGACAGACCCGTTGTCCTCCATTTTGCAAGCACATAACTTATCAGAAGTCTCATACCTCTCGATCCAAACATTCTTCTCAAAGATAAATTTCAACCCCAGGAACATCTCATATGCTCCCTGACGTTCAAAATTTCTTTGAACTCCCGGTTCTAAGCCATACAAAACTGCACATTGAACTAACGAGTTGTCATCCTTGCGCGTCTGCTAGATGTTCATAACTTCAGGCAATGCAGGTTGGGGTGGTTCATCACCTAGCAGTTCATCAAGGACATATGACTTTTTGGCAGCCTGCAGGATAAGCCTTAGATTACGGTGCCACTAAACAAAGTTGCTTCCATCATCTTTCAACTTAGCTTTCTCTAGGAACACATTAAAATTCAGCGTTGCTACTGCGCGAGCCATTGATCTACAACATAAAATTTTGCAAACATTACTTAGACTATGTTCAAGATAATTGAGTTTAGTTAATCATATTATAAACTCCCACTCAAATAGACATCCCTCTAGTCATTCGAGTGGCGCATGATCCAAATCCACTAACTCAAGTCCGATCCTCACGTGAGTTGAGGTTAGTTTGAATGGTGAACACCTCAATGTTGATCATATCAACTATATGATTCATGCTCGACCGTTCGGTCACTTGTGTTCCGAGGCCATGTCTGTACATGCTAGGCTCGTCAAGTTTAACCCGTGTGTTCCACGTGTGCAACTTTTTTGCACCGGTTGTATGTGAACGTTTAGTCTATCACACCCGATCATCACGTGGTGTCTCGAAATGACGAACTGTCGCAACGATGCACAGTCTGGGAGATCACAATTTTATTTTGAAATTTTAGTGAGGGATCACCTTATAATTCTACCGTTGTCCTAAGAAAAATAAGGTCCATAAAAGGATTAACATCACATGCAAATCATAAGTTACATGATATGGCCATGAACTTATGCTTCTTAATCTCCATCACCAAAGCACCGGCATGATCTCCATCGTCACCGGCGCCACACCATGATCTCCATCATTGTGATGTGATCCAGCAAGAGGGGCGAAGAGGTAGCTGAATTCTCCGGCAGCGCGACGACGTGATGGTGATGGTGGTGGATCTACTCCGGTAGGGCTTCGTCGTGCCAGACTAATCTAGCTATGGGGTGTCGAAGTTGTGGAGGGAGAGAGAGCTTCACTTTGTCTTGAGTGCCAAAAGCCTCTCTCACCTCCACTATATATAGGTGGGAAGGAGGAGGCAGCTCCCTAGGGAAAACCCTAGGGTTTCGGCCAGCGCAAGGGGGAAAGGGAGGAGTCCTCCTCCAACTCCACTTGGAAGGTGGAGTCCTCCTTCCCCAAATCGGATTGGCCTCCTCTCCTTGCCTTTTTCCCACTTCAACACACCTAGGTCCTCTTTGGATGGCCACCAGCCCACTAGAGACTGGTGCGCCACCCTTCCGCCCATTTTGGTCTTCACTCGGGCGAACGGCCCCTCCCGGTAGAACTTCAGAACCCATTCGTCAATCCTGGTACTTTACCGGTAATACCCAAAAACCTTCTGGAAGCCAAATGGATACTTCGTCTATCTGAATCTCCATCTCTGGACCATTTCGGAAACCCTCGTGATGTGTGGGATCTCATCGGATCTCCGAACAACCTTCAGTTACCAACATCAATAACTCAGCTATACTGAAACGTAACCGAACCTTAAGTGTGCAGACCATGTGGGTTCAAGAACTATGTAGACATGACCGAGACACTCTCCGGTCAATATCCAATAGCGGGACCTGGATACCCATATTGCATCCTACATATTCTACGAAGATCTTATCGGTTGAACCTCTATGTCAAGGATTCATTTAATCCCCTATATCCTCCCCTTTGTCCTTCGGTATGTTACTTGCCCGAGATTTGACCATTGATATCCTCATACCTATTTCAATCTCATTACCGGCAAGTCTCTTTACTCGTTGTGTAATACAAGATCCCGTGGTTAACACTTTAGTCATATTGCTTGCAAGGCTTGTTTCTGATGTTGTATTGCCGAGTCGGTCCCGATATACCTCTCCATCATACGAAGTGACAAATCCCAGTCTTGATGCATGCTAACTCAACGGACACCTTCGGAGATACCTATAAAGCACCTTTATAGTGACCCAGTAACGTTGTGATATTTGATACACACAAGGCATTCCTCCGGTGTGAGTGAGTTACATGATCTCATGGTCATAGGAATGTATACTTGACATGCGGAAAACAATAGCAACAAAATAACACGATCACATGCTACGTTTATAGTTTGGGTCTTGTCCATCACATCATTCTCCTAATGATGTGATCCCGTTATCAAGTGACAACACTTGTCTATGGCTAGGAAACCTTAACCATCTTGGATCAACGAGCTAGTCAACTAGAGGCTTACTAAGGACATTATTTTGTCTATGTATCCACACATGTATCTATGTTTCCATTCAATACAATTATAGCACGGATAATAAACGATTATCTTGAAACAGGAAATAGAATAATAGCTACTATATTATTGCCTCTAGGGCATATTTCCAACAGAAATCGGTAACGCCGAAGTGTTCCTTGTAGGTTGTACCGAAGAGGTCCTTGGCAATATATTTGCTATTTTGGTAGAGCCGATTACCCTCATTCGAAAGGTCCGAATAGCAAACAGAATGTTGGCAATAACCTTTTTAGCCATATTGGTGATCAAAATTTTGAGAAAAACTTAACTTAATTTGCCAAAAATGCTTCAAGAGATTTTCAAAGTATTTTCACAACTAGATGGAGATTGAATGGTTCCAAGGAAGGTTGCAATGAAAAGATGAACTTCATCCAGATGATGGTCGGCAACTACATATCCTATATTACCAGTATATTGACTTAAGGAGCCAAGCAAGAATGCTTGATCATAGGTCATACTAATTGTTAAGGTCAAATGGGGTTGCCATTTTTTGTTTAAGCAGTTTAATGTCTTCATACCGCTTGAGTTGCTTTACCTCATGTCTTCGTGTAAAGCTTTTCAAGGATATGAGTATATACCTTTGAAAGATGTAGGTGACATAGCATGTAGGTGCACTTGTTGTGTATGCTCAATGTTGATGAAGATTATCTTGACCTGGGAACAATCCTTGATTGTTTTGGGTAATCTACTCACCTACATGTGTTAGTCATGCAAGGAAGAACATGATATATCCATATGAAAAGAGTGATTTTTTCAACAAATAGTTGTCAATGATATGATTTAACTTGTCTTCTTCCTCCATCCTCAATGATACTTTCCCATGACAAGATTTCTTGTGGTGTGAGTTGATGATAATCTTGCAGAGTAAGGTTCATCCAAGTACCTACAAAAGGTTGGATGCAATAAGAGGGAGCATAGATTTCCAAGATATAAGATAGTTTCATATCAATGGTATCATGGAATAGTCAAGTAAGCTCGTGTCCTTGTATGAATCCGAGTGAGTCTAACTCAAGTTTGAAGCATATATGATTTTCAACTCACTCCTCAAGTGACAAAACACTTTTTCATAAAGTGGCATAGTAAAGATATTAGCCAATTTCTTATTAGTACGAACATGCTTGAGTTTATATCTCCTTTGGCAACATGATCATGAATAAAATGATGACAAACTTGAATGTGTTTTGATCAAGAATGTTGCACGGGATTATGGGCAATATTTATAGCACTTCCATTGTCACAAAACAATGGAACATGTTTCACATGTATGCCATAATCCTTAAGAGTTTGTGTAATCCATAGAAATTGCACACAACATAATCACGGGGCAATGTATTCCGCTTCGACATTATATAGAGATACCGAGTTTTGTTTTTTGGATGACCAAGACATGAGAGATGCCCCAAAAATTTACATGTACCCGTGGTGGATTTTCTATCAACAATATCTCCAGAATAGTTCGAGTCGGACTAGCAAACAAGATTAAAATATGATCCCTTGGAATACAAAATGCCAAAGTTTGGCGTAATTATGAAGTATCTCATAATTCTTTTCATGGCCTTTAGATGACACTCTTTAGGTGCCGCTTGATATCGGGCAAGCATGCACACACTTACCATGATATCGGGATGTTGGCACATTGATATAATAATGAACCGATCATTGATCGATAAACCTTTTGATCAGCCGGTTAGTCATCCTTGGTGAGGTCAACATGTCCACTCATAGGCATGAGAGTTTTCATAACTTTGCACTCTTGCATGTTGAACTTCTTGATCAAGTCCTTCGTATACTTGGTTTAAGAGAAAAACTTACCTTCTCCTGTTTTCTTGATCTGCGAACCAAGAAAGATTTTCAGCTCACACATCATGGACATCTCATATTTCTCAGACATCAACCTTCCAAGTTTCTAACTAAAATTGAATCACCAGATCCAGAGGTAATAGCATCTACAAAAATTTGGCACACGAATAATTCACGATTAACTCTTTTAGTGAACAAGTTTACGTCAATTTTACCAATATAAAACCCCTTTTTAATAAGAAACTTAGTAGACATTTCTACCAAGCTCGAGGGTCTTTTTTAAAACCATATAGAGCTTTATCATGTTCATAAACATGATTAGTTTTCTTAGGGATCACAAAGCCGGGAGCTTGTTTGATATAAAATTCCTCCTCAATTTCACCATTTGTATAAGCACTTTTCATATCCATTTAGTTAAGAGTAATATCCAGGTGATTAGCATAAGCAAGAAGTATATGGATGGCCTCAAGTCTAGCAATAGGGACTTAAGTCTCACCGTAGTCCATACCTTAGACTTGAGTGAAACCTTGAGATACGAGACATGCCTTTTTTCATACCAATTGGACATCTTCATCTTTCTTGTTTTTAAACACCCATTCTGTTCCAATGATGTTGTGCTCGTCCTTGGATTTCTCCACTAGAGTCCACACTTCAATCTAATGGAAGTTGTTCAGCGCTTCGTGCATGACATTTACCCAATCTCGGTATTCAAGTGGTTCTTCTACCTTCGTAGTCTTAATGCTAGAGATAAATGAGTAATGCTCACAAAAGTTAGCTAAAAGAGTTTTAGAGCGAATGATTGTCCTATTTCGTATGTCGTCGAGAATTTGTTCGACGGGATAAATCTTGTTCACTCTTGCTCGAACTTGTGGAAGCTTTTTCTTGTTGTATGGTGGAGCTTCCTCATCATCGTCATCTTCATTGTTGTTGAAGCTGTCATCTCCTTGAGGTGCTGGTGAAGGAGGTTTGGGTGGATCATCACGATGTACTTCTTCCTCCTCTTCATCTTGGCGTGTATCGCTTCTGGATGTCTCGGGGTCATTTTGTCCTTTGCCTTGGCGCGAGGTAGGAGATTCCACTTGTGTTGATGAAGTACCTTCCTTCACCTCCTTGGGATGTACTTGCCGATGGATAAATCTTGAATGGCTTCCGAAGGTTCCTTATCTCCTACGTCATTTGGCAATTTTTTGACTTGCGAATCATTAGTCTCATCAAATTTCACATCTACCTTCTCTTCAACTTTTCGAGTGAAGTTGTTGTAGACACGGTAAGTGTCAGAGTTTGGTCGGTAAACAAGTAGGAAACCTTCATGATATTTAGGAGCAAATTTAGAAAGATGATGCTTATCAAGAATGTAGCACTTTCATCTGAATACCCGTATCCAACTTGGGGTTTGTTACCTGTGAGCAGCTCATATGACGTTTTACCGAGAAGCTTGTGTAGATAGAGTCAGTTTGCTGCATGACAACTTGTTTCCACACCCTATGCCCAAAAGTGTCTTCATGTCTTGTATTCGCCGAGCATTGTTCTAGCCATCTCTATGAGAGTCTGGTTCTTCCTCTCAACAAATCCATTTTGTTGAGGTGTATACGTAGTTGAGAACTCATGGGAGATAACTTCTTTTCTGAAGAAAAGTGTCAACAATTGTGTTCTTGAACTCCAAGCCGTTGTCACTTCAAACATTCTTGATCTTCACTTCAAACTGATTTTGGGCTATCTGCGCAAAGTTCCTGACGATCTTTTGTGCGTGAGAACTGTCATCAAGAAAGAATACCCACATAAATCTGGAAAAATCATCAACTATAACTAGACCAAGAGAATTTCCACCGAGGCTCTTGTGGGCATTGGGACCATAGATATCCATGTGAAGCAACTCGATTGGTCTCCTATTAGTCATGATGTTCTTCACGGGACCATAGATATCCATGTGAAGCAACTCGATTGGTCTCCTACTTGTTTTCCTTCTTGACAAGCACTACAAAGTATGTCCTTGTCAAAGATAACATATTTAAAACAAAACATATGATCGCCTTCAATAAGATTTTCTAGATTACCCATACTAACATGAACTACCCTTTTATGCCATAGTTATCCCTTAGATGATTTTGCAATAAGACAAGCACGAGGTTTGGATTTTTTAGTGAAATCGAGAATGTATAAATCACCTCTTCGAAAACATGTAAAGACCATGTTGTGATTATCTTGACGAAACACTTGGCAATCAAGTTTAGTGAATAACACATTGAAACCAAAGTAGGCTAGTCTAGATACAGAAAGAAGATTGTAGCCAAGGGATTCAAGAAGCATGACATTTTGAATAGAACTATCATGAGATATGGCCACCTTACCAAGACCTAGTACCTTACCTGTCGTGGTTTTGTCACGACAGATGTCCTCGTGAAAGGACTTAGTAGTGAGGCCATCGCTACTACGTCACGACTCAAAGGGGTTGATCAGGAACGAGAGACGAGTTTACCCACGTTCGGCCCCTCCGATTGAGGTAAAAGCCTACATCCTGATTTGTGCGTATTGATGATGAAATCAATTACAATGGTGCGGATTCTCCTCACCTAGCTCTCGATTGATAGTAACTTAACTCTATCGGCCTTTGGGACTCACCTTTATATACAGTTCGAGACCTTAGGATTACAAGAGTCTGGGTCACCTAATGATTCGTGATCTGATATTTCTCTACCTCGCCTTGCTCCTCTAGCAAGGAAACTCCTAGCAACCTTCTACCTTGTAGGCCTTGAGTCGCCATCATCATGTCCTAGGCTGCGTTGAGTCACCTTGGTAAACTGCCATGCGCCTTCTATCTTGTATGTAAGGGCCCATCTTGAGTATGAACATTGAGCCGCCATCATCTTGACCAGGCCTCATAGGGCAAGTCATATGGTGGGGTAATACCCCCAACATTAGGCAGCATATTGACTTGAATTCATTCACGTCAATAGTCTTTACTTTAATTTTAGTGGCTCATATGCAATTCATGCCTTGTCTTTCATGGTTGAAATATCAGCTTCGAATGTCTTCTTAAGCTCCTGCCCTGTTTATTAATGACGTCACCCACACCCAGATTCTACGGTTTTAATGATGTTATCATAACGGCTCCTTCAACTTATCCATTTAGCCCGAAAATCGAGGAGCCCTTAGTTCCAAAATTTACTGCGCCTCCTGGATTCCCGCGCTTGTTGTTTACACTTCGACACCTGGCCTTTAAATACCAACGAGGGCCCTTTTTACTTTTTACCTTGCTCCCCCACTTGTTCTTCTCGCTCCAGCTAGGAGCTTCACTACGCCGCCGCCGTCGCATCCTCCATCATCGATCGATCAGGTCCTGGAAAGTCGCGTTGTGTGACTTTACCTCAGTACTACGGATCTTCTCCGCCACCATCAACGTCGTCGAGTAAGTTCAATAGAGTTCATCGGAGTTCCTCCCGTGTTCGTCGCCATTGACAACCTACTTGGTCTTCCAATGGATCTTTGTCCATCATTAGATTGTCGTAGATATAGTGATTCCATTCCTCGCGGAGCACCCCCTAGATGATTTGTGATATTCGCTAAATAACAAACTGCCACTGCTTCCATACATCGCTGTCATCTAGGGTTACTGAATTGTTCCCTTTTTGAATCATTGGTTGATCCATATTTTTAGGCAGTTTGGTAGAAAGTTGTTTGCCCAACACTCAGTAAAAAATCTGAAATATTCATCCCTTTGTAAGCCACCTTTACTTCATACCGGCTTCTTTGATAGGATTGTCACTCGCCCGCTTTGTAAGTCTCCCATTTTTTAAATAACGACTCATGTTAGGGCAACTTTGAATAGTCTGGACTACTCTGTCACTTTAAACTAAAATCAACCAATCCAGCTCTTTCTTAAATCCTTTTCTCTTCAAACAATATAGTCATCATTTAAATAACCTGCCAAATATATTTTTGCAGCTCTTTGTCCTTCTGAATCCATTATCTTGTCAAAACCTTCCACATGCGACTGGCTGCCTTTGGAGACTTCTGAAACTATGCTCTAGCAGTGCGTGACCTTAGGAGTCTTGTCACCCAAGGAAGAGATCGGATGGTGATCCGCTGCTGGGGAAGTACGTCCACGACCCGGTGAAAGGGAAGTAGTAGTTTTCAATGATCACCTAGAATGAGGCTTTACACCCCCGGGTCAAATTTATTTTGGGACGCCGTGCACTTCTACAATCTTCATCCCCAACACCTCGGCACCAATTCGATCAGCAGTTTATGCCAATTTCAAGTTTTTGTGAGGTATACTTGGGAATAGAGCCCACAGTTCTTTTGTTCAGGGAATTCTTCTACCTAAACCGTGAGACAAAATTTGCTGATGGGCCCAACTTGGAACTTGGCGGGGTAACAATGTAGAGGTGAAGAGAACATGGTTTTCCTACTGCCGCCTTTCCTAGCCACCCCAAAGGCTGGGGGAAAACTTGGTTTTACTGCAAGAACACTGCATCCGCCAACGAGAACCCCCTCCCGGGTTTTTGAGAGGAATGCCTTCCGATGGGTTTTGAACTTCCTGACTCACTAACTTCACAAGAGCGCGCTACCTTTACCTTTGTATGGATGAAGCTCGGAGCCTTTATAGCCAAAGGTTTAACCGGGGTTGATCTGATCTGGTGCTGGGTAGATTGGCGGATCATGCCCCTGAGTCGTCGGGATGCCTTGATGTGCGAGTATGACGGCGACTTAAACAATGCGCAATGCTTCAGTAATGTCATGCTTGATTCAGATGAAGTCAACAAAATTGTGAAGAGACTATCACACGAGCCAAAAGAGGTTTGTTGCAAAATTGGACTGAAGCCTTTTGGTACTCAAAACCCAGCTCGTGAGGTAAATAACCTTAACCATCTTCCTCCTTGCTTATGCTTTCCTTTATTTGTTTAAAACTTGCCTCCTTGTCACTACTATTGCAGAAAAACTCGCCCTTCTGGAGATAAAAACAACCAAAAGGGCGAGCCAAGAAAGTTAAAACCGCCCCGAAAAAGAAGAAGACCAAGGCGGCTATAGACGAGTCATCTGTTATGGGCGAGTCACAAACCATCGGTGACCAGTCTAATGTAAACATTTATCTCCCCCTGTTTTGAACGTCTACTTTACTAATTAATTGTTCAATCTCAGGATGATGATACTGATGACCAGGAGAAAGACGTTGAGGTAATTTTAATCTCTTCCAACTCAGATGTTTCCTTCGCAAGGCAACCAAGGCGGCTTTTTAGGAAACTTCCTTTATCTCTCACCCGGAAGCTTATTTGGCTCCCGAGTTCCTTTTGAAGAAGACTTTATTTGCACCAAGGCATCAAACCCGAAGCTCTTCGAGTTATCTTGCAACGGGTTTACCTGAGAAATTATCTACTCGTAAACGACGGAAATAGGTACGTGATAAATTCCCCTTTTCTTTTAAAGCTAATCTCAATCAATAGCCTCTTGAAAATTTTGACTAAATGTATCTCGAATCGCCACCTTCATCGGGCGACTCCACCTCTTGTTTTCTTTCCAGGGTAACTTTTATTTTTATGTCTAATACTTGCCTAATACTTTTAATCCGTTGTGTATGTCCTAACCTTTATCCTTCAGGGCTAACGCAAAGAACATGAAGGCTGGCAGGTCATCAAATATTCCTCAAGCACCTGAACAGGAGGAATTGGAATTTACTGTTCCTCGGACTCATGTCGAGTCGGCTAACACAATTGTTGAGCTTTCTCAAACTCGTCAAGACATCGTTGATGATCTCCCAAATATTCATGTTGATCCGGCAAACGTTGATGACACGGCCATGGAGACAACTACGAAGGCCAATCCTAACACGCCGAGTCCTACAAAAACAACCGAAGATGCTATGTCTGAGAAGGAGAGAGTTTTCATTACTGGGGCGGGTTACACAACGCATGTATCGATTGTGTTGTGCAAGCACACTGTCAAAAGTGCAACACCTAAAATGGAGAAATGGAAAACTAAACTTGAGCTTCCCAACATTGAAAAGCTTGATTTTGAAGAACTGCAAGTTGGATATCTGAGCCACCTCTCCATCAGCCAGGATATAGAGGCCATCCTGGTCAATATGATGAAGAAAAGATATGAGGTATGTTGTACTTCAATAACACACTCCATATATCCTTACGTAGCCCCCCAGGGCCGGGTCATCTTCTTGAAGATTAGTCGGGTCTTGCTGAAATTGTTCAGAATCTTCCTGTAGCCCCCAAGGACGTGGCCATCTTCTTGAAGATGAGCTGGGTCTTGTTAATACTTTGACCGCTTCATGGGCAGGAGGAGGAGCATAGTGCCCAGACTTGTCTGCATGCGAGAGCAGAGCGGGCACGCAGCAAGAGGGTGCTTGGCCATCGCCCACGCCATCGAAAAGCTCGGTGATGCTCCTAAGCCAGGCATCATAGTTGTCCTCTCTGGGATGATAGCGCAACACCTCATGTGCCATGCGAAGCAGGATGATCGCGACACGCAAGCGATGAGGCAGTGGGAGAGTAGCCACACTCTTGCTCTTTCACTGATGGGTGAACAGAGCAGGCCACCCGTTCGCCAACAGGCTCAATGGTGGCACACTGGCGCCGTCGCGGGGCACCTCGGGTGGCACGCACCGCGGGGACCCTGGCGGCACTTCGGTGTGCGTCGTGTTCCTAGTGAGCGGCGGCGTCATCCATGCCAAAGTTGATGTCGAGGTCAAAGGCGTGAAGTCTACAAGTCCCCCTACCTGGCACACGAAATGTTGGAGTCTAGGATCTGCATCCAAGAAACTTCTCCAAAACTAGGGTTTGAACACTAGGGGGATTGCCTTCGGAACCTGCAACATGACTAAAACTAGGGCGAGGCCGACGGCGAGCTCACAAAATCTCAGCGGACACAAAGGGGACGCATGAGCTACCCAGGTTTGGCCTACCATGCGGTCAAATACCCTACTCCTAGTTGTGTTGGATTGCTCTATAATGGACAGATGTGCTCGAGGTACACGAGGTGTGGGAGAGAATGGCACAATCCCCTTACATGGACGCCCCTTCCCCTCTTGTAGTGCCTTGGTACTCTTCCCCAAACATATGAGCGAGAAAGGGTGGCCACAGGGTGACAAATCGAAGGGGGCGGGAGCACAAGCTAATCCTGGCAAAAGGTGGTCTTCGCCTAGTAAAGTGGTCGTCCTAATGCTCCGGTTGGCTCGGCGATGACCTTCGTCCTGGCGAGTTGTGCCAGCGTGGTCTTCTTGCACCATATGGGAAATGCTTTGGGGCTTGCTTTAAAGTACACAAACACCACTTCTCCCTTATCACTAAAGTGGCAACTGGATTTGGTCATGCCCCGCCGTCCTCACCTGACAATGGGACATCATCCATGTGACTGGCTGGCGCCCTAGGACCGACTTTGAAGGCGGCTTCATGAGGGGTGTCTCGCGAGGCGCCTGGTGCTTCGTGACCTAGGTAGGGCTTAACCAAGAGGCGTGGGACCTCGCGACGCTTTACCCTTGTGAGGTGGCTCCCTCCAGAGCCATCGGGGTAGGGCCCTCCTTTCATGGGCCGGCCCAAGTGTCGTCTCATGGTGAGTGGCAGACGGGTCGTGGTACCCTGGTTCCCACTGGCCGACAATTTCCTTTATCATGATCAGGTAAACCCCAATGTCGAACATATATAGATACTTAAATAAAATTTTGACAAACAATCCAATTTCCTAGTTTATATTCCAATGAGAAGAATGGTCTCGTGATTGAAATCATCGGAGTAAATTCAAATTACTCTGAACCATGTAGACTAACTTATCATCCATGCCTTATTAGGATCACCTAGTTAAATCTAAATCTCATACACAACGAGAATTTCAACTTGTCCATACAAGTCAACATTATAATTTTACCAATTTTCATATCAATATCATCAAGTGAAGTAAAATTCTTACACCTCAAGGGTTTTCATCTTGGGATGGTAATTCTCCTACTAAGTCCAACTTATCCAAAGGGGATGTAAGTTATGCTACACTATTAACTTGATCCACCAAGTTTGTGATTCACCAAGGAGTCTTCGTCATATCCTCTTGACATCTATTATAGCCACATTGAATCATTGTCTACTTGTCATATATCCTCAAAATGATCTTCCCTATGGCATCGTGAGTTTGGGTGCTAGGCCAAGAATGTAATGTGTTTGTTCACTATGATCACTAGTTCCATATTGAATCCAGTGTTAATTAATGGTTGTTGAAGATTAACCGATTCTCTTGCAAATTCATTGGTTAAGCACATTATTAGGGGTTTGGGCTGGGTAGCTTGACAGGTCTGGGCTGGCCTGGGGAAGGGTTTCCATTCTTTAGGAGAGCGATAACTCCACTTGGTTGCACTTGGTCGAATAGGTTGACGCAACAAGTCTTTAGTGCTAGTTGTTTGTCGAGGTGTATTCCTTGGTGCATCATGTATCTATATTCTTCAGTGGAGGAGATAAGTGACAGGGAAAAGTAGCATAGATGGGGGACAAATGGGGGTGGTATAGTCCAAGTGTAATCACACAACTATTTTAAAGGCCAACACATTCATTTAAATAACATAGATGGTATAGTGGTGTACATGTTCCCAAGGGAAAAAGTGTGACGTATACCAAAACACAAAAATATAAAAACAAGCAACACATAACATGGTTTAGTTTGAACCATCACAATGACTCGACTTCGCATAGGGGATACACGACTCATCCTACCCAATGGGTTCTCGGACTCAGTAGTCGTGCTTTGCTTCATGTCTTGGAGATAAGGATGTTCAGTCTTCAGCTTCTAGGTCCTTCTAGTGGTACTAGTGGGTATGTGACAATCGCCTTCTTGTTGGGACACCTCTTGGAATGATGCCCAAATTCACAACATTCGAAGCATGTCATGGGAGCAAATCAATTTCTAGTCATCCTCGGGTTGCAACGTAGGTGATCTGACAATGGTCCTCCATGTGGTTGATATGGTAATACCTTCCTATTCCTTCGGGGTGGCGCTCGGTTGCAAGCTTCCTCAAGTTCCTCAGTTTGTTGCCTTTGATTGGTGAAGTCAACTTTTAGGGTACCAATCTGTTATTATTGCTTGACAACCTTCTTCTTATCGAGGCAGTGATGGTGTAGAAGTGAAGATAAATCCTGGCACAACTTGAGGAATTCTTTGGTAAGGTAACACATAAGGTAATCTACCACATTGGCGAAGCAGATCTGGAACTTGAGGGTGGGCCCTCATCTCCAGGGGGATACATCACTTGAGCACGGGATCCTAATGCAATCTTGCTAGGTAGGTAGCATGTAGCTTGATCTTCCTTCAATTTTGGGAGGAGGTCTCGAATACGGAGGATGGCTTCACAAGTCGCGTGCTAAATGATTATGTCTCTTGTTGCCATGGGTGGTCCAACAAAGAACCAAATCTGGGGTGAGGTTTTGGCAGGTACAACCACCGTGGGGTAGAACTCTATCCTGAACTCGCCATTATCTAGTTCATGCAGGGTGTACATCAGCATCGAATGATAGTGGCATTGTTGGAGGCAATCTCTTAGGAGTGGTAGAAAACCAGTCATGCGGAGTCTCCAGGAGGTGACGACCATATACAAGATGGTCATACAAGGGATAATATGATAATAGAGGATAAGGTGAGTATGTAAGATTTCATAGTCTGCTAAATCAAAAGGGGGAGAAGTGTAATAGGTTTAGCAAGTGATTTGGAGGGCATGGAGACTAGTTCCTGCCCTAACTAACATCCATCCTAACTAAGGATTCCTACAGTCAAATGGCTCTGATACCAACCCTGAATCATAACCCAAAGTCACCAAATGCATGTAAAACCATTGAATTGCATTTGCATCCATGCATCATGTTATTTTATTCCTTGGAATTTATCATGGGGATGACCAAACCCTATCTGCAAATTTAATTCAAATAGGTTCAACCTAAAATAATTTTTTGATGAACCCAAGATGGCCTTCTAAAATGATAATCATTTCAGAAAAAGGTGGAAACATCAACCAGAGGTGATGCATATATTTACATGTCATATTGAGTTATTGATTTAACTCATAATGTATTTGAGTTGGAGAAAATACATCATATAAATAATTTTCTTGCTCCAAATATTTCGGAACTTGGTGTGGGCCTGTGGAATAATTCACTGAGTGTCCATAAAAAGTTTCACATTTTATGAAAATGGCATTGTTTTGAAACTAAATCAAAAAATTACAAAAATCAGAAAATATAAATAAAGTAGGAAAATTAGAGAGAGAGAGATGACTTATCTGGCAGCCCAGCTGGCCCAGTCCACCAGCTCCTCCCGTATAGTCTCCCTCCTCTCAGAAGTAGGTAGAGGGGAAGCCGTGCACATAGCGCGCGCTTGCTGGCATGCAGCTACGTGATTGGCTTCCCCTAGCCAGTGTGATGTCGCCATTGACCCAGTGGGAGACGTCCAAATGCACTCATCCTCTCCATCCCCCCCCCCCCCCCTCGCCTCTCTCTCGCGCTCTCATCGCCATGGCCGACCACTACCATCACTACTTCTCACCGTTGCCATAGCCACCGTGCTTCTAGAGCCTGACCTCCATGCCCTTGAGATCCGCCATCGTTGTCTACATCGTCATTGCTGAGCCACACGACGGCGGAATCTCTCCCATCACCAGAACTGAGATCGTCTTCAACCTTCAGCGCCGCTGACCGTTGGTGTTAATTTGCGGTCTGAAGCATGCCTTGGCCTCACCAATGACTCTGCTTGAAGTGCAATGAGCCCCTTTATATTCCCCCTTACCCCTTGCTCGCGTCGTCCTCTAGCTACTGCCCGCCAAGGTCCAAGCTCTGCCTTCCGCCATGGCCATTGAGCTTCACACTCTAGAACCTCTCTACTCGAACGGGTGGCACAGACGTGCTTCCCGTACCCTGTAGACACTTGTCTACTACTCCATTTGCTTGTTTGCTAGACGCAGCGCCGCGCTTGTGCGAACCCAAACTCTCGACGCCTCAAAGCTCGATGTTGTCGTCGGTCGAGACCACCCCGGAATGTCCCGTCTGTCCAGTTCGACAGGCACGACCCTCAGCTTTGCATAGGACCAATCCGCCGTTCAAATGGTCGCCAGAGGGAGAAACCTGAGTGCCTCCGCTGCTCTATTGGTCACCGCTGGCTAAGCACCAACGTGTCTCATGTAGTAACGTCATTAGCAACTAATGAATTTGGTAACTAACTCCTCGATCCACTAGCAGTGAGCCCCGACCCTGTTAGTAATTAGTTAGATTGTAATTAAAAATGTTTAAACACTCATGTCACTGACTGATAGGCCCCACATGTCATCTTTGACCTGGCCACATGAGTGTTGACCCAGCCCCATCGGTCAACCTCTTTAAATAACATTGTCTCATTGACATGTGGGTCATGCCGGTCAGCTTTGACCTAGGAAGGTCGGTTTGACTTGCTAACATCATATTAACGCCATGTTGACACGGAAATGATTTTATGGAATTAAAATAAATCATAAATGATCTATTATTTTCAAAAAATGTTTAAACCTTCTAAAATTCATATAAATTAATCTATAACTGAGGTGAACATAATTTATATATGAAAAATGATCACAAAAATATGAAGAATATGTTTATGCGACGTTCATGCATATTTGGGATGCGAGCATTGGGGTCCGTGGTGGTGGTGCTTCGAGAGCCTGATCTTCCTTAATTGCATGTCTACCCTTTCATGTAATGCATAATGCTCGCCCTGTGGGGGCATGAAAAATGGGTTACGTCCTTCATGCTTCAAATCGAATGCTATTTTGGGTCGAAAATAAGCTTCTCCTTGGTGCTCTTTGTTGAGCTTACACCCTCTCTGAGGTCATCCCGATGCTTCGTGTTGCTAAGGCCCAGCCCCCGAGCATGGGTACGAGGGCTCCTGAGGCACGGTGCTCAGGGGCTTGCGTTTAGTGCGTGAGCGTGTGGGGACCCCTACTTACTTGTCTTGATCATCGAATGAATGTGTACAGTGATCCCAAAGATCAATGCTCACTGAACAGATAGATTCTGAATAACAAGATCCTTCAATCCATGATTAACGTCTGATACAAATAATGACCATTATGGTCAAGTCCTACGTAGATAGGGCCATGAAGACCAGTCACATTAACTCTACTACTGGCGGAAACCTTGGTGGTAAACTTGAACCCATGTCATCAGCCTGACCAACAAGCATTCTGACTGGGATGAGTTCTAATGCGTGTGTCCGTCTCCGACGACGAATTCCTCTCCGTATTCTGGTTCCTCCATGTTTGGTCAATAAAATAACCAGTGGCAAGCCAATGAGTACTTTGGTTGTACTCGCCAACAACCCATGATGTGGATTATGTAAATGAGTGCAAGATGACGTATAATGCAACCTTTGCGGAAAGCAGGTTTTATAAGTGTACAAACATGGTCAAGTATTTAGATAGTCATGTATCAAGTAGTAAATAGTAACCATGGGAACCGGTTACAAATGGTAACTTAAGTACACCTTGGACAACAGTTCATGCTCATATTTCATGTCAAGTCACCAAACTTGACTAAGTAATTACTTTCTCATGTAACACCTTTATACACATGCACGCTTGGTTTATGCGGAAAATACTAGACGTAGTTTAAGCAGCAGCACCCAACTGTGATTGGCCGTGGACATGTCTATTCGAATAGTTTGGCACTCTATAGAGTTTGTACGTTGTACCCACGAGATTCGGGAAACTTCTGTGTCATCCACGACTCACGGTATATAACATACCCGAGGTAAGTAATGCCTTTCCCCTGACGACACTAGACAAAGAGTTCACTCGATTGGTACCCAGCCCACATGATGTACGTCTTACGAGCACCAACTCTAGACCGTATCATCCATGCAGGGACAAACGGTGTGCCCGGAACACGTTAAAATGGCATAGTCGTCCTACCTAGCACGACCCTATCACGAGAGTGAACATCTCACTCCCATCACTAGTAATGCGGGTTCCTTGCTAGCACGACTAGGGTAATCAACACACCCCGTCCCATAAAGGGGTCTCGTGGTTGCACAAGTCAGGTTGGGACGGTCGACAAATCTTAAATCTAATCCCATTTCCAAAACCACTCACACAAAACCTTTCCGGTACACCACTTATTTCTCAAGTTGTCATCCAACTCAACACCATCACCCTCAAGCATTAGTGGCATCCCACAAGGTTTTCGTAAAACATTTGATATCACATTTGTGTTACCATCACCATGCATATGTTATTCCTATGTGTAGCACTACTATCTACTTGTCAACATTTTATCAGCGTGACCCTCATAGATGGTAAGGTCATGCTCAACGCAAGTGCTCCAGAGGAGCCATCGGTAACAACATACCAGGGAGGTACCGATTAATCATGACTATATGCATCGGAATAAAGTAATCAATATGGCATGTGAAAAACATTTTCTCAAACATGGTCAAAGGGCTGCTTGCCTTGATCAGCTAGGTATCCGGGGTCTTCGAGGTCTTCGAATCCAAGTCCTTCGTCAAACGCGTGATCTATCATTATAATAATAATAATAAGGACCACAACCAAAAACAAAGTAAAAATACTCATCAAAAATGTTAACCTAATCTGTAAAATTTTATTATTATTTGTCAAAATGTTTGTTTCTGGTTTCGGACTAAAATGTATTTTGAAGTCTTTTTAACATAAGTTAAAAATACTTGAACTATATTTAAAATAAATTTGTGCATAAAACTTGTTATACATTTTTTTTAATAACAGCACTATTAAATACTACATAATTTTACAAAAATTATTGTTGAAAAATATTTGAGTCTGGTTAAATATTTAATCCTGTGGATTTATTTTTAAAAACAGGAATAAAAATAAAAGGGGAAAATATAGCTCAATGGCATGGCTTGGCCCGTGGTTGGGACGGCCCAACTGGCCAACTGGCCTGCCAGCCAGCCAACATAGGCACGCACGCCGTCGAGTTTAAACCTGACGCGCGGGGCCGTGTGGCCAGTGACTGCAGGGAGGGAGAGAGAGACGAATGGACACCAACGGGTGGGGTACCCCTGTTTGGGTCGTCTTCTACCTCAGGACAGAGAGGAGGGGGAGGTCACCGGCGGTTGCTCCAATGCGCTCGAGGTCTGGCGAGTGCGGGAATGGACTCTTGGCTCCTCCGCCTACCAGATGATGGTCGAAGGATCGACGAAGATGGCATGAGTCGTCGGGGATGATGAAGCCGCAGCGGCGACCCTTCGGCAAGGTGTCAGAACCGATGCTACAGGCAGGGAAATGGACATGGGAGTGGTGGAGAAGGTTCATGAGGTCCGTGTGGTCACGGGGCAGGAGAAATGAGCTCGAGAGCATGCCTGTAGCCCGAGATTGACGGAGCTCCGATGCGGCGGTGCCTCGGTCGATCTTGAGTAGCGGGGCTCTCTTAGATCGAATGATGCACAGTGAGTGGTCGATTGGTGGTAGCAGGGAGAGGCTTGGGGTGCTGGAAGAGTCGAGGGTGGCCTTCAAGAGGGGTAGAGAGGGCTCGGGCGCGAAACCGTGGTTTGCGAACGTGGTTTGGGACTGCACGAAATCTCCAGGAGGAGCGGGGGCAGCTTTTTGGCGCGTCGAGGTGCCGAGGTCCTTCTGGCCGCTTCGGCCACGAGCGGGCACATTTCCCTAGTGGCAGAGGAGAGGGGGAGGCGTCGGCGCGGGCGAACTACGGCAATGGAGACACGCCAGGGTACCAAGGAGGGAGTCCGCACCGGGCAATGCCGGGACCACCCAACAGCGGCAGCAGGAGCAAGTGGCTTCGTGCGGAGGCCTATTGCGAGAAGATCTCCGAGCAACGCGACCAGGGAGACCTCCCCCCGCCGTAGAGAGGGACCGCCACCATCGCGCTGCTGAACGGCCTTGGAGGTCAATCGAACACCTACGTGGATCATTACGTACCATGTTATGTAACACCACCTAACCCTCCCATCGAGGAAGAGCCTCAAGCGTCCACCCCAGGCCTCTGGGGTCCCCCTTCAGCCGAACCCTACGGCTCCCACTTGCGGAGCACTTGCCCAAAAGGCGCGAGCATGGAGGCGCCCCCAAGTCGCGGGGCATGACGCCAGCCGCCGTCCCCACGGAGAAACTTCGAAGAACCAGGGCCCCGGCCTCAGGAGGACGAGACAGAGAAAGCACCGAGACACAAGTGGCGCGGGTCACCCGCGGCGACTACGATGCTGGTGTGGGCGCCGAGGGTCGTGCCTCACGAGACGCCCCTCAGGCGCGAAGAAGCTATGCGTGGTAATTTTTTGGGTTCACTGCTCTAGGGGGCGTCTGCTGGCCGCATGAACTTCAAGTGTTTAGGGCACACCTGTGCCCATCATATCATTTACGCATGCTTCCATAACTTCCACTGCATCGATTTGGCGATCTGACTTCTTACCTTAGTTGCATCTTCGGCCGATCTACCCCCCCCCCCCCCCCGCTCGGGGGCTTCGGCTAGTGCGTGTCGCCCCGTCGCGGGACATGGGGAGGCCCGACGGCTTCCCATGGCCACAATCAACCGGAGGAAATGGGGGGAGCTTGAGCGTCAAAAGGGGGCACCTGAGCATCGAGCCTTAGGGGCCTAACCGGTGATAAGGCCACCTTCCACCCTTGATGACGTCCACGAACATTCGGTCGTTATCAGGGGTGGCAGCGCTTGACCCCGTAGCGGCATTCGTCCATTCGGTCACAAGAAACGACGGTAGGGAAATGTGCGGGACCGGGTATTGGCGACGCAGAGCCGCTTGAACATCAAAGGGGGCTCCTGAGCATCAAGCCTCAGGAGCCTTACCAGTCATAAGGCCACCTGCCACCCTTGATGCCGTCCACGGACATTCGGCCGTTATCACGGGTGGCAGGGCTTCACCCCATATCTGCGTCTGTCGTTCAGCCATATGCAATAGCGGTCGGGAAATGCGCGGGACTGGGACCTGCCAACGTAGAGCAGCAGAAAAGCCCTCAACCAGTCTCAGGAGAAGGAGCGGGCGGGGCCTCGAAGGGCCACATCTACAAAAGAGATCAGGGGCAAAACCGCCCCAAGGAGGAAACATCGCGAGGACGGAACGCCATCGCGTTCACCCTATAGTCCCTGCGGGACCTGCATTAACCCGTGGCACCTCTACCTCGTCCTTCAATCCTTCCGGAACCTACTTCATCCCGTGAAACTCTCACGTAATAACGAGTTGTGGCTATATACGTCCGCGGCTCCCTGAGGACTGTAGGGGTCCCTCCCACGCCTAGTGGCAGCCCTACGCTGCGCGGTGGGGAGAAGACGGAGGCAATCAGCTCAGTCCCAAAGCCTCAAAAGGAATCATGCGCCTATGCCTCGCGTGTAGGGACACTCGCGAGGCAAAAGCGTCCTCGCGACCTCCGAGATACACCCCCCATCGTCGTGACACTCTCACGTAATAACGAGCTGCGGCTATATATGCCCCCCCCCCGAGGACGCGGAGGGGTCCCTCTGTAACGACTAAGATGCGGCCCTTTCCTATTTTGGGGGCGATGCCCCAAAAGGGAAAGAGGCACATCTAAATGTTTCGCAAGCGAGATAATCATAACATTACATAATCGAAGAATGACAAGTAGGGCATACACTTGCCATCTAACATAGTATAACATAAGGTTTACATCCACACAATTATTCAGAGCAAGTTTAGTCCCGCTACGGACAACATGAAACAAGGAAAAGAATATGGCATCCCGCATGCCGGCCCACGATCACGACCACGGCCTCAATCCTCCGGATAGTTCACGTACAGTCGGTCAGACTCCTCATCGTGCTGCCACGCCCGCTGGGTGCCGTCAGGATCTCCTGCGTCGGGCGTACCTGTACCTGTTGGGGCTTGTAATAAACTGTGAGCCAACGGGACTCAGCAATCGGATGACCTTGGTAACAAATCGAGTCAAGTTATTAGGTTAGGAAGGTTTGGTGTATAGGTTTGCAGCGACCTAAGAATATATGGTGGCTAACTTACGATGATCAGTGTAATTGATATGGTGGTCTACGCGAGCGGTCGAAGACTAGATGATCACTAAGTGATCTTGAACACCTACTTACGTCAATCATAACCCCACCATGTTCCCGATCGAAGAGAGGTCTTCAAAGGAGACAGTCACGGTTATGCACGCAATTGGCAATTTTATTAGAGTTACTTCAAGTTAGCTAGAACCGGATGTTAACAAATTATCCAAGTTTGCCACATAACCACAGGCACGGCTTTCCGAAAGATTAAACCCAGCAGGGGTGCTTCAACTAGTCCATCACAAACTGCCACGGGCCGCAAGGTAATCCTCTATCACGAATCTCGTGATCTCTTCGGATTCCTTCGAGGAAAACCTCAACTTTGAGGAGACCCAAAGTTTCACTGGGATTCCTATACACGAGATATATCACTAAGGTAAGACAAATATAGCAGGACCTCCCGTCGTGTGGACGACCCTGATAAGAGATGTGTATCTCAGTCTCAGGACACGACGGATGAGCGATGGTTACCACGCCAAAACACCGAGTTGCCCCAGGGAGCGTAATAAGCTGATCTGGGTTGGACCAACACTCATGAGGAGCACTGGCCCGGGCTATTGATTAAATCCTCGGGGTAGCTATTCCCTATGCAAATTTATTATTAGGTGATTAACAAATTAAAACCAATGTTGGGTCCTGCCGGACAAGCCTTAACAGTACGCGATTTATCAAGGGGGTCCCCATAACAACCCCGAATGTGTGAGAAGTGATCAGTTATGGAATCAAACACCGGTAGCCGAGACTAAGGCGGCAATAATGGAACAAATCACCCAGCAAAAGGCTAGTTGTTCTGTCATTTACCAAGGATATAGGTGCATTAATTAAAGAGAAGTTTAAATATAATGATATCAAAATACTCATGTTATCACATGAGACAGCTGGCACCTTCAACTAGCAAAGCTATTCATCAGAAGTTGAGCAAGCCTACTTAGCCAAACAACATTAGCTAGGAGGGGAAGGTGTTTGGGTTTCATGGCAATAACAGGAGGCATTAAATCAAGTGGTAGTCAGCGAGCATATATCGAAGGAAGCGTGATTCTAAACATAACAAGGCTAGATACGGTATCAAGGTCACGGTCATCTTGCCTGTGATGTCTTCAGCTTGGAACAGCTCTTGATCTTCCTGCGCGTACTCTCCTGAATCCACGGACTCTCACTCCGATCCCGATGCTACCCAAGATAAAAATAACAACCAATGAACACCAACACAACATGATGCAACAAACAATATGATCCATGAGATGAGTTGATAAACTTCTGGACAGAACTTCGTACTAAGTTATCTTGAAATGCATGAGGATGGCATGAACATGTGCATCACGAGAAAAAGAAGCAAAAACATATAAAGAACGTAGAGAACGGAGCTATGGATCAACCGGAAACTACAAAACAAGATATGGAGTCCTACGGTTCAAATCAACCACAAGCACACTCCAATGGCACTCGTTTGTTGTTACCAAGTTGCCACATGATCAAACAATCAAATACAAGTAGGGTGGTGCATGGAAACACACCACACCATCAACAATGCCCTCACAAGCTTCAAAACAACTAAAACATGCAATCTGTTCTAAACAACATCATACCAGTTTGTCTACAACATTCAAAGTACCTACAACCACCCAAATGAGCCAAACAAGATATGAGGCAAAATACATTCAAAATCTCTACAAGCCTGAGCAACAAGTTACTCCAAAGGCATCACACATGATAAGATCTATGGACACAAACTTGGACAAAAATAACAGATTCTGGGACTTAGTGAAAATCTCAGATTTTCACCAGCTGCTTATGCTCTGAAGCATTTTGGCAGCCTCCAAAATGATATCTACACGAAGTGAGTAAGCATGAAATTTAACAGGGAACTAGACAAACACAAAATCTCACAAACCTTAGTTTGTTGCATGGGCTGATTACCAACACATGAGCTTGTGCAACCAAATCTACAAGGGAAGAAAATAACAGCATATTCTCACACTTAGTGAAAATCACAGATTTTCACAAAGCTATAAGTTTCAGCAAGTGCCAACTTTGAGAAGGCACAACAAGTGCATACAAACTCCTATGAACAAAACAAAGACCCCATGTTATAGAGGGGTTCACCCACTACTGCCACATCAAGAGTTCATCCTCATAGGGCCAACACACCACATGATACTAAGCTCTAAACATGGCATCAAGACAGAAAAATGACAGTTTATGACGTTGCTCTAAAGTGAAATCTGATTCCACCAGTGGATTCCTGGGATGATTCTACCCCAAAAGCATATATAATACATGGGTAGTCGCATGTAACATGTAGGCACAAATCTAACTCAAAAACTAAGTCTAGAATCCAACAAGATCATATGGAACAAGAACACATGTGAATATGGCACATGTAGCATCTCTATACCTACATATGCACACACACAAGGCCATATACACCTACATCACACCACATACATGCATTCCTCTCTAATGCACATACACATGCCATGTGAGCACATGCACCTACACACATACACATGCTCTCACACCCCTACACATGCTCTCACATTAAACCTAGGGGTGAAAAGAAACACCCCCCTGGGTTACTAAGTCAAACAAAGAAAACATACTAGCTCAAGTGTGTGTGACACACACTCACATACACACACACACTACACACATGTGCATATACTCACCACTACACATACTACAATTATTACCCCATCTAAACACACACACATGCATGCACTCTAAGCACCAAAGGAAAATAAAACTACACTGCTTTTAATAGCCAACCCAATATAACTTGCTGCACAAGAAAAGGAATAAAGAAAAAAAATATCAAAGGAAAAACAAGACATAAATGGGGAGGCTCCTGGGATCGAACCCAGGACCCCCCTGGTGCAACTCACGCGCAAACACCACTGCACTAGCGCGCTAGATCTGACCAGAGAATGGAAGGGGGTAGGCTATCCTTCCCCTGTAGATCCACAACACCGCAACAACAGAAAACAAAAAGGGGGCGCCTTCGGGGATCGAACCCACGACCAAACATACGCCAAAACCAACCCCTACCACTCGGCTATACGAACGACACTTAATAGAGAGGGGGCGCTACTCTTTTGAGTATCCCCCTCTATTCCTTCTACAGAACGACGGCGGCCGGAACAGGGGCACATCTCCGGCGACACTACGCACAAAATTGAAAGGGGAGAGCTTGTAGGGAGGAAGAGGGAACCACCGGGAGGTGCACTACTACGGTGGATCCACGATCACCTAGCTACGGCAGGTGCTGCTGCTGCCCGCGCGACCAGACAATGTCGGTGACGAGCTCCGGGCGCTGCAGAGGGAAGGAGGAGGCGGAGGGGAGCGGGGCACGCTCACCTAGGGTGCCGAGGAGGAAGGGATTGACGTCAAGGAGGAAGGAAGAAGAGGCGCGGCGACGCGATGTGCTGCTCCGGCCTGACGGAGCCGCCGCGGAGGGAGCGCCAGAGAGGCGGAGCCATCCCTCTAGCGACGGGAATGGGAAGGAGGAGGAAGGAAGCCCCACGCTTGCGGAGGCCCCGGACGCCACGGGGACGGCGGCCGGCGATGAGGGGGACGGGGTTCGACGGCGGCGCTCTGAATTTCTCTGAACCTCTCTCTGGATCTTACCTATCAAGGGGGTGGAAGAGAGGAAAGGAATGGGGCGGGCATCAGGCGAGGAGAAACCCTAGGACGCACACCGAGGCCCGTTTTATAGGAGGGAGGAGGTGCGCCTCGACAACCGTGAGGGGATGACGCGCGCTCTCTCTCTCGGGGCCTGACGGAAAGCAGGGGAAGGAGCTCATGGCGTCAGGAAGAAGAGAGGGACGGCAGATGGGCTTCGCGGGGGAGAGAAAGAGGGATGGGCCAGGAGGAAAAAGGAGGAAGCCCATCCACTCGCTCCAGAGAAGAAAACAAAAGGTTTACTTCTTTAAAAATAAAACCAAACAACAAACCAAATAAACCAGAGCAACTTAGGGCTCCAAAAGGAAAAATAAAAATATATAGGGCATAAGGAAATTATGCCCTATTTAAAGAAAATGAAAACCCGAATTTTGGAGCAACTAAATTAAATGCAAAAACAGAATAAGTATGTTGTTTGTGTATCTAAACTCCCAATCATTTTAGTTTCAAAACCCCAAGACAGTACCCCTCAAACATAAGGTAAAACTACAAAACAAACAACATTTTTAAAACAGGTTTGGAGCAAGTAAAACATGAGATCAGAGGTTTCTTTTTGAAATCTAGTTTGAAAACTATCAAAGTTTGATCATAACTTGGGATTCACCCCTCATCACATCAACACCCACACTTACACCAACATGGATCAAACAACAACAACAACACAAGTGAAGTGACATGAATTGAATGAATGGCATGATGCAAAAGTGATGACATGAAATGGCCACATGAAATGATACCCTCTTAGCATTGACAACATGATCCAAATAGGAAAGGTTTCCACAAAAGGCAAGGGTTACATCTGGGGCATTACACCCTATGCTCCGCGCTGCGGGGAGATGACGGCGGAGATTTGCGTAGGTGCCGGACGCGACATTTGCTTGCTTCTTCTTGGAGCTTGAATTATCCTTTGCTGGACTTAAATTTGTCGATTTGAAAAGTTCATGTTTGAAAAACAAAAAGGAGGGGATTTTCTCTTGCGCTTTCTCGTTTTGCCAGCTTTGAAGCCTCCTTTTCTGGATGACATTTTCTGAGGAGTTGAGCGCTCCACACCGCCGCTAGGCGCTAAGGAGCGTGAAAGCAAGGACTTGCCGTCCTAGGGGCAAACATTTTTAGCAGTCGACCCCCGTTCTGGGGCCCGGATCGAAGCAGGATACCACCACAAAGAGTCTCGGGAGGCACCAGGGCGCCGTCGGGCGATGACCAAAGGGATGGAATGGGGAATCACTCGAGCACCAAAGGGGGCTCATGGGCACCGCTTAAGGAGCCTTACCGGTCATAAGGCCACTCGCCACCCGTGGTTCCGACCTGGAGCTCCGGTCGGTGTCGGGGGCGTCGGGGTCCCGCCCCGTGAAGTGCGTCCAACCTAACGGTGGTGGGGAAATGTGCGGGACCGGGGCCTGTCAAAGTAGAGCGTCTTGAGTGTCAAGGGGGGCTCCTGAGAAACATGCCTCAGGGACCTTACTGATCGCAAAGCCACTCGGCCACCCTGGTGTCGCCCGTGTCGGTACCTAGGGTGTCAGGGCTTTACCCCCTGAGGAACAACCTTGGTAACGGGTTGCACCTCACAGCGGCAAGTAATTTGCGGGACCGGGACCCGCAGACATAGAGTGCCGAAAGGGTGTCCACCCCGTCCCACCGACAAAGCAGGAGCTACTCAGGAGGAGTTGCGGAAGGGACCGGCGCAAACCCACGTGCAAAGTACCATGTAGGCCCAGACGGGGGCCATCTGGTATTGCGTCGAACCAAGAACAAACTAAAAACACGCGTACTAACGAAAGTATGCAGGGCCTAAGGACCAAGCGTGCAGCGTCACAAACGATGCCTCGGGAGGATGGGACCTACTAAAGGCCCTGGCCGCCGTTGCCCCCGATCGACGGCTGGATCATCGACGGGCCCTATGTAAAGGAGCCAAGCCGCAACGACTACCAGCGAGCAAGCCATCACTTCAAGAGCAAAAGGAAAAAGAGAGAACGGCGAAAGTAACATACAAAAGTCTAACACCTGACAGGGAAGAGTTCATGGTCTAACATTACAGAAGCAGGAAAACAGAAGCTGGGGGACGCCTAGGGGGAGAGGCCGCTGACACCGCCCTTGGCGCCGGAAGGCTCGGCGTCGAAGCCCTCCTCCTCACTGGAGACGGGCACCCGGACGTACCGCTCCACCAGGGCGTCCACGCGCGGGCGCACTTCGTCCCGAAGAAAACGCTCGAACTCAGTGGGCACCAGCTCGACGACGTGCTGGAGATCAAGCTGCGGGACGAGGCGGCACAGGTTGGAGAAGACGAGCATCAACGCATGGCCCAAAAGCTCGCGTGCATCGGACTCGTTGTCCTCCTCCATGCAGGAGACGCCGGCCTCCAACGTCTCCACCACCTTCTGGAAGAAGGCGAGGTAGCCCCTGTCGCTGCTCACCCTTTGCAGCACCACGGCATCCCCACGAATTGACACGTCGCGCCTGTCGCCCGGCTGGCGATGCCCTCGAACTGCTTGGCACGCTAGGACTCCATCATCCGGGCGTACGCCGCCTCATCCTGGGTGGCCTGACCGGCGTCGGCCGCCTCCTGGACTGTCTCTGCAGCGACGCAAACTCCTCCTTGGCCTCGACTTCGCCCTGGCGGGCGGCCCGGAGGGAGGCCACGGCACTCTCGAGCTGAGCGTGTAGCCCCTCCGCCTCCTCTTGAAGCTCACCGAGCTTGAGCTTCTCGGCTGCGGGTGCTCTGGAGAAAAGGGAAGATCAACCACGAAGCACCGGACGGGACAACAAGGAAAGGAGGTGCAGACGAGGGACTTACTATTCAATCAGAGCCCAGCGACGGAGGTCGTGCGCCGACCCTGAGGGCCCCCCGTCGCTACTCCCAGGGGCGGACGAGGGCGCGGACGGAGCCGCGCATTTCCCCCTGCTAGGATCGCCTCTTGGGGATGGCATGGAAGACGAAGAAACGAAGGGGAGAAGAGGTTTCTTTGCTTGGCGGAGCAAAGGAAGCAAAGAGGAAGCTCAAGATCGCACTACCACCTCCTTGCCAGGGGCGGGACAGATTTATAGGCAAATCGTGACCACCAAGCATCGTGGGAGCGTGAGCGTTGCGCGCCCCTTGGGTGCCGCGAGGTGGGTCGGCAGACGCATTGCTGCCCATGTTGCCTCACCTGACAACCGAGCAGTCACGTCCGTGAAGGCCACTGGGCGTGGGCCGGCCACGCCGATGCCATTCAATGAGTAACAATGATGGTCGGCGCGGTTCTTAGAGATAGTGCCATCGTGTTATGGTGCGCCCGGGACACCTCGGACAACGAGAGCGTCGCGGCATAGCGGCTGGACACGTGGGTCCCCTGGCCCGCAGGCAATTAGGGCATGTGACGCTTCAGGCCGCCCTCAAGGCTTCGCCGAGAAGCCAACCCAGGCGTGCCTTAGGCCGGGGGGCTACTGTCAGTATTCTGGGAATGGGGGTACTAATGCGGCAACAGACAACAGTGCTAGAGATTGACACGTTGACGGAGGTTGGGCTTGCGTTGGTTTTTCACTTGAAGAGGAAAGGGTGGTGCAGCACAGGAGTAGTAAGTATTTCCCTCAGTTTGAAAACCAAGGTATCAATCCAGTAGGAGAATCTCGTCAAGTCCAGAGTACCTGCACAAACACAAACGAGCTTGCAGCCAACGCTATAAAGGGGTTGTCAATCCCTTCAAGATTGATTGCTAAGTGAGATCTGAAGGCGGAAAGTGCAACGAAGTAAAAAAGAGTAAGGCTGAAAATATGGTGTGGAGTAGACCCGGGGGCCATAGTGTTCACTAGAGGCTTCTCTCAAAATAGAAAATATTACGATGGGTGAACAAATTACTGTCGAGCAATTGATAGAACCGCGCAAAGTCATGACGATATCTTAGGCAATGATCATACATATAGGCATCACGTCCGAGACATGTAGACCGATACTTTCTTCATCTACTACTATTACTCCACACATCGACCGCTATCCAGCATGCATCTAGTGTATTGAGTTCATGACGAACAGAGTAACGCCTTAAGCAAGATGACATGATGTAGAGGGATAATCTCAAACCAATGATGAAAGCCCCATCTTTTTACCCTTGATGGCAACAACACAATGCGTGCCTCGCTACCCCTTCTATCACTCGGTGAGGTCACCGCACGGTATGAACCCAAAACCAAGCACTTCTCCCATTGCAAGAATCATAGATCAAGCTGGCCAAACAAAACCCACAACTCGAAAAGAATTACAAGGATATGAAATCATGTATATAAGAGATCAGAAGAAACTCAAATATGATCCATAGATAATCTGATCATAAATCCATAATTGATCGGATCTCAACAAACACACCGCAAAAGAAGATTACATCGGATAGATCTCCATGAAGATCATGGAGAACTTTGTATTGAAGATCCAAGAGAGAGAAGAAGCCATCTAGCTACTAGTTATGGACCCGTAGGTCTATGGTGAACTACTCACGCATCATCGGAGAGGTCATGGTGTTGATGAAGAAGCCCTCCGTATCCGAATCCCCCCTTCGACAGGGCACCAGAACATGCCCCAGATGGGATCTTGCGGAGACAGAAGCTTGCGGCGGCGGAAAAATACTTTCGATGATCTCCTGATTTTTTCTGGAATTTTTGGGAATATATAGGCGAAAGACCTAGGGCAGAGCTGGCCCAGGGAGCCGACAAGCCTGGTAGGCTCCCCCCTAGCCGCGGCTAGGGGACTTGTGGGGTCCCTGGTGGCCCCCTTCCCTGGTTCTCAGGCTCCCTGATCTTCTTCTGTTTTAGAAAAAATATTTTTGGCAGTTTTGTTCCGTTTGGATTCCGCTTAAAATCCTCCTCTGAAAAGGGTCAAAAACATGGAAAAAACAGGAACTGGCACTTGGCACTGAGTTAATAAGTTAGTCCCAAAAAAGATATAAAAGGCATAAAAACATCCAAAGTTTGACAAGATAATAGCATGGAACCATCAAAAATTATAGATACGTTGGAGACGTATCAAGCATCCCCAAGCTTAACTCTTGCTTGTCCTCGAGTAGGGAAGTGATAAAGACTGAATTTTTGATGTGGAATGCTACGTAGCATAGTTGTCCTTTGTAACTTCTTTTGTGTGACATGAATGTTCAGATCCGTAAGATTCGAAACAATAGTTTGCTATTGACATGAAAACAATAATAATTCAAGCAAACTAGCAAGGCAATCATGAACTTTCAAAATAACAAGGCCAAGGAAAGTTATCCCTACGAAATCATATAGTCTGGCTATGCTCCATCGTCCTCACACAACTAATGTAAATCATGCACAACCCCAGTATTGGCCAAGTAATTGTTTTCGCACTCTTACTTTCTCAAAAAAATTATAACTATCACGCAATACATGAGCATGATCCATGGATATAGCACTATAGGTGGAATAGAGTGTGGTGGTGGTTGTGAGATAAAAAGGAGGAGATGGACACATTGACTCGGCGTATCAAAGGCTATGGAGATGCCCATTAATAGATATCAATGTGAACGAGTAGGGATTGCCATACAAGGGATGCACTAGAGCTATAAGTATGTGAAAGCTCAAAAGGAGAACTAGTGGGTGTGCATCCAACTTGCTTGCTCACGAAGACCTAGGGCAATTTTGAGGAATCCCGTCATTGGAATATACAAGCCAAGTTATGTAATAAAGATTCCCACTAGTATATGATGGTAAAAAACGATAGGCTCTCAATCATGAAGAACATGGTGCTATTATGAAGCACGAGTGTGGAAAAAGATAGTAGCATTGTCCCTTCTCTCTTTTTCTCTCTTTTTTTTGTTTGGGCTCTTTGGCCTCTTTCCATATCTCTCTTTTTTTATTTGGGCGCTTGGGCCTCTCTTTTTTCCTTTTTTTATTTATTTACTCACATGGGACAATGCTCTAATAATGATGATCATCACACTTTTATTTACTCATAGCTCAAAGCTTAGAACGATGATGACTCTATAGGAAATGCCTTCGGTAGTGTACCGGGATGTGCAACGATCTAGCTAGGCGTATGACGTTGAAACATCTCGCTAGCTATCTTATGATCATGCAATGGTAATATGAGAGTGACAGCACAAGTCATGAGACGAAACGGTGGGAGTTGCATGGCAATATATCTCGGAATGGCTATGAAAATGCCATAGTAGGTAGGTATGGTGGTTGTTTTGAGGAAGGCATATGATGGGTTTGTGTACTGGCGAAAATTGCACGGCACTAGAGAGGCTAGCAATGGTGGAAGGTGAAAGTGCATCTATACTATGGACTCCATTAGTCATGAAGAACTCACATACTTGTTGCGAAAGTTTTTATTAGTAATCGAAACAAAGTGCTAAACGCATACTCCTAGGGGAAGGGTTGGTAGGTGTTAACCATCGCGCGATCCCGACCTCAACACAAAGGATGACAATCAATAGATCAATTATGTTCCGACTTCCTAACATAGCGGTTCACCATATGTGCATGCTATGCGAATCACTAACTTCAACACAAGTATTTCTAGATTCGCAACACCCTACTAACCTAACTCTTAATATTACCAAATCCATGTCTCAAAACTAATTGAGAGGAATCAAGACTTCTATTTCTACTCAATGCACATGAAGATGGAGGTTTTTATATCCTCTTTGGGTACTTATCACCTTTGGGGCTACTTTCATAGCACAATCCAACTACCAAGTCACGCACCGCCATGCTCTCAAAGATCTAAGTGAAGCACATAGAGCAAAATTATCTAGCTCAAAAGATATAAGTGAAGCACGATGAGCATTCTACCAAAATCACGATGAGTGCATGTCTCTCTCTAAAGGTGTGAAGCAAGAATGATTGTGACACAACAAAAAGAAAAGACTCCTATGATACAAGACGCTCCAAGCAGAACACATATCATGTGGTGAATAAAAATATAGCTCCAAGTAATGTTACCGATGGATTGAAGACGAAAGAGGGGATGCCTTCCCAGGGCATCCCCAAGCTTAGGCTTTTTGGTGTCCTTGAATTTGGCTTGGGATTCCTTGAGCATCCCCAAGCTTGCTCATAGAGATTCATCGGATGATCATAAATCCACAATTCATCGGATCTTGACAAACACACCGCAAAAGAAGATTACATCGGATAGATCTCCATGAAGATCACGGAGAACTTTGTATTGAAGATCCAAGATAGAGAAGAAGCCATCTAGCTACTAGCTATGGACCCGTAGGTCTATGGTGAACTACTCACGCATCATCGGAGAGGTCATGGTGTTGATGAAGAAGACCTTCGTATCCGAATCCCCCCCTCCGGCAGGGCACCAGAACGTGCCTGAGATGGGATCTTGCAGAGACTGAAGCTTGCGGCGGCGGAAAAGTACTTTCGATGATCTCCTGATTTTTTCCGGAATTTTTGGGAATATATAGGCGAAAGACCTAGGGCAGAGGTGGCCCAGGGAGCCCACAAGCCTGGGAGGCGCGGGCCCCCCTGGCCGTGACTAGGGGGCTTGTGGGGTCCTTGGTGGCCCCTGCCCTGGTTCCCCTGCCCTGGTTCTTAGGCTCCCCGATCTTCTTCTGTTTCGGAAAAAATCTTTTTGGAAGTTTCATTCCGTTTGGACTCCGTTTAAAATCCTCCTCTGAAAAGGGTCCAAAACATGGAAAAAACAGGAACTCCCACTTGGCATTGAGTTAATAAGTTAGTCCCAAAAAGATATAAAAGGCATACAAAACATCCAAAGTTTGACAACATAATAGCATGGAACCATCAAAAATTATAGATACGTTGGAGACGTATCAGGTACCCAGACCTGCCTGTCTGCGGCCCAGAGCTTCTCCACTTCATCAAGCAAACACAATCGGGCACGGCATCAGTCAAGGCAAGGTCCTCGCGAGGGGCCAAGCCTTGCGAGGAGGAACAGCATCAAGATCCTCAGGGGGGCTCATCACGACCCCTCCGGAGTGGCGGATATTCCAAGGCGAGACCCGGCTCAGGAGTGAAGGATGACACGGAGGAAGGACAGGTGAGCAGCAGATAGAAGGACGGAGCAGTTTCCCCTTTAGTGCAAAGGGGGCAAGGATGGACCGGGGTTCCCAAAGCATCTTCCAAAGGTTTCCTTTATGTTGCAACAAGGCCGTCGCCGCCTGCCAGAAGGACAGACGTCATCCCTGGACCCGTCCCTCCAGTGTTGGCAGCCACTTTGCAGGCGAAGACTACTGTTGGACAGGAGAAGCATGTTCCCCTGTCCCCCTTGAAAATTGGCCGTTGTGGGATCCCTTCTCGCCAAAACGATAAGGGAAGAGGATCGGGGCCGCCACTATACATAGAGAGAGTAGGTTACTTCATAGAGGGGGGCGATTTATTCATTCGCCCACTGGCACCACACAGAGGCCACCCAGCCTTCGGAGGCCCTCGAACACTGTACTACTTCATCCACCAACCTTCACGAGACGCAATCCACCAAAGCAGTATTAGGGTATTACACTTCTCAGCGGCCCGAACCTGGGTAAACTGCCGTGTTTTGTGTCTTCCTCACCATCGAGTGAGTTCTCTGCCATCCTCAGCGAGTAGCGAGTTAGGTGAGGCGAGCCCGCGAGAGATCTTCATACACGCCCTGAGTTCGAATCTTCAGGGTTTTGCGGAGCCCGAAATCATACGTTTGGCACACTAGGTAGGGGGTGTGTCAAGGTCTTCTCCTAGCTTCATCTTCCCTATGCCCCGCTGCTCCGATGACCAGCACCCAACAAGCTTCTTCGAGCCTCGTCGAGTTGGCTTCCAACCGTCATACCACAGCGTCGGAAGCACGCGTAGCGGTGTTATGGTACCAGGAGGCTCGTACAAGATTGTCAACATCGTCTCCACCGTCGCAACCACCCGCGCCACCCAGGAGCACAGCGGCTCGGCGGCACCCCCGGCATCCAGGAAGCGTCGCATCAACTTGGGGGATCTCAGCGCGCACGACGCGCTGTAGATGGCGCGCAAGATTCTCCGCCATCGACCGACACAAGGGGGCTTCGGCGCCTGGGCGGTCTACATCACGGAGTTGATCGCCATCGCCCAGAAGGCCATCCGACCCCATTCTTCTTGAAGGTCGCACGCACCAGGGGCTCGCACCTCATGCCCGTCCCCGGGCCTGCGAGTGACGGGGCCCTTCCTGCGCTGGGTGGGGCCAAGAGAGATGCGTCGAATGCTGCCCTCCTCCTCTTCCAGATTCCGATGGCTAGCCCCGAGGCGCAGCATGCCGGCAACCACCAGGGGCGTGAAGAGAACGGCAGGACGGTCGATGCACACATCGGCGTGCATCACCAAGACCAGGTCGTCCCCCGACAACATGGGGCGGCCAGGCGGGAGTGCTCTCTCAGGTGCAGCCGGCGGGCGGCGGAGGCGGCGACACGGGAGAACTATGGCAATGGAGACACGCCAGGGTACCAACGGGGGAGTATGCATCGGGCAATGTTGGGACCACCCAACGGCGGCAGCAGGTGCAAGCGGCTTCGTGCGGATGCCCATCGCAAGATCTCCGAGCTACGTGACCGGGGGGACCTCCCCCCGCTGCAGAGAGGGACCGCCACCATCGTGCTGCTGAACGGTCTTTGAGGTTGATCGAACACCTACTGCAGCCTTTCGGACCGTGTTATGTAACACCACCTGACCCTCCCGTCGAGGAAGAGACTCAAGCGTACACCCTAGGCGTGAGTCCTCCTCAGGAGTAAGCAACGCTATGGGGGTCCCCCTTGAGCCGGACCCTAGGGCTCCCACTGGTGGAGCACTGGACTCAAGAGGCGCGGGCATGGAGGCACCCCCAAGCCGCGGGGCATGATGCCAGCATTCGCCCCCGTGGAGAAATTGCGAAGAACCGGGTCCCCGGCCTCGGTAGGAAGAGTCAGAGAAAGCAACAAGACACAAGTAACGCGGGTCACCCGCGGCGACTATGGTGCTGGTGTGGGCACCGAGGATCGGGCCTCACGAGGCGCCCCTCAGGCGCGAAGAAGCTATGCGAGGTAATTTTTTGGGGTGACTGATCTAGGGGGTGTCTGTTGGCCGCATGAACTTCAAGTGTTTAGGGCACACCTCTTCCCATCATATCATTTACACATGCTTCCATTACTTCTGCGGCACCCATTCGGCGATCTGACATCTTACCTTACTTGCATCTTTGCGTGATCTACCCCCCAACCCCTCCCCCTCGAGAACTCCGATCGCTCCGTCGCGGGACCTGGGGAGGCCCCACGGCTTCCCAAGGCCACAATCAACAGGAGAAAATGGGGGGCGCTTGAGCGTCAAAAGGGGGCTCGTGAGCATCGGGCCTCAGGGGCCTTACAGGTCATAAGGCCAACTGCCACCCTTGATGCCATCCACGGACATTCGGTCGTTATCAGGGGTGGCAGGGCTTAACCCCATAGATGCGTTCATCCATTCGGTCGCAAGGAACGGCGGTTGGGAAATGTGAGGGACCGGGTCTTGACGACGTAGAGCCGCTCGAAAGTCAAAGGGGGCTCCTGAGCATCGAGCCTCAGGAGCCTTAGCGGTAATAAGCCCACTTGCCACCCTTCATGCCGTCCAGAGACATTCGATAATTATCAGCGGTGGTAGGGTTTGACCCCATAGCTGCGTCCGTCATTCGGCCGTATGCAACGGCGGTCGAGAAATGCGCGGGACTAGGACCTGCTGACGTAGAGCAGTAAAAAATCCCTCAACCAGTCTCAGGAGAAGGAGCGGGCAGGGCCTTGAAGGGCCACATCTTCAAAAGGGATCAGGGGCAAACTGCCGCCAAGGAGGAGACATCACGAGGCCGAAGCGCCCTCACGTTCGCCCTACAGTCCCCGCGGGACCTGCATCAACCCGTGGCACCTCTGCATCGTCCTTCAATCCTTCCGGAACCTACTTCATCCCGTGACACTCTCACGTAATAATGAGATGCGGTTGTATATGCCCGGGGCCCCCCGAGGATGCGTAGAGGTCCCTCCCACGCCTAGTGGCAGCCCTACGCTTCGCGGTGGGGAGAATACGGAGGCAATCAACTCAGTCCCAAAGCCTCAAAAGGAATCAGACGCCTATGCCTCGGGGGTAGGGACACTCGTGAGGCCAAACCATCCTCGCAACCTCCCAGATACACCCCCCCCCCCCCGTGACACTCTCACGTAATAACGTGCCATGGCTGTATACGCCCGGGGCCCCCAAGGATGCAGAGGGGTCCCTCCCACGCCTAGTGGAAGCCCTATGCTCCTCGCTGGGGGGAGATGGCGGCGGAGATTAGCCTAGGTGTCGGACGCGGAGTTTGCTTGCTTCTTCCTGGAGTTTGAATTATTCTTTGCTGAACTTAAATTTGTCGATTTCAAAAGTTGATGTTTGAAAAACAAAAAAGGGGGGATTTTCTCTTGCGCTTTCTTGTTTTGCCGGATTTGAAGCCTCCTTTTCTGTATGACATTTTCTGAGGAGTTGAATGCTCCGCACCACCCCTAGGCTCCAAGGAGCGTGAAAGCAAGGACTTGGCGTCCTAGGGGCAAACATATTCAGCAGTCAACCGGCGTTTCGGGGACGGGATCGAAGCATGATACCACCACCAAGAGTATCAGGAGGCCTGAGGGCGCCCTGGGGCGATGACCAAGGGACGAAATGGGGATTTGCTCGAGTGCTAAAGGGGGCTCTCGGGCACCGCTTCAGGAGCCTTACCGGTCATAAGGCCACTATCCACCCCCGGTGCCGTCCTGGAGCTCCGATTGGTGTCACGGTGTTGGGGAACGTTGCATGGGAAACAAAAACAATTCCTACGCACACGAAGACCTATCATGGTGATGTCCATCTACGAGTGGAGATTAGATCTACATACCCTTGTAGATCGCTCAGCGGGAAGCGTTAATAAACGCGGTTGATGTAGTGGAACGTCTTCACGATCCGTCCCTCGAACCATCCCACAATCCGTCCCACAAACCGTCTCGCGATCCGTCCCATGATACGTTCCGATCTAGCGCCAAACGGACGGCACCTCCGTGTTCAGCACACGTACAGCTCGATGATGACTTGGCCTTCTTGATCCAGCAAGCAAGATGGAGAAGTAGATGAGTTCTCCGGCAGTGTGACGGTGCTCCGGTGGTGGTGACGATCTACTCCTGCAGGGCTGTGCTTGAGCTCCGTAGAAATCCGATCTAGAGGCAAAACTATGTGGAATAGGCTAGAGTTTCACGTGGCAAAGTTGTATCTCAAAAAGCCCTAAACCACCAATATATATAGGAGGAGGGGAGGGGCTAGCCTTGGGGCTCAAGGGCCTCAAGGGTGCGCCACACAAGGAGGAGAAGTTGGACTCCAACCCCAATTCGGTTTGATGGGGAACGAGTCCACTCCTTCCTTCCCACCTCCCTCTCCATTTTTTCTTCTTTCCTTTGGTATTTTTTCTTGTGGAGCCATAGCCTTCTTGGGCTGACTCCACCAGCCCACTAAGGACTTGGTGCGCCACCCTAGGGCCTTGGGCTCACTCCCCGGTGGGTGGGCCCCTCCCGGTAAACACCCGAAACCCATTCGTCACTCCCGGTACACTGTTGGTAATGCCCGAAACTTTCCGGTGACCAAATGAAACCATCCTATATATCAATCTTCCTTTCCGGACCATTCTGGAAACCCTCGTGACGTCCATGATATAATTTGGGACTCTGATCAACATTCGGTAACCACACATATAACTCAACTATAATAAAACATCATTGAACCTTAAGTGTGCAAACCCTGCGGGTTCAAGAACTATGCAGACATGACCCGAGACACTCCTCGGTCGATATCCAATAGCGGGACCTGGATGCCCATATTGGATCCTACATATTCTCCGAAGATCTTATTGGTTGAACCTCAGTGCCAAGGATTCATATAATCCCGTAAGTCATTCCCTTTGTCTTTCGGTATGTTACTTGCCCGAGATTCGATCGTTGGTATCCGCATACCTATTTCAATCTCGTTACTGGAAAATCTATTTAATCGTTCTATAATAATAGATCCCGTGACTTACACTTAGTCACATTGCTTGCACGGCTTGTGAGTGATGTTGTATTACCGAGTGGGCCCCGAGATACCTCTCCGTCACACTGAGTGACAAATCCCAGTCTTAATCCATACTAACTCAACGGACACCTTAGGAGATACCTGTAGAGCACCTTTATAGTCACCCAGTTACGTTGTGACATTAGATACACACAAGGTATTCCTCCGGTGCCAGTGAGTTATATGATCTCATGGTCATAGGAATAAATACTTGACACGCAGAAAACAATAGCAATAAAATGACACGATCAATATGCTACGTACATAATTTGGGTCTAGTCAATCACATGATTCTCCTAATGATGTGATCCCATTATCAAGTGACAACACTTGTCTATGGTCAAGAAACCTTGACCATCTTTGATCAACGAGCTAGTCAACTAGAGGCTTACTAGGGACAATGTTTTGTCTATGTACCCACACATGTATTTGTGTTTCCAATCAATACAATTATAGCATGGATAATAAACGATTATCATGAACAAAGAAATATAATAAATAATTTATTATTTCCTCTAAGGCATATTTCTAACAGTCTCCCACTTGCACTAGAGTTAATAATCTAGTTCACATCACCATGTGATTTTAACGAATCCTACACCCATATAGTTTTGGGGTTTGATCACGTCTTGCTCGTGAGAGAGGTTTTAGTCAACGGTTCGGAATCTTTCAAATCCATGTGTCCTTTACAAATCTTTATGGCATCTTATATATGCTTCTACTATGTGCTATTCAAAAATACTCCAAATATCTACTCTACTATATGAATCCGTTTTACTACTCAGAGTTATTCGGATTAGTGTCAAACCTTGCATCGACGTAACCCTTTACGACGAACTCTTTATTCAACTCCATAATCAAGAAAAATTCCTTAGTCCACTAGTTACTAAGGATAACTTTGACCGATGTCTTAGTGATTCAATCATGAATCACCTTTTGTACCCCTTGACAGACTCATAGCAAGGCACACATCAGGTGCAGTACATAGCTTAGCATAGTTTAGAGCGTACGGCTAAGGCATAGGGGACGACCTTCGTCCTTTCTCTTTCTTCTTCCATCGTCGGGCTTTGAGTCTTACTCAAATTCACACATTACAACACAACCAAAGAACTCCTTCTTTGCTGATCTATTTTGAAATCCTTCAACAACTTGTCAAGGCATGCATTTCATTTGAAAGTTCTATTAAGCATTTTGATCTATGTTTATACACCTTGATGCTCTATGTTCAAGTAGCTCTATCCAGGCTTCCCTTTGAAAAACTCCTTTCAAACAACCCTTTATGCTTTACAAAATTCTACATTACTTCTTATCAACAATATGTCAACCACATATACTTATCAGAAATTCTATAGTGCTCCCACTCACTTCTTTGGAAATACAAGTTTCTCATAAACCTTGTATAAACCGAAAAGCTTTGATCATCTCATCAAAGCGTATATTCCAACTCCGAGATGCTTGCACCAGTCCATGGAAGGATTGCTGGAGCTTGCATACTTGTTAGCATCCTTAGGATCGACAAAACCTTCTAGTTGTATCACATACAACCTTTCCTCAAGGAAACTATTGAGGAAACAATGTTTTGACATCCTATGTGCAATATTTTATAAATAATGCAGCAACTGCTAACATAATTCCAATAGATTTTTAGCATCGCTACGAGTGAGAAAGTCTCATCATAGTCAACTCTTTGATCTTGTCGGAAACATCCTTGCGACAAGTTGAGCTTTTCTTAATGGTGACTTTCACCATCACCATCTGTCTTCCTTTTAAAGATCCATCTTTACTTAACAGTCCTATGACCATCAAGTAGTTCAACCAAAGCTTTTCTTAATGGTGACTTTTCACCATCCCTTTGTTTTCATACATGGATCCTCTCTCGGATTTCATGGCCTCCATCCATTTGCCAGAATCCAGGCCCACCATCGCTTCTCCATAGCTCGTAGGTTCATTGTTGTTTCAACAACATGACCTCCAAGACAGGGTAACCGTACAACTCTGTAGTAGTACGCGACCTTGTCGACCTACGAGGTTTACAGTAACTTGATCTGATGCTCAATGATCACCATCATCAGTTTCCATTTCAATTGGTGTAGGCGCCACATCAACAACTTCATGTGCCCTGCTACACACTAGTTGAAGTGACGGTTCAATAACCTCATCAAGTTCCACCACCCTCCCACTCAATTCTTTCGAGAGAAACACCTTCCTCGAGAAACGACCCGTTTCTAGAAACAAACACTTTGCTTCCAGATCTGAGATAGGAAATGTACCCAACTGTTTTGCATATCCTATGAAGATGCATTTATCCGCTTTGGGTTTGAGCTTATCTGACTGAAACTTTTTCACATAAGCATCGCAGCCCCAAACTTTCAAGAAACCACAGCTCTGGTTTCTCCAAACCATATTTCATACTCTGTCATCTCAACGGAAATACGCGGTGCCCTACTTAAAGTGAATGTGGTTCTCTCTAATGCATAACCAAAAAATGATAGTGGTAATTTGATAAGAGATATCATAGTATGCACCACATCAAATAGGGTGCGGCTATGACGTTCGGACACACCATCACACTATGGTGTTCTAGGTGACATGAATTGCGAAGCAATTTCCACATTGTCTTAACTTTGTACCAAAACTCGCAACTCGGATATTCATCTCTATGATCATATCGAAGACAGTTTATCCGCTTGTCACGACAATCTTCACTCTGAAATAGCTTTGAACTTTTCAGTTTTTTAGACTTTGTGATTCATCAAGTGAATACTCCTGTATCTACTCAAGTCATCAGTGAAGTAAGAACATAACGATATCCACTGTGTGCCTCAGCACTCATTGTACTGCACACATCAAAAATGTATTACTTCCAACAAGTTACTTCCTTGTTCTATGTGGTATGATTTGCTTGTCTCAAGTGATTCAACATCAAGTGAGTCCAAACGATCCATCTACATGGAGTTTCTTCACGCGTTTATATCAACAGGTCTTGTTTGCATGTCTCAAACATTTCAAAAATGAGTGAGTACAAAGATCCATCAGCATGGAGCTTCTTCATGCATTTTACACCAACATGACTCAAGTGGCAATGCCACAAGTAAGTGGTACCATCATTATTACTTTGTATCTTTTGGCATCAATATTATGAACATGTGTAACACTACGATCGAGATTCAATAAACCATTGAAGGTAATTATTCAAGAAAATAGAATAACCTTTATTCTCTTTAAATGAATAATCGTATTGCAATAAACACGATCCAATCATGTTCATGCTCAACACAAACACCAAATAACAATTATTTAGGTTTAACACCAACCCCTATGGTACAGGGAGCGTGCGATGTTTGATCACATCAACCTTGGAAACACTTCCAACACGTATCGTCACCTCGCCTTTAGCTAGTCTCCGTTTATTCCGTAGCTTTCATTTCGAGTTACTAATCACTTAGCAACCGAACTGGTTTCCAATACCCTCGTTCTACTAGGAGTACTTGTAAAGTACACATCAATATCATGTATATCAAATATACATCTGTTGACTTTACCAGCCTTCTTATCTACCAAGTATCTAGGGTAGCTCCGCCTCAGTAACCGTTCCCCTCATAACAGAAGCACTTAGTCTCGGGTTTGGGTTCAATCTTGGGTTTCATCATTAGAGCAGCAACTGGTTTGCCATTTCATGAAGTATCCTTCTATCCCTTGACCTTCTTGAAACTAGTGGTTTTACTAACCATCAACAATTGATGCTCCTTCTTGATTTCTACTTTCGCAGTGTCAAACATTGCGAATCGCTCAAGGATCATCATATCTATCCTTGATATGTTATAGTTCATCACGAAGCTCTAGCAGCTTAGTGGCAGTGACTTTGTAGAACCATCACTATCACATGTGAAAGATTAACTCCCACTTGATTCAAGAAATTGTTGTACTCAAACAAACTGAGAACATGCTCAACTATAGAGCTTTTCTCCTTTACTTTGTAGACAAAGAATCTTGTCAGAGGTCTCATAACTCTCAACAAGGGTATGAGCATGAAATCTCAATTTCATCTCTTAGAACATCTCTTATGTTCCATGATGTTTCAAAACGTCTTCGCCGCCTTGCTTCTAAGCCATTAAGTATTACGCATTGAACTATCATGTAGTCATCAAAAACGTGTATGTGAGATGTTCGCAACATCCACACATGATGCTCGAGCTGCAGCTCACCTAGTGGTGCATTAAGGACATAAGCCTTCTGCACAGCAATGAGGACAATCCTCGGTTTCACGGACTCAGTCCGCAAAGTTGCTACTATCATCTTTCAACTAAATTTTCTCTAGCAACATATAAAAACAGTAGAGCTATAGCGCAAGCTACATCATAATTCACACATACCTTTTGGCTATGTTCATGATAATTAGAGTTTAACTAATCTAATTAATTAATAAACTCCCACTCAAAAAGTACATCCCTCTAATCATTTCAGTGGTACATGATCCAAATCCACTAGATCAAGTCCGATCATCACGTGAGTTGAGTATAGCTTCAGTGGTAAGCATCTCTATGCTAATCATATCAACTATACAATTCATGCTTGACCTTTCGGTCTCTTGTGTTCGGAGGCCATGTCTGCACATGCTAGGCTCGTCAAATTTAACCCAAGTGTTCCGCGTGTGCAACTGTTTTGCACCCGTTGTATGTGAACGTTGAGTCTCTCACACCCGATCATCACGTGGTGTCTAAAAACGATGAACTGTCGCAACGGTGTATAGTCGGGGAGAACACAACTTGATCTTGAAATTTTAGTGAGAGATCACCTTACAATGCTACCATCGTTCTAAGCAAAATAAGGTGCATAAAAGCATTAACATCACATGCAATTCATAAGTGACATGATATGGCCATCATCTTGTGCTTCTTGATCTCCATCACTTAAGCACCGACATGATCTTCTTGTAACCGGCGCCACACGATGATCTCCATCATCATGATCTCCATCATCGTGCCGCCATCGAGGTTGTGATGCAATCTATGTTATTACTACTAAAGCTACGACCTAGCAATATAGTAAACGCATCTGCAAACACAATGTTAGTTTAAAGACAACCCTATGGCTCCTGTCGGTTGTCGTAGCATCGACCTGCAAGTCGATATTAACTATTACAACATGATCATCTCATACATCCAATATATCACATCACGTCATTGGCCATATCATATCACAAGCATAGCCTGCAAAAACAAGTTAGACGTCCTCTAATTTGTTGTTGCATGTTTTACGCGGCTGCTATGGGTATCTAGTATGATCGCATCTTACTTACGCAAAAACCACAACGGAGATGTGCAAATTGCTATTTAACCTCTCCCAGGACCGCCTCGGTCAAAACCAATTCAACTAAAGTTGAAGAAATAAGCACCCGCCAGCCAACTTTATGCAACGAGGTTGCATGTCAATCGATGAAACCAGTCTCTCGTAAGCGTACGAGTTATGTCGGTCCGGGCCGCTTTAATCCAACAATACCGCTCAATCAATAAAATATTAAGTATGGAAGCAAATCAAACATCACTTTCCACAAAACCTTTTGTGTTCTACTCGAGCTAAAATCTACGCATGAACCTAGCTCATGATGCCACCGTTGGGGAACGTTGCATGGGAAACAAAAACTTCCTACGCACACGAAAACCTATCATGGTGATGTCCATCTATGAGTGGAAATTAGATCTACATAGCCTTGTAGATCGCTCAGCAGGAAGCGTTAAGAAACGCGGTTGATGTAGTGGAACGTCTTCACGATTCGTCGCTCGAACTGTCCCACGATCCGTCCCACGAACCGTCTCGCGATCTGTCTCATGATCCGTTCCGATCTAGCGTTGAACGGACGTCACCTCCGCGTTCTTGATCCAGCAAGCAAGACAGAGAAGTAGATGAGTTTTCGGCAGCGTGACAGCGCTCCGATGGTGGTGACGATCTACTCCTGCAAGGCTCCACCCGAGCTCCGCAGAAATCCGATCTAGAGGCAAAACTATGTGGAATAGGCTAGAGTTGCACGTGGCAAAGTTGTATCTCAAAAATCCCTAAACCACCAATATATATAGGAGGAGGGGAGGGGCTAGCCTTGGGTCTCAAGGCCCTCAAGGGTGGGCCGGTCAAGGGAGAGGAGTTGGACTCCAACCCCAATTCGGTTTGATGGGGAAGGAGTCCACTCCTTCCTTCCCACCTCTCTCTCCTTTTTTTCATCTTTCCTTTGGTATTTTTATTGTGGCACCATAGCCTTCTTGGGCTAACTACACCAGCCCACTAAGGACTTGGTGCGCCACCCTAGGGCCTTGGGCTCACTCCCGGGTGGGTGGGCCCCTCCCGGTAAACACCCGGAACCCATTCATCACTCCCGGCACACTACCGGTAATGCCCGAAACTTTCCAATGACCAAATGAAACCATCCTATATATCAATCTTCGTTTCCGGTCCATTCCGGAAACCCTCGTGACATCCTGATCTCATACGAGACTCCAAACAATATTCGGTAACCACACATATAACTCAACTATACTAAAACATCATCGAACCTTAAGTGTGCAGACCCTTCGGTTCGAGAACTATGTAGACATGACCCGAGACACTCCTTAGTCAATATCCAATTGTGGGACCTGGATGCCCATATTGGATCCTACATATTCTCCGAAGATCTTATCGGTTGTACCTCAGTGCCAAGGATTCATAAAATCTCGTATGTCATTCCCTTTGTCCTTCGGTTTGTTACTTGCCCGAGATTCAATCGTCGGTATCCGCATACCAATTTCAATCTTGTTACCGGCAAGTCTCTTTACTCGCTCTGTAATACAAGATCTTGTGACTTAAACTTAGTCACATAGCTTGCAAGGCTTGTGTGTGATGTTGTATTACTGAGTGGACCCCGAGATACCTCTCCGTCACACGGAGTGACAAATACCAGTCTTGATCCATACTAACTCAAAGGACACCTTTGGAGATACCTGTAGAGCACCTTTATAGTCACCCAGTTATGTTGTAACGTTTGATACACACAAGGTATTCCTCCGGTGCTAGTGAGTTATATGATCTCTTGGTCATAGGAATAAATACTTGACACGCAGAAAACAATAGCAATAAAATGACACGATCAATATGCTACGTACATAGTTTGGTTCTAGTCCATCACATGATTCTCCTAATGATGTGATCCCGTTATCAAGTGACAACACTTGTCTATGGTCAGGAAACCTTGACCATCTTTGATCAACGAGCTAGTGAACTAGAGGCTTACTAGGGACAATGTTTTGTCTATGTATCCTCACATGTATTTTTGTTTCCAATCAATACAATTATAGCACGGATAATAAACGATTATTATGAACAAAGAAATATAATAATAACTAATTATTATTTCCTCTAGGGCATATTTCCAACAAGGGGGTGGCGGGGCCCCGCCCCGTCAAGTGTGTCGAACCTAACGGTCGTGGGAAAATGTGCGGGACCAGGGCCTCTCGTTGTAGAGCGGCTTGAGTGTCAAAGTGGGCTCCTGTTCAACATGCCTCACGGGCCTTACTCGTAACAAAGCCACTCGGCCACCCTAGTGTCGCCCATGTCTGCACCCAGGGCGTCAAGCCTTTGCCCCGTGAGGAACAACTTTGGTAACTTGTTGCGCCTCACGGCAGCAGGGAAATGTGCAGGACCGGGACCCGCAGACATAGAGTGCTGAAAGGTTCTCCACCCCATCCCACCGACAAAGCAGGAGCTACTCAGGAGGAGCTGCGGAAGGGACCGGCGCAAACCCACGAGCTAAGTACCCCGCAGGACCAGACGGGGGCCATCTGGTTTCGCGTCGAAGCAAGAACGAATTAAAAAAAAGCATACTAATGAAAGGATGATGGGCCTAAGGACTAAGATGCGGCAAGGAACGAGGCCATCAGCCAAGCGTGCAACGGCACAAATGATGCCTCGGGAGGATGGGACCTCCTAAGGGCCCTGCCGCCGTTGCCCCGAAGCGACGGCTGGGTCATCGACGGGCCCTATGCAAGGAAGCCAAGCCGCAACGACTACCAACGAGAAAGCCATCGATTCAAGAGCGAAAGGTAAAAGGGAGAACGGCGAAGGTAACATACGAAATTCTAACGCCCGAAAGGGCAGAATTCATGGTCTAACATTACAAGGGCAGGAAATCCGAAGCTGGGGGGCACCTAGGGGGAGAAGTCGCCGACACCGGGCTCGGCGTCGGAGCCCTCCTCCTCACTTGAGACGGTCACCCGGACGTACCGCTCCAGCAGGGCGTCCACGCACGGGCGCACTTCGTCCCGGAGAAGACGCCGGAACTCAGCGGGCACCGACTCGACGACGCGCTAGAGATCAAGCTGCGGGACGAGGCGGCGCAGGTTGGAGAAGAAGAGCGTCAAGGCAAGGCCCAGAAGCTCGTGCGCGTTGTCCTCCTCCACGCAGGAGACGCCGACCTCCAGCGTCTCCACCACCTTCTGGTAGAAGCCGAGGTAGCCCCCGTCGCTGCTCACCCTTCGCAGAGCCGGGGCATCCCCCACGAATCGGCGTGTCGCGCTGATACGTCCCAAACGTATCTATAATTTCTGCTTGTTCCATGATCTTTTGGATGACATTGTTACATGTTTTGCTACACTTTTATATCATTTTACACATATTTGGACTAACCTACTAACTAAGTTCACCCAGTGCCAGTTTCTATCTGCTTATGTCTTTTTTGCAGGGGCATTTACCCAATTTTCCAAAGCCTGAAAAAATCCAGAAAAATATATAAAAAATCAGCGAAACAGGAGCTTCGGGATCACCGAACGAGGGCCAGGGGCCTCCCAGGCCACCTGCTAGCGCGGCCAGAGCCCAGGCCGCGCCAGGAGGTCTCCTGGGTGGGCCCTACCTCCTTCAGTGCCCTTCTTTGGCCTATATTTCGTGTTCCTCGAAGAAACCCTCGCAGACTTTCTGTAATCGCAAATTTCTCCATCGTTCCACTGTCGCAGCGCTTCCAAGATCGGGAGCATCAGGAGACCTCTTCCCGGCACCCTACTGGAGGGAGGATTGAGCTTCGGGAGCTTCTCCACCGCCATGGATGCTTCCCGGATGTCCCGTGAGTAGTTTCCCTTGGACCATGAGTCCATGACCAGTAGCTATGTGATGTCTTCTCTCCAATCTTGTGCTTCAATGGTTAGTCCTTGTGAGCTTCCCTATATGATCAAGGCATCTATGTAATTCTCTTGCTATTGCTATGCTCGGTTTGCTGGGATCCTATGGATTATGAGATTATGTTCAGATTGTTATGAGTTATATATATTATTATCCTTTTATATTATATTCCTTAGTGATTCTTGCATGTTCTCCGTTGCTTTTTATTGCTTTACCAAGTAGTAGATCGTAACTCCAAGAGGGGGCGTTATGCATGATATTGGGTTTGGGCCCCTAGATGTCTAACTTGAGTGACAGAAACATGAGAATAGGGGATGTTCTTGTTGCCACTAGGGAGAAAACAACGGTGCTGGTGACCACGGTTGCAAGGATTGTTTACCTTACGCATAGTTCGTTAATGCACTTGTCCATTGCTTTGAGTATACACTTTGGGTGGGGCTTGCAACTTAATACTGGAGAGATGTTCTCAATATTTATCTCAAGGTGGATGATTAGTAAGTAGATGTTGATGAATAAACGGTCTACTTGTCTTGGTGTATTTCCCATTACTATTAAACCTCATACTATCAAGGAGCATAATTAGCATTGCGATGCGATCAAAATTCTATCAATTGCCCAACTGTGATTTGTTTACCCTAGCATAGTTGTTTATCGTCTTTTGGGAGAGAGACATCACTAGTGAACATCATGTGACTCCGGTACATATCGCCATCATTGCTTACACCTACACTATTGCCGCTTTATTTACTTTTCCATTGCAATCACTATTACCTTCCAGCTTGTGTTGTGATCCTTTGCAAACTACAAGGCTGGAGAGATTCACAACCTCTTTATACTCGTTGGGAGCAAAGTTATTTGTTGTGTGTGCAGGTCCACATCTTCTGCTAGCGCCAGGGTGGAAGACACCTACTTATTGAGCCTAGGAGTCCTCCTAGTTCGACAAACCTTACAGTCTCTGTGTAAGGGAAATTTGTTGCTGACTACATCTCCACCTTCCACTTGGGGTCCAACAAGGGGTGAGAAGTATATACATCAACTCGTCATCACGCGCCTACCGCCGGCGATGCTCCCAAACTGCTTGGCACGGTGGGACTCCATCATCCGGGCGTACGTCGCCTCGTCCTAGGCGGCCTGAACGGCATCGGCCGCCTCCTGGACGTGTCTCAACAGCGACGCCAACTCCGCCTTGGCCTCTGCTTCTCCCTGGCGGGCGGCATGGAGGGCGGCCTCGGCACTCTCGAGCTGAGCCCGCAGCCCCTCCGCCTACTCCTGAAGCTTGCCGAGCTTGAGCTTCTTGGCTGCGGGCACTCTGGAGAAAAGGGAAGATCAACCACCAAGCGGCGGACGGGACAACAAGGAAAGGATGTGCAGATGAGAGACTTACTCATCAATAATATCCCAGAGGCGATGGGCGTGTGGCGACCCTGAGGGCCCTCTGCTGCTGCTCCCAGGGGTGGACGAGAGCGCGGACTGACCCTTGCGTTTCCCCCTGCCAGGATCGCCTTGTGGGGACGCCATGGAAAATGAAGAAACGAAGGGGAGAATAGGTTTTTTTCTTGACGGAGCAAATGAAGCAAAGAGGAAGCTCAAGATCGCAGTACCTCCCCCTTGCCAGGGGTGGGGTAGATTTATAGGCGAACCGCGGCCACCAAGAATCATGGGAGCGCGGGCGTTGCACGCCCCTCGATTGCCGCGAGGTGGGCCGAAAGGCGCATTGCCGCCCACGTCACCTCACCTGACAACCGAGCAATCACGTCCGTGAGGGCCGCTGGGCGTGGGCCGGCCGCGCCGATGCCATTCAATGAATAACAATGAATGTCGGCACGGTTCTTGGAGATCGTGCCATCGTGGTCTGGCGCGCCGTGGACGGCTCGGGGAGCGAGAGCCTCGCCGCATGGCCGCAGGACGCGTTTGCCGCCTGGCCCGTAGGCAATTAGGGCACGCGACTCTTCAAGCCGCCCTCAAGGCTTTGCCGAGAAGCCAGCCCACGCGTGCCTTAGGGCCGGGAGCTACTGTCGGTGTTCTTGGAATGGGGGTACCGAGACCTGCCTGCGTGCGGCCCAGGGCTGGCCCACTTCATCTAGCAAGCATAATCGGGTGCGGCACCACTCAAGGCATGTTCCTTGAGAGGGGCCAAGCCTCGCGAGGAGGAACAGCATCAAGACCCGCAGGGGGGCTCATCAGGACTCCACCGGAGCGGCGGATATTCCGAGGCGAGACCCGGCCTCATGATTCAAGGATGACGGGGAGGAAGAACACGCGAGAAGCACACACCAGGACGGAGCAGTTTCCCCTTTTGTGCAAAGGGGCCAAGGATGGACCGGGGTTCCCAAGGCATCTTCCAAAGGTTTCCTTTCTAGTGCAACAAGGCCGTCGCCGCTCGCCAGCAGGACAGACGTCATACCTGGACCCGTCCCTGTAGCGCAGGTAGCCACTTTGCAGGCGAAGACTAATTTTGGACACGGGAAGCATGTTGCCCTGTCCCCCTTGAAAATTGGCCATTGTGGGATCCCTTTCGGCCAAAACGATAAGGGAAGAAGACCGGGGCCGCCACTATATATAGAGAGAGTAGGTTACTTCATTAAGGGGGCCGATTCATTCATTCGCCCACTGGGACCACAGAGAGGCCACTCAGCCTTCGGAGGCCCTGGAACACTGTACTAGTTCATCCACCAACCTCCACGAGAGGCAATCCACCAAAGTAGCAGTAGGGTATTACGCTTCTCAGTGGCCCGAACCTGGGTAAATTGTCGTGTTCTATGTCTTCCTCACCATCGGGCGAGTTCTCTGCCATCCTCAGTGAGTAGCGAGTTAGGTGAGGCGAGCCCGTGAGAGATCTTCGTACATGCCCGTGAGTTCGTATCTTTAGGGTTTTACGGAGCCCAAAATCTGACTAAAATGTTAACCTAATCTGTAAAGTCCTATTATTACTTATCAAAATGTTTGTTTCTGGTTTTGGACTAAAAATGTATTTTTAAAGTCTATTTAACAGAATTTAAAAATACTTGATCTAGGTTTAAAATAAATCGATGCATAAAAGTTGTTATAAAAAATTTAATAACAGCACTGTTAAATACTACATAATTTTACAAGAATTATGGTGGAAATATATTTGAGTTTGGATAAATATTTAATCCTGTGGATTTATTTTTCTAAAAGAGGAATAAAAATAAGAGGGAAAAATACAGCTGAGTGGCCTGGCTCGGCTAGTGGCTGGGCCAACCAACTAGCCAACTAGCGAGCTAGCCAGCTAGCCCAGGCGCGCGCGCCATCAGGTTTAAACTTGACACGCGGGGCCCGGTAGCCAGTGACTGCGGGGAGGGAGAGAGAGATGAGATAGCCACCGACAGGTGGCGTCCCCCTGTCGGGGTCATCTTCTACCTCAGGACAAAGAGGAGGGGGGCTCACTGGCGGTAGCTTCGAGGCTCTTGAGGTCTGGCGAGTCCGTGAACGGACTCGTGGCTCCTCTGCCTACCTCATGATGGTCGAAGGATCGACGAAGATGGCATATGTCGCTGGCGATGATGAACCCGCAGCGGCAACCCTTTCAGGAAGGTGTCGGAACTGGTGCTATGGGAAGGGAAATGGACGTGGGAGTGGTGGACAAGGTTCAGGAGGTCCCTGTGGTCACGGCGGGAGGAGAAATGAGCTTGAGAGTGTGCATGTAGCCCGAGATCGATGGAGCTCCGACTTGGCGGTGCTTCGGTCAATCTCGAGTACCGGGGCTCTCTTAGCTCGAATGAGGCATGGGAGTGGTCGATTGGTGGTAGGAGGGAGAGGTTTGGGATGCTAGAAGAGTCGGGTGTGACCTATTTATAGGCTAGTGGCGAGGCATCGAGCGGGGGAGTGCCACTAGTTTTCTTGCGACTGCAAGAGGGGGAGAGAGGGCTCGGGCGTGAAACCGTGGTTTGCGGAAGTGGTTTGGGACTGGACGGCATCTCCAAGAGGATCGGGGGTAGCTTCTTGGCACGTCGAGGAGGCGAGGTCCATCTGGACGCTTCGGCCACGAGCGGGCACGCGTTGCGAGTGGCAGAGGAGAGGGGGAGAGGAGGGGCCCGACGCTGCCTGGATGCGGTTGTTGGCGCAGTCAAAGGGGTGCATCAGGGGAGGCGAGAACCGGTCGGAGTTGGTCCCCTGGGCCGCGGGTGCACTCTCTAGCGCAGAGCACAGTTTTGGCATGCCACGGCATGATGGCGCTCTCTAGCGTGTCTTGGCCGTGTCTAACATGTCTGGGAGATGGGGTAGATGCTCTTTGGGCTCTAGGAACCGGGGAGGATCAAGCTAGCCAAATAGAGAGGGTCAAAGTGCTTCTGCCACCCTTGGTCCAAGAGCTAAAATGAAGGTTTTGGCCTCCTCTCTTTGAACCAGAGCTGGGCGTCTCGTCTGCAGTTGAGGAGAGGCACAGGCCGCGTGTGACATGAATTTGGAATGAAGGGAGTGAGTGTGGTGGTTGCTAGATGTTGTTTTACAATCCTGGCAGAAGGTGTTTGATGGGTGTTTGGGGTAGCTAACTTCCTCCAAATGCAGTGAAAGTTCACAGGATTTGGCTTCGGGTATAATTAGGACGCTCTACCAAATTTGAGCTCCATTGGACAAGGTTGAGAATGTAAACTTGAAAATACCCTCAAATGGGTTGACCTGCATTTTTGTGAGAAGATGTGAGTAAATCAATTCCCACAAATCCAATTTTTGGAATGATCCCCTTGTTTGAGGTATTGAGCACTTCTGCAAAGTTTGAGAGCAAATGGACAAACTTCACAATGTATAGTTGGTACAACTTGATTCTGGACAAACAGGGTTTTTGAATTATTTGGTGATTGAAATCACCTTGGATGGAGGTGAAACTTGGCATGATCACCAAATATAGCATGTGGGACACGCTAGAATTTTCTAGGAATTTATTGAGAATGTGTCCGGAAATATTTCAAAAGATTAAATCATACAGAATTGGCTTTCAAAGTTTTGCTCAATTATTTTGAGCAGGACTAGGGGTTGAAACGCTTATGTATGGAACATATATGTCTTCTGAGTATTCCCAAATTATCTCAGATTTTTCTAAGGTTGAAAAATAATTGTTCACCTAGACATACCATTTCTGACCTTAGAAAGGGACATATAAATAAAATAGAAAAATATTTTTTTAAAATAATTATTTAATGGTTTGAAGACTTATAATCACATCATAATCAAAATACAATCTTTGGTTGATGGCACACCTTGTATTCAAGGACTTGCAGTGCAATCCCCAAAGCAAGGTTTTGATTTACCAAAATAACTAAAAATGGATTTTTAAGAAAATATTATTTTGGAAACTATTTTTTTAAAGGATCTACTTGCAACACAATACAACAATGACAAACAAGGCATACATGGCATTCACTCAAAAAAATTTAATTTAACCCAAATCTTGAAAGAGAGGCAAAGTGAGGTGAAAACAGGGTGTGATAGAGCGGCTCGTGCAAGGCGTTGCTGCTTGCGGGGCTCGCATCACGAAGCCCTTGAGGGAAGTCCCGTAGAGAAAATGCATTGTCCCGAACAGTACGCACTTTCCCGTTTGCATTTGGGCATTACACGAGAAGTATGGGCCCCAAGGGCCTTGGTGAGGTGACATGCATGTGGGCGTGCCTTCAAGCTAGAACCCAGTTCTCTAGGTTCCCAGCACCGACAGGGCAGACCGAGGCAGAGGCATCGTGCCCAGCCCCCGTGAGAGCGAGGCCCAGGGTAAACCTAGCATGTGCGTGCAGTAGGGGGGAAACCTGCGGATGTCGAACCGAGGGATTTCCACCCTAAGGTGGCACGACCCCAAGGGGCATTCTTCGTTGTCTTCTCGCGAGCGCGATGCATGGGGCTTCCACTAGGCATGGGCATGCTAATAAAATATAAAAGAAACGAAACCCCATGAAAACCAGAAGACCAAGATCTTCATTAAAACCTGAGACAAACTTGTTTACAAGCCCAAAAGGGGAGATGCGGCTACCATGTCCAGCATAGATCAGCCTGGTGAGCTTGTTTAGAAGTCAAAAAAGAAGGGAAGAAAACCGGCTGCGTATCCAGCATGGGTCAACCTAGAAAGAAATATAGGTGCCGCGTCCAGCACGGGTCAGCCTAAAAGAAGTGTGACTGCCGTGTCCAGCACGGGTGAACCTGGGGTTAGTTGCTGCCTGCGGGACATCTTGTTTGATCGTTCCCCAAGCATGATGCATGGCTCTTCCACTTGGGCATGGGCATAGTCACGGTTCGACAGTCATTCCGCCAGCACATAACATAGGGACTTCCACTTGTGCGTGGGCGGGAGACCTCCACCGAGTCCATGATGTGGCTCATCATGGGCTTCCACTTAGGAGGCTCCGGGCGTATACTGCCCACTCATTCTTACGTGAGAGTGTCACAGGTAGAACTTTCGGATGTGCTAAATGTTCGAGGCATTTGATACCGGGCTTGGAGACATGGGCGCTCCTGGAGGGTCCCTACCACCCTCCCTCTCAAGGCGCGCGGCGCTAGGCCTGAAGACATGGGTGCTCCTAAAGAGGATCTTCCACCCTTCGTCTGTCCACAACGGTTCTATAAGGGGCGTGACACTAAGGACCTTTGCTAGATAACTAGTGTAGGCGGCCACCCCGTGAGCCAGAGCTCGGAAATTTGATTTCACGGTGATGCAAGGACAATTCCTGACACAGACGTCGTGTCTAACCCCCACCATGGAACCATCACACGGAGGTTGCGGGGGTGCGCCACCCCCCGCCAGCAGCGAGACACCAGAGCTTAAAGTTTAGACAAATGACACCATCTCAAGTGAAGGTTAATCGAGTTCGTTACATATCTAGAAAACGCATGCTCGAAGCGATGCAAAATACAGGGAATTGATTGATCCGTAAAACTCAAAAATTCATTGGGCGCCATGATGCCGCGGGAGCGTCGGGTCATTTGACGATCTCTACCGCGGAGGCCTACCCCTCGGGTGGTGGGCGGGTGGCCCCTAAGGCTTTGAGGGCCCACGACATCCCAACAGTTCGTGCGGTATGTGCAGCCCGTAACTCTTGCAGCTTGCCTATCTCCTGAGCGGTGAACTCCTATAGCCTTAACGCTTGGCGCCACACTCCCAGCCCCTGGGGCGCACGCCAGGGCGCGCCCCAACATGGTCCCCGTGTTGGAAATATGCCCTAGAGGCAATAATAAATTATTTATTATTATGTTTCCTTGTTCATGATAATCGTTTATTACCCATGCTAGAATTGTATTGATTGGAAACTCAAATACATGTGTGGATACATAGACAACACACTATCCCTAGTAAGCCTCTAGTTGACTAGTTCATTGATCAAAGATGGTCAAGGTATCCTGGCCATAGGCAAGTGTTGTCACTTGATAACGGGATCATATCATTAGGACAATCATGTGATGGACAAGACCCAAATTACAAACGTAGTATATTGATCGTGTCATTTTATTGCTATTGTTTTCTGTGTGTCAAGTATTTGTTCCTATGACCATGAGATCATATAACTCACTGGCACCGGAGGAATACCTTGTGCGTATCAAACGTCACAACGTAACTGGGTGACTATAAAGGTGCTCTACAGGTATCTCCGAAGGTGTCCGTTGAGTTAGTATGGATCAACACTGGGATTTGTCACTCCGTGTGACGGAGAGGTATCTCGGGGGCCACTCGGTAATACAACATCACAGACAAGCCTTGCAAGCAATGTGACTTAGTGTAAGTCAAGGGATGTTGTATTGCGGAACGAGTAAATAGGCTTGCCGGTAACGAGATTGAAATAGGTTTGCGGATACCGACGATCGAATCTCGGGCAAGTAACATACCGAAGGACAAAGGGAATGACATACGGGGTTATATGAATCCTTGACACTGCGGTTCAACCGATAAGATCTTCGGAGAATATATAGGATTCAATATGGGCATCCAGGTCCCGCTATTACATATTGACCGAGGAGTACCTCGGGGCATGTCTACATAGTTCTTGAACCCGCAAGGTCTGCACACTTAAGGTTCGATGATGTTTTAGTATAGTGGAGTTATATGTGTGGTTACCGAATGTTGTTCGGAGTCTCGGATGAGGTCACGGACGTAACTAGGGTTTCCGAAATGGTGCGGAAACGAAGATTGATATATAGGATGGCTTCATTTGGTTACCGGAAGGTTTTCGGGCATTACCGGGAATGATGAATGGGTTCCGAAAGTTCACCGGGAGGGGCAACCCACCCGGGGGAAGCCCAATGGCCCTAGGGGTGGCGCACCAGCCCTTAGTGGGCTGGTGGAACATCCCAAGAGGGCCTAGGCACCATAAAGAAAAAACCAAAGAAAGAAAAAAAGGGGAGGTGGGAAGGAAGAGAAGGACTCCACTTTCCAATCCTATTTTGAGTATGATTGGAGTAGGAATCCTACTCTCCTCCTAGTCGGCGCCCCCTTGGGGACTTGGTCCTCAAGGCAAGCCTCCTCCCCCTCCCTCCTATATATAGTGGTGATTTAGGGCTGATTTGAGACAACTTTTGCCACGTGCAACTCAGATCTAGACACCATAGTTCTTCCTCTAGATCATATTTCTAGGGAACTCGGGCGGAGCCCTGCAGGAGTAGATCGTCACCACCACCGGAGCATCGTCACACTGTTGGAGAACTCATCTACTTATCCATCTTGCTTGCTGGATCCAGAAGGCCGAGATCATCATCGAGTTGTACGTGTGTTGAACGCGGAGGTGTCATCCGTTCGGCACTAGATCAGAACGGATCGTGAGACAAATCGGAAGACGGTTCATGCAACGGATCGCGAGACGGTTCGTGGGACGGATTGTGGGACGGATCGTGGGACGGATCGTGGGATGGTTCATGGGCCGGTTCGAGGGACGTGAAGACGTTCCACTACATCAACCGCATTTCTTAACGCTTCCTGCTGTGCGATCTACAAGGGTACGTAGATGCAAATCTCCTCTCGTAGATGGACATCACCATGATAGGTCTTCGTGTGCATAGGAAAATTTTTGTTTCCCATGCAACGTTCCCCATCAGTGGAAGCATGAGCTAGGTTCATGCGTAGATGTGATCTCGAGTAGAACACAAAGGGTTTTGTGGGCGTTGATGTTTGATTTGCTGCCCTCCTTAGTCTTTTCTCGATTCAGCGGTATTGTTGGATTGAAGCGGTCCGGACCGACATTATTCGTACGCTTACGAAACACTGGTTTCATCGATTGACATGCAACCTCGTTGCATAAAGATGACTGGTGGGTATCGGCTTCTTCAACTTTAGTTGAATTGCTTTTGACCGAGGCGATCCTTGGAGAGGTTAAATAGCAATTTGCACATCTCCGTTGTGGTTTTTGCGTAAGTAAGATGCAATCATACTAGATACCCATAGCAGCCACGTAAAACATGCAACAACAAATTAGAGGACGTCTAACTTATTTTTGCAGGGTATGCTTGTGATATGATATGGCCAATGACGTGATGAGATATATTGGATGTATGAGATGATTATGTTTTAATAGTTAATATCGACTTGCACATTTATGGCATGGCAACCGGAAGGAGCCATAGGGTTGTCCTTAAACTAACGTTTGTGTTTGTAGATGCGTTTACTATATTGCTAGGACGTAGCTTTAGTAGTAATAGCATAAGTAGCATGACAACCTCGATGGCGACACGTTGATGGAGATCATGATGATGGAGATCATGGTGTGGCGCCGGTGACAAGAATATCATGTTGGTTCTTTGGTGGTGGAGATCAAGAAGCACATGATCATGGCCATATCATGTCACTTATGAATTGCATGTGATGTTAGTCATTTTATGCACCTTATTTTGCTTAGAACGACGGTAGAATTATGAGGTGATCTCTCACTAAAATTTCAAGACGAAATTGTGTTCTCCCCGACTGTGCACCATTGCTACAGTTCGTCGTTTCGAGACATCACGTGATGATCGGGTATGATAGACTCAACGTTCACATACAACGGGTGCAAAACAGTTGCGGACGTGGAACACTCGAGTTAAGCTTGACGAGCCTAGCATGTGCAGACATGGCCTCGGAACACAAGAGACCGAACTTGAGGTAGTTGATTTGGATCAAGTACCACTCAAATGACTAGAGAGATGTACTTTTTGAGTGGAGTTCTTAAGTAATATGATTAGTTGAACTAATTATCATGAAAATAGTCTAGTGATCTTTGCAAATTATGATTGAGCTTGCACTATAGCTCTGCTGTTTTTTATATGTTCCTAGAGAAAATTTAGTTGAAAGTTGATAGTAGCAACTTTGCGGACTGAGTCCGTAAAACTGAGGATATTCCTCATTGCTGCGCAGAAGGCTTATGTCCTTAATGCACCACTCGGAGTGATGCACCTCGAGCGTCGTCTGTGGATGCTGCAAAATGTGACATACACGTTTTTGATGACTACGTGATAGTTCAGTGTGTAATACTTAATGGCTTAGAAGCAAGGCGCCGAAGACGTTTTGAAACGTCGTGGAACATAAGAGATGTTCTAAGAGATGAAATTGAGATTTCATGCTCGTGCCCTTGTTGAGAGGTATGAGACCTCCGACAAGATTCTTAGTCTACAAAGTAAAGGAGAAAATATCAAATCGTTGAGCATGTTCTCAGATTGTGTGAGTACAACAATTGCTTGAATCAAGTGGGAGTTGATCTTCTAGATGAGATAGTGATGGTTCTAAAAAGTTACTGCCACTAAAGCTACTAGAGATTCGTGATGAACTATAACATATCAAGGATAGATATGATGATCCTTGAGCAATTCGCAATGTTTGACACTGCGAAAGTAGAAATCAAGAAGGAGCATCAATTCTTTATGGTAAGTAAAACCACTAGTTTCGAGAAGGGCAAGGGCTAGAAGGAATACTTCATGAAACGGCAAACGAGTTGCTGCTCTAATGAAGAAACCCAAAAATGAACCCAAACCGGAGACTAAGTGCTTCTGTTATGAGGGGAACGGTCACTGAGTCGGAGCTACCCTAGATACTTGGTAGATAAGAAGGCTGGCAAAGTCGACAGAAGTATATTTGATATACATGATATTGATGTGTACTTTACTAGTACTCCTAGTAGCACGAGGGTATTGAATACGGTTCGGTTGCTAAGTGATTAGTAACTCGGAATGAAAGCTATGGTATAAACGGAGACTAGCTAAAACCAAGGTGACGATACGTGTTGGAAGTGTTTCCAAGGTTGATGTGATCAAACATCGCATGCTCCCTCTATCATCGGTATTGGTGGTAAAACCTAAATAATTTTTATTTGGTGTTTGCGTTGAGAATGAATATGATTGGATTGTGTTTATTGCAATATGATTATTCATTTAAAGATAATAATAGTTATTCTATTTGCTTGAATAAATACCCTCAATGGTTTATTGAATCTCGATTTTATAGTTACACATGTTCATAATACTGGTGCCAAAAGATACAAAGTAATAATAATAGTACCACTTAGTTGTGGCACTGCCACTTGAGTCATGTTGGTATAAAATGCATGAAGAAGCTCCATGCTGATTGATCTTTGTACTCACTCATTTTTGAAATGTTTGAGACATGCAAACCATACATGTTGGTATAAATGCATGAAGAACCTCCATAGAGATGGATCGTTTGGATTCTCTTGATTTTGAATCACTTGAGACATAGAAAATCATACCGCATGGAAGAAGAAAGTGACTTGTTGGAAGCAATGCATTTTGATGTGTGCAGTCCAATGAGTGCTGAGGCACGTAGTGGATATCGTTATGTTCTTACTTCATTGACGATTTGAGTAGATACAGGAGTATTTGCTTGATGAGTCACAAGTCTGAAATATTGAAAAGTTCAACGCTATTTCAGAGTGAAGATCGTCGTGACAAAAGGATAAACTGTCTATGATATGATGAGAGAGATGAATATCTGAGTTACAAGTTTTTGGTACACAGTTAAGACAATGTGGAAATTGTTTTCGCAATTCATGCCACCTAGAACACCATACTGTGATTGTGTGTCCGAACGGCATAGCCATGCCCTATTAGATATGGGGTATACTATGATGTCTCTTATCGAATTACCACTATCATTTATGGGTTATGCACTAGAGACAACCGCATTCACTTGAAATAGGGCATCGTGTATTTCTGTTGAGATGACACAGTATAAACTATGGTTTGGAGAAAACTAAGTTGTCGTTTCTTGAAAGTTTGGAGCTGCGATGCTTATGTCAAAAAGTTTCAGTCTGATAAGCTCGAACCCAAAGCGGATAAATTCATCTTCATAGGATATCCAAAATAGCTGGATACATCTCCTATCTCAGATCCGGAAGCAAAGTGTTTGTTTCTAGAAACGGGTCCTTTCTCGAGGAAAGGTTTCTCTCGAAAGAATTGAGTGGGAGGGTGGTGGAACTTGATGAGGTTAGTGAACCGTCACTTAGGAGGGTGCAGGAAGATGTTCATGTGGCGCCTACACCAATTGAAGTGGAAACTGATGATGGTGATCATTGAGCTTCGGATCAAGTTACTACAAACCTCGTAGGTTGACAAGGTCGCGTACTACTACAGAGTGGTATGGTAACCCAGTCTTGGAGATCATGTTGTTGAACAACAATGAACCTACGAGCTATGGAGAAGCGATGGTGGGCTCGGATTCCGACAAATGGCTGGAGGCCAAGAAATCCGAGAGAGGATTCATGTATGAAAACAAAGTTAGACTTTGGAAGAACTACGTGATGGTCGTAGGACTATTGAGTAAAGATGGATCTTTAAAAGAAAGACAGACGATGATGGTGACTATTCACAATTAAGAAAAGCTCGACTTGTCGCAAAGATGTTTCTGACAAGATCAAAGAGTTGACTATGATGAGACTTCCTCACTCATAACGATGCTAAAAGTCTATTGGAATTATGTTAGTAGTTGCTTCATTATTTATGAAATGTTGCACATAGGATGTCAAAACATTGTTTCCTCGACGGTTTCCTTGAGGAAAGGTTGTATGTGATACAACCAGAAGGTTTTGTCGATCCTAAAGATACTAACAAGTATGCAAGCTCCAGCGATCCTTCAATGGACTGGTGCAAGCATCTCGGAGTTGGAATATACACTTTGATGAGATGATCAAAGATTTTGCGTTTATACAAGGTTTATGAGAAACTTGTATTTCCAAAGAAGTGAGTGGGAGCACTATAGAGTTTCTGATAATTATATGTGGTTGACTTTTTGGTGATCAGAAGTAATGTAGAATTTATGTAAAGCATAAAGGTTGTTTGAAAGGGGGTTTTCAAAGGAAGACATGGATAGAACTACTTGAACATTGAGCATCAAGATCTATGGAGATAGATGAAAATGCTAAACAGAACTTTCAAATAAAATGCATGCCTTGACAAGTTTTTGAAGGAGTTCAATATAGATCAGCAAAGAAGGAGTTCTTGGTTGTGTTGAAGGTGTGAATTTGAGTAAGACTCAAAAGCCCGACCACGGCAGAAGAAAGAGAAAGGATGAAGGTCGTCCCCTATGCCTTAGTAGTAGACTCTACAGTATGCCATGTTGTGTACCGCACCTGATGTGTGCCTTGACACAAGTCTGTTAAGAGGTACAAGAGTGATCCAGGATTGATTCAGTGAACAGCGATCAAAGTTATCCTTAGTGAATAATGGACTAAGGAATTTTTCTCGATTATGCAGGTACTTGAAGGGTTCGTCGTAAAGGGTTACGTCGATGCAAGCTTTGACACTAATCTGAATAACTATGAGTAGTAAAACGGATTCATATAGTAGATTAGATATTTGGAGTATTTTCGAATAGCACATAGTAGTAGCATCTATAAGATGACATAAAGATTTGTAAAGTACACACGGATCTGAAAGTTTTAGAACCGTTGACTAAAACCTCTCTCACGAGCAAAAAGTGATCAGACCCCAGAACTATATGGGTGTTGGATTCGTTGAAATCACATGGTGATGTGAACTAGATTATTGACTCTAGTGCAAGTGGGAGACTATTAGAAATATGCCCTAGAGGCAATAATAAATTATTTATTATTATATTTCCTTGTTCATAATAATCGTTTATTATACATGCTAGAATTGTATTGATTGGAAACTCAAATACATGTGTGGATACATAGACAACACACTGTCCCTAGTAAGCCTCTAGTTGACTAGTTCGTTGATCAAAGATGGTCAAGGTTTCCTGGCCATAGGCAAGTGTTGTCACTTGATAATGGGATCACATCATTAGGAGAATCATGTGATGGACAAGACCCAAATTATATACGTAGCATATTGATCGTGTCATTTTATTGCTATTGTTTTGTGTGTGTCAAGTATTTGTTCCTATGACCATGAGATCATATAACTCACTGGCGCCGGAGGAATAACTTGTGTACATCAAACATCGCAACGTAAATGGGTGACTATAAATGTGCTCTACATGTATCTACGAAGGTGTTCGTTGAGTTAGTATGGATCAAGACTGGGATTTGTCACTCCGTGTGACGGAGAGGTATCTCGGTGCTCACTCAGTAATACAACATCACACGCAAGCCTTGCAAGCAATGTGACTAAGTGTAAGTCACGGGATCTTGTATTGCAGAACGAGTAAAGAGACTTGCCGGTAACGAGATTGAAATAGTTATGCGGATACCGACGATCGAATCTCGGGCAAGTAACATACCGAAGGACAAAGGGCATGACATACGGGATTATATGAATCCTTGACGCTGAGGTTCAACCGATAAGATCTTTGTAGAATATATAGGATCCAATATGGGCATCTAGGTCCCGCTATTGGATATTGACCGAGGAGTACCTCGGGGCATGTCTACATAGTTCTCGAACCCGCAGGGTCTGCACACTTAAGGTTTGATGATGTTTTAGCATAGTTGAGTTATATGTGTGGTTACCGAATGTTGTTTGGAGTCCCCGATGAGATCATGGATGTCACGAGGGTTTCCGGAATGGTCTGGAAACGAAGATTGATATATAGGATGGCTTCATTTTGTTACCGGAAGGTTTTCGGGCATTACCGGGAATGTACCGGGAGTGACGAATGGGTTCCGAAAGTTCACCGGAAGGGGGGCAACCCACCCGGGGGAAGCCCAATGTCCCTAGGGATGGTGCACCAGCCCTTAGTGGGCTGGTGGGACAGCCCAAGAGGGCCTAGGCGCCATAAAGAGAAAACGAAAGAAACATAAAAAAGGGGAGGTGGGAAGGAAGAGAAGGACTCCACTTTCCAATCCTATTTTGAGTAGGATTGGAGTAGGAATCCTACTCTCCTCCTGGCGAGCGCCCCCTTGGGGACTTGGTCCTCAAGGCAGGTCTCCTCCCCCTCCCTCCTATATATAGTGGTGATTTAGGGCTGATTTGAGACAACTTTTGACACGTGCAACTCAGATCTAGACACCATAGTTCTTCCTCTAGATCGTATTTCTGCAGAGCTCAGGTGGAGCCCTGCAGGAGTAGATCGTCACCACCACCGGAGCACCGTCACGCTTCTAGAGAACTCATCTACTTCTCTGTCTTGCTTGCAGGATCAAGAAGGCCGAGATAATCGTCGAGTTGTACGTGTGCTGAACGCGGAGGTGTCGTCCATTCGGCACTAGATCGGAACGGATCGTGAGACGGATCGCAAGACGGTTCGTGCAACGGATCGCGACACGGTTCGTGGGACGGATCGCGGGACGGTACGTGGGACGGTTCGTGGGGCTGTTCGAGGGACGTGAAGACGTTCCGCTACATCAACCACGTTTCTTAACGCTTCCTATTGTGCGATCTACAAGGGTACGTAGATCCAAATCTCCTCTCAAAGTTGGACATCACCATGATAGGTCTTCGTGTGCGTAGGAAAACTTTTGTTTCCCATGCAACATTCTCCATCACCCCGAGCAACCCCCTCGTCCTACCGACCAAGCCTGGTGTTGTGGAACGTTGCATGGGAAACAAAAAATTTCCTACGCACACGAAGACCTATCATGGAGATGTCCTTCTACGAGAGGAGAGTAGATCTACGTACCCTTGTAGATCGCTCAGCAGGAAGCGTCAAGAAATGCGGTTGATGTAGTGGTACAGATTCGTGATTCAAATCACCATCGTCCCACGATCCGTCCCACGAACGGTTCCGGTCTAGCGCCGAACAGAAAGCACCTCCGCGTTCAGCACACGTACAGCTCGATGACGATCTCGGCCTTCTTGATCCAGCAAGCAAGATTGAGAAGTAGATGAGTTCCTCGGCAGGGTGACGTCGCTCCGGTGGTGGTGATCATCTACTCCTGCAGGGCTCCGCCCGAGCTCCGCAGAAATCCCATCTAGAGGTAAAACTATGTGGAATAGGCTAGAGTTGCACGTGGCAAAGTTGTGTCTCAAAAAGCCCTAAACCACCAATATATATAGCAAGAGGGGAGGGGCTAGCCTTGAGGCACAAGGTCCCCTAGGGTGCGCCGGCCGCCAAGGAGGAGGAGGACTCGACCTCCAATTCGGTTTGGGAAGGAGGAGTCCTCCTCTTGCTTCCCACCTCCCTCTTCCCTTTTTTTCTTCCTTTCCTTCGGTATTTTTACATGTGGCGCCATAGCCCTCTTGGGATGACTCCACCAGCCCACTAAGGACTTGGTGAGCCACCCTAGGGCCTTGGTCTCACTCCCGGGTGGGTGGGCCCCTGCCGGCAAACACCCGGAACACATTCGTCACTCCCGGTACACTGTTGGTAATGCCCGAAACTTTCCGGTAACCAAATGAAACCATCCTATATATCAATCTTCGTCTCCGGACCATTACGGAAACCCACGTGACGTCCGTGATCTCATTCCGGACTCCGAACAATATTCGGTAACCACACATATAACTCAACTATACTAAAACATCGTCGAACCTTAAGTGTGCAATCCTTGCGGGTTCGAGAACTATGTAGACATGACCCGAGACACTCCTCGGTAAATATCCAATAGAGGGACCTGGATGCCCATATTGGATCCTACATATTCTCCGAAGTTCTTATCGGTTGAACCTCAATGCCAAGGATTCATATAATCCCGTATGTCATTCCCTTTGTCCTTCGGTATGTTACTTGCCCGAGATTCGATCGTCGGTATCCGCATACCTATTTCAATCTCATTACCGGCAAGTCTCTTTACTTGTTTCGTAATACAAGATCCCGTGACTTACACTTAGTCACATTGCTTGCAGGGCTTGTGTGTGATGTTGTAGTACCGAGTGGGCCCCAAGATACCTCTCCATCAAATGGAGTGACAAATCCCAGTCTTGATACATACTAACTCAACGGACACCTTCGGAGATACCTGTAGAGCACCTTTATAGTCACCCAGTTACGTTGCGAAGTTTGATACACATAAGGTATTCCTCCGGTGCTAGTGAGTTATATGATCTCATGGTCATAGGAATAAATACTTGACACGCAGAAAACAATAGCTATAAAATGACACGGTCAATATGCTACGTTCCTAGTTTGGGTCTAGTCCATCACATGATTCTCCTAATGATGTGATCCAGTTATCAAGTGACAACACTTGTACATAGCCAGAAAACCTTGACTATCCTTGATCAACTGGCAAGCCAACTAGAGGCTTGCTAGGGATATTGTTTTTTCTAAGTATCCACACATGTATCTATGTTTTCATTCAATACAATTATAGCATGGATAATAAACGATTATCTTGTAACAGGAAATATAATAATAACTATTTATCATTGCCTCTAGGGCATATTTCTAACACCAGGCGTCTTCCAGGTGGGAGCCGCCGGGCCTCGCCTGACGTGGGCGCCGAATGTGGCATCCTACACTGGAGGGAGGCGCGTGCCGGTTGGACACTCGAGGCTCATGGTACCGGCGCCTATTGTGGCACCATTTGCCCTGGCGGGGTCGGGGCCGGGCAGCAACGGCCGGTGTTGTGAGGGTTGTTACTGAGGTCGTCCCTTCCGCTGACGTCGCGGCCACCGTCGCGCCCAGGAGTGGGGGTGCGGTCACGGCGCCGGGTGGCGCGCTTACTACAAGAAGTCCTGATTACCTAGCATCCTCTATGTTGTGAGTGTGTGCATTGTGGTGAGCGCAGAACATCCCACCGACTCTTTCGGGTGCGTCGCAACAGGGCCCCGGCGGTAGCGCAAAGAAGGTTACCGGGACCTGGAGGAGGACGAGTACGGCGCGAGGTGGGCCCTACTCAGGTCCCTCGGGCTGCGGACGAGCGATTCACTGTGGGGCGGTGGAGGCGGCTCGCTAGCCAAGACCCCACTTCTGGCGCCGTGGGCTGAAGCAGGACGTAGGGCGCGAGGGCCCTCGCAGCAACGGTGACAAGCTAGGCGATGTGGTCCACCGAGGCGTCATATCCTCCATACGTTGGGCGGTAGCAGAGTAGTTTGCTTGCCCTGAGCTATGCATCTTGCATGTTCAGGTCTACCACATGGACACAGGCTGAGGAGGATGTCACGGGGGGCGCGGCCAAGCGGGCGGCTTGCCGCACCGGGGGTCGTGGGGAGCCCTGTTGCTCACGGGCGGCACGGATGACGACGGTGGTGGCCGTGATGTTGGTCGGTCAGTGACAGCCGTCCGGCACCGAGAGCTCGGGGCGCGCGCGACGAGCTTCACCCATGGGGTCTGTGAAGCTGGAGATGAAACTGGAGGTGGAGGACAGTTGCGCCCCCTACCAAGCACGCGAAATGTCAGAATGAGGGCTCCAATGACCGAGAAAGGGTCGGACACTAGGTGTGATCGTTCTCCTACCATGTTCTGCCTCTCATCCTTATAGCTACTCCCCGACGGCTCGAACTAAGGAAGATGAACTATAACACATGCATAGTTTACCCAGGTTCAGGCCACCTTACGGTGTAAAACCCTACTCCTGCTTGTATGGATTGCTTGTGGGCGAGGGAGCGAGTACAAGGTGGGTTCTTCCCCTAATGGGGACAGTGCATCCCTTGCTACGAAAGTCGGACCCCCCTTTTATACAAGCATTGGTCCTCTTCCCACCCCCCAAACATACACTCTGCGGGAAGGGTTGCCAGAACGGCCATTTTGAAAGGGGACAGAACTGCAGCCCATCCTGACAAAGGTGGTCTTTGCTTGCCAAAGCTCTTCGTCGTGATGCACTGGTGGGCTCGGGGGTGACCTCCGTCGTGCCGAGCCCCCAGCATTGGTCCTCTTGCACTAAATGGGATGTCTTTGGGGTTTTCTTCGGGCGCCCGCCAGCTCGCCACGCTCCCTTAGCATGAAAGTGGAAAGCCTCTCTGTCTGTGCCCGCTGGCACCGCTCCTGCTCCACCTATGCAGCCTGCATCACCCATGTGAAGATGCAGGGTCACGAGACCCTGCCTGGTCGCCCTTGATGAGACCGCCCAACAAGGGCCTCAGCGGTGGCCTCGGGGCGTGTCCTTGTAGCGAGCAGCCTCATGCAGTCCTTGACAATGATCCTCTGGCACTTGTCTCGCGAGGGGAGGGCCCTCGTGAGGATCTTTCTTGCTAGGCCTGTCGCTAGGCTGAATCAGGCCTCTGTAGCGTGTTGCTCCTTGGGCCAGAGGCCGACGGGCCTGGGTATCCCCGGTTCCAGGGGCCCGACACTATCAATCTATCTATCTCTCTCTCTCTATTCTATCTGGAGTGCTGAAGAATTCTGAGAAGATTCATGTTTTCATTCAAAATCATTTCACCTATTTTGAGGGTCTCACCTCATCAAGTTCTTAATCTGTACCGGTGCAATCTCTCCTACCTAAGCAATCGTTTCAACGGTGGTTTCTATTGAGTGGGACCATAAACCATAGGTTTTTTCCCAGGATCTTACTTGGCTCTTCTAATCTTTTCCGGAGATCTCAAGTTCATTTCAAATAAGGCGTAAGAATGGATTCCATCAGTCATATTCCTTCTCCAAGACCGCTTTGAATCATTTTCATCATTGCCTCAACCTTTCTTTCTTCACCTGTGTGCCTCAGTAATTCATGGTGTTGTTCCTCGTCATCCTTCTCAATTTGAAAGACCAAAGGAGAGTGTCGCTTAAATCTTTATTTGTTCTCATGAATGTTCGTGTTTCTAGCCTGTTGCTATCCTTTCAAATTGTTCTCAATCATGAGAAATTCTTTTCTTATCTATCTGGAGCATTTCAGAGTTGTTTTGATTTCTCGATCCTCCAAAGGCCACCATTCAGAAGAATTCTTCATTCTCAGCTTTTTCCTTTCATTCTCAAAAAAATTTCAATTGTTGTCTCATCATTCGTATATAAATTATTCTGGGACTTTTGTCACAGCCCAAATTTACTTTGCTTGTCAAGCATTCATGCATGCATATTTAGTTTCTTTTGAATTTGAAATGGGGCAGTGATCAAGCCTCAGGAACCAAAATTTTGTGAAATAGGCAATATAAAAACTGCTTCAAATAGATCCAAGAAAATGTCCATGGTTTTCCAATAAATTATTGGCATGATATAAAAATGTCAACCAATATTTTTGGATCACAGAAATATTTTATTTTGGACTGCTGATTTAATCAAACAATTATTTCCAATGGAATTATATTTGCTATATATAAAATATAGTTTCTCAAATTCTGAAACTATTATGTGGCATTGGACAATTATATTTATGCCATATAAAAATATTATCAGGATTTTACAAAATGATTTGAATTTATTTTCAAATCCAAACAAATGTCCGAAAAGAAATAAAAGAAACAAAAAAACAGAAGCTTACCTCGGCCTCCGTGGAGCAGAAGCCAGCCCAGCCCAAAGGGGCAGGCTCGTCTTCTACCTGTTCGAGTAGGCAGAGGCGAAGCCGAGAACGGCGAGCGCCGCGCCAGCTCCTGCTTCACGCTCGCACGCTCCCCTCGCCTCCATCGCGCCAGCAAGACCCCTCTCTCCATTATCTCCTCCTCCTCCTCCTCTCTCCATTTCCCCTGTTTTCTCTCCTCCTTCTCGCTGCCATTGCCGAGCTCGGGCTCGAGGTCACCGTCGCCCCTCCGGCCACCGCGTCGCCTCCTCGAGCAGCCTGTCGTCTCCGCCACTACGAGAAGCTCCTCCATGCCAAAGGAATCGAGCCGCAGCCCCCTGAAGCACCGCCGCCATCGTCGTTTTCAACCTCCGGTCGCCGGAGCTCGTCATCGTGATTCGCCAGCTAGAGAGCCTCCCCGAGCTCGCCGTTGGCCCCAACCTCCTCGTGGTGAGCCATCGTTTCCATTCCCCCTCTCCCCGTGGCCTGTCCCTCGCCAGAGCCGTCACCCACTTGCTGACTGAGCGCCGCTACCGCTAGATCTCACCGTCGGCGATGCTCCGATCCACCCCAGCCCCTAAGATGTTTATTTTCGTACTCACGGGTGAGGGGCCGATCCTTTCCGCCTCTCCGCACGTTGGTTGGTCACCAGAGCCACGATTCCGGCGAGCCTCCGTCACCCTGATGGTCGTCGGCATTGACCTCGCCGGCCTGAGCCACTGCCATGTGGGTCTGGCCGGTCAGGGATTAGCTTAGGCACTCATTAGCCCCCCACAAACACTGACACTGGGCCCCAACGTCTCCAAAATAAAGTTAAATTAAACTCTGTTAAGTAGATGTTACACTTAGGTGTGGACTCCACACGTTAGGGTTGACATTGACCAGGTCAGTTGACCTGGTGACGCATGGATGACATCAGCCTGACGCAGTAATTCAATTGTTAGTTTTAAATAATTCCAGAATATTATCCAAACTTTGAAAATTCATAGAAATTAAATTATAACTCGGATGAAAATAATTTATATATGAAAAATTATGAGAAAAATGCAAGGAATCCAATGGTAAAATTTTCATGCATGTTTGAACAAGTTAAACTTGCTGAATAGGACAATTACACAATAGGCATATAAATGCTTATGTTTGGAGTTTGGAAATGATCTATATTGATCAAATAAACCCCAATTAACTTGTGATCACTTGAATTAGATAAAACCAGCATTATGTTAACATGCCATGCTCATGCATCATTGTGAAGCATTTGTCGTGTTTAATTTGTTCTCTATTGATATTGTTGTTAGACCTTGTGAGATGTAGTTAACACCGACATCGAAGAACAGCTCAGTTCTTCTGATCAACAGGCAAGCAAACCCCCTTGAGCATTTCGATACAATCCCACTCTCTCGCTCTTGCTCTCATTTCAATGCATTAGGACATAAAGATTCGATTGCTGCTTATGTTTCGATAGATGAACCCATTCCTTTGCATGACCTTTCTTTGTCACAGTAAATAGTTAAACCAAGCAACCTAGCATACCTGGTAGATGCTTGAACCATGTTGTGCCATTACCCTGATATGCTTGCTATACTTAGAGTAAAGCTAGCCTGGTCATCTGGATGATGAATTGGAATGATCATGTCCTACTGATGAGAGTTAAGTGTGTGAACCTGTTTTGCTAAAGGTAGTGATGAGAGGTCATGTAGGAGTACATGGTGGGTTGTCTCATTGATACCGCACTTAGGACCTGAGATCTTGTGTTAGTGTTCCAAGATTAGATACTACCTCACATTGGGTTCCGGTAACTCGACCCCTCACGGCCAATTAACTACTCTATTCTCAGTCCAGGAGTCGCAGTAGTTCGAAACGTTCATAGGTTGTGGCAGGGCCGGCTAAGTGAATGAACGGTCCAATCGGGACCGGCTTGGGGCCCTACTAACATCGTTTGAGGCCATATTGGAAACCTCGGCCGGACTTCCATTATGTGTTCCAACTCAGATAGGCGATTGCCTTGGGCGTGAGTCATTGTAGGCTAACATCCATGGTCGACTCCCTCGCTGGGCTTCTGCTTGAAGGTTGCCGAGGTACGTGTTTTTTATGTGCACATGGCGATAATGGGAGCATGTTGACGAAGTACACCCCTGCAGGGTAATTATCTATTCGAATAGCCGCGTCCTCGGATATGGACTACTTGGATACTTACATGGCTCATAGATAACTTTAATGGATACTTTAAAATGGTCGAGATAAGTGTGAGTGCTATGGATGGACTTCTCGTAGGATGACGAGAGAGGATCCATGGTAGTGTATTGTTATGGTGGATATGTCGACTCGTGTGCACTCTCTCGTAGGGAGACGAGAGAGGTATAAAACATTGTTGTAGTTTAGGTTAGCCAAGGGTCAAAGCTGGCTTTTCTGCAGTAAACCCCACAACCTCGTTCATTGATACATGATGCATATGTAGTTAGTTCTGATGTAAGTCTTGCTGAGTACCTTCGTACTCACTTTTGCTTATTTTCAGTTTTGCAGAGATAGACGTTGCTCTCTCTACGTTTTCCTGTTCATGTTAACATCGATGGAATAGCTTGGGAACCCAGATAGTGGTCTGGCTCCTATGGTAGGGTTGATGTAGCTCTTTACGCTCTTCCAGACGCTTTTAATAGATGTATGTACTCAGACATGTAACTTCTGCTTGATGCTTGTATGCTCTGAATGTTGGGTCATTTGACCCCTTTGTTTGTAACATTATACTATGTTGGCTCTTCGGAGCCTATTAAATAAATGATGAGTCATAGAGTTATGTTGTGATGTCATTGTTGTATCCACACATATCATGCATATTGTGTGTATGTTTGAAATGCATTGGTATGTGTGGGATTCGACACCTAGTTGTGTGCCTCTAGTAGTACTCCTTACAGAGAAATGCCTCTTTGTGCTTCCTCTTGGTAGCTTGCTACTGCTCCGGACACATTGATTGACCGGCATGTATCCTTCTTAGCTGCTATGTCTGTCCCCTCGGGGAAATGTCATGCGGTGTAATGGAGTCCTTGTAGCTTGCTACGACTCGTCTACACACGTTGTTGACCGACACCTGCTTTGGTGGCATATGTATGCATATCCCTGTACGGATGTACCACTTGGGTTCATAACTAGTCATGTCGACCCGTGTTCTCTGACATATGATTGCTGGTGACATAGTCATATACGTGATCCAAAAGGCTCAAATGGTCCCGGGCAAGGTAAGGTGGCAGTCGTGGGGATTACCGTGTGTGAGACCACAAAGTGATATGATGTGTTACAAGCTAGAATTGGGTGGCTTATGATCGGGGTCCCGACAGCGTTGGTATCAGAGCTTGACTGTCTGTAGGATTACCAAGCCAAACCGGTCGATGTTGAGTCTAGTAACACTATAGTTATATAAGGGAATTGATTATGGAAAGGGAACGTAGATTCTTTTTACTTCTTTCCTCGAGTCACTCTATTCTGAGTCACCCTCTCCTCTTCTACGGGGATTAAGGACTAGGCTTCTTACCTATCTGCCAGGATGACGAGTTACTGAACCATGGACTTATAGGATGGTCGGGTGTCAATTCTATATCCATCCATTTTCTAAGAAGTATTGCATATGTTCTTGCTGCACCTGGAACCCATGATGTTGAGTTGTTATGCCGCCCAAATCTCTTGCAGATTGCCTCATATTTCATGCCGGTACAGCCGTTATGCTGCCCGATTTTTCCTAGGTTTGCGGTGTTTTAGCATTTTTCCTTATTTCTGAACCCTGGTCGTTTGCTTCAGGATGTCGCCAGTAATCCGGAAATCTGCTGGTCGTGGTCAAAACCATGGATATGGTAGGGATAAAGAAGGTCCTCTCGATCCGCCTTTGATGACAGAGGTTATGTTAGAAATTGAGAGGAACAAGCGTGCCACCAACCGTCCATTGGAGCACATTGAGCAGAATACAGACCATCAGCGCAATGAGCTAGTATCCATCAGAGACTTCATCAAATTGAATCTGCCCACCTTCCATCATTCCAATGAGCCACTAGATGCAGATGATTCGCTCTGAAGTATCAACAACAAGTTGCGTTATGCAAACGTGGCTGAAGGAGACAAGGTTACTTATGCCACATATCACCTTGAAGGTTCTGCTAGCCTATGGTGGGAGAACTTTGAGGCCATGCGTCTTGAAGGCCAAGTTACTTCATGGAAGGAGTTCTGTGAAGCTTTTCGTGAGCATCATATTCCGCACGCCCTGACAGATCGGAAGTAAGAGGAGTTTTGCAATTTGTCTCAAGACAAGTTGGATGTGGTTGCTTATAGTTGTGAGTTTGGACGCCTTGCGCATTATGCACCAGAAAAAGTATCCACAAATGCCAAGAAGCAAGCTAGATTCAGGAAAGGTCTTAACCCAAAGCTTCGCAATGATCTTAGTCTACATGAGTTCATCAGTTTCGAGGTTCTTGTGAACAAAGCCATCCAAGCAGAAATAAGCAGAATGACCTACGAGGAATCTCGCAAGCACAACCGTGATGTTGGATCATCTTCAATTTCTATGTCCCAGAAGCGCAGGATATGGATCCCGAATGCAGCTCTTCCTCTGAGATATGTACCAAGGCAATCCTATGTGGCACCTCGTTTGCCGATGCCAAGTGTTCCCCAGAACAACCTCATCAACCAAGTGTTCAACCCAGATCCTTGTCCTATTTATGGAGCATGCTTCAAGTGTAGCCAGCCAGGACACTATTCAAGGGATTGTCTTGTGCGTGGTTATGTTCCACCCCCATCAGGAATGGGCGTTATTCGTTGCAAGCGGCCAACAAAGAAGCTTAATGAAAGGTTAGTTTCTCCAACTCGTGGATGTGTGCACCATGTATCTGCAGAAGAAGCTCAAGATCATGATGATCTCGTGCTTAAGACGCTTCTTGTCAATCCTCATCCAGCTTCAATCCTATTTGACTCAGGAGCATTCCACTCCTTCATCTCTGAACATTATGCCTCCTTGCATAACAATTGCTTTTGAAGATATGCCCATTCCATTAGTAATTCAGGCTCCAGGTTCCAAATGGCAAACTAATGCAGTAAGCCATGGGAACCAAATCCTTGTCGATGGTTTAGTATTCCTTGCTTCTCTCATAGCCCTCAAGACTTCAGATATCAATATCATTTTGGGGATGGACTGGATGACAGCTCATCATGCCAAAATTGCGTGTTTCTCTAGGACTGTTCAGCTTACTCATCCTTCTGGCTAGATAGTCAATGTCTCGTCTGGTATTTCAAAACGCCAGATATATGCCCTCAATGCCAATCCTCTTCCAGACCTTGAAAACATCCCGGTAGTCCGTGACTTCTCGGAAGTCTTTCAAGAGGAACTGTCAGGTGTTCCACCTGACAGAGAAGTAGAGTTTGTCATAGAACGTATTCGAGGAACCGCCCCAATTGCTAGAAGACCCTATAAGATGTCTCCTCAAGAATTAGCTGAGCTTAAGATCCAACTCGATGAATCTTTGAAGAAAGGTTTCATCCGTCCTAGTTCTTCTCCTTGGGCTTGTCCTGTCCTCTTCGTCATGAAGAAGGATGGTACGGATTGGATGGTTGTAGATTATCGACCGGTTAATCTGGTCACGATAAGGAACAAATATCCGCTCCCCGGGATCAACGATCTGTATGATCAGCTTGCTGGATGTGCTGTCTTTTCCAAGATGGATTTGATATTAGGTTACCATCAAATCAAAATTAGGAACGGGGACATTCCTAAGACGTCCTTTGTCACTCGTTATGGCCAATACGAGTACACTGTCATGTCCTTCGGTATAACCAATGCCCCAACCACCTTCTCTCGTTTAATGAATTCAATCTTCATGGAGTACTTGCACAAATTCGTCATGGTTTACCTTGAGGATATTCTAATTTACTCGAAGAACGAAGAAGAACATGCCGAGCATCTTAGGCTGGTATTGATGAAACTTCGAGAGCACTGCCTTTACGCCAAATTCTCTAAATGTGAATTCTGGTTGCCAGAAGTGACGTATCTAGGCCACGTAATTCCTGCGAAGGGTATTGCACTCAATCCCGAGAGAGTTCAGGTCGTTCTTGATTGGACTCCACATGAATTGGTGAAGCAAGTTAGGAGTTTCCTTGGCTTAGAGAGATATTGTCGCTGTTTTGTTGAGAACTTCTCCAAAGTTGCCAAATCTCTAACTGAACTCCTCAAGAAAGTTAAGAAGTTTGAGTGGACCCCAGAGTGTCAGAGTTTTCAGGAGTTGAAAAGACGACTGACTACTACCCTGGTACTTGTGCCCCCTGATTTCACAAAGGACTTTACTATCTACTGTGATGCCTCGCGTCAAGGACTTGGATGCATTCTTATGCAAGATCGTCATGTGATTGCCTATGCATCTCGACAGTCACTTCCACATGAGGAGAATTATCCAACATATGATCTGGAACTTGTTGTTGTAGTTTATGCATTGTTAACCTGGCGACATTACCTTCTGGGTGATCATTGAGAAATATACACTGATCACCAGAGTCTCAAGTATATATTCACCCAACCGGATTTGAATCTCAGGCAAATATGTTAGGTTAAGTTGATCACGGACTACGACTTAGGAATATCTTACACCCCAGGCAAAGCCAATGTCATGGCTGATGCACTGAGTCGTAAATCCTATTGTAACAACCTCATGTTGCTACAAAGTCAACCACTTCTCCATGAGGAATTTCATAAGATTAATCTTCACATTGTTCCTCAAGAATTCCTTTCTACCTTGGTGACGAAACCGACTCTTAAGGATCAGATCATAGAAGCTCAGAAACATGATAGGGGAATTTCTTAGATCAAGAGCAGCGTTGCCAAAGGAGTTGTTGGTCGTTTCTTGGTAAATGATAAAGGTGTTGTATTCTTTGAGAATCGTTTAGTGGTTCCCAAGAAGCAACAACTTCGAGAATTGATCCTCAAGGAAGCGCATGAATCTCCTCTCACGATTCATCATGGTAGTACTAACATGTATCAAGACCTACGCCAGAGGTTCTGGTGGACCCGGATGAAGAGAGAAATCGCTCAATTTATTAGTAATTGTGACGTTTGTCGTCGCATTAAGGTAGAGCATCACAGGCCTGCTGGAAACCTTCAGCCCTTGGCTATTCCCGAGTAGAAATGGGACAAGGTCGGTATGGATTTCATCATTGGCTTTCCAAAGACTAAGTAAGGGAATGATGCCATCTTCCTCGTCATCGATCGTCTTTCGAAAGTTGCTCATTTTCTTCCAGTTCGAGAGAGTATAACTGCTAGTCAGTTAGCAGACCTGTATATTTCTCGAATAGTTTCTCTTCATGGTGTTCCTCTGGAAATCAATTCAGACCGTGGAAGTCTTTTCACCTCTCGTTTTTGGGAAAGTTTCCAAAATGCTATTGGAACTCATCTCTCTTTTAGCACTGCTTATCACCCTCAGTCAAGTGGTCAAGTAGAAAGAGTCAATCAAATTCTCGAGGATATGCTCAGAGCTTGTGTTATCTCATTCCTAATGAACTGGGAGAAATGTCTTCCATTCGCCGAGTTTGCTTATAACAACAGTTTCCAGTCTAGTCTGGGCAAAGCTCCTTTCGAAGTTCTGTATGGATGAAGATGTCGAATGCCATTAAACTGGTCACAAACTGGTGAAAGACAATTCTTTGGACCGGATATGATCCACACTGCAGAAGAGCAAGTTCGCATTATTCGTGAAAATTTGAAAACTTCCCAATCTCGTCAAACAAGCCAATATGACCGTCGTCATAAGGAAGTAAGTTATGAAGTTGACGAGAAGGCTTATCTTCGGGTTTCACCTCTCAAGGGTACCCATCATTTCGGTATCAAAGGCAAATTGGCTCCTCGTTACATTTGTCCTTTCCACATTCTTGCTAAACGAGGAGAAGTTGCCTACCAATTGGAACTGCCCCCTTAGCTTTCCAAAGTTCATGATGTGTTCCACGTTTCTCAACTCAGGCGTTGCTTCAAGGATCCTATCTGCGAAGTGGACCACGAAACGCTTGATCTCCAAGATGACCTTTCATATCGAGAATATCCCGTTCGTATTCTTCATGAAACTGGGCACAGCACTCGACATCGCAACATCAAGTTTCTCAAGGTTCAGTGGTCTGATCATTCCGAGGATAAAGCAAACTGGGAGCGCGAAAATCGTCTTCGGCTTGAGTACCCCGATCTCTTCCCGACTACGCCTAAATCTCGGGACGAGATTCTTGTTTAGTGAGGGTTAGTTGTCACAGCCCAAATTTACTTCGCTTGTCAAGCATTCATGCACGCATATTTAGTTTCTTTTGAATTTGAAATGGGGAAATGATCAAGCGTGAGGAACAAAAATTTGTGAAATAGGCAATATAAAAACTACTTCAAATAGATCCAAGAAAATGTCCGTGGTTTTCCAATAAATTATTGGCATGATATAAAAAAGTCAACCAATATTTTTGGATCACAGAAATATTTTATTTTGGACTTCTAATTTAATCAAACAATTATTTGCAATGGAATTATATTTGCTATATATAAAATATAGTTTCTTAAATTCTCAAACTATTATGTGGCATTGGACAATTATATTTATGCCACATAAAAATATTATCAGGATTTTATAAAATGATTTGAATTTATTTTCAAGTCCAAACAAATGTCAGAAAAAGAAAAAAAAGAAACAAAAAAAAGAACAGAAGCTTACCTGGGCCTCCCTGGAGCAGAAGCCAGCCCAGCCCAAAGGGACAGGCTCGTCTTCTACCTCTGTCAGTAGGCAGAGGCGAAGCCAAGCACGGCCAGCGTCGCGCCACCTCCTGATTCGCGCTGGCAGCCTCCCCTCGCCTCCACCGCGCCAGCAAGACCCCTCTCTCACTTATCTCCTCCTCCTCTCTCCATTTCCCCTATTTTCTATCCTCCTTCTCGTTGTCATTGCCGAGCTCGGGCTCGAGGTCACTGTCACCCCTCCGGCCACCGCATCGCCTCCTCGAGCAGCATGTCGTCTCTGCCACCACGAGCAGCTCCTCCGCGCCGAAGGAATCGAGCCGCAGCCCCCTGAAGCGCTGCCTCCGTCGTCGTTTTCAACCTCCGGTCGCCGGAGCTCGTCGTCGCAATTCGCTGGCTAGAGAGCCTCCCTGAGCTCGCCGTTGGCCCCAACCTCCTTGTGGTGAGCCACCGGTTTCATTCCCCCTCTCCCCGTGGCTTGTCCCTCGCCGTAGCCGTCGCCCCCTTGTTGACCGAGCGCCGCCGCCGCTGGATCTCACCGTCGGCGATGCTCCGGTCCACCCCAGCCCCTCAGATGTTTATTTTCGGACTCGCAGGTGAGGGGCCGGTCCTTTCCGCCCCTCCGCACATCAGTTGGTCACCCGAGCCGCGATTCCCGCAAGCCTCTGTCACCTTGATGGTAGCCGGCGTCGACCTCACCGGTCTGGGCCACTGCCATGTGGGCCTGGCCGGTCAGGGATTAGCTTCGGCACTAATTTGCCCCCCACACACACTAACAGTGGGCCCCAACACCTCCAAATTAGGAATTAAAGTTAAATTAAACTCCGTTAAGTAGATGTAACACTCACGTGTGGACCCCACACGTCAGGGTTGACTTTGACCAGGTCAGTTGACCTCCTCACGCAGTGATGACATCAGCCAATGCAGTAATTCAATTCTTAGTTTCAAATAATTCCAGAATATTATCCAAACTTTGAAAATACATAAAAATTAAATTATAACTCGGATGAAAATAATTTATACATGAAAAATTATGAGAAAAATGCAAGGAATCCAATGGTACCATTTTCATGCATGTTTGAACAAGTTTAACTTGTTGAATAGGACAATTACACAATAGGCATATAAATGCTTATGTTTGGAGTTTGCAAATTATCTATATTGATCAAATAAACCCCAATTAACTTGTGATCACTTGCATTAAATAAAACTAGCATCATGTTAACATGCCATGCTTATGCATCATTGTGAAGCAATTGTCGTGCTTAATTTGTTCTATATTGATCTTGTTGTTAGACCTTGCGAGATGTACTTATGACCGACATCGAAGAACAACTGAGTTCTTCTGATCAACGGGCAAGCAAACCCCCTTGAGCATTCTGATACAATCCCACTCTCTCGCTCTTGCTCTCATTTCAATGCATTAGGACATAAAGATTCAACTACTACTTAGGTTTTGGTAGATGAATCCATTCCTTTGCATGACCTGTCTTCGTCACAATAAATAGCTAAACCAAGCAACCTAGCATACGTGGTAGATGCTTGAACCATGTTGTGCCATTACCCTGATATGCTTGCTATGCTTAGAGTTGAGCTGGTCTGATCATCTGGATGATGAATTGGAATGATCATGTCCTACTGATGAGAGTTAAGTGTGTGAACCTGTTTTGGTAAAGTTAGCGATGAGAGGCCATGTAAGAGTACATGGTGGGTTGTCTCATTGATACCGCACTTAGGACTTGAGATCTTGTGTTAGTGTTTCAAGATTAGATACTACCGCACATTGGGTTCCGGTAACTCGACCCCTCTCGGCTTATTAACTACTCTGTTCGTAGTCCAGGAGTCACAGTAGTTCAAAACGTTCATAGGTTGTGGCACGGCCTGCTAAGTGGATGAACGGTCCAATCGGGACCGACATGGGGCCCTGCTCACATCGTTTGAGGCCATATTGGACACCTCGGCCGGACTTCCATTATGGGTTCCAACTCAGATAGGCGACTGCTTTGGGCGTGAGTCATTGTAGGTTAACGTCCGTGGCTGACTCCCTCGCTGGGCTTCCGCTTGAAGGTTGCTGAGGTGCTTGTTTTTTATGTGCACATGGCGATAAGTGGTGGGAGCATGTGTGATGAAGTACACCCCTGCAGGGTAATTATCTATTCAAATAGCCGTGTCCTCGGATATGGACTACTTGGATACTTACATGGTTCGTAGACTTTAAAATGGTCCAGATAAGTGTGAGTGCTATGGATGGACTTCTCATAGGATGACGAGAGAGGATCCATGGTGGTGTATTGTTGTGGTAGATATGTGGAATCGTGTGCGCTCTCATGTAGGGAGACGAGAGAGGTATAAAACATTGTTGTAGTTTAGGTTAGCCAAGGGTCAAAGATGACTTTTCTGCAGTAAACCCCACAACCCCGTTCATTGATACATGATGCATATGTAGTTAGTTCTGATGTAAGTCTTGCTGAGTAACTTTGTACTCACAGTTGCTTATTTTCATTTTTGCAGAGATAGACATTGTTCTCTCTACATTTTCCTGTTGACGTTAACATTGATGGAATAGCTTGGGAACCCATATAGTGGTCTGGCTCCTATGGTAGGGTCATTGTAGCTTTTCACGCTCTTCCAGCCCCTTTTAATAGATGTCTGTACTCAGACATGTAACTTCCGCTTGATGCTTGTATGCTCTGAATGTTGGGTCATGTGACCCCTCTGTTTGTAACATTATACTATGTTGGCTCTTTTGAGCCTATTAAATAAATGATGAGTCATAGAGTTGTTGTGATGCCATTGTTGTATCTACAGATATCATGCATATTGTGTGTATGTTTGAAATGCATTGGTATGTGTGGGATTCTACACCTAGTTGTGTGCCTCTAGTAGTACTCTTTACAGGGAAATGCCTCTTTGTGCTTCCTCTAGGTAGCTTGCTACTGCTCCGGACACATTGATTGACCAGCATGTATCTTCTTAGCTGCTATGTCTTCCCCTCGGGGAAATGTCACGTGGTGTAAGGCAGTCCTTGTAGCATACTACGACTCGTCTACACACGTTGTTGACCGACACCTGCTTTGCTGGGTTATGTATGCATGTCCCTGTGCGGATATACCACTTGGGTTCATAACTAGTCAAGTCGACCCGGGTTCTCTGACATATGATTGCTGGCGACATAGTCATATACGTGAGCCAAAAGGCGCAAACGGTCCCGGCCAAGGTAAGGTGGCAGTCGTGGGGATTACCGTGCGTGAGGCCACAAAGTGATATGATGTGTTACAAGCTAGAATTGTGTGGCTTAGGATTGGGGTCCCAACAACTTTCTTCAAGTATTCTGCTAGGTGGATCATGGTCTATTCTTTCTCATGCATGTCCATTCATTCGTAGTATCCTTATTCGTTTCAAATTCTTACTGGTGGTTCGTTCAAGACTCTTCAAGTCGGTGCTCTTATCTCTCATCAATTTTTGCAAGAAGAATAAGTGGTATGCCAAATCCATTGATTGCCATCAATTTAACTTGATGAAGGATAAGCATAACACAATTCTTTTCTTGTTTATGTGAGGTCATTTTAATCCTATTCCGTAGTTGTTCAGGATACCAAATTATTGGTGCTAAGTTGTTCATCTTTTGTTTTCCGGAGTTCCTAGTTTTCTCAAGTATCTCGTCGTGAAGCTTCATCTAAATCATGGCAAGCCCTCAATCTTGTTCTTTTTGGAACTTTTGACTAAATTATATCATCATTTTATTCCTTGGGTTCCTCCAAGAGGTTCTTCTAGGTGATTATCAAGGATTTAATTCATACTCAAAGTGTTCTTCAAGATTCTTTTGGTAGTACCTCAAATATTCTTTCTCTTGCATTCCAAAGTGTGATTTTATCTCCATTATCTTTTGAGATGGTGTTATAGCATTCTTGATTCATGAGGATTCTCAAATAGAATTTATCAAGAGTGAGATATTTAAACCCATTTGTCTTCCTTTGAGCTATCCTGGACTGGATTTCAGCTAACACATTTCATAAGTATTGTTGACAATTGTGGTGTTTATCATGATCCAAGTTGTCAAGGTATCCTCTTGGTGAAAGGAAGTTCACATATCTTCTTGCTCCCAAGCAATCTTTGTTTTCTCTTAGTGTCTAGTTCTCACCTCATAATTTTGCGATGTTTTCCATAAGCCCACAACAAGCACAATCTTTTTGTTGTTGATGTTCCAACAACTTCGTTCAATCGTTCTTCATAAAGAATTCTTTTCAATTCAGTTGTGGTAGAAGTTATCGTTTTCTTCTCCGTTCTTTTCTGTCCAAAGATCTAACTTCTATTCTTTTGTTCCAGAGGCATTGTGATGTTGCTCTATTTGAAAAACCATCTTGTGTTATCGAGATCATGTTCTTTACTTGCTTATCCATTTAATTTTAACCAGAGTGTTGTCTTCTCTTTTTCAAATCCTTTCCATCTTATTAAGTTTTGCTTCTATTTCTACCGAAGTGTTGCCCAAATTCTTCTTTCTCATTCCTTGTCTATCTAGTTTCGACCGGAGTGGTTTTGAATTCCTACTTGTTTCTTGTCACATTTCCATCTCCTTGCAACCTCCAAGTTTTGTTGGTTTCACTCGTTTGTCAAAGAAGAAATTAACGTTTACCTCTTCCTTTCTTGTTCCTCTTATCATTCTAAGATCTCGGGTCGTGTTCTCTTGTCAGTGGAGGATAGTTGTAACACGCCAAGACCAATACTCCAAACGCCTTCCCTTTATTTTGAGTTTTGTCACGTGATTTATTTGTTTGTTGCACTCATCATCGCATCATTCGCATTATCCGCATTGCATTAGCACTCCATTATCGTCATTTTTTAAAACTTGCATCCATTCGTAGTTGTCGGTTCTCTCCATTCTTGTCAATGACCGTTTTGTGACCAACCACACACGCACGCGCCCGGAGCATCGTAAAAATATTGTTTTTAAAAGTGCATATACAATATTATTGGAATGGGCCGAAAGTTGCCGTGCGGTCTTATTATATTGTAGGTAGACCGCCACCCAAATTTCGTCGCATTCGGAGTTCGTTCAATACCCCAACTGTTAAACCTATAAAGGCACTATATCTTGTTTAGTCGTCAGACATTTCGGTTTATAGAACGCAATGTTGGGTCATAAATATTCCCTACCATCTCAGCCCAACAACTCTACACAGCCCATCTAGCCCAACCTAGCGTACCCACACTACTAGAGACGTCCGATTGCAATCAAACGGTTCGAATTTGCACAAAAATAAACCAAACACTAGAAAACCTGCCTATTTAAGCATCTCTGCCATGCCATTTTCGGAACCCTAACCCCCACACCTCCTTTTCCATGTGTCCCGAACCCACAGCCACCACCTCTCAGCGTTGTCTTCGTCCTCCAATATCATGGGCCCATGAAGCCCACTTGGAGGCGGGCCTAGACCCGCATCCTAGCCGCCGACCGCAACCAACGCCTCTATGCCCGAGCTCGCTCGCCTCCTCGTCCCCAAGGTATCTTACTCGCCTTGACACCAATCTCCACCGCTGTCTTCAACCTCCGGCCTGGGAGGTCACCATGCCGCTTAGTCGCATTGTCGCCACCCTGCTCGTCCTCCCCATCTCACCTCTTCTTTTCTCTGTGTCAGGGACACCTTATGACCTCGAGCCGGCATGGATAGCGCCCTCAATGGAGATCCCCCCCGTCATAGTTTTGAGTTGCCTCCGCTAAGTCCGTTGAACCAGTGACGATCCCCTCTGACCCTGCACAGGATCCACCTCGTCCTTCCCCCGTCGTCCTCTTCGTCGTCGCCAAGCCATGGCCTCTGCTCGAGCTCCCTGTCTAGAGCGAGCGGCCAAGCATGACGCCAACGTGTGCGAGACCGTCCCCCACCTAGATCTCCTCCCATGGGCTCTCCCTCCTCCTCACCGCCCTGGGTCGTAGCCCGATAGGTGAGCTTGCCATTCCTGCCTAGGCAACGCCCACGGCGTTTTGTATTATCCAGCGCCCGCTCTCTGGTAGCCCAGTTAATCTATATTTATCCCATCTCGTGTTTTTTTCCATGAGGCGAATTTATCTAAATAACCAGGGAATTACATATTTGCAAAAAAAACCTCAAACTTCATGCATTTAATAAATCATAAATAGTGCATCACGCGTAAAAAAAATTATTTGAAAATGTTCACAATTTTACCTAGTTTCACAGTAGCCAACTTTCATCCATGATAAGAATGTTTAAACTTCATGTTCGATTAAATTTGCATAATACCACGTTAAAAATGGTTTATTTCATATCTTAATAACCATAGGTCTGATTGAAATGTTTTGTATAAGTAACATTCCTAAAAGATGCGTAGAATAATATGGTGCACTTTATTTTCCTGTTAAATTAAATATGTTTATGAAAAACATGAACAAATTCATAATATGCATATGAGGTCATTTCAGAAATACTATATGTGGTTTTTGGCCTCATTTAAAATGTCTTGATAGTGTACTTATTCATGCTTCATCTCTTGCAATGGTCAACAACATTTAAAATTGTTAAGTACATAAACGAGACTGGACTAAATAAATTGATCGTTGTGTTTCATCAATATGAAATCATTGCATATTGAGCTTCACTTGATTTGTAGTATTTTATTGTTGTGATTGCCATGCCTCACATATTTAAATGGGACATGCATCATATTTGATTGTGCATCATGTCATGAATATGTTGTGGTGTTTACCATGTCATTTGTTTGTTTCTGGATTGCTTCTTCTCGGTAGAGTTTTGAAACTGATTTAGAGTGTGAGGATTCGTTCGACTACATCCCATTCATCTACTTCATGGATTCGTTCTTCTTTCAAGCGGAATCTCAGGCAAGATGAACATTTCCCTGGATACGACTACTATGATACGACTACTATCGTTGTTATACTAGTTGTCTCGTTTCTATCGGTTTGTCTCGTTCTCTACCACTTATTTGTCAATCCTCCCAACATTGCTCTCAAAAGCCTCTAAACCCTCCATATCATAGCAAACCGTTGTTTGGCTAAGTTACCACTTGCTCATCCCTTCTTATAGTGTTGCTAGTTGAAGTTGCGGGTTGTTCAATGTGACAACATGGATATCTTGGGATATCACGATATTATTGCTATTTAATTTAGTGCACATATATACTTGGCAAAAGGTGGAAGGCTTGGCCTTTTACTCACCATTTTGTTCCACCTTTGACGCCCTATTTACTTGTGTACCGGTGTTATGCTCCATACTGAGCGCTCCTAACATGCTTGGGGTTGTTATGGGGACCCCCTTGATTTTTCGTTTTCGGATAAAACTCTTCTGGCAAGGCCCAGCATTGGTACATCACTTGCCTAACTAATAAACCTACATAGGGAGTAATAAACCCATGGATAATTATTCAACAACCTGAGCCAGTGCTCCTCATGAGTGTTGGTCCAACATGTCAACCACCGATGGCCGCCACACGTAACTATGTGATTGCCCTACCGGAAGTTTGGACAATCCGGTCATGTCCTTAGAACAAGATAAGAGGATCCTATCGGGATCGTCGACACGTCACATGGCCTTGCTGGATTTTTAATACCTTTCATGAATGTCTTGTGCACTAGGATTCCAAGGATACTTTTGGCTATCTAGAGGTTGAGGTTTTCCATGCAGCTTGTAGCTAGTTTGTGCTGGATGAGTTGGAGCACTCCTCTAGGGTTAAATCTTTCTGAGAGTTGTGTCTACGGTTGTGTGGTAACTTGGAAATTTGTTTAACACCCGGTTATAGCAAATTTGAAGTAAACTCAAATAAAATGTGACAACCGTGAGTGTAACTGTAACCATCTCTTCTTGTGAGGTTTGAACCAAGAAGGGGACACAGTGGGGTTATGATTGACTAGTAAGTAGGTGTTTAGGATCGCTTCTTGATCATTACTAGTTCACGTCCGTTTATGCGTAGATCACTCTTTTTATACTCGTAAGTTAGCCACTCAAATAAATGCTTAGTCCTTGCTTCAGCCTCACCACTTAACCATGCCTCACCAACTAAGCTTTGCTAGTCTTGATACCCTGGGAAATTAGATTGTTGAGCCCGTGTGTCTCAAATATTACTACAACAACTGTTGTAGGTACAGCTAATGCGTATTGGGGAACGTTGCATGGGAAACAAAAAAATTCCTACACTCACCAAGATCAATCTTTGGAGAATAACATCTACAAGAGTGGGAGTGCATCTACATACCCTTGTAGATCACTAAGCGGAAGTGTTGAGAAATGCGGTTCATGTAGTGGAACGTCTTTGTGATCCAATCACGATCTCTCCCGCGCTCCGATCACAAACATCCCGATGAAGTGTCGAACGGACGCCACTCTGTGTTCAGCACACGTCCAGCTCGATGGTGCCTCCACCTCCTCGATCCAGTGAGTGATGGTGAAGTTGAGGCTAAGTTCTCCGACAGCACGACGGCGTGCTGGCGGTGGTGGTGGTGCGATCTCGACAGGGCTTCGCCAAGTGTTGCAGCGCTCACGACGGAGGAGAAGTACTACGAGAGAGAGAGAGGGGGAGGCAAGGCCGCACCATGGCCCATGTCATTTCCCTCTCTCTCTCCTCTCATCTATATTAGAGGGAGGGGTGAGGCGGCCAGCCTTAGGGCCGCGCCTAAGAGATGGGGCGGCGGCCAAGGGTAGCTTGGCCCCCAAGTTAGGGTGGTCGGCCCCCTAGGGTTTGCGCCCTACCTACCCCTTTGGCTGCATGGGCCTAGTTGGGAGGGGCTCCTAGCCCACTAGGGGCTGGTGCGCACCCCACTCAGCCCATGTGCCCCCCTCCCCCGAGGCGGGTGGACCCTTTTGGTGGATCTCGGAACCGTTTCAACATTCCATATACAATACCGGTGACACCCGAAACATTTCGGGTTGTCAAATGCAACTTCCCATATATCAATCTTTAACTCTGGACCTTTCCGAAGCTCCTCTTCATGTATGGGATCTCATCCGGGGCTCTGAACAACCTTCGGTCAACAACACAATAACTCAACTATATTTATATCGTCACCGAACATTAAGTGTGCACACCCTGCGGGTTCCAGAACTATGTAGACATGACCGAGACACCTCTACGGTGAATAACCAATACCGGGACCTGGATGCCCATACCGGTTCCCACACATTCTACGAAGATCTATATCGATCGAACTAACAATGTCAAGGATTCAGTTAATCCTGTATGCAGTTCCCTTTGTCCATCGGTATACTACTTGCCCTAGATTTGATCGCTGGTTCTCCATACCTAGTTCAATCTTGTTACCATCAACTCTCTTTATTCGTTCCATAATACAAGATCCCGTGACTAACTCCTTATCCTAATTGCATGAAATCTTACTGTGATGTAGTATTACCGAGTGGATACCTATCTGTACGAAGTGACAAATCCCATTCTTGATCCATGCAAACTCCACAGACACCCTCAGAGATACCTATAGAGCATCTTTATAGCCACCCAGTTACGCTGCGACATTTTATACACACCAGGTATTCCTCCGGTATTAGTGAGTTTCGTGATCTCATGGTCATAGGAACAGATACATTGACATGCACAAAACAATAGTAGTAAACTAGATACGGTCATACACTATGCTTAAGGTTTGGGTCTTGTCCATCACATCATTCTCCTAATGATGTGATCCCGTTATCAAATTACAGCTCATGTATATGGCTAGGAAACCTTATCCATTTTTCATCAACGAGCTTGTCCAGTAGAGGCATACTAGGGACACTTTGTTGTCTATGTACCCACACATGTATTTAAGTATCCAATCAATACAATTATAGCATAGATAATAACCGTTTATCATGAATAAGTAAATATAATAATAACCATTTTATTATTGCCTCTAGGGAATATTTCCAACAGCCTCCCACTTGCACTAGAGTCAATAATCTAGTATTACAAGGTAATGCACCTAACACCCATAGAGCTCTTGTGTTGATCATGTTTTGCCCGTGGAAGATGTTTAGTCAACGGATCTGCAACATTCAGGTCTATATATACTTTGCAAATGTTTATGTCCTCCTCCTCGATATAATCGTGGATGGAATTGAAGCATCACTTTATGTGCATGGTCCTCTTGTGAAACGTTGGTTCCTTGGCTAGAGCAATGGCACCAGTGCTATCACAAAATAGGGTCATTGGATCCAGTGCACTAGGCACAACTCCAAGATCTGTCATGAACTGTTTCATCGAGACACCTTCCTTCGTTGCTTCTGAAGCAGCTATGTCCTCGGTTTCACATATAGAATGAGCTACCATGCTTTGCTTGGAGCTGCACCAGCTTACCGCTCCACCATTTAGAATAAATATGTATCCGGATTGAGACTTAGTGTCATCCAGATCAGTGTCAAAGCTTGCGTCAACGTAATCCTTTACGATGAGCTCTTGATCACCTCCGTAAACGAGAAACATCTCCTTAGTCCTTTTTAGGTACTTAAGGATATTCTTGACCACCGTCCAGAGTTCCACTCCTGGATCTCTTTTAAACCTTCCAGCCATACTTATGGTAAGGTTGACATATGTTCTTGTGCGCAACATTACATACATTATATAGCCTACTTGTGAAGCATAGGGGATGACACTCATCTTTTCCATATCCTCTGTAGTCGTTGGGCATTGAGTCTTACTCAACTTCACACCTTGCAGTACACGCACGATTCCCTTCTTGGACTGATCCATTTTGAAATTCTTCAAAACCTTGTCCAGGTATGTGCTTTGTCAAAGTCCTATTAAGCGTCTCGATCTATCTCTACAGATCTTGATGCCTAATATGTAAGCAGCTTCTCCAATGTCTTTCATTGAAAAACTCTTGTTCAAATATATCTTCACGCTTTCCAAAATTCTATATTGTTTCCAATTAGCAATATGGCATCCACATATGATATCAGAAACTCTATAGAGCTCCCACTCACTTTCTTGTAAATACAAGCTTCTCCATAAACTTATATAAACCCAAACGCGTTGATCACCTCATCAAAGTGAATGTTCCAACTCCAAGATGCCTACACCAGTCCATAAATGGATCACTAGATCTTGCAAACTTTGATATCATTTTCTAGATCAACAAAACCTTCCGATTGTATCATATACAACACTTCCTGAAGGAAGTTGTTAAGGAACGTTGTTTTGACATCCATGTGCAAAATTTCATAATCGGTAAATGCAGCTATTGCTAACATGATTTTGACGGACTTAAGCATCACTATGGGTGAGAAAGTATCATCGTAGTAAAATCCTTGAACTTTTGAAACCCCTTTGCCACAAGTCGAGCTTTATAGACGGTGACATTACCATCCGCGTCTCTCTTCCTCATAAAAATCCATTGGTTCTGAATAGACTTCCGGCCTTCAGGTAATACTTCCAAAGTCCATACTTTGTTTTCATACATGGATCTCATCTCGGATTTCATCGCCTCTAAGCATTTGTTGGAATCTAGGCCCACATCGCTTCTCCATAGCTTGTAGGTTCATTGTTGTCCAACAACATGACCTCCAAGACAGGATTACCGTACCAATCAGGAGCAGTGCATACCCTTGTCAACCTACGAGGTTCGATAGTAGCTTGACCCAAAACTTCATGATAACCATCATTAGCTTCCTCTTCAACTGATGGAGGCGCCACAGGAACATCTTCCTGTGTCGTGCTACTCTCCAGATGAAGTGACGATTCCACAACCTCATCAAGTTCTATCTTCCTCCCACTCTATTCTTTCGAGAGAAACTCTTTCTCGAGAAAGGACCCATTCTTAGCTACAAACACTTTGCCCTCGGATCTGAGATAGGAAGTGTACCCAACAGTTTCCTTCAAGTATCCTATGTAGACGCATTTATCCACTTTGGGTTTGAGCTTATCTGGCTGAAGACTTTTGACATAAGCATGAGAGCCCCAAACTTTAAGAAATGAAAGGTTAGGTTTCTTGTCAAACCATAATTCATATGGCATAGTCTCAACGGATTTAGATGGATCCCTGTTTAAAGTGAATGCATCTGTCTCTAATGCATAACCCCGAAACGATGCTAGCAGATCGGTAAGAGACATCATAGAACGTACCATATCCAATAAAGTATGATTACGATGTTCGGACACACCATTACGTTGTGGTGTTCCAGGCAGCGTGAGTTGTGAAACAACTCCACATTGTCCTAAGTGCATGCCAAATTCATCACTCAGATATTCTCCGCCTCGATCAGATCACATGAATTTAATCTTTTTGTTACGATGATTCTCAACTTCACCCTAAAATTTCTTGAACTTTTGAAATGTCTCAGACTTGTGCTTCATCAAGTAAATATACCCATATCTACTTAAATCATCGGTGAAGGTGAGAAAGTAACGATATCTACCGCGTGCCTTCACGCTCATGGGACCACACACATCAGCATGTATGATTTCCAACAAGTCACTTGCCCATTCCATTGTACCAAAAAACGGGGTTTTAGTCATGTGAAAGCACAATTGCTCCCTAAGGTGGTTTTGGTAACTAATCACAACATATGCATCATTGGACTGATGATCTTATCCAAGAATATTTCACAAAAGTTCAAAGATGCCTTAGCTATAGGATTGTGAGGAGATGCCCCTTGATGCAAGGAAAGAAATAGGATTGGCTCAAACTTCAAGCAAGAAGACTCTACATTTTACATTTGTGAGAAATCGCTTTGAGTCCATAGAAATGACAATACTATTAAAAGGGGATGAGGTATTATGATGAATTGGTTTCTCAAGTGCTTAGAGGTAGCCACCAAAAATACTCAGCCATTCTCCCACAAAATATCTCGGCCCAAAGCTAAACCTGCAAAATTGGTGCCATCAACTATTTCCACTCGTCCCTACCGATTTTACACTTGAAAGATCCTATGCCAAACCCTACCATCTCGGTACCACTAACTTTTAAATGGTTCCATAGATATTCAGGAACCAACTTTGTGTTGAGAAGATTTCAAGAATTGGAATTTCCGATTTTGAAGTCTCACCGAGATTTGGAAACTGGTCCAGGTCATAGTATTGGTACCACCGGGATTCCTATAACGGTCTCACCGAGAATCCAAAAGTTGCCACATTTAGTGAAACTCAGTACCACCAAGATTCATTTCGGTGTCACCGAGTTGGGAAATAATGTTGTAACGGTTGTATTTTGGGGCATGCCCATATATATAACCCTCCACCAACCTGTCATTCATAGAGGAAGCACTCAGAACACACTTACACTTTCCAATTCCATTTTTCTGAAAGAAACCCACCCACTCATGAATTGAGATCAAGAGATTCCATTCAACCATTTGAACCTTGACTTCTAGCCTCCCAAGTTGCTTTCCACAAGATCAATCTCTCCAACCCCTGCCAAATGTGAGATAGAGTGATTGAGTATTGAGGAGACTATCTTTAGAAGCACAAGTGCAACGAGTTCATCGTTCTATCGCATCTATTACCTTTTGGAGGGTGGTGCCTCCTAGATTAGTTAGGTGTCGCATGGGAGCCTCCTACTTCGTGTTGTGGAGTTGAATCAAGATGTTTGAAAGGTCAAGGATATCGCCTACTTCGTGAAGCTCTATCGTGATTGAGGCTAGTCCTGTGTGGACGGAAGCCATGGTGGAATAGACAAGGCCGCTTCTTCATGGACCCCTTGTGGGTGGAGCCCTCCGTGGACTTTCGCAGCCATTACCCTCCATGGGTTGAAGTATCCACTAACACGGACGTACGATAGCGCCATCTATCAGAACAATGCTAGAAATCGCCGTGTCAACCTTTGCGTTTGATCTCCCTACCTTACCCTTTACTTTAAATTTGCATGTCTTACTTTCCTCTGCTATACTCTTAGATGTGCATGTGTATGGTGAACTTGACTAGTCATAATTGTTAAAACTGGCCCACAACTAAAATTGGGAAAAGGCTAAGTTTTTATCTTATCGGGTAGTCTAATCACTGCCCCCCTCTAGACATACTTTCGATCCTACAAGTGCTATACGAGCTTTGGTCTCCATTGCATTGGTTTCATAACCTAGGAGAGTATGGCATCTAGTGAGGGAAATTACCACTGTAGAGGTCCATATTTCGACGGTACTAATTTCGCTAGTTGGAAGCATAAGATGAAAATGCATATTCTTGGTCATGATCCTACCGTTTGGGCTGTTGTTCGTGTTGTTGTGCAAGGTGATTTCTTCGGAGAAGGAAAAGAACTGGACCGTGATGCAACAGCGAAAGAACTCAAGATGTTGCAATTCAATGCTCAAGCATGTGATATCCTGTTCAACAGCATGTGTCCCAAAGAATTCAAAAAAACAGTCGCGTTGAGAATGCAAAGGATATTTGGGCTACTTTTATTGATATGCACGAAGGTACTAACTCTGTTAGGGAATCTAAGTTGGTTGTGCTTCTAAGTCAGCTTGACAAGTGCAAGATGAAGGATGGTGAAGGAGTCGCTGAGATGTATTCTAGGCTAGCTCTCGTCACAAATGAGATTGTCGGCTTAGGAAGTAAACAGATGACCGACAAATTCATCATAAAGAAGATACTAAGAGCCTTGGATGGAAGATACGACACCATGTGCACATTAATCCAAATGATGCCAAACTACAAGGATCTCAAGCCAACTGAAGTCACTGGAAGGATTGTTGCTCATGGAATGTCAATCAAGGACAAAGATGACTTGCAATACAAGTCAAGCGGTGCTTACAAAGCTTCAAGTGATACTCCCGCTACTTCAAGTGACAACGTCGTTACCAATGAAGAGATCAGACTCATGGTCAAAAAATTCAACAAGTTCTACAAGAGTAGAGGTAAAGACAGAAGCTCAATCTCAAGATATGATGAGAAGCGTTCGTCAAGTCGTGACCGGAACTGCTACAACTGTGGAAAGCCCGGACACTATTCCAATGAGTGCTCGGCTCCCCACAAATGAAGACAAGAGTCACCTAGAAGACGAGGCTCAAGAGATGAGTCACCTCGCAGAGAGAGGAGTAGAGAAGATCATTATGAACGAAGACACTCCCGGAAAGGAAAAGAATTGGAGCAGAAGGATAAGTACACCAAGAGCAGTTCCAGAAGAAGACATCAAGTTCATGTTGATGAATGGGTTTCCGGCTCCGAGTCTGACAACCAATCTGAGACAAGCTATCACTCCAACTCCAACTATAGTCAAGTGAAGGTGTTGCCGGTCTTGCACTCGTTTCCTCCAACTCGTATAACTTATTTGACTCACCAACTCAAGGAATTGGAAATGGCTTCATGGCAAAAGGCCCCAAAGTATCATACCCAGAGTACTTTGACTTGGATAGGGATGAGGATGACTTGTTAGGGGAAGATGACTTGCTCTTTATTAAGACTAGTGATAACATCGAAAATGAACTTGAAAATAATCATGCTAGTCAAGAGAAATCGAATTATGATGATGATAAGAAAGAGATTGAACGACTAACTATAGAATTAAACAATCTTAAGTCAGCTCATTAAACTACTCCAGAAGATCATAGAGATCTTCCAAGAACTCATGATAAGCTACGCTTCGAGAAGCCAAATTTAGAGCAAGAGCATGAGTTTCTAAAAGAAATCAATGATGATCTTTGAAAGAAGAGTTCTTCTTATCTAGCCAAATGATTACTCTTGTCTAATTTTGTTCCACAAGTTAAACCAAAGAACACCAGTAACAAAGGCAACAAAGTTTCTTCATCTAGTAACAACAATTCTAAAGCTAGATCAAATGATATTGTTGCTAGTAGCTCTATTGATTCCACTAATGATTCTCTTAGCCAAGTTACACTTGAGCAAGAAAATGATTTATTGAAAGGGATTATAGACAAGGTTGTCTTCAACGGTCTTGCCGGAAGTAAGCAATTCGAGGAAATTGTGCACAAGCAAGGAGGACATCGGAAGAAGAAAGGTGTTGGCTACTTCAATGTCAACAGAGATGTTTGGAAAGAAGGTCCATATCCCATTCCCAAGTTTGCTCCTCAAGAGGAGAAGGATGATCCTACTCCTCTCAAGGCAACAAGATCTCAATATGGCTTTCTACCACAAGACCACATTGGAAAGGGAAAGCTTCAAAAGGAGATTGACTCATTAGAGGAAGAACCCCTAGCCAAGGTCGAGTGGGTTCCAAGGACACTTCTAGCACTACCTCATCTACTGCTACCACAACTCCAAGGATCCCCATCAAGGTGATGTGGGTCCCCAAGAGAAAGAACTAGAAAGTTCTTGAGGGGTGAATCCACCAACGAAATTCACTCTTACTCATTTCGGCAAGAACTATATGTAATCAACTCCAACCATAAGCATTAGTTCAAGGTCGTGTTCAAGAATTCATCCAGTTAACCAGTTAACTTGCCGATTAATCCCTACTCGCAGGGTCACCGAGTAGCCGATTAACTAATAAATCACGTGATTAATGGATTAAATGGACGATTAAGTTGCCGATTAGCCCATTAATCCCCTACTCACCAGCCAACCAAGCAGTTACCAGTTAACGATTTCCTCAACAATGGTTCAAGGAGTCACACATTCCCTCAAAGCTGAGAAAGGTACAAGGTAATTAATGTATCTTTGGACATCACCTTCCATGTATTTCACTCTATTCCATAGATATCCTTGCATTTGTCCCTTTTTCTTTGGGACTAACACATGTAGGTGAGAAGAGTTAGAAACAACAAGGATTGCTCCTAACTCAAGGTTATCTTCATCAACAATGAGCATACACCACTACTACACCTACTTGAAGTCTTCTACGATAAAACCCAAGGTTAGTTTATCACTCTTAGGGGGGATGTCACATCTAGGTGGAGCTTTACTCTAAGACTATAGTATAAGCGTCTCCTAAATGATGTGAACATATTAATGCTTTATGTAAAAGTGGCAACCCCACTTATACTTAATCAATGAGTATGACCTATGATCAAGTATTCTTACTTGTATCCTAAGTCAATATACTCATATATAGATGACTTCGTTATCACCAAAGTGCTTGATAGATGCTAGAATGTTTGTGCATGTTCACCATGTTTTATTTGACATCTTATTGTGTGAGCATGTTGGTATGTATATTTTGCTCATTCAAGGATATCCAATTGTTGTTATTTGGATTTATATTTCTTTTGGCCAATTGGATATACAAGAATTCCTAAGTACCTTTCTCTAGCTATTTATGCATTCTCGTCTCAACTTCCATTCAGGCTTCATCACAAAATTTGAGCAAGCACTTCAGGGACACTCTATGTGAGGAGCACTCGAGGATCCGTCTCGACCACGGCTGAATTCCAAAACCTCCCAAAGTGCATCTCGGTGTGACCAACCTTAAAATCTCGGTCCCACCAAAGCCTAGGGTTGATCAGGTTTTCTCATCTCGGTTCCACCAAATCGTTCTTATAGGCTTCACCGAGTTTCTCTGTCAACTAATAGTTGTGGAACTCGATGGCACCAAAAAATCAATCTCGGTGTCACCAATAGCGAGGAGATATATATATCCAGCGGAACCCGACGATTGAAACTCTTCTTCAAATGTTGTTTGCCACGCCATAGTCCCCTCGACTTCTTCTTGATCCTCCCATGTGCTCTCGCTACCGGAGTACTCGCCGCCGACGAAACCTTCACGACCATCACCGTCGTAGCGGAGCCTCGCCGAGTTAGGGTACGAATCCAATTTCTTTTCGCTCAATTAAATATGATTCTTGCACAAATAGGCACGCACAAATCTGCCCAATTGCTATTAATTCTACCCAAAAGAGAATTCTCATAGTTTAGCAAAATTTTAGGGTTAATAGTCCGCAAAATCGAATCCCGTTGTCACCGATTCATAAAAGTCGGTCTTACCAATTTTGGTTTTAGGATTACTGAGAATGTTCTTGGTGGAACCGAGTTCTCCTTTTTAGTGAAACCGAAAAGGGTGCCAAGATTCTATTAATGAGAACATATGTCTCGGTAGCTCCAAAATTATTGACTCGGTGGAGCCAAAATCCTCTTTTGCTGAATGTTAACACTAAGTTTTTAGAGTTCTAATTTTACATAACTTCTGTAACTTTGTGATGCTCATCCATTACATCTCTTTTATATCTTTTCATATGGTTTGATTGTCTTCTTTTCTACCATCCTGCTTGTCTGCTTGGTCTTGTCAGAATGCGAGGTTCAGAGGATAGTGAGAACAACTTCAGTGAGCTGAGTTGTGAAATGGACTCACACACTAGTCCTGAGAGGACACCTTCTAACCCAGGTACTCCTAGCTCCCATGGCTTGCCCAAGGCAGCTACCAGGTCCAGAAGGAAGATAAATTCTGATGAAGAAGATGTTGACTTCATCCTGAAGGAATCTGCTCCCTAGAAGCAGAAGGAGAAGACCACAGTCAGGAAGACTGTGAGGAAGGAGTATGCCAAACGTGCTGACACTAGAGCTCTAGAAGCTAGGTTTTCAAATAAGCCAGTTTAGAAGAGAGACAGGAAGAGGATTTTCTATGTTGTTGGGAGGCCAATCTCAATGTATTAAGATCCAGCAGAAGGTGTTGATGATGAGGAGGAAGAAATTCCACCTAAGTTCCTCCTCCCAAGAAGAAAATGTTGATGGCTGATGCTATGTCTAAGAATATTGCCCCCAAGCCTTCGGTACCTAAGGCTAAGAAGTCTATAGCTCCCAAGAGTACTACAAAGGATATTCCTGCAGCTGAAAAGAACAAAGGTTGTGCATCCAGAGATTTTGTTGCGACAGAAGAGAGGATGCTCCTATGCTTATGAAGCTGAGAGCTCATCTACCAACCCATGATGCTTCTCACCTTGTTGCTCAGGACATGAAGAAGAGGAAAGATTCGGGTGTGAGGAAATGGAGATCTGAAGATGCATATGCTATGAGAAGGAGAACTATTGTTGATCCCTGCTTTCACACAAGGGAACAACAAGATTTGTATGAGACTGTTTTGCTTGACAAGAATCCAGCAGTCAACGACATGAGATATGTCAATTGGGAATACATCAAAGCCAATGAAAACTATTTTCCCCATGTGAGAAAAATTTCAGTATGATTGATATTGAAGACTTTGTTGGCAAAGAGATGACTACTTGGAATGATGAGATGATCATGTGATTTTATTCCACCGCTCATTTCTATTCTAATGGAAGAACTTTATGGATGACTGAGCGTCACCAGTATGAGTCTACAGTTGATGAATGGGCCACTATAATTGGTGCTCCAAAAGCTCAAGAAGGAGACTTGGATGTGTACTCACAACTCAAGATGAACCACAACACCATGGCTAACATGTACAAGCCAGTGCCCCATGAGTTTGTCCCTTCTCACAAGTTTGGCTCTGTCTATTTCTTGCAAGCAGGAATACCCACTACGAACACCATCATGAGATACACCCTGATGCCCAAATTAGGTGATGATAAGCGAGCTACAGCAACTGCTAGCAATAGCATCTTCGGCCACATAGCAGCAACAGCGACAGCAGCACAACGGATCGCGGCAGCACACGGCAACAGGAACCAGCACAGGGACAGGCAGGGGAGCTACTGCAGGCGGCCGACAGCAACTGCTACAGGTGCAGCGAGGCCGTAGCGGCAGCAGCAACTCACCTCAACTCTAGCAACCTGCAACACGCGACAGCAATAGGAGCAGCAAAACGGCGGCAAGCGGCGGCCAGCGGAAGCGAGCACGGCGGGCGGCGTGCCGGCAACGGGAGGCCAAGGCGGCTCAGGAACTGCTCCCAAGGGCGGCGGCCGGCGGAGGCCTCGACGCGGGCACAGGAGGACCTCGGGGCCCCTTGCAGCAGTCGAGCGGGGTGAGCACGGGCGGGACCAGGGCGACGGCTGGCGAGCTGCATGGCGGGGCGCAGGCGGCGAGGGACACGGCGCAGGGGACCTTCAGGCGGGGCGGCGGCGGCCCCTGCAGCAGGCGACGCGCGAGGCCGGCGGACATGGCGCAGGGGAGAGGAGGCGCGGCGAGGAGGGGCCGACGGCAGGGGCTCGGGGCTAGGGCGGCGCTGGGGAAAGGGGACGCGCGCACGGGAGGCCAGAGCAGCGGCGCAGAGACTGGCGAGGCGGAGGGAGCTGGCCGTTCATGGCGTGGAGGGCACTGGGAGGAGGAGCCGGGAGAACGAGGGGAGGAGGTGGGTGGTGACGGCGCGAGGGGGACGAGACGCAGGGGGAGAACGGGCTAGGTCACGGGGGAAGCTGGGCCTTGGGCCGGCTTCCCTCCCCCTATTTGATCTTTTGTTGATTTAGCAACTTTTAAAACAGAAAATTTAAAATAAAGGAAGGCTTTTAACAAAAACAAATAAAATAAGAATAAATGTTTTTGACCTCTTTTGAAAAAAATAAAAAATTCCCAACTATAAGAAATAGTTGGGCATTTTAAAAGAAATAATATAAACCCCTTTTTTTAAGAATTAAAATTAAAATCTTTTGAAGAATAAAATAGACCTCTTTTATTTACAGAATAAAATAAAAGTGCTTTAAAAGAGAAAAGAAAAAATGATACGGATTTAAAATAAAACCAAAGGAGAAATATAAAGAAAACCTTGGTTGCCCCCGCATTTAAATAAAGGACCTTTTAAAAGAAGACGAATCTTTTGACGGGGTTAAAACGGAAACTTTAGCAAACCGCAAAACAAATAAAAGAGAGGGGAGAGAAGGTTTAGGTCTGCGGTGCAACGGGGTTTAGCGGTGGCTCTCATGCACGCATTCTCATCGCGCCAACAAACGACGCCACTCACGAAGCACTAACACCCAACAACACGGAGCAACAGGCAACACCGACAAGACACGGTTGACATGATGCCATGCATGATGCGATGATGCAACTACATGACGATGCAACGAATAAAACTAAACACACGACGGAAACGGAATAAAGGGGGGAATCTTCTGGAATGTCGGTCTCGGGCTGTCACACGTGGCAACACGTCTCCGATGCCGGCGCACGAGCTCTACTTGCGCCTTCTTCTCACCGAGCAACGCGTGGAGGCGCGCCGCACTCGTGGCTGAGGTATTCCCTCGGCGAACGCCGCCTACAAGGCGGGTCGTGGCGTTCCTGGCCCTGGTGCCCACTCGGCCCCCTCGGGCAAGGGTCCCACTGCGCCGCCTCTCTCGGCCCCCCCTCCTGCATCGTCCTCTGGGGCGGGTCGTCCTACCCGGGAGTGCCAGCTCTGCGGACGTGCGGGTCACTACGCCTCTAAGTGTCACCGCCGCTTCCAGAAGAGTTTCCTCGGCCTCTATAACGACGGCAAGGACTCCCTCAACAACGAGCATCAGGCACAGTTGGCTGATAAGCCAGCACCTCGGGAGCAGCAGGGACACACGCAGTCCTATCCCGTCGACCCCCACTGGTACATGGACAGTGGGGCTACGGATCACCTCACGAGCGAGCTCGGCAAGCTCCACTCTCGTGAGGCCTATCACGGCACCGACAAGGTTCACACCGCCAATGGAGTAGGTATGTGCATCTCTCATATTGGTCAAGCATCTCTTCTCACTAGCCATACAAATAGGAGTCTTCAGCTTCGTAATGTCCTTAGAGTTCCTGCTGTGACGCGTAATCTCCTTTCAGTTCCTAAGCTTAATGCTGATACCAATGTTTTGTGTGAATTTCACCCTTTTGATCTTTTTATTAAGGATCGGGCCACGAGGGACGTTCTTCTTAGCGGACGGCTATGCCAGGGTCTCTATCGTCTGGAGCATCCTGGCGTCTCTCGGGTTTTTAGTGGAGTTCGCGTTTCGTCGTCACAGTGGCATGCTCGCCTTGGTCATCCTGCCACTCCTATTGTCCATCATATTTTGCGTCGTCATGAGCTTCCTAGCATGTCTAGTAATAAAGATGTAGCAGTGTGTGATGCCTGTCAGCAAGGGAAGAGTCATCAACTTCCTTTTTCAGAGTCTAGTCGTGAGGTCAAACATCCTCTTGAACTTGTCTTTTCAGATGTATGGGGTCCTGCCCAGACTTCTACCAGTGGTCATAATTATTATGTCAGTTTCATTGATGCTTAGAGTCGCTTTACTTGGCTTTATCTTATTAAGCGTAAATCTGATGTGTTCCATATAGTTGTTCAATTTCAAAAACATGTTCAACGCCTTCTCAAGCATAAGATTGTTCATGTGCAGTCAGATTGGGGTGGCGAATATCGCAACCTTGATTCCTTTTTCAGTTCGCTTGGGATCGCGCATTGTTTAGCATGTCCACATACACATCAGCAGAATGGTTCTGTCGAGCGTAAGCATCGTCATATTGTTGAGACTGGTCTTACTCTTTTGGCCCATGCATCTGTTCCTTTTCGGTTTTGGAGTGATGCCTTTACCACCGCATGTTTCCTCATCAACCGTACTCCCACTCGTGTTTTAGACATGAAGACTCCCATCGAACTCCTTCTTAATGAACAACCTGATTATACCTTTTTAAGGTGTTTGGGTGTGCTTGCTGGCCACATTTACGTCCCTACAATAAACGTAAGTTGTAGTTTCGATCTAAGAAGTGTGTTTTTCTTGGCTATAGTTCCCTTCATAAAGGATACAAATGTCTTCATGTTCCCACAAATCGTGTCTATATATCTCAGGATGTTGTGTTTGATGAACATGTGTTTCCCTTTGCCAACTTACCTATGTCCACCAATGAGTCGCCATCTATGCATACATCCTCTCTTGCCTCTGACCAATTTGATGATGTCGCATATGCTCCTATTTTGTTACCTAACCATGGTCCAGGTGTTGGTAGAGGTACTCGTCTTGAGCTCCTGGACGAGCCTGCAGCTGCACCGGCTGCTGCTGGTCGCGACGCCCGCGGTCTCCTGGAGATGTCGGTTCGATCGGCCTCCCTGCCGCCGGTCCGACCGGCCGACTCGCCTGCGCCCTTGCTGTCGTCGATGCCTCTCGGCCCGCGTCACCCCAGGCGAGCCCTCGCCCCGCCTCGCCCGCGCGGCCGTCAACGCATGCGTCACCCGTGGTGGGCACTAGCCCTGCCTCGCCCGCATGCTCTCCGCCGTTTCGTTCGTCGGCGCCGTCCAGCCCCTCGCCGGCTGGGCACCCTTCGCCGACGCCCACCACTTCGCCGATGCCCAGCCCCTCGCCGGCTGGGTCTTCTTCGCCGACGCCCAGCCCCTCGCCGGCTGGGCCTTCTTCATCAACGCCCAGCCCCTCGCCGGCTGGGCCTTCTTCGCCACCGCCCGGTCCCTCGCCGGTTGGGCCCTTGCCGGCTCCTGTGGTCTCCCGCCCACACACGCGCAGTAGCAGTGGTGTTGTGTGCCCTCTTAAGCGCACTGACGGCACTGTTGCGTGGTATGCCTCTTGCATGGCTGCTGCCCTTGCGGATCCGTCCTCGGAACCGCGTACGTACCAGGCTGCTATGAGTATTCCTCATTGGAGAGAGGCTATGGAGCAGGAGTACCACGCTCTTCTTCGCAATGAGACGTGGAATCTTGTTCCTCCACCACCTCGGGTCAACGTCATTGATTCTAAATGGGTCTTCAAGGTGAAAAAGCATTCTGATGGGTCTATTGAGCGCTACAAAGCGCGTCTTGTTGCGAGGGGATTTCGGAAGCGTTATGGTCTTGATTATGAGGACACTTTCAGCCCTGTGGTCAAGCCTACTACTATCAGGCTCCTTTTGTCCCTTGCAGTTACTCGAGGCTGGTCTCTCCGTCAGCTTGATGTGCAGAATGCCTTCCTTCATGGCTTATTGGAGGAGGAGGTTTATATGCGACAGCCTCCTGGTTTTTCTGATCCTGATCGTCCTGATTATCTATGTCGTCTTACCAAAGCACTCTATGGTCTGAAGCAAGTTCCTCGTGCCTGGCATGCCCGCCTTGCAACAGCTCTTCGTGCTCATGGTTTTGCACCGTCTACTGCTGATTCATTATTATTTCTTCTCCAAAAGCCTGAGGTCACTATGTACTTGCTGGTTTATGTAGATGGTATCATTCTACTCAGTTCTTCACAGTTTGCTGCTGACGCCCTTGTTCGTGCTCTTGGTACTGATTTTGCTGTCAAAGATCTTGGGAGACTTCACTACTTTCTGGGTGTGGAAGTGGCTCCTCGGGCTTATGGTCTTGTTATGACACAGAAGAAGTAGTCATTGGACTTGTTGCAGCGAGCTGGGATGCTTAAGTGCAAGACGACCACTACGCCTATGTCTACTACTGACAAGATCACTGCTGTTGATGGTGAGCTCCTGTCCTCTGCTGATGCTACTATGTACAGGAGTATTGTTGGTGGTCTTCAGTATCTGACGATCACGAGGCCAGATATCTCATTCGCGGTTAACAGAGTTTGTCAGTATCTTCATGCGCCCGTGACACTCATTGGTCTGCTGTTAAGCGCATCTTGCGCTATGTGCGACTCACAGTGTCTCACGGGCTTCATCTTCGGCCGAACCCTACTGGGGTGCTCTAGGCGTATTCTGATGCGGACGGGGCTGGCAGTCCGGATGACACGCGATCCACGGGGGGCTATGCTGTGTTCTTTGGCTCCAACTTGATCGCTGGAGTGCTCGGAAACAGGCTACTGTGTCACGTAGCAGTACTGAAGCTGAATATAAGGTTGTGGCCAATGCCACTGCAGAGCTCATATGGGTACATTCTTTGCTTCAGGAATTGGGGATTTCCCAACCGCAGCCTCCTATACTTTGGTGTGTTAACATCGGTGCTACGTACCTCTCGGCGAATCCGGTATTCCATGCTCGAACAAAACACATCGAAGTTGACTATCACTTCGTGAGGGAACGTGTTTCTCAGAAGCTATTACAGATCAAGTTCATCTCTTCAAAAGATCAACTTGCAGATATCTTTACCAAGCCATTGCCTCTACCACAGTTTGAGGCATGTAGGCGTAATCTTACTCTTCTAGATTCTTTAGGAAGTAGTTAAGATTGAGGGAGGGTGTTATACTGTATAGTTATCTGTACCTATACGTGTATATTGTAACGTACCCTTGGTACACCGTCTATAAATATATGTGATAAGCCATCCGTAGAGGGTTGAGCCAGTTCCCCCAAAACCCTTTGTCTTACATTGCGGCGCCCTCCTTCCTGCCTCCATCCTGCAGACGGTAGACATCCGTCAGCATGTCATGGTCACCCTCGACCTGGCGGCCGGCAACTACGCTCAGTGGCGGCGCTTCTTCGACCCCGTCATCGGCATGTTTGGCCACCGCAGCCACTTGGACGCTGACTTCGTCGCTCCTCTCGACAACCCTGACTGTCATCGTCGATCACTGCGTGGTGCACTGGCAGGGTGTACACCACTGTCTCGCCGGAGCTGCTCGAGATCGTCATGCAGCCCGAGGACACCGCCGCCGCCGTGTGGGCCGCCATCCAGGGCATCTTCCACGACAAGCAGCTCTCCCGCGCCGTGAACGTCGACGCGGAGTACCACGCGTGCGTCCAGGGCGATCTGACCGTCCTGGAGTACAGCACCCGCCTGAAGCGATCAACTCCGCGATCTGGGTCAGCCCGTCTCGTAGTCCCAGCAGGTCTTCAACCTCCTCCGCGGGCTCGGACGTCAGTTCCATGGTGCGATCCCTCACAAGTCACCTCACGTTGCAGGTGCCTCTGCCTAGCTTTCTGCAGGCCCGCTCCTTCCTCATGCTGGAGGAGTTCCGCGCCGAGCAGGCGGTGCGCCAGCAGTCGGCCCATGCGCTCCTCGCCGGCCGTGCTGGTGGCTCCGTGCCGCAGTCTCCTAGCGCTTCCAGCTCCGGCACTGCTCCCGGCCCCAGCCCCACCGGTGGTCGCAACCGTAACCGCCGTCGCGGTCGTGGGAACGGGGGGCAGTTCGTCCTCCACGGCTCCTCCTGCCCCATGCAACCCAGCCTACCCGACGCCCGCTCCTGGCGCGAACTCCTAGACTAGGCTTGTCCAGGCGTGGCCGGTCCCTTGGCGCTCGCCGGGCGCCGGCGTACTCGGCGCCCGCCCCGGCGTTCCGCATCAGCATGCCATGATGGCCGCGCCCATGGCTCCTCCACCACCCGGCTACACGTACGGCTACGCCCCTGCCTTCAACCACGTCGGCTACGGAGCTGCACCGAGCGGCTATGCTCCCGGCTTCACCCCCGGCGCGTCCACATCCACCGCGCCTCAGCCCTGGGACATGGGCGCTCTCCAGAGCGCGCTGCAGCACTCCACGCAGTCGTCGCCGTCTGGGTCGACATCGGAGATCGGAGTGGGTCCTCGACACTTGGGCCTCAGCACATATGACCTGCAACGCCGGTAACTTGCACTCTGTCCGCCCTGTTTCCACCTCTGCTCGTATTTTCGTTGGCAACGGTGATCATTGTTATGTTATGCTTCAAATTTTAATATGAAGAGGAAGGTCAAACTTCTGACGAGCCAGCGGAGCCAGGTCCGTTGACGGTAGGCTTGGGCAGTGTTGGTGAAGGTGCACTCAGTCGCTACCAACTCCTCCCTGCAACTTCGCAATGTTCTCCTCTCTCCCTCTCTTATTTGCAATCTGCTGTCTGTTCGTCAACTAACTCGTGAGAATCCCGTTTCAGTTGAATTTGACCGTTTTGATTTCTCTGTCAAGGACATCCGCACTCGGGCAATGATTCTGTGATGTGACTCCAACGGCGATTTCTACCTTGTGGCGCCAAGTTCCCCGGCCCCGTCCGCTCGACACTTGGCCGGCGTCGTCACTGTAGATCTGTGGCACCAACGACTGGGTCACCCCGGCCAGTCATCTATCAATAGTTCATCTGCATTGTTTCCTTTTACATGTAACAAATCAATGCCGCACACCTGCCATGCCTGCCGCACCAGCAAACATGTGCGCCTGCCATTTACCTCGTCGCGATCATGTACTTATTTCCTTTTTCAACTGTTGCATTTGGATGTATGGACCTCTCCAGTCATGAGTACCTCTGGTTTTCAGTATTACTTAGTCATCATAGATGATTTCACTCACCATATTTGGACCTTTCCATTGCGCAACAAGCCTGACATGTATTCTGTTCTTCTCGCTTTTCATGCCTACATTCATACACAGTTTGAGCGGCCCATCCTCTGCCCTCGATAACGGTCGTGAGTTCGACAATGATCGCATTCGCTCCTTCCTCTCTGCTCACGGCTCCGTCTTCCGTTTCTCCTGCCCGTACACCAGCCAGCAAAATGACAAGGCGGAACGTGCCCTCTGCACGATCAACAAGGGCGTTCGTGCGCTGCTCTTCCACGCCTCCATGCCGCTCCGTTTTTGGGTCCAGGCTCTGTGCACTGCTACTTATCTACTGAACTAGCGTCCCCGTCGGTCTAGCTCACCACACACACCTCACGAGCTTCTCCTCGGTGTAGCCCCTGACTACAACTTGTTGTCTGTTTTCGGTTGCTTATGCTTCCCCAACACCAGCTCCACCGCTCGCCATAAACTCTCCCCATGCTCCATAGCATGTATGTTCCTCGGCTATCCCTTCGATCACTGTGGCTACAGATGTTTTGACCCTGTTTCCCGTCGCGTTCTCATATCTCGCCATGTCACCTTCGACGAAACCACCTTTCCTTTTTCCTTCCCAGACATCTCTAACGCTGAACGATCGCCCTCTAACCGGATCGTCACTTCAGGCTGCAGGTGGGACTGGAGGTGGGACTCCCATCACAATCCCACTAAGGCCCTGTTTGTTTCATAAGTCCTAGGACTTTTTTAAGTCCCAACTTATAAGTCATAAGTCCCTACCTGTTTGTTTACAGGGACTTATAAATCCCGAGTCCCTACCTGTTTGTTTACAGGGACTTATAAGTTCATGTTGCAGAAAACGGGACGGCGGAGGGACGAACCGGGTGGCGACAGGGCGGCGGCCGGGTGGCGACGGGGCGGGGCGGCGACTGGGCGGCGACGGGGCGGCGACCGGGCGGCGACGGGGCGGGGGCGGCGACCTGGCGGCGACCTGGCGGGGCGGCGATTGGGCGACGACGGGGCGGCCCGGGCGGCGACGGGGCGGGCGGGGACGGGGCGGGCGGCCGGCGGCGATTGGGGCGGTGCGAGCGACGAGGGGCAGGGCAGCGGCCACTGGATCGACTTCCGCGGGCCTAACCAGCAATAAGTCCCAATAAGCTCCTACTAGAGAGTCTTATTTGATAAGTCCCAAATAACCATAATAAGTCCCAATAAATCCCTTGTGTTTGGTTTAGGTGGGACTTATAGGGACTTTTTTAAGTCCCAAAACCAATAAGTCCCTGGAAACAAACACCCTCTAAGTCCCACCGCTCCTTGATGGGCATTAAGGGACAGTCCACCAGAAATTAGATGGATTAAGTGGGTTTAAGTGGGATCCCACATAAGAAGTGTTCTACGGAGTGCAAGAGATCGCCGGCGTCGGTGAAGCCATAGGCCTTGAAGCGCTGGGAAGGGTCGAAGGAGTAAGAGCATGAATGAACAATAAATATACAAATGAGTTGGTCGTCTTCATCGTCCCACCATCAGGACTCTGCCAGAGCTCCAGCGAAAGATCATTATGACAGTCAGCATATCTTCTGAGGTCTTGTTCCCCATGCCGGTGCAGTTCACTTGCTCCTCTTCTTGGCCTCGCCGTACAGGACCACGCCGTCGATGGTCACCCCGTAGCCCAGCATCCCCATGACGGTCACCGAGTTCTTGAATATCAGGATGGAGACCACGACGGCGACCGCCCCTTTCGCGTTCCTGAGGACCTGCAACGACCGACCAAGCACAAGGTGCGTGAGCATCAACTTGTGTGTGTTCATCTGAAGAGTTGTGTCAATGAGTAGACAGAGCACCATGGTTGGCAGGACGAACCTGGAGGGTGAGCGGGCTGGTGTGCTTGGTGACGAGGAAGTTGGTCGGGTTCACCAGGTAGACCAGCGAGGAGTTGCCGATCAGCATCCACACGAAGCTGGGGTCCTCCCAGGCGAGCGCTGCCGCCGCGCCGAGCACGTCCGGCTCCATCATCAACGTTGCCGGCACCAGCAGCACCACGGCCACCGGCGCCATGTACTGCAGCAGGTCCATGGAGTTGAGCTTCTCCCTGCACGCACCATTGCACCTTGAAGCGCTCAGAAGGATCGATGGTGCCGTCGGTGTTGCCCGCGAAGAGCAGGCAGTCTCAGCAACACATCCGGCTCTGTGGGATGGCACAAACATGTCCAGCCGTGAGCCCTTGACTAGCTAGCTGCCCCCCTCTTTTCATCCGTGTTGAAACAGAAGTAGAGATGAAAAAACTGCAGCAGGTTGAGGGCGGTCAGAAACACTCGTCTAGTGCTGTTAGTAAGCTTAATAGGGCGAGGTGGGCTTTCAATGGATTAAGTGGGATAGCCCGATTAATTTTGTCTCTGTCCAATGGGATCCCACTAAAGCAATATAAGTGGGTGGGCTAAGTTAGTCCCACTTAAACCCACTTCCACCTGCAGCCTGATCGTCACTGCATCCTTACCTGTGCAGGAATCAGCTCGCTGCGCTCCTCCTCTGATCATGGTACTACCTCCTCTCTCCAATGAGAGTGTACCGCGTCGGGCAGGGGCGGCCCCTGGGCCACCTTCCGGCCACTCTGTCGAGCTGGCCGCGTCACCACCGTCCACCTCGCATGTTTCGGCGAGCTCCGCCGCTGGGTCCACATCGGGCATTGTGGCACCCGGCTCACATGAAACCGGAACGCCCGGTATTCCAGCCCAAGGACAAGTCTTCTAGAATACGGAACCGTTGGCACAACAGATCGGTTCTTTATTACTATGGAAAAAATTACAAGGGTTCTTAGATTACACCGCCTTGGCGATACTACATCTGCCTACGGTAAATCCTACACTAGCAGCGGAATAACGTCGGATGTGATGAATTCCACTTTGCAGGGACTCTGGCTAGAACGCGCATCCTAGCTCGCAACTCGGAGTCCTCGACAAGCAAGCAATCATGGCATGACCTACAAACTGGCATGACAATCCAGGTGAGTACTTTGAATGTACTCGCAAGCTCATGACAACATGAGCATTAAGGCAAGACAACACCATAGCAATCAAGATTAAGTAAAGATTTGTTATTACTAAAGGGGTAGTTGAAAAATAAATATACGAGGCTAATCTCACCGTACTCTGGTGATACCAACTCTTGTGATCTTACCAAGAACCTTTAATGAATATCCTCAAGACGGATACCAAGACTTGTCACTGGCCAGATGCCCAACTGTTACCATACTCAGACGAGTTCTTCCATCATTACTATCATAGTTACGGTTGACCACCTACTGAGGTCTGGTCGGGCTGTCCAATACCGTGGACGCGGCTATTCGAATAGGTTTGACACTCTGCACAGGTTGCACACTTTACCCACATCATGAAGCATTGACCTCGTGATCCCATTCGGGTGGACCAGTGTTGCTCCAGCAAACTTGCCTGACTCGTGACACTTTCATCGTACCACTGGCATTCATCCTCCGTCGGAGTCCTGTCCTGGGTGGCCCTGTGTCCTCATGACACCTGCCACCGTCGTGGCCAAACTAAACTGTCCCAAACGGAGACATGCGCTCAAAACAACTCAACTGGCTCGCAAGGTTATCACCACCTACCGAGCCAAGGTAGCACGCGTGCATAACCCTCCCTCTTTGAAGGTACCGGTGAAAGAGCACGCAATCAGACCAAGTCAAGGCCGTCCCATATTAGCAAATGTGGTTGCACTGATGAGCCCGGACAGGTGACTCTAGATCAACCACTCAGTTATCTTATCTCCGAATAATATCTCTGTTATAGTTGACACTCCGATGTTACAGTAATCCAATGACCGTTAAGCTCAACTACTACTATTGATCCATATGCGTAAACTGTCGGATGAAACCCAAAGTAATCATAGACGGTAATCTCAACATCATGACATTGAATAGTGTGTAAGACACTAGTCACTAACAATCTCGTACTCATCATAGTGGTCGTCTATCCAAACATTACATACTCAAATTCTAGACGATAACCAGATATACTTGTGATTGAAATAGTTAATTAAGCTATGGTATTGCAATGCGATTAAGAAAATGAGAGTTGTGGCTTGCCTGGGATGAGGGATCCACCAGGAAGAAGTGCGAGGAGCTCGCGGAAGGAATCACCGGAAACAGTTCTCTCTCGAAGGAGGGGATGTCTACAGCAAGGGCAACATGGTCATTTCCACTGTGTGATCACATAGTGGAAATGATACCATCTTGACGGGCTCAACGAGACGAAGACATGGGCTTTGTAATCACCGGAATCGGAGCTACGGATAAAACGATATGAATGCTTTTCTATTAGGGACCTATGTGCAAAAAGAATATTTCCACTAGGGTCCCTCGCAGCTCAGCGGGTCGCGCACTCTGGAAAAATACACTTTCCCTTGGGGAAAGCGTAACTACGCCGGGGCGTCTCCACTTAATCCAGCTGGCGGCGCCTCCTCTCACCGAAAGGTGGGGTCGGGCCCCACCTGTCCGGTCCCTCTTCTCTCTCCTCCTCCTGCTTTCTTCTTCCTCGCGATGCACGGACAGGGGAGATCAGGCGTCGGTCCTTGCCATCCCCTCGTCGCTCTGGAGAGCCGTCCGACAAGCGCAGGAGATCGAGCGCTCCTCGCCGCGCCCGTGGGTCGCCGCGGGGCTCGCTGAGGTTGCCCACAGCGTCGGCGCCATGGGGAGGCCGCGGCTGCCGGAGGCTGCAACGAGGAGGGCACGCGTCAGAGGTCTCCCGGAGGCAAGGAGGGCGGCGGAGGCTTCGAGCAGGTCCAGGGAACGCTGCCCACTAAGAAAAATGGAGAGGGAGAGCTCGGGACCGCACCAATTTAGGAGGGTGAGGCCGGCGACCATGGCGACCATTGGAGAGAAGGAGGGCTCCGGGAGCTCATTAGACTGGTTGGGGAGGCTGCTGGGGTGGAGGAGAGGAGGATGTAGGGGTCGAGGCACCCTAGGGCTGCTTAAATAGCTGCGGCAATGGAAGCAGATAAAGACGGCCGCAGTGGCGAGCTTAGCCGCGCACTGGAGCTCCAGGGCGACGTGGCTGGCTGCTAGCGGCATCGGGGACGGGCTAGGGAAGACGAGAGAGCTCGGGGAGGCTTCGGGAGAGCTCGAGGGAGGAAAACGACATGTTGCCACTGGTGGAACAGGGCGAAGCTCGTCGCGGCGTGGCGAGGCAGAAATCAGAGGGGGAGAGGGCTCGAGGAGGAAGGGTACGACAAGGGGAAACTTCTGGACATGACTAGAGATTGAGGGAGGGAAGAAACCGGCGAGGCCAAGGGCTCCATTACACAGAGCATGGTTATTGCATGTCAGCTGCATGGTCACCAAGCGAACTGGTGCACATGGTGCACTCTGGCATGCAACACTATGTCTAGCAGATAACCCTTCTAAAGAGGGGTCCAACTGAGGTGATAGATCACCATAAGACACCAAGAGTTGATGGGAAACTTCACTAGAAGTTACCTATAGAAGGCTTGGTCCTATTACTGATATCAACAGAGAAGAGATAAGGGCAAAGCATCATGTCTGGGAGGTTTACGGTAGGAAGGACTACAATCCAGTGAAATTTGAGGAACACATGACCAATATTTGATAGGGTTGCTTTATAAATGACTAATCTGGTCCAGAACAAGGATTTTGATGTGGCACTCACATACTGGCCTGGATGGAGCTGAAACTTGGAGGATATAAATTTTTTAGGGTTATGAAGATGATGTATAAATTTCATATCATTTGGATAAACCAAAGTTATACTTCCTTCATAGAGCATCCTGCTGGGCAGAATATTAGGAGAATTACTGGGAATAATTGGCTAAATACAATGAGCTCAAAATTGGTTGATAGAGGTTTTATAGGTACGAGAATGTCCTGGTAAAATTTCAAAATTTATGGAGCAACATAAAATATAGTTGCTTCACAATCCAAAATAATGACCAGAGACAAAGAGTTGATGCTATGGTCACATGGTTGAAGGAGTGATGCTCAAATTTGGTGGAGACGCATTATTTGAGCATATTGAGATGATGGAGAAGTTTCAACTCATTTCAACACTCCTAGCTAGTACTTGCTTCACAAAGCTTCCTATGGATCAGAAATTTGGAAATTTTCCAAGAAATATTTACTAGCTAAATTGAGTTGAATTTTGGCATGAGGCAATGATATTAATAGGAAAGAGTGCCCACAAATTTTGAGAGTGATCAAACAAATATAAAGGGTACTTGCTTGACAACTTGACACATAGGGCAGAATCAGAAAAGGAATACTTGAGGAATATTTTTGAACATATCAAGGAAAGGTTTTTTCATATCTGAGGAAGATATGACCCATGATATTTATGAGAATTATTTGGGAGTTTTTGGAAAGATAGAAATGGGGGTTCCTTCATAACCCAAGGCAAACAGGATTATTCCTTGAAAAGAAAAAGGAATATTCCCAGGGAAAAGAATATTGGGATTGGCTCTTGGAATGGTTTAGGGATTGGCAAGCCACTAGGGAAGAGGAATCAAGGGTGATCCCTTTAGGTTTCAAAACTACCAAGCCACAGAAAAGCAGAACCAGACCAAATTCAAAAGAAAAAGAAATGGGCAAAATCCAGGGTGTTACAAACCTACCCCCTTAAAGAAATCTCGTCCCCGACATTTGGTTGCTTAGTGCTCAGGCATGAATATCTCACTTGAGGAAACTGTTTCCAACTCGGGTTTCCTTTTTACCTTAATATAATGCTCTCAGTAAATCTTAACTGACTAACTGTCTCACTTCGGGGTGGTTTGTTTCACTAGATCCTCATATGCTACTCTAACTTCCATCCGTCTATGTGTGCTGACTTTATTGACGGAGGTGCTTGTAGAAAGATCTTGCTCACGGCATACGGTCTTCTGACGAATTCCCATATGTGAGGACACATGCTCTGTGGTTGTCGTCCAACATTCTGGTCCTTTTGTTTGTCGACATCCTTAAATGAATAGTAGGACGTGCAATGCTGTATCATTATTGCTGCAATCTAACTGCTGAGTCATCATCAAAGATTCTCTCTAGACCCTTCAAACAATGCTGAGCATATCTGGATGCGCTGAGCGGGTTGACTCGATATAGGGTCCTTGCAAATGGGATAGATCCCATGGGTGTGTACCCACGGTGATTGGTATCGATCCATACTATTTTGAGCATATGTACCATGTTGATCTTGCAACCCTTATTATACCGGTATGGACAATCTTGCTCCTTCATTATAGTTCTCTTTGCCTGAATCCTTAGGTGAAAGAGCTTGGTCTTATGTGTTCTTTATGCTTTAGATGACCATGGGTGCTGCCAGTTGCAATATTCCGGTAGGCATATTACTTAACAAGTTGTGGTTGTAAGGTAACGATCATTTGAACCCTTGGATAGAACTGGCAAATAAACCAATAGCCACCAGAACAGTCTTTACAACTCAGATCTGGGACATTACTAGAGTAACTCAACCCCGACTCAAGACGGTTAAAAAGCAGCTCAGAGCATGAGATGGTGTCGATAAGAAGAAAGTAGCAGTTCCCTAAGACGGCCAAGAAACAGCTCAGAGCATAGGGTCACTACTACAAAAAGAAATACAACAGCTGTCCAAGACGGTCGAAAAGCGGCTCAGAACACAGGCCAGTTGCTGACAAGAGAAATAGAAGTCGGCATCCACCCCGGACGGCCGAAAACAGCTCAGAACACAGGCGTGGTGCCGTCAAAGAAAGACGTGCAAGGGTTCATCCATGTCACATACAGCTTATCCATAGGTTGTTGGTCAGCTCAGTGAAGTGTATAACTCGCATTCTTGTTCTTCTTATATAGCTCATGCAATAGTCGGATTCTCATCGGGCTGACATCGTTGTATGATTAACTCATACGGACTTGGTAGCATGTCCACCGTATATATTGGGTCCATATGGCGGAGTGCTTAATTCCTGAAGCAGGCTTGTGTCTTGACTGGCTATTTTGCCTTCTGACCAATTGTTGCGGATTTGATCCTTGAGATGCATGGTCATATGCTGCCAAATGTCGGTGGAATAACTTGTATCAGTGAGAATGCGATGATTTCCCAACAAGTGTTACTTAGTCCGTCTTGTAGGTCATCCCGAGTATCGTGTCAAGGAAGACTGGATAGCTTGTGCTCGATGCTTCGATCGGGGTAGCTTCTTGAAGAAGCACGGGGTACCATATCTCAAGTGCTTTCCTTCCTTGATGACTTGCTCGGTAAGACTCAGTACCTTATGCCGGAAACTTGCTGTGATAACTTACTGGAGAAGCATACATGTCGTGTATGGCAAATATTTGTGCGTCGTATTGATGAAGTCACAGGAACCTTGTGTCATAAACTTTTCTGGTAGCTTGCGGGGAAAGACTGGGTTGCTTATACTTGAAGCTTTATTTTTTCATATGCATGCTAAGTGCATAAATATCTCCTTAAAGTTCCTGATGTCGGTCACTTGTTGTATGCAACAGTATATTCGGCTAACCGTCTTCATGGACACTAAGTTCATAGCTCATTCTGACTTCCTTTCGTAGTGTAGCAGGTTTCAAATTATGCTCATAACAGACTCAACCGCGTATATGAATCATACCTTTGACTCGAAGTGTACACATCCTTGCTTTCTTGCTGATTCGATGAATGCTGCTGCGAAGGTTGCACTGATGTATACTTGATGTCGATAACTCATCCAGTGAGGATATCATTTATATTCAGGCTCGATATTCCCGATATAGTGCAGTCTGCTGAAAATTCTATATTGTTAAACTGAGCTTCCAAATGACTGTCTCTTCACTGGTTCCTTTGAGTCCAATGTTGGTGAGCAACTTCCATAAGGGGAAAATAAGGTAACACCAAGGGCCCAAAGAAGCAAACGACAAACACACAAAGCAGCAAGATCACACACCGACAATATCATATTTTATAGCTATTCACAGCAATGATATGCATTCCTACTTAGGCACAAAAATCTCGCAAGAACTCCGGTACTACGGTCTAACATGTTGTGGCGGTGTGCACGAAGGTGAATCAATGTGTGGAAGGGAGTCGGTGTAAACAAAGCTAGACCAAACAGGGGCTTACACCGGTTTCGTCTGGACGGACACGGTGGCAAGGACGAACTTGGTGATCGTGGGTCGGAACACAGGGGTCTCGACCACGTCATCATCAAGCGTACGAAGAGAACCGTACTCGTCCAGAGGATGGATGGCAGGGAAGGATAACGATGAAAAGAAGGGCTTGCGGGCATTGCCCTTTTCTGATAAGCAAGATTAGTAAGGGTTGCCATCGCGACTAGAGGGATGGGCAAGATCCGGGATAGAAGGAGGTCTATCACCGAAACAATAGGGCGGCTGAAGAGAATGCATTGGTGCGGTACCGGTGCATTAATCCGACAAGGTATCGACACATCCACGCACCTTGGCGTCACTCCGCTGGGGCGAAGATGACACCACACCAAAAACCAAGAATGCAAGCTGGAGAGCGCATGTGGTGAATCTAAACCGATGCCACCTACACTCACCAGATCCATCATTAGTAATAAAGTATCTAATCTATATGCATGCCATGCACAAACAAATGCAACAAACAAGTGTAGCAAACCAACTAGATCCTATACTACCGTTTACTAACGCTCGCGCGGTCTAGGGCGTCCTACAGCCAGACCTGCTCTGATACCAACTCTTGTGGCACCCCGGCTCAGAGGAAACCGGAACGCCCCGTATTCCAGCCCAAGGACAAGTCTTCTGGAATACGGAACCGTTGGCACAGAACAAATCGGCTCTTTATTACTATGGAAAAGAGTACACGGGTTCTTAGATTACATCGCCTTGGCGCTACTACACCTGCCTATGGTAAATCCTACACTAGCAGCATAACAACGTCGGATGTGATGAACTCCACTCCGCAGGGACTATGGCTGGAATGCGCATCCGAGCTCGCAACTCAGAGTCGTTGACAAGCAAGCAATCATGGCATGACCTGCAAACTGGCATGACAAGCCAGGTGAGTACTTTGAATGTACTCGAAAGCTCACAACAAACATGAGCATTAAGGCAAGACAACATCATAGCAATCAAGTTTAAGTAAAGATTTGTTATTAATAAAGGGCTAATTGAAAAATAAATATACCAGGCTACTCTCACCGTACTCTGGTGATACCAACTCTTGTGATCTTACCAAGAACCTTTAATGAATATCCTCAAGACGGATACCGAGACTTGTCACCGGCCTGATGCCCAACTGTTACCATACTCAGACGAGTTCTTCCATCATTACTATCATAGTAACGGTTGACCACCTACTGAGGTCTGGTCAGGCTGTCCAATACCGTGGACGCGGCTATTCGAATAGGTTTGACACTCTGCAGAGGTTGCACACTTTACCAACATCATGGAGAACTGACCTTGTGATCCCATTCGGGTGGACCAGTGTTGCTCCAACGAAACTTGCCTTACCCGTGACTCTTTCATCGTACCACCGGCATTCATCCTCCCCCGGAGTCCTACCCTGGGTGGCCCTGTGTCCTCATGACACCTGCCACCGTCGTGGCCAAATTAAACTGTCCCAAACAGAGACGTGCGCACAAAACAACTCAACTGGCTCACAGGGTTATCACCGCCTACCGGACCAAGGTAGCACACATGCATAACCCTCCCTCTTTGGAGGTACCGGTGAAAGAGTACGCAATCAGACCAAGTCAAGGTCGTCCCATATCGGCAAATGTGGTTGCACTGATGAGCCCGGACAGGTGACTCTAGATCAACCACTCAGTTATCTTATCTCCGAATAATATCTCTGCTATAGTTGACACTCCGATGTCACAGTAATCCAATGACCGTTAAGCTCAACTACTAATGTTGATCCATATCCATAAACTGTCGGATGAAACCCAAAGTAATCATAGACAGTAATTTCAACATCATGACATCGACTAGTGTGTAAGACACTAGTCACTAATAATCCCATACTCATCATAGTGGTCGTCTATCCAAACATTGCATACTCAAATTCTAGACGCTAACCAGATATACTTGTGATTGAAATAGTTAATTAAGCTATGGTATTGCAATGCGATTAAGCAAATGGGAGTTGTGGATTGCCTGGGATGAGGGGTCCACCGAGAAGAAGTGCGAGGAGCTCGCGGAAGGAATCGCCGGAAACAGTTCTCTCTCGGAGGAGGGGTTGTCTACGGCAAGGGAAACATGGTCATTTCCACTATGTGATCACATAGTGGAACTGATACCATCTGGACGGGCTCGACGAGACGAAGACGTGGGCTTTGGAATCACCGGAATCGGAGCTACGGATAAAAAGATCTGAATGCTTTTTGGTCAGGGACCTATGTGCAAAAAGAATATTTTAACTGGGGTCCCTCGCAGCTCAGCGGGTCGCGCACTCTGGAAGAATACGCTTTCCCTTGGGGAAAGCATAACTATGTCGGGGCATCTCCACTTAATCCAGCTCGCGGCGACTCCTCTCATCGACAGGTGGGGTCGGGGCCCACGTGTCGAGTCCCTCTTCTCTCTCCTCCTCATGCTTTCTTCTTCCTCGCGACGCAGGGACAGAGGAGATCGGGCGTCGGTCCTTGCCATCCCCTCGCCACTCCGGAGGGCCGGCCGACGAGCGCAGGAGATCGAGCGCTCCTCGCCGCGCCCGTGGGTCGCCGTGGGGCTGGTTGAGGGTGCCCACATCGCCGGCACCATGGGGAGGTCGCGGCGGCCGGAGGCTGCAACGGGGAGGGCACGCCTGAGAGGTATCCCGGAGGCAAGGAGGGCGGCGGAGGCTTCGAGAAGGTCCAGGGAACGCTGCCCACTAAGCAAAATGGAGAGGGAGAGCTCGGGACCGCGCCAATTTAGGAGGGTGAGGCCGGCGACCGTGGCGTCCATTGGAGAGCAGTAGGGCTCCGGGAGCTCATTAGACTGGTTGGGGAGGCTGCTGGGGTGGAGGAGAGGAGGATGGAGGGGTCGAGGCACATGGGGCTGCTTAAATAGATGCGGCGACGGAAGCAGATAAGGACGGCCGCCGTGGCGAGCTTAGCCGCGCACTGGAGCTCGAGGGCAACGTTGTTAGAGCATATTTCTCCATATGTGGTTTTGGTAATTGATGACAATTACTATGGACTAATGGTTTCCTTAAGTTATATTTATAGGATTTGTCCATAGGCATATCTTGAAGTCCATATGTTGGGTTCAAGGAGTTTATATGATGACCAAGATGGTATTCAAGGTATTATCCAAAGAATGGTCATAGAGACACAAGGTTGATCAAGATCGTCAGACAAAGAGTAAATCAAGATGGTCAACACACAAAGTGTACAAGATGTACCGAGAGGGATCAGGTGATCCCATCGTATGGGAAGCATTGTCCAGTACGTGTTTATGTACTAGCCCATGGTCTTCGTGAGAGTTCTATGTGAGGGTTAGGTGTGTTTCCATGGGCTTGCGTCAAAAGGAAGATCTCATACAACCCATGAAGGATGACCGTCAAGTGGTGATTGTCATCAAGATTGCATTGTACAAGTTCAAGTGCAGCACGAATATATAATGCTTGAAGCTTGTCGTCCATTGTGGTGGTAATGGCCTTGTGAAGATATGCTGAAGAGTGGCTCACCCATAGTGAGTATGGGGGAGCAATCGACTAGTCTTCATCAAGCCAACACAATCAAGAAAGGTGGTCCATCTTGAGGAAGCCAAGATCATCATCATCTAGCTCAAGAGGACGAGGTGCAAGGTATAGGTTTGCCCTTGATAGGTTTTCTATTTTAGGATAGATTGTCTTACTGTCAAGGGGGGCTCTCAAGTGAGTAGCTTAACCGTATCGTTCGTTGAGAGCTCAAACCATTTACATCCTTGCATCATACTTCTTGGTTCTTGTTTGGTGTTTCTCCTTGTGAGTTTTAATGCTTATGGTCATCTTCATGACAAGCTCGAGTTCATCGAAAACGGAGTCCATATGCATCTTCTATGATGTTTTCGATGTTGGGAGTTTTTACCGATCTTATTTGAAGAAGGGTTCTCACCATTTTCTTATGGGCCTTTTATCACTTCCTTCTTATTGATATTTATATCAAGATTGTGTTATCCCATGTCGTTAGCTTTTCAACAAACTTGGTTTCGTTGAATTCGGAGTCCGTATGCGAAAGTTAGAGCAGTTTCAGTATCCAGCGGTAGTACCGCTCCTCGTGCCAGCGGTAGTACCGCTCATGTAGTGGTAGTACCGCCCCCGGAGCAGTAGTAATGCCCCCGGAGCGGTAGTTATTTTTACTACCGCTCTAGGAGCGGTAGTACCGCTCCGGGTGGGTGGTAGTACCGCTTCGGGACGGTAGTACCTCTCTCTGAGCGGTTGTTCTCCATCGGACCTTTTGCGAAGACTTTCTCTAGCGGTAGTACCGCCACGGGCTAGCGGTAGTACCGCCAGGGGCAGCGGTAGTACCGCTCCTCCCTGAGCGGTAGTACCGCTGGGGGCAGCGGTAGTACCGCTGTGCTCGGGCCGTAAGTGGGGGTAACGGTCTGATTCTTTCCCCCACCCTATAAAGGAGTCCTTCTTCCCCTTGGTGTTTTCTTATCCGTTGATCTCGTGCTCTTCCCCCATTGTTGAACTTCTTAGAGTTTGCTAACTCTCAATCCCTCCAATGATTCTTGCTAGTTCTTGAAGGAAAAGAGAGAGGATATCTAGATCCACATCTCCACCAATCACTTTCTCCTCTATGTGAGGGGAACCCCTTGGAACTAGATCTTGGAGTTCTTTGTGAGCTCCTTGTTCTTCCTCTCATATTTCTCCATAGCTTTTGTTGTTGTGGAGGGATTTGAGTGTGAGGGACTTGACAACTTTGTGTGTTCTTGCCATTGCATGAGTTGCATCGGTTTGAGTTATCCACGGTGATACGTGGAAGTGAAGTTTCAGAAGCCATATTACTTTTTGGTACTTAATACCCTAGAGATTGTTCTTCGTGGATGCTTTGGCGTCCTAGAAGCTTTGTGGTGTCTTGGAGCTCAATCATTGTGGTGTAAAGCTCCGGGCAAGCGTCGGGGTCTCCAATTAGGTTGTGGAGATTGCCCCGAGCAATTTGTACGGGTACTGGTAACCGCCCCAAGGGTTGCCATTTGTACGGGTTCGGTGACCGCCCTCAAGGGTTCCTTAGTGGAATCACGGCATCTTGCATTGTGCGACGGCGTGAGGAGATTACGGTGGCCTTAGTGGCATCCTGGGGAGCATTGTGCATCCACACCTCTCCAACGGAGATTAGCATCCGCAAGGGTGTGAACTTTGGGATACATCATCGTCTCCGCGTGCTTCAGTTATCTCTTACCCAAACCCTTTACTTATGCACTTTACTTTGTGATAGACATATTGTTTATTGTCATATATCTTGCTATCACTTAGTGGTTTATCTTGCTTAGCATAAGTTGTTGGTGCACATAGGTGAGCCTGGTTGTTTTAGGTTTTGTGCTTGACAAATTAAACGTTAGTTTTATTCCGCATTTGTTCAAGCCTAAACTGTAATTATTTTAAAGCGCCTATTCACCCCCCCCCCCTCTAGGCGACATCCACGTCCTTTCAATTGGTATCAGATCTAGGTCTCTCTTTATTAGGTTTAACCACCTAGAGAGTAAGGATGTCGACTAGGGGTTTAGGATTCACTGACACTCTTAATTTTGATGGCACAAATTTTGATGTTTGGGTAATTCGCATGCTTAATCACTTTCGGGTCTTGGACCCAAATTTAGAGTGAATTGTAGATATGGGTTGTTCTCCTCCAAAGGATTCTCAAAATATATCTTTAGAGGATGAGAAAAACACTTATCTCGATGCTCAAGCTTCTAATGTGCTTATTGATGCTTTGAGCAATGTAGTTATATTTCAACTCATGCCATTCCGGGATACTCATGAGTTGTGTACAAAGCTTCAAAATAATATGGTACGTCCAAGATCTGTGGGAATGATTGTTCTCCCTCCAGCTCCGGTCGTTTGCTCTTCTCAACTTCATCTACTTCACCTACATGTGGATTGCCACAAGTTAATGATATGGTGAGTAGTGGTGATCATTGCAATGATGATAGTGGGTTTATTGTTGATGATCCTTCTTCACTATATTATTGCAATGCTTCATCTTTGGGCATTAACACTTCGAGCATTTTAAATGTTTTACATGCTTGTGTTGATAGTCCTTGCATATCATGTAAAAACTGCTTGACTAAATCTCATGATGATATGCTTCCTATATCTTGTTGCCATGATAAAAATGTATATATTTCTTCCAGTTGTTGTGCTAACAATGTAGAGGAAATTCATCACTCCATGGAACAAGATGTGGCCTTGAATGATGCTTCAAGGGATCCTACATCATCATCTATTGTTACAAACTCTTGCCTTATGGCTAAGGCTTCAAAGGTATCTCCTACTTTGAATCCCAATGTATCTCATGATGATGATGTTGATGATAATGAGGATGAGAATAATGATGAAGAGCGTGATATTATTGCATCCTTAAAAATTAAGGTGAAATGATTTTTAAATCTCTTTATAAAAATAAACTTGATTGTTCTAACTTCTTGGAAATCATGCCTATTGCCACCAAGGGCAAGAAATACATTGAGGAGTTGGAAGCTCATCTCGAGGAGCATGAGGCCACCATTCAGACAATGGAAGGTCATGAGCGTGATTACAATAACGAGATCGCGGGGCTATCTCAAGCTCTTCAAAATGAACAAACCACCAAGGAATCTCTTGAGGAAACCTTTTCTATAGAATTATCTGGATTAAAGGAATCCCATGATAGAGCTCTCGAGGTGGCTATTGATTTTAGAACTAAAAACGATAAGCTTGAAGTTGCACATGCTAAACTCGTTGAGGACTATGAGCACCTCGAAAATGGATCAAGGGCTATTAAGAGTTCGCTCATCGAACTCACCGAGTCTCATGCTCAACTTGAAGCTTCATATGCTAAAGAGCTTGCCAGGTTGCCTTCTCCTCTTATTGTTAATAATGATGCTTGTGCTACTAACTCTACTTCTTACGAAGCATCCATTTTAAAGCAGAATGTTGAGCTAAGGGCTCAACTTGAGTTGTTATCTAGCAATTATGGGAAATTGGAAGAAAGTCATGTAATGCTCACAAGCTCTCATGATGATCTTCTAGTATCTCATAATGTGCTAAAATTGGCTCGTGAGGCTATTACTACCAAGGTAACATCGAGGGAGCCTCATGTGGACACTAGCACTACTTCTAGTCAAAATGCTATATTGCCATGTGCTAGTCCTCGTAATTCATCTACTCATAATGTTGCTACATCTTGTAATGAATTACTTTCCATGCCTTGTTGCTCTAACAATGAAGCTTATACTTCCTCTAGTACTTGTGTTGATACTAACCATGTAGAGGAAATCAAAGAGCTCAAGGCCCAAGTCACTTCCTTGAAGAAAGACTTGGAAAAGAGTCATGAAGGAATGTCCACACTCAACAATGTCTTGGGTGGGCAAAAATCCCCAAATGACAAAGATGGACTTGGATTCAACTCCAACAAGAAGAATAAGTCCAAAAGCTTCAAGAAGAAGGGCCAAGAACAAGTCAAGAATTCGGCCAAGATTATTTGCTTCAAGTGCAAAATTGAAGGGCACCATGTTAGATCTTGCCCACTAAAGAAGAAGCCCCAAAGTCACAAGCAACAACGGAAGCAGCCACAAGTTCAATCACATACTCAACTACAAGTTGAAGAAAGGACCCTTCCCAAGAAGACCCAAGCCAACACTCCTCATGTTGAGAAATCACTAGAGAATAAATTAAAGGGTAGATGTTGCTACTTATGTCGTGAGAAGGGTCACTCCGCTTCTTCTTGCACGAGAGGTAATTTAACTAACCCAATCATTATTGATGATATCTATTCTCTTGGCAAGGATAAGATTGGCAATGTGTTTGCCAAGTTTGTTGGTACTCAAAGTGGTGCCAAGAAAAGTACAATTTGGGTTTCCAAGCCTATTGTGACTAACCTCTAAGGACCCAACATGGTTGGGGACCAACAAGCTCAAACTTGATCTATAGGTGAATGCGGAGGACATTAGAGACTTGGATACATAATGAAGAATTAAGGGGTCTTCATCATTCATATTATCTCAAGCCAAGTCATTTGGATTATTGAGTTTCTATCTTATATCCAATGTGCCTCCTTACGGTAACTTGTACTTAAACTGTTTACATTGTTAGTTGCTTGCCCCTTTAAATGTTGTGGTTTTGTACCTTGCATGTGTTTGTATATGTTCTGCTTCCAACTTGCTTATCTTGAGTAATCGAGTATGTGTATGTTGGTTCGCATATCATGTACATGTGAGTCTTGTATTGAGCCTTATTGCATCTTGTTTGTATCTTTGTTGGCTGTTGTGAGAAATTAATGGATTATCCCATTGTGGGGGAGTGATGTGCTTTGCACACCTCACAATCCTATAAATGTGTATACATGCGGAATACCACTTAGTATTGATATTTCAAGATTATCTAGTTTCTATGTGGTATGTCTTACTCATGAGAAATTCAAATTCTATATGGTCCATTAATTATCTCTTGTTGGTTTTAATTTGCCACTTGTTAATATTGTTGGGTTATCACATTATGGGGGAGTAATATGCTATGTGCATATTACAAGCCTAGAAAATGTGTACATTTGAGGTATTGCCACTTAGTGTTGATATTGTAAATTATCTTGTTCCTAGGTGGCATGTTAGCTCTACAAGTGTCATTTGCTTGCGTTTTATGGGTAAAGATGATTTTGGATATATTTGCGATCTACCAATGAGTATTATTTCCAAAATACTTCTTGTCCTTGACAATTGGTATTCCCATCATGTGGTAGGAATTTCTAATCGTCTTTACATTGGATTTTGTGTTTCGTTTGTCTTCCTTGCCTCTTGTGGATCTATTTTAACATGTCTAGTGTTTTATAGATATAGAGAAAGTGATGATCCCATCTTGTGCATTTTGTATTTAAATGCAAATTCTATATAATGCACATCTCCTGGGGGAGCTATCCTATTTTCTTTAGAACACTCTCTTTACTCGCCCATCGTAAAATCTTTTGATCCCCATCAAGTGTGTGTTGATGGGAGGCAAGTTTTGATCTTTATGATGCTTTGTTTGGCATCTTTTTTCCTTTTATTTGGCATGTGTCAATGGATATCTCATTCCTTGAGGTATATTTTAATTGATATCCTTCAAGTGATGGTTTTTCGTTTGGTATCTTATTATCACTTGATACCTTGTCTTTTGGTGTATTATCAACTTTGTGTTGAGTTGATTCTTGAAAGCCTTCAGCATGCATATTTTCTATTATAGCTTGTTTTGCTTGCTTTCTTTCTTTGACCCAATATTTAGGGGAAACTCCACCTTGTCATAAATTGGCTAAAGTGTGCATGAAATTCAAATTCATATCTATGTGCACATATGTATGTGGAGTTTTTCCTATGTATTGTTGGTTTTCTAACTCTTTGGTCCCAATGAGCTTGGGCACCAATTTGTTTGTTTGTTGTTCCCGGAACAATTGGAGATGCGTTGGATGCTCGGCTCACCTATAAGGAAGGTGATGAGACAATGTGATTATTGGAGCCAAGTTAGGATGATCAACGAACACCTATCTACTACATCAATCCAATGTTGTCTCGGTAACAAGTATCTACTTCATGCATTCATTTTTGCAAAGGCCCAAACCTGTCTTTTCTTTTCCAGGTTGCATCATGGCATGAATCTCTTGATTCGTTCTTGTAGTACTTGTTTCCTTTCTCAAAGCATCCGAACGATGATGTCTTATTGCTAGTTGGGATGTCTTTGATGTTCGTATGTTGGAAGTTCATATTGTACAATAAGAAAATATTAGGCCATGTGCTATGCTTCCTGATAACCCACAAGTGTAGAGGATCGCAACAGTTTTCGAGGGTAAAGTATTCAACCCAAATTTATTGATTCGACACAAGGGGAAGCGAAAGAATATTTTCAAGTATTAGCACCTGAGTTTGTCAGATTCAACCACACCTGAAAGATTAGTGTCTGCAAGCAAAGTATCAGTAGCAAAGTAGTATGATAGCAACGGTGTCAGAAAAAGATCTGTTGACGGCAGACGATTCCTAATTGTTGTATCAATGGCCCCAGTAAATAGCACGTTGACGGGGAACTATTCTTCCCTAGCAACGGCTCCAGAAAAGTCTTGCAACAAGTAGCAGCAAAGTAACAGCAGTAGTGACAGCAGCAGCAAGGTAACAGCAGTAGCAACAATAGCAGTGACAAAGTAATGTAGCAAGGACTAGTAGTAAAAGACTCGTAGGAAGTGGATCGGTGATGGATGAGTATGACGGATGTGATTCATCATGTAACAGCTATAACACGGAGAGATATGTAACTAGCTCCCGTTCATTGATCTAATGTAGGCATGTATTCCGTATGTAGTCATACCTTCTTAGGGAAAAGAACTTGCATGACATCTATTGTCCATCCCTCCCATGACAGCGGGGTCCTAATGGAAACTACGGGATATTAAGGTTCTCCTTTTAATAAAGAACCGGACCAACACATTAACACTTGGTGAATACATGAACTCCTCATACTATGGTCATCTCCGGGAGTGGTTCGGGCTATTGTCACTCCGGGGTTGTCGGGTCATAACACATAGTAGGTGACTACAACTTGCAAGATATGATCTAAAACACACATATATTGGCGACAACATAATAGGTTCAGATCTGAAATCATGGCACTCGGGCCCTAGTGACAAGCATTAAGCATGGCAAAGTAGTAGCAACATCAATATCAGAACATAGTGGATACTAGGGATCAATCCCCGTCAAAACAAACTCAATTACATGATAGATCTCATCCAACTCATCACCGTCCAGCAAGCCTATGATGAGATTACTCACAAACGATGAAGAGCATCATGGAATTGGCGATGGAGGAAGGTTGATGATGACGATGGCGACGTTTCCCCTCTCCGGAGCCCAGAACGGACTCCAGATCTGCCCTCTAGATGAAGAACGGCAGGTGGCGGCGCCTCCGTATTGTAAACGCGATGAAACCTTCTCTCCGATTTTTTTCCCGGGTGAAACGGAATATATAGAGCTGAGTTTGGGGGCGGTGGTGCCACGTGGGCCCCAGAAGCCCTCACGGCGCGGCCAAGGGGGTGGCCGCGGATTGTGGGCTTGTGGCCCACTCGCACACCTCCTCCAGTGGATCTTTACGCAGGTATTTTTCTTTTATTCCACAAAAATTCTCCGTAAATTTTCAGGACATTCCGAGAACTTTTATTTCTGCACAAAAACAACACCATGGCAATTCTGCTGAAAACAGCGTTAGTCCGGGTTAGTTCCATTCAAATCATGCAAATTAGAGTCCAAAACAAGGGCAAAAGAGTTCGGAAAAGTAGATATGACGGAGACGTATCAACTCCCCCAAGCTTAAAGCCTTGCTTGTCCTCAAGCAATTCAGTTGACAAACTGAAAGAGACAAAAGAAAAACTTTGACGAACTCTGTTTGATCTTGTTGTCGCAACTATGTCTAACTCACAACCAGAATTTCAGCAAGATCACAAGCAAACCACATAAGCAAATGACATCTAGGTCTCACGGTAAACTCATATCAATGGCATAATCAACTAGCGAGCAAATAATAATAAGTCTCAAACGTCAACACTTCAATCAAAACAACATGAAGCAGTACGAATAGATGGTATCTCGCTAGCTCTTTCTGAGACCGCAAAACATAAATGAGAGCACCTTCAAAGACCAAGGGCTGACTAAACATTGTAATTCAAGGCAATGAAGATCCAGTCACAGTCATACTCAACACAGTTAAAAGCAAAGCATAAAAATGACAGAGATGCTCTCTAATTGGTGCTTTTGTAAGAGGAGGATGACTCAACAGGAACATAAATAGACAGGCCCTTCGCAGAGGGAAGCATTGATTTGCAGAGGTGCCAGAGCTCAAGCTTTGAAAACAGAGATAATAATTTTGGGTGGCATGATTTCATTTTCAACGCTTCCACGCTACACATGCTATAGGCGGTTCCCAAACAGAAAAGTAAAGTCTTGACTCCCCCACCACCAATGGATCACACTCCACGGCTAGCCGAATCCTCGGGTACCGTCCATACCAACATCAATCCTGGGGGAGTTTTGTTTGCAATTATCTTTTCGATTTGAGCATGGAACTGGGAATTCCAATTACCAGCCCCTTTCTCGTGAATGATAGTGAATAAATACATATCGAGGATAACACGCCTAGCATGGAAGATACCAATATCCCCCTGTCACCACATGAGCGGTTCGGGCATGCAAAACAGATTATTTCTTGAAGGTTTAGAGAGTGGCACATGCAAATTTACTTGGAACGGCAGGTAGATACCGCACATAGGTAGGTATGGTGGACTCATATGGCACAACTTTGGGTTTATGGAAGTGGATGCACAAGAAGTATTCCCGCATAGTATAAGTGAAGGCTAGCAAAAGACTGGGAAGCGACCAACTAGAGAGCGACAACAGTCATCAAAATGCATTGAGATTAGCTAACATTGAGTGCAAGCATGAGTAGGACATAAATCACCATGAACATGAACATCATAGAGGCTATGTTGATTTTGTTTCAACTACATGCGTGAACATGCGCCAAGTCAAGCCACTTGAATCATTCAAAGGAGGATACCATCCTATCATACTACATCATAGTCATCTCAACATTCATGTTGGCAACCAAGACAAACCATTATAAGCTCCTAGCTAAGTAAGCATGGCATAAGCAACTATGATCTCTAAGCTGTCATTGCAAACATGTTTCTCTCACAACAAAGTTGAATCAGGCACGATGAGCTAGTCATATTTACAAAAACAAAATAGATCGAGTTCATACCATCTTTTCCAGGCTCAGTCACTTCATCATACATCGTCATTATTGCCTTTCACTTGCACGACCGAACGATGTGAACAATAATAAGAGTGCTCGTGCATTGGACTAAAGCTGGAATCTGCAGGCAAACACAAAGGATAAGACAAAGTAATATGGCTCTATGAAAGCTAAACATGTATGCATGCAAGAGCCACTAAACATTGTAACCAAAATCTTCTACCTTGACCCAAAGAAAAAGAAAACTATCTACACGGGAAAGCTCCCAACAAGCAAAAGAAGAAAAGAAAATCTTTTTGGTTTTTCTCAAACTAGACAGACACATGAAAAGAAAATGAGAAAAAGGAAATAAACTGGCATGAATGATACAGTGGCAAAGTGTGAACACCGGCTAACAAAGTGAAAGCATAAGCAATAATGTAAAGTCGGTGAGAACACGTACTCCCCCAAGCTTAGGCTTTTGGCCTAAGTTGGTCTACTCCCAAGGAGGGAAATAATCAGCTCCGGGGTACTCCGGAGTGGACTGAGGATGCCACTGTTGTGTGAGCTCCTCTGGCTCCCACTGATAAACCGGCGTCTGGTACTCGACCGGTGGCTCGGGCACGGGCACCTGTGGTTGGGCCAAGCCCCAATATGCGTAGATGTCCGAGGGCATAATAATGTACCTGCCTGCATGAAGATTGAACAAAGAAGGAGCAGGCAAAGTAATAGTCTCACGAGTACCCTGACTAAACACCAGGTTATAAATCATCCTTCTATTTATATCTCTATCAAGAAAGTCATGGCGAACCATGCTATCGTAATCTAGATATCTCTCGGGAATAAGAATCTCTTCTTCCTCCTCCAGTCTAATTGGTATCTCAAAGTGTCTAGCAAGACAAGTAGCATAGATACCTCCATAGACAATGCCTTTAGAACGGTTCAGGTTCAACCGTTGAGCTACTATAGCGCCCAAGCTATAAGTTTTATTGTTATAAAGGGCTTCGTGCAAGACCGCAAGATCTGGGGAACTAAGTGACCCAGCTTTCCCACGGCCAATCAAACATTTTCCCACAAATAGGGTGAAGTACCGAAGCACGGGAAAATGTATACTAGCAGCTCTAGCACACGACACTCCTCTCTCCTCTCCTACAGCAATTGTATCGATGAAAGCTTCCAAGTCCCGTGGACGAGGTTCATGAATATCCCCAACAAAAGGCAATTTGCAAACATTGCAAAAATCCTGAAGTGACATGCACTGGGGGATATCATAAAGTTTAAACTCAACCATAGGAGGATTCTTCCTCGGATAGAAGTTAAAGCTTTGTACGAAGATATTAGTGAGGAGGAGGTACTGCGGGCACTTATCTTCGACGAAGGTGGTAAGGCCTGTATTCTCCACCAAGTGATAAAAGTCCTCATAAATTCCAGCGGCGCGTAAGAACACGTCGCTTGGCCACTCGCACGCTCGAACTTCTACGACTCGAGGGACCAGATACTTGGACTTCTTCTCACTCCCATCATCCTTGGGGTCACGGTTTGACGAGCCTCTTAAGAACCTCCTCATCTTTTCCCTTTTCTATCTCTGAAAATTTCTGAAATTTTAGTGATTCTAAGGAAAAGTGAACAAGGCTCAAAAAAACTCGTAGCAACTACTCCAACAAGCGCCTAGAGGCCATATTACGCATCAAAACTACTTGGGACCAGCTAAAATTAGCATGCAAAGCTCAAGAACATGGTCACCAAGGCAGCAAAAATACGCGAAGTATAAGGCACTAGAGCAAAAACTAATTGGACCAATGGAGGAGTTACTTACTGATACGTCTCCAACGTATCTATATTTTTTGATGGTTTCATGCTATTATCTTGTCAAACTTTGGATGTTTTCCATACCTTTTATATATTTTTTGGGACTAACTTATTAACTCAGTGCCAAGTGTCAGTTCCTGTTTTTCCATGTTTTTGACCCCTTCCAAAGGAGATTTTGAAACGGAGTCCAAACGGAATAAAATCCCCGAAAAGAATTTTTCGTAATGGAAGAAGATCAGGAGACTTGAGAGCCAAGGCAGGGGGGCAGGGGCCACATAAGCCCTCACCCCACGGCCAGGGGAGGCTGCGGCCCACAGGATTGTGGGCCCCCTGGACGCCCTCTGCCCTAGGGGTTGCGCCTATATATTCTCTACAAATCCCAAAAAAATCAGGAGATCATCGAAAGTACTTTTCCGCCGCCGCAAGCTTCTGTCTCCGCAAGATCCCATTTGGGGCATGTTCTAGTGCCCTGCCGGAGGGGGGATTCGGATACGGAGGGCTTCTTCATCAACACCATGACCTCTCCGATGATGCATGAGTAGTTCACCATAGACCTACCGGTCCATAGCTAGTAACTAGATGGCTTCTTCCCTCTCTTGGCTCTACAATACAAAGTTCTCCATGACCTTCATGGAGATCTATCCGATGTATTCTTATTTTGCAGTGTGTTTGTCGAGATCCGATGAACTGTGGATTTATGAATAGATTATCTATGAATCTTATTTGAGTTTCTTCTGGTCTCTCTTATACATGATTTCATATCCTTGTAATTCTCTTCGAGTTGTGGGTTTTGTCTGGCCAACTAGATCTATGATTCTTGCAATGGGAGAAGTGCTTGATTTTGGGTTCATACCGTGCGGTGACCTCACCTAGTGATAGAAGGGGTAGCGAGGCACGCATCATGTTGTTGCCATCAAGGGTAAAAAGATGGGGTTTTCATCATTGCTTTGAGATATCCCTCTACATCATGTCATCTTGCTTAAGGCGTTACTCTATTCGTCATGAACTCAATACACTAGATGCATGCTGGATAGCGGTCGATGTGTGGAGTAATAGTGGTAGATGCAGAAAGTATCGGTCTACTTGTCTCGGACGTGATGCCTATATGTATGATCATTGCCTTAGATATCGTCATGACTTTGCGCGGTTCTATCAATTGCTCGACAGTAATTTGTTCACCCGCCATGATATTGGCTATTTTGAGAGAAGCCTCTAGTGAACACTATGGCCCCCGGGTCTACTCCATACCATATTTTCAGCCTTACACTTTTTACTTCGTTGCACTTTCCGCCTTCTGATCTCACTTTGCAAACAATCTTGAAGGGATTGACAACCCCTTTGAAGCGTTGGGTGCAAGCTTGTTTGTGTTTGCGCAGGTACTCTGGACTTGACGAGACCCTCCTTCTGGATCGATACCTTGGTTCTCAAACTGAGGAAAATACTTACTGCTCCTGTGCTGCATCACCCTTTCCTCTTCAAGGGAAAAACCAACGCAAGCCGAGTCTCCGTCAACGTGTCAATTTCTGGTGCTGTTGTTTGAGAAGTAGGAGAAGGATTTCTGGCACCGTTGCCGGGGAGGAAGATCAAGTCAAGAACTTATCCAAGTAGGTGTCGCAAACTCATCTCTTGCATTTACTTTGTTTGCCAGTTGCCTCTCATTTTCCTCTCCCCCACTTCACACTTTGCCTTTTTCGTTTGCCTTTTTCGTTCGCCCTTTTTCTCGCCTACTCTTTCTTTGCGTGTGTGCTTGCTTGCTTGCTGAAGTCACCATGCATGAAAACACCAAACTTTGTGACTTCTCGAATACTAATAATAATTATTTTATTAGTACTCCGAATTCTCCCGCCATTAGTGCGGAGTCATACGAAATCAATGCCGCTCTGCTGAATCCTGTTATGAAAGAGCAATTCTCTGGCCTTCCTAGTGAAGATGTCGCATCCCATCTCAATACCTTCATTGAGCTTTGCGATATGCAAAAGAAGAGAGATGTGGATAATGACGTGATTAAATTGAAGCTTTTTCCTTTCTCATTGCGAGATCGCGCAAAAACTTGGTTTTCTTCTTTGCCCAAAAATAGTACCGATTCTTGGGATAAGTGAAAAGATGCTTATATATCCAAGTATTTTCCGCCGGCTAAGATCATCTCTCTCCATAATGATATCATGAATTTCAAGCAACTTGATAATGAACATGTTGCACAATCTTAGGAGAGAACGAAATTAATGATTAGAAATTGTCCCGCTCGTGGCTTGAGTCTTTGGATGATTATACAAATCTTTTACGCTCGCTTGAATTTCGCTTCTATAAATATCTTGGACTCCGCCTCAGGTGGAACATTCATGGAAATCACGTTAGGGGAAGCCACAAAGCTCCTAGACAACATCATGACAAACTACTCTCGGTGGCACACTGAAAGGTCGCCTACTAGTAAGAAGGTACATGCTATAGAGGAAATTAACTCGTTGAGTGCTAAGATGGACGAGTTAATGAATTTGGTTGCTAGTAGAAGTGCTCCTTCGGATCCTAATGATGTGCCCTTGTCTTCTTTGATTGAGAGTAGCAACGCTAGCTTGGACGTTAATTTTGTTGGGAGGAATAACTTTGGCAACAACAATGCTTTTAGAGGAAACTATGTTCCTAGGCCTTTTCCTAGTAACTCCTCTAATAATTTTGGCAACTCCTACAACAATACTAATGGAAATTACAATAGATTACCCTCTGATGTAGAGAGTAATATCAAAGAGTTCATCAACTCTCAAAAGATTTTCAATGCGTCCATAGAGGAAAAGCTACTCAAAATTGATGATTTGGCTAAGAGCGTTGATAGAATGTCTAGTGATGTTGATGCTTTGAAAGTTAGATGTGCTCCTCCCAAAATCAACATGGATGAAACTTTGAAAGCTATGCGTGTTTCCATGATTGAGAGCCAAGAAAGAACCGCCCAAATTCGTGCTAGACATGAATGGCTTTAAAAGGCATGTTCTCGTGATGAGAATCACGAAGATCTTAAAGTGCTTGGTGTGACTCCCGTTGAATCTTTGTTTTCTTGTGTCAAACCTAATGATTATGGGGCTGGATATGAATCCACTTTGGTTGAAAAGTGCCCCAATGATTCGGAGTCCATCTATCTTGATGCTAAAAGCATTGAAAGTGGAGTAGAAGATGTTAAAACTTTGAGTAGTAATGAAATTACTACCGTGGATTTCAAGGAATTCAATTATGATAATTGCTCCTTGATTGAATGCATTTCTTTGATGCAATCCATGTTAAACTCTCCACACGCTTATAGCCAAAACAAGGCCTTTACCGATCATATCGTCGAAGCTATGATAAAATCTCTTGAAGAGAAACTTGAATTGGAAGTATCTATCCCTAGAAAGCTTCATGATGAGTGGGAACCTACCATCAAAATCAAAATCAAAAACTATCAATGCAATGCTTTGTGTGATTTGGGTGCTAGTGTTTCTGCGATTCCAAAGTCTTTATGTGATGTTCTGGGTTTTAATGAGATTGAAGAGTGTTCTCTTAATTTGCATCTTGTTGATTCTACTGTCAAGAAACCCATGGGAAGGATCAATGATGTTCTTATTATTGCAAATAGGAACTATGTACCCATGGATTTCATTGTGCTTGACATTGATTGCAATCCTACATGCCCTATTATTCTTGGTAGACCTTTCCTAAGGACTATCGGTGCTACCATCGATATGAAGGAAGGGAATATTAGATTTCAATTTCCTTTAAGGAAGGGCATGGAACACTTTCCTAGAAAGAAAATAAGATTGCCTTATGAATCCATGATGAGGGCCACTTATGGGTTAAGCACCAAAGACGACGATACGTGATTCTATCGCTTTTATGCCTAGCTAAGGGCGTTAAACAATAGCGCTTGTTGGGAGGCAACCCAACGAATTTATCTTTCTTCTTTCTGTTTTGTTGCGTCCACACCATCACAATTCTGTTGTGATTGTGTTTTTTGTGTTTCCTTTTGTGTTTGAGCCAAGCAAAACCTTTATGACTAGTCTTGGTAATGGTTGTTTGATCCTGCTGGAAAAAGACAGAAATTCTCGCTCACGAGATGATTTTTCATTATTATTCATAAAGAGATTTTGAGTTGATTCTTTTTGCTGCTTGTTGATATGATTTTTTCCCAGGCCTTCGTAATTTTTCATATTTTGTGAGGTACCAGAAGTATACGAAGTATACAGATTGCTACAGACTGGTCTGTTTTGGACAGATTCTGTTTTTGTTGAGTTGGTTGCTTGTTTTGATGAAACTATGGTTAGTATCGGGCGGTACTAGCCATGAAAAAGTGAGAATACAGTAGCCCAACACCAATATAGATAGAATTCAAGTTTTCTACAGTACCAAAAGAAGTGGTAGTTTGTTTTCTTGTGCTAATGTTATCACGAGTTTCTGTTTAAGTTTTGTGTTGTGAAGTTTTCAAGTTTTGGGTGATGTTCTCATGGAAAAAGAGATAAGGAGTGGAAAGAGCTCAATCTTGGTGATGCCCAAGGCATCCCAAGCCAAATTCAAGGACACCAAAAAGCCTAAGCTTGGGGATGCCCTGGGAAGGCATCCCCTCTTTCGTCTTCAATCCATCGGTAACATTACTTGGACCTATATTTTTATTCACCACATGATATGTGTTTTGCTTGGAGCGTCTTGTACCTTAGGAGTCTTTTCTTTTTGTTGTGTCACAATCAACCTTGCTGCACACCTTTTTGAGAGAGAGAGACATGCACTCATCGTGATTTTGCTAGAATGCTCATAGTGCTTCACTTATATCTTTTGAGCTAGATAATTTTGCTCTATGTGCTTCACTTATATCTTTTAGAGCACGGCGGTGCGTGACTTGATAGTTGTCTTATGCTATGAAAGTAGTCCCAAAGGTGATAGATACCCAAAGAGGATGCAAAAAACCTCCATCTTCATGTGCATTGAATAGAAAGAGAAGTTCTGATTCCTCTCAAATAGTTTTGAGACGTGGATTTGGTAATATTAAGAGCTATGTTAGTAGGGTGTTGTGAATCTAGAAATACTTGTGTTGAAGTTAGTGATCCCCGTAGCATGCACGCATGGTGAACCGCTATGTTAGGAAGTCGGAGCATAACTGATCTATTGATTGTCATCCTTTGTGTTGAGGTCGGGATCGCGCGATGGTTAACACCTACCAACCCTTCCCCTAGGAGTATGCGTTTAGCACTTTGTTTTGATTACTAATAAAAACTTTCGCAACAAGTGTGTGAGTTCTTCATGACTAATGTGAGTCCATGGTATAGATGCACTTTCACCTTCCACCATTGCTAGCCTCTCTAGTGCCGCGCGATTCTCGCCGGTCCACAAACCCACCATATTACTTCCTCAAAACAGCCACCATACCTACCTACTATGGCATTTTCATAGCCATTCCAAGATATATTACCATGCAAATCCCACCGTTCCATCTCATGACTTGTGTCGTCACTCTCATATTGCCATTGCATGATCGTAAGATAGCTAGCGAGATGTTTCAATGTCATACGCCATGCTAGATCGTTGCACATCCCGGTACACTGTCGGAGGCATTTCCTATGGAGTCATCATCATTTTGAGTTGTGAGTAAATAAAAGTGTGATGATCATCATTATTAGATCATTGTCCCATGTGAGGAAATAAATAAAAAGAGGCCAAAGAGCCCAAATAAAAAAAAAGAAAAGAGAAAAAAGAGGCCCAAGTTCCCAAATAATAATAAAAAAAGAAAAAGTGAGAAGGGACAATGCTACTATCTTTTTCCACACTTGTGCTTCATTATAGCACCATGTTCTTCATGATTGAGAGCTTCTTGCTTTGTCACTACCATATGCTAGTGGGAATCTTCATTATATAACTTGGCTTGTATATTCCAATGATGGGCTTCCTCAAAATTGCCCTAGGTCTTCGTGAGAAAGCAAGTTGGATGCACATCCACTAGTTCTCCTTTTGGGCTTTCACATACTTATAGCTCTAGTGCATCTCTTGTATGGCAATCCCTACTCATTCACATTGATATCTATTAATGGGCATCTCCATAGCCTTTTGATACACCGAGTCAATGTGACCATCTCCTCCTTTTTGTCTCACAACCACCACCACACTCTATTCCACTTATAGTGCTATATCCATGGCTCGCGCTCATGTATTGCGTGATAGTTATAAAAAGTTTGAGAAAGTAAGAGTGCGAAAACAACTACTTGGCCAATACCGGGGTTGTGCATGATTTACATTAGTTGTGTGAGGATGATGGAGCATAGCCAGACTATATGATTTTGTAGGGATAAATTCCCTTCGCCTTGTTATTTTGGAAGTTCATGATTACCTTGCTAGTTTGCTTGAAGTATTATTGCTTTCATGTCAATAGCAAACTATTGTTTCGAATCTTACGGATCTGAACATTCATGTCACGTGAAAGGAGTTGCAAAGGACAACTATGCTAGGTAGCATTCCACATCAAAAATTCATTCATTATCACTTCCCTACTCGAGGACGAGCAGGAGTTAAACTTGGGGATGCTTGATACGTATCCAACGTATCTATAATTTTTGATGGTTTCATGTTATTATCTTGTCAAACTTTGGATGTTTTGCATACCTTTTATATATTTTTTGGGACTAACTTATTAACTCAGTGCCAAGTGCCAATTCCTGTTTTTTCCATGTTTTTGACCCCTTTCAGAGGAGATTTTGAAATGGAGTCCAAACGGAATAAAATCCCCGAAAAGAATTTTCCCGTAACGGAAGAATATCAGGAGACTTGAGAGCCAAGGCAGGGGGGCCCAAGGGCCCCACAAGCCCTCACCCCTCGGCCAGGGGGGAGGCCGCAGCCCACAGGCTTGTGGGCCCCCTCGACGCCCTCTGCCCTAGGGGTTATGCCTATATATTCCCTAAAAATCCCAAAAAAATCAGGAGATCATCGAAAGTACTTTTCCGCCACCGCAAGCTTCTGTCTCCGCAAGATCCCATCTGGGCACGTTCTGGTGCCCTGCCGGAGGGGGATTCGGATACGGAGGGCTTCTTCATCAACACCATGACCTCTCCGATGATGCGTGAGTAGTTCACCATAGACCTACGGGTCCATAGCTAGTAACTAGATGGCTTCTTCTCTCTCTTGGATCTTCAATACAAAGTTCTCCATGATCTTCATGGAGATCTATCCGATGTAATCTTCTTTTGCGGTGTGTTTGTCGAGATCCGATGAATTGTGGATTTATGATCAGATTATCTATGAATCTTATTTGAGTTTCTTCTGATCTCTCTTATGCATGATTTCGTATCCTTGTAATTCTCTTTGAGTTGTGGGTTTTGTCTGGCCAACTAGATCTATGATTCTTGCAATGGGAGAAGTTCTTGGTTTTGGGTTCATACCGTGCGGTGACCTCACCCAGTGACAGAAGGGGTAGCGAGGCACGCATCGTGTTGTTGCCATCAAGGGTAAAAGGATGGGGTTTTCATCATTGGTTTGAGATTATCCCTCTACATCATGTCATCTTGCTTAAGGCGTTACTCTGTTCGTCATGAACTCAATACACTAGATGCATGCTGGATAGCGGACGATGTGTGGAGTAATAGTAGTAGATGCAAAAAGTATCGGTCTACTTGTCTCGGACGTGATGCCTATATGTATGATCATTGCCTTAGATATTCTCATGACTTTGCGCAGTTCTATCAATTGCTCGACAGTAATTTGTTCACCCACCATGATATTTGCTATTTTGAGAGAAGCCTCTAGTGAACACTATGGCCCCCGGGTCTACTCCACACCATATTTTCAGCCTTACACTTTTTACTTCGTTGCACTTTCCGCCTTCAGATCTCACTTTGCAAACAATCTTGAAGGGATTGATAACACCTTTGAAGCGTTGGGTGCAAGCTTGTTTGTGTTTGCGCAGGTACTCTGGACTTGACGAGACCCTCCTTCTGGATCGATACCTTGGTTCTCAAACTGAGGGAAATACTTACTGCTCCTGTGCTGCATCACCCTTTCCTCTTCAAGGGAAAAACCAACGCAAGCCCGGTCTCCGTTAACGTGTCAATTTCTAGCGCTGTTGTTTGAGAAGTAGCACTTACCAAGGAGTAATTTCCCCAAAACAGTTCGGAGAATGGTGATTTGAGCAAAGAGATCAAAAATCCCAGCAAGTGGAGCAAGAACACGGGATTGAGCTACGAAACGATTTTTTCTGGAGGTAGGAGAACCAGATGAGAGCAAGAATGAGTGGAGGGGGTGCCTGTGGGCCCCTCAAGCCTGGGTGGCGCGACCAAGGGGGTGCCCGCGCCCCAAGGGCTTGTGGCCCACTGGTGCAACCCCCATACAAACTCTTCGTCTCAGTATTTTTCAAAAAATCCAGAAAAAATCATACTAGATTTTCAGGACGCTCAGAGAACTTTTATTTTCGGGGTACTTTTCTACCGGACGCTAAAACAGGAAACAGGGAAAACTAATAAATTTGTCATTTTTCTTCTAAACAACCGAAGGTGAAAGCTTGGAACAGAGGTTTGTGACTCCTCGATTCATCCATCTCATGGTCATCGAAAGAAATCCGTCAGTGAGGTTGATCAAGCCTCTTTGACAAACTTTTTTGAATCGCAAAAGAGAACGGAGAATTCTCGAATAGTCACTAGGTCACCTCAATGGGGATGTGTATCTACCCAACAAGCAAATCATACTTCATCTTGACACGAGGAATAGGGCATTCAAAGCTCCCAATAAGAATCGATGAAGTTTTTTCGATAGCATTGATGCAGTGTACTCGATATTGTTTCTTCGGAAAGTGCACCGTATGCTCATTACCGTTGAGATGGAAAGTGACATTGCCTTTGTTGCAATCTACAACAGCCCATGTGGTGTTTAAAAAGGGTCTTCCGAGAATGACCGCCATGGCATTGTCCTCAGGAATATCCAAGATAACAAAGTCTGTTAAGATGGTGACGATAGCAACCACAACAGGCACATCCTCGCAAATGCCGATAGGGAAAGCAGTTGATTCGTCGGCCATTTGCAGAGAGATTTCAGTGGGTGTCAACTTATCCAGTTCTAGTCTACGATAAAGAGAGAGAGACATAACACTAACACCAGCTCCAAGATCGCATAAACCAGTTCTAACGTAGTTGCCTTTAATGGAGCAAGGTATAGTGGGCACACCGGGATCACCTAGTTTCTTAGGAGTTCCACCCTTGAAGGTGTAATTAGCAAGCATGGTGGGAATCTCAACCTCAGGTGTCCTCCTCATATTAGTCACAATATCTTTCATGTGCTTAGCATACAAAGACATCTTCAGCATATCTGTCAAACGCATTTGCAGAAAGACAGGTCTGATCATTTCAACGAAGCGCTCAAAATCCTCATCATCCTTTTTCTTGGATGGTTTGGGAGGAAAGGGCATGGGTTTCTGAACCCATGGTTCCCTTTCTTTACCATGCTTCCTAGCAGCAAAGTCATTCTTATCGTATCTCTTAGTCTTAGGCTGTGGGTTATCAAGATCAACAGGTTCAATCTCCACATCCTTATCATTGCTAGGTTGAGCATCTACATGAACATCACTATTGATACTATCACTAGGCTCATGTTCATCACGAGATTGTGTTTCAGCATCAGAAACATAGGCATCATTTGGACTCTCGGGTGTAGCAGCAACAGGGTTGCTAGCATGCAAGATCCTATCATCTTTCTTCTTTTTTCTAGGATGACTAGGTGCATCAGTGCTAACTCCTTGAGAATCTTGTTCAATTCTCTTCGGATGACCCTCAGGATACAAAGGTTCCTCGGTCATTCTACCGCCTCTAGTGACGACTCTAACGGAATTGTCATTCAACTCATCGAGCAAGTCATTCTGAGCTTTAAGTACTTGTTCTACCTGAGTAGTAACCATAGAGGCATGTTTACTCAGAAGTTTAAGATCATTGACATTCCTGTCCACACAAGCACTTAAATGACTAAGCATGCGAACATTCTGTTCTAGTTGTCTGCTAACACAATCATTGAAACTTTGTTGTTTGGCAACAAAGTTATCAAATTCATCCAGGCATAAGCTAGCAGGTTCATCAAAAGGAATATCACTCTCATCAAACCTACGTAGAGAATTTACTTCTACTACCTGTATCGGGTTATCAAGACCATGGATCTCTTCGATAGGTGGTAGATTTTTGACATCTTCAGATTTAATGCCTTTCTCTCGCATAGATTTCTTGGCTTCTTGCATATCTTCAGGACTGAGGAATAGAATACCTCTTTTCTTCGGAGTTGGCTTAGGAGGTGGTTCGGGAATAGTCCAAGCATTCTCATTGCACAAGATGTTATTCAACAGAATCTCAGCTTGTTCTACGGTTCGTTCCCTAAAAACACTATCGGCACAACTATCTAGGTGGTCTTCGGAAGCATCGGCAAGTCCATTATAGAATATATCAAGTATTTCATTCTTCTCAAGAGGGTGATCAGGCAAAGCATTCAGTAGTTGGATAAGCCTCCCACAAGCTTGTGGGAGACTCTCTTCTTCAGCTTGAGCAAAGTTGTATATTTCCTGCAAGGTAGCTTGCTTCTTATGGGCGGGGAAATATTTTTCAGAGAAGTAGTAGACCATATCCTGGGGGCTACGCACACAACCAGGAGCAAGAGAAGTGAACCAAGTCTTAGCATCATCCTTTAGCGAGAAAGGAAACAGCTTCAGGATATAGTAGCGGCGGATCTTTTCCTCACTAGTGAATAGGGTGGCTATATCGTGCAGTTTGGTAAGATGGGATACAACCGTTTCAGACTCATAACCGTGAAAAGGATCAGATTCGACCAGAGTGATTAACTCAGGGTCGACAAAGAATTCATAATCCTTATCGGTCACAAAGATAGGAGAAGAGGCAAACTTCGAGTCGTATTTCATCCTAGCGTTCAGAGATTTTTTCTTTCCACTTGCGTAGTAATTTCTCAACATCATAGCTATCCTTATACGCAAGAAAATCCTCAGGTATCTCTCCCTCCATAACATAGCGCGTATCAGGCATAACAGGAAATTCAGGCATAGTAGCAGGTTTTACTTCAATAGTATCAGCAGTTTCAGAAGTATCATCACGTCTAGCAGCAACTCTAGCAATTTGTGCATCAAGGACACCTAGTGGCAAAGCAGTATCAAGCATAGCATCATCAGGCATAGTATCAAGCATAGCATCATCATAAGCATCATCAGGCATAGTATCAAGCATAGCATCATCAGGCATAGTATCAAGCATAGCATCATCAGGCATAGTATCAAGGGCAGCAGAAGTAGCATCATCAAGCACAGGCGACATATCAAGATTTCTAGCAGGAGGTGATGTCGCAAACTTACTCATAACTGAAGGTGAATCAAGTGCAGAGCTAGATGGCAGTTCCTTACCCTCCTCGTAGTGGAAGGCAAGATTTTAGTTCTTGGATCTTTCAGATTCCTCATAGTGACCAGCACACGAAAATCCCAAGTGACTCAGAGAATATAGTTGTGCTTCCCCGGCAACGGCGCTAGAAAATAGTCTGGATAACCCACAAGTGTAGGGGATCGCAACAGTTTTCGAGGGTAGAGAATTCAACCCAAATTTATTGATTTGACACAAGGGGAAGCGAAAGAATATTCTCAAGTATTAGCAACTGAGTTTGTCAGATTCAACCACACCTGAAAGATTAGTGTCTGCAAGCAAAGTATCAGTAGCAAAGTAGTATGATAGCAACGGTGTCAGAAAAAGATCTGTTGACGGCAGACGATTCCTAACTGTTGTATCAATGGCAACAGTAAATAGCACGTTGACGGGGAACTATTCTTCCCTAGCAACGGCTCCAGAAAAGTCTTACAACAAGTAGCAGCAAAGTAATAGCAGTAGTGACAGCAGCAGCAAGGTAACAGCAGTAGCAACAGTAGCAGCGACAAAGTAACGTAGCAAGGACCAGTAGTAAAAGACTCGTAGGCAGTGGATCGGTGACGGATGAGTATGACGGATGTGATTCATCATGTAACAGCTATAACACAGAGAGATATGTAACTAGATCCCGTTCGTCGATCTAATGTAGGCATGTATTCCGTATGTAGTCATACGTGCTTAGGGAAAAGAACTTGCATGACATCTATTGTCCATCCCTCCCGTGGCAGCGGGGTCCTAATGGAAACTACGGGATATTAAGGTTCTCCTTTTAATAAAGAACCGGACCAACGCATTGATACTTGGTGAATACATGAACTCCTCATACTATGGTCATCTCCGGGAGTGGTTCCGGCTATTGTCACTCCGGGGTTGTCGGGTCATAACACATAGTAGGTGACTACAACTTGCAAGATAGGATCTAAAACACACATATATTGGCGACAACATAATAGGTTCAGATCTGAAATCATGGCACTCGGGCCCTAGTGACAAGCATTAAGCATGGCAAAGTAGTAGCAACATCAATCTCAGAACATAGTGGATACTAGGGATCAATCCCCGTCAAAACTAACTCGATTACATGATAGATCCCATCCAACTCATCACCGTCCAGCAAGCCTACGATGAGATTACTCACGAACGATGAAGCGCATCATGGAATTGGCGATGGAGGAAGGTTGATGATGACGATGGCGACGATTTCCCCTCTCCGGAGCCCAGAACGGACTCTAGATGTGCCCTCCAGATGAAGAACAGGAGGTGGCGGCGCCTCCATATCGTAAAACGCGATGAAACCTTCTCTCCATTTTTTTCCGGGCGAAACGGAAGATATAGGGCTGAGTTTGGGGGCGGTGGTGCCACGAGGGCCCCACAAGCCCTCACGACGCGGCCTAGGGGGGTGGCCGCGGCCTGTGGGCTTGTGGCCCACTGGCACACCTCCTCCGATGGATCTTTGCGCACGTATTTTTCTTTTATTCCAGAAAAATTCTCCGTAAATTTTCAGGACATTCCAAGAACTTTTATTTCTGCACAAAAACAACACCATGGCAATTCTGCTGAAAACAGCGTTAGTCCGGGTTAGTTCCATTCAAATCATGCAAATTAGAGTCCAAAACAAGGGTAAAAGAGTTCGGAAAAGTAGATACGACGGAGACGTATCACTTCCAAGCAAAGATCTTATTGATATATTTATGGCTTCCTTTTGGATATCTTGTTTGTTCCTTCTTGTAACCATTTCGTGTGTACATCCTTCTTTGTGGATATATATCATCATGATTGTCTTCTACTTAGAATCTTTTACACATGAGAGAACTTACATCTCTAATTGATATCCTCTTGTCTTGATGAGGGTTTTGCCATTTCGATTGGCATCCCTCCTCTTGACAAGGTTCTTATTTCCTATCTTCACCATGGGTTGTGACAAGCGTTGGTTCTTATTTTGTTTATTAGTAAGCTTGTGAACCCATTTTCTAGTATGTGTGTGTGGGAATGATATGTCTTGCACTTTGTTTCTCATTTCATCAAGACTATGCTGATGAGTAATGCTCATCCTTATCTTAGTCTTCTCAAGTGCTTTGCCATGACTCACACACATTATTTTGGTTGATCCTATTCTTAAGTTGCTTCTTTTACATGTTGCTCAACCATTTGTTTTGTGCAAGTGGTATTCTTATTGTCTCATCTATCTTATTTCACTCGTTGTGTGTTTTTATTAATTTTGGGGGAGAAACGATCCTATTTTGTGCACTTGTATCAAATACAAAAATATCTTATTAGTGCACAAATCATGGGGAGCTTCTCTGGTTTTGATAAAACACTCTGTTGCCTTTATCATAATATCTTTTATTCATGTGGTTCAAAGGACCATATGATTGCTTGTTCCATCTGGTATCTTTTGATTACTTGCCTCTGTTTTTGTATGTCCTTGTGGCATACGATCCTTTTATTTGCAATCTTTGGGTCCTCAATATAGTTCGTTTTCCTCCAACTTCTTATCATTGTATATGTGTATTTCTCTACACTCATTTGTTGAGAAGTACACACTTTTTGGAGTACCACCTACTATATTGGTTTTCCAAACTTTTTGTCCATTTTGGCAATCGATGTCAATGGGGGAGAAGTTTAGAGAGTTTCGTTTGGTTATGCTTAGAGGGTTTTGCTTTTATTGGATAAGCATTTACATATTGTATGCATGCATTATTGCTTTGCATGTGTGTGCTTGGTTATGCTTATTTCCTTATATAAACTCTCTTTAAGTGGTTGTCATCAATTACCAAAATGGGGGAGATTGTTAGAGCATATTTCTCCATATGTGGTTTTGGTAATTGATGACAATTCCTATGGACTAATGGTTGCCTTAAGTTATATTTATAGGATTTGTCCATAGGCACTTCTTGAAGTCCATCTATTGGGTTCAAGGAGTTTATATGATGACCAAGATGGTATTCAAGGTATTATCCAAAGAATGGTCATAGAGACACAAGGTTGATCAAGATCGTCAGACAATGAGTAAATCAAGATGATCAACACACAAAGCGTACAAGATGTACTGAGAGGGATGAAGTGATCCCATGGTATGGTAAGCATTGTCCATTACGTGTTTGTGTACTAACCCATGGTCTTCGTGAGAGTTCTATGTGGGGGTTAGGTGTGTTTCCATGGGCTTGCGTCAAAAGGAATATCTCATACAACCCATGAAGGATGACCGTCAAGTGGTGATCGTCATCAAGATTGTGGTGTACAAGTTGAAGTGGATCAGCACGAATATATCTTGCTTGAACCTTGTCGTCCATTAAGGTGGCAATGGACTTGTGAAGATATGCTGAAGAGTGGCTCACCCATAGTGAGTATGGGGGAGCAATCAACTAGTCTTCATCAAGCCAACGCAATCAAGAAAGGTGGTCCATCTTGAGGAAGCCAAGATCATCATCATCTAGCTCAAGAGGACGAGGTGCAAGGTATAGGTTTGCCCTTGATAGGTTTTCTGTTTTAGGATAGATTGCCGTGCTGTCAAGGGGGGCTCTCAAGTGAGTAGCTTGATCGTATCGTTCGTTGAGGGCTCAAACCATTTGCATCCTTGCATCATACTTCTTGGTTCTCGTTTGGTGTTTCTCTTTGTGAGTTTTAGAGCTTATGGTCATCTTCATGACAAGCTCGAGTTCATCGAAAACGGAGTCCATATGCATCTTCTATGATGTTTTCAATGTTGGGAGTTTTTACCAGTCTTATTCAAAAAAGGGTTCTCACCATTTTCTTATGGTCCTTTTCTCACTTGCTTCTTATTGATATTTCTATCAATATTTTGTTAGCCCATGTCGTTAGCTTTCCAACAAACTTGGTTTCGTTGAATTCGGAGTCTGTATGCGAAAGTTAGAGCAGTTTCAGTATGCAGCGGTAGAACCGCTCCTGTAGCGGTAGTACCGCCCCCGGAGCGTAGTAATTTTTTACTACCGCTCTCTAGCGGTAGTACCTCTCTAGGAGCAGTAGTACCGCTCCGGTTGGGCGGTAGTACCGCTTCGGTACGGTAGTACCTCTCTCTGAGCGGTTGTTCTCCGTCGGACCTTTTGCGAAGACTTTCTCTAGCGGTAGTACCGCCAAGTGCTAGCGATAGTACCGCTAGGGGCTAGCGGTAGTACCGCCAGGGGCAGCGGTAGTACCGCTCCTCCCTAAGCGGCAGTACCGCTGGGGGCAGCGGTAGTACCGCTGTGCTCGGGCTGTAAGTGGGGGTAACGGTTTGATTCTTTCCCCCACTATATAAAGGAGTCCTTCCCCCTTGGTGTTCTCTTATCCGTTGAGCTCGTGTTCTTCCCCCATTGTTGACCTTCTTAGAGCTTGCTAACTCTCAATCCCTCCAATGATTCTTGCTAGTTCTTGAGGGAAAAGAGAGAGGTGATTTAGATCCACATCTCCACCAATCACTTTCTCCTCTATGTGAGGGGAACCCCTTGGATCTAGATCTTGGAGTTCTTTGTGACCTCCTTGTTCTTCCACTCATATTTCTCCATAGCTTTTGTTGTTGTGGAGGAATTTGAGTGTGAGGGACTTGACCACTTTGTGTGTTCTTGCCATTGCATGAGTTGCATCAGTTTGAGTTCTCCACGGTGATACCTGGAAGTGAAGTTTGAGAAGCCATATTACCTTTTGGTACTTAGTACCCTAGAGAATGTTCTTCGTGGATGCTTTGGCGTCCTAGAAGCTTGGTGGTGTCTTGGAACTCAATCATTGTGGTGTAAAGCTCCGGGCAAGCGTAGGGGTCTCCAATTAGGTTGTGGAGATTGCCCCGAGCAATTTGTATGGGTATCGGTAACCGCCCCCAAGGGTTGCCATTTGTACGGGTTCGATGACTGCCCTCAAGGGTCCCTTAGTGGAAACACGGCATCTTGCATTGTGCGAGGGCGTGAGGAGATTACGGTGGCCTTAGTGGCATCTTGGGGAGCATTGTGCCTCCACACCGCTCCAACGGAGATTAGCATCCGCAAGGGTGTGAACTTCGGGATACATCATCGTCTCCGCGTGCCTCGGTTATCTCTTACCCGAACCCTTTACTTATGCACATTACTTCGTGATAGCCATATTGTTTATTGTCATATATATTGCTATCACTTAGTTGTTTATCTTGCTTAGCATAAGTTGTTGGTGCACATAGGTGAGGCTGGTTGTTTTAGGTGTTGTGCTTGACAAATTAAACGTTAGTTTTATTCCGCATTTGTTCAAGCCTAAACTATAATTATTTTAAAGCGCCTATTCACCTCCCCCCCTTCTAGGCGACATCCACGTCCTTTTAGACGTGGCTGGCCGCTAGCGGTGTCGGGGACGGGCTAGGGAAGACGAGAGAGCTCGGGGAGGCTTCAGGAGAGCTCAAGGGAGGAAAACGACATGGCTGTCACTGGTGGAACAGGGCGAAGCTCGTCGTGGCGCGGCGAGGCAGAAATCAGAGGGGGGAGAGGGCTCCAGGAAGAAGGGGACGACGAGGGGAAACAGCTGGACATGACTAGAGATTGAGGGAGGGAAGAAACCGACGAGGCCAAGGGCTCCATTGCATAGAGCACGGCTATTGCATGTGGGTTGCATGGTCACCACGTGAACTGGTGCACATGGTGCACTCTGGCATGCAACACTATGTCTAGCAGATAGCCCTTCTAAAGAGGGGTCCAACTGAGGTGATAGATCACCATAAGACACCAAGAGTTGATGGGAAACTTCACTGGAAGTTACCTGTCGCAAACTTGGTCCTATTACTAAGATCAACAGAGAAGAGATAAGGGCAAAGCATCATGTCTGGGAGGTTTAGGGTAGGAAGGACTACAATCCTGTGAAATTTGAGGAGCACAGGACCAATATTTGATAGGGTTGCTTTATAACTGACTAATCTGGTCCAGAATAAGGATTTTGATGTGGCACTCACATACTGGCTTGGATGGAGCTGAAACTTTGAGGAGATGAATTATTTAAGGTTATGAAGATGTTGTATAAATTTCATATCATCTGGATAAACCAAAGTGATACTTCCTTCACACAACATCCTGCTAGGCAGAATCTTAGGAGAATTACTCGGAATAATTGGCTAAATACAATGAGCTCAAAATTGGTTGAGAGAGATTTTATAGGTAGGAGAATGTCCTGGTAAAATTTCAAAAATTATGGAGCAACATAAAAGATAATTGCTTCACAATCCAAAATAATGACCAGAGACAAAGATTTGATGCTATGGTCACATGGTTGAAGGAGTGATGCTCAAATTTGGTGGAGAGGCATTATTTGAGTATATTGAGATGATGGCAAAGTTTCAACTCATTTGAACACTCCTAGCTAGCACTTGCTTCACAAAGCTTCCTCTGGATCAGAAACTTTGGAAATTTGCCAAGAAATATTTACTAGATAAATTGAGTTGAATTTTGGCATGCGGCAATGATATGAATAGGAAAGAGTGCCCACAAATTTGAGAGCAATCAAGCAAATATAAAGGGTACTTGCTTCACAACTTGACAGATAGGGTAGAATGAGAAAAGGAATACTTGAGGAATACTTTTGAACATAGCAAGGAAAGATTTTGTCATATCTGAGGAAGATATGACCCAAGAGATTTATGAAAATTATTTGGGAATTTTGGGACAGATAGAAATGGGGGTTGCTTCACAACCCAGGGCAAACATGATTATTCCTTGAAAAGAAAAAGGAATATTCTCAGGGAAAAGAATATTGGGATTGGCTCTAGATGGAAATGACAAGGTCTTGGAATGGTTTGGAGATTGGCAAGCCACTAGGGAAGAGGAATCAAGGGTGATCCCTTTAGGTTTCAAAACTATCAAGCCACAGAAAAGCAGAACCAGACCAAATTCAAAAGAAAAAGAAATGGGCAAAATCCTGGGTGTTACAGGCAGCTCCTCTTTGTCAACGCCCGGATCGTCGCCCCTCGCACCACATCCTCAACATGTTCGTCAGATGGTCACACGCGCCCAAAACGGCATGTTCCGGCCAAACCCGCGCTACCACAACCTCACGGCCACGACTCCGGCGTCCACTACGGCCTCGCCTATCCCTCGCCCTGTTAGCGTCGTCCAGGACCTGAACTGATTAGCGGCCATGGCTGAGGAGTTCGTGGCGCTCGTCCGCGACCACACATGGGACCTTGTCCCCCGGCTACCCCGCGCCAACATCATCAACGGGAAGTGGGTGTTTCTCCACAAAAAGCGCACCGACGGCTCCCTTGAGCGCTACAAGGCGAGGTGGGTGGTGTGCGACTTCACTTAGCGCCGCGGCGTCGACTACGGCGAGACATTCTCTCCCGTCGTTAAGCCGGCGATGATCTACACCATCCTGACGTTCGTTGCTTCCCATGGTTGGACTGTCCATCAATTGGACATAAAGAACGCATTCCTCCACGACACGCTCGCTCAGGAGGTCTACTGCCTTCAACCCGTCGGGTTCGTCCACGAGAACAAGCCTGATCATGTCTGCAGGTTGAGCAAGTCTTTGTATGGGCTGAAACAGACACCTCGCGCCTGGTTCCTTCGCTTCGTCGGCATCCTCACCATGATCGGCTTCACGGCGACGCACTCGGACACGTCGTTGTTCACCTATGCTTGTGGCAACGACATGGCCTTCCTGCCACTTTACGTGGACGACATCGTCCTTACGGCCTCAACCACGACCCTGCTTCACCATCTCATCGCGCACCTCGCCCGTGAGTTCGCAATGAAGGATCTCGGCGCTCTTCTTTACTTCCTCGGCATTAGTGTCACGCGCACGGCGCACGGCTTCTTCCTCTCGCAGCAGCAGTACGCCGAGGAGATCCTCGAGCGTGCGTCCATGGACAACTTCAAGGCTGCACCCACACGTGTCGACACGAAGTCCAAACTGTCATCTGCCGAAGGGCCCAAGGTCGCCTACGCCTCTGCCTACCGCAGCCCCGTCGGGGCTCTGCGGTACCTCACCATCACTCGTCCCGAGCTTGCGTACGTTGTGCAACAGTTGTGCCTTCACATGCATGACCCTCGTGTGTGTCATGACGGCCTCCTGACGTACGCGCTTCGCTATGTGCGTGGCACCACCAACTTGGGGCTCTGGATCCACCCTGCTGTCAAGATCGAGCTTCGGACCTTCATTGACGCTTGACTAGGCTGGTTGCCCGGACACGCGTCGTTCGACCTCAGGGTTCTGCGCCTACCTCAACGACACCTTAGTCTCCTGATCCTCGAAATGCCAAGCTACAGTCTCGCGCTCCAACGCTGAGGCTGAATACCTGGCTCCGTCGGTTTCTTGGCGAGCTCTTCTTCATCCAGTGCGTTCCGCCACCATCGTCTTCTGCGACAACATATCGGCCGTCTACCTCTCCGCCAACCCCGTGCACCACCGGCACACCAAGCATGTTGAGTTGGGCATCAACTTCGTTCGAGAAGGGGTGGCGTTGGGTGACTTCCGTGTCCTTCATGTCCTCACTCGCGAGTAACTAGACAACATATCGGCTGTCTACCTCTCCGCCAACCCCGTGCACCACCGGCGCACCAAGCATGTTGAGTTGGACATCAACTTCGTTCGAGAAGGGGTGGCGCTAGGTGACTTCCGTGTCCTTCATGTCCCCACTCGCCAGTAACTCGCCGATGTGATGACCAAGGGTCTGCCGTCGAACCGCGGGGGGTGTTGAACTATAGGGCGTTGTGTGCCCCTGTGCCTAGTCAAAGCACACAGCGCCCACGATCACCCACGTACATGAGTAGTGGTGTGGTGGTGCAGTTAGCTACAGTAATGGTGTTCGACACCTGAGGTTCCTCCTGTATAAATACGGCCTGAACAGATCAATGCACAGTGTGGTGTCTCATCCTTCTTCAGAGGTACATTTCAATCACATCTTCTTCTTTTTTAGTGAAATTTCAGTCATCACATCTAAAACATAAGAATTTGCAAGGAACAACATGAACAGTAAATCATGATGAATTATTTCAGAAGAATATTCCCGCATGTATATTCAGATACACCGCTATTCATCATCAGGAAAAAGTACACACAAGCACCACAACCTCCCACATTCTAATTACACCACATCAACTTCTAATGTTCTGACCATTTATGAGTTGGCTAAAAATATATTTTCCAACATTGTCTATGCTTCGTTAACAAACAAAATATCTGATACGAAATATGATCCATGATTAGAGATCATGCACAAGAAAATGACATCATGATCAACTCTTCTTTCCTTCCTGCCCAGATGGTTGCTTCATGTTAAGAAGATGACGAAGGCCAGCAATAACATGATGCCTGCTAGTTGGGACTCCGGTTTTCGCTAGGGCTCTACCATTCTTGTCCAGGAGCACGAAACAAGGAACATATCTGACATCATAATGCAGAAGCTGCAAATATACATACGAGTGTTGCTGTTAAAAGCTGGAAGCATCAGACGTCAGAGTGGAAACATTATGTACTCCCTCCGCTCCTAAATATAAGATCTTTTAGATATTTCACTATAAACTATATGCGGATGTACATAGACATATTTAGAGTGTAGATCCATTCATTTTCCTTCGTATGTAGTCCATAGTAAAATCTTTAAAAGGTCTTATATTTAGGAATGGAGGAAGTATATGAGAGCATGCGCAGTTACTGCAGTACATATGAATATGGACAAGCCATAGTAGTAATAGCATTTTCAGTGACCACATGGTGTATGTGGTAAGCAACCTGAAAACAAATAATGTCAAGAAAAATAGAATCTTCAATGAGCTTGGTCAGCTGACCATAAAGGAAATTAGTATAAAGAACTTCTGTTTTCAGGATATGTTACAGACCACTAACATGCAATAAAACTAGTTTGGAATTTACCCAATCCCCTCATGTGGGGAGGGAAGATAGTTCAATTTCCCAGAACATCACAAGAGACCGAGTCTAATCCCTATCTACCCTAAACGAATTGGAACCCTGAGTGAGTTGGTCGATGGTTTAGGGCGTCTGCGAGACTGGAACAGTTTTTAGTTCAACTTTAAAGAACTTAAATCTAACAACTGAGCAACCCTTTCTCCAAATGGGAAAGCAGAATGAAGCAATGTTTCTGCACAAACCGACAGCAGTACTGCTAACACAGTTAGAACCAAAGTAGAGATCAATCATGTTTCAAATGATTGGCAGGTCAGGTATTCAAACAACCTTAACGCCGAAAATAACAAAATTTAGCATCAGTCAAGCCTCTGTTATATACTATTACTGAATTTATCCTTCAAACTTCTAACTTTCCAAGCACTAGGGCTTGGTTCCATGGTATTCACGTCTGTTTGAAAACCTATGTGGACCTACTCACAAAGGTACCACTATTACAGTTCTAGAAAAAAGAATACCATCACTAGTAAATACTACCTAGCACGCCTTTATTTGGCACATCAAATATCCATAACAGAGTGCCTTAAAGTAAATATAGCATATGCATCATTCCGCTTGATCGATGCTAAGTAGAAGAACAGCCATGTCTGTGCAGAAAGAGGATGTTGTGGGCAAAGGGGCTAGGGTGCTAGGCAAGGCAATAGGAGCATCGTGGCAGCAATACATAGCAAAAATGGCCAGGAGATCCACCAGCAGCAAGACAGTCAAGGTGTTCGGGAGTCCAAAACTAACACTAGCAGCAGAATGCAGCAAGAGCCTGGGAACCATGAGGATTCAGAAGTTGATTCGTAAGAAAAGAACAACATATTAGAGATTGAGCCAGATGGTACATGTAGGTCAACCAAGGTCTGTATCCCAGTCGACTTAATCTGTAATTGGGGTCCGGTGAGCTTAAGAACAATGTCTAATCCTCATCTGAAGTGCTCTCTCATGTATGGTCTATTTCTCCTTAGTCTAGCATGTCATGCCCCTCAAGTTGCACTGTCTGAGCCATTCATCTGCATGGCATTTACTCACTCCATCATGAATCTTCAGATGATGAGAGGATAACACAGCTAAACGATTGGCTTTAACCTGACAGTCCAGGAGGCATGTTTAAGTTCAACACGTTGTTGCTTCTACCGAGGCTCCATTTTAGCAGTAACAAAAGGAGATAATTGCACGTTTAGTCCTGGTACTTGCTGGCGCTGTCCAATTCAGTCCTCGTACTTGCAAAGTGCTTCAATACGGTCCCGGTACACGAAAATACGTCGTCAATACAGTCCTTGAACTTGAAACCACAGTCCCCGCGATACATGACCCGCACGTACCGCATACTTCCCTCGTATTCCACGTCATCCTGGCCCCGCGCGTCAGAGGGGACCCACCCGTCAACTAGAGTGGCTTTTTTTTGCATTCGCCCCCCTGTCTCTGCTGTCTCAGTCCTCTCCTCTTCCTCCCACCATTTGCCGGAGTCAACGCCGTGTTCGCGGAGCTCGTCGTCGTGGTCCACCGGTTTGCCGCCGCTGGCATTGCCATGAGATGCTGGAACGGGTTGGCCGGCGGAGCAATGTCCATCTCGCCCTCGAGCATCTTCACCACCACGCCCATCGGCGGCCTCATCTCCGGCTGCTGCTGCATGCACCAGAACGCCACCTCGCACATCCTGCGCGCCGTCTTCTCGACTTGCTCGCCGCGCCGTCGCAGTTCTCCATGGCTTCCATGAGCTCGCCGCGCCGTCGCAGTTCTCCATGGCTTCCATGAGCTCGCCGCTCTCGTACTTGGTCCACGCCAACTTCGGGAACCACTGCCGGCTCTCCGGCGCGGCCTCGTCGAAGTTCCTCCTCCGGCCGAGGATCTCGAACAGGAGGATGTCGAAGTTGTAGACGTCGCACTTGTCGCTGGCGCCGGCCTGCATCCACATCTCCGACGCGGCGTACCCGGGCGTGCCGCGCATCCCTGAGACGGTCTTGTGCGTGTCGGCCCGATTGAGCAGTCGCGCGAGGCCGAAGTCGGCGTCGTAGCAGAAGCCGAAGAGCCTGACGACGTTGATGTGGTGTGTCCGTCCGATGGTGCCCACCTCCGCGACCTGCTCGAGCGGGACGGTGCCGACGACGCGGTGGGCACGGTGGTGTTGATGCTGTCCGAGTACGCGGGCGGTTCTCCAAGGACGCGGAGTTCCGCCGGGCGCTCCAAGAGAAGTGCGCGGCCTGCCTCGCGCCCGCGGGGGAGGCGCCTGCGGAGGAGCACGCCGTGCTGCTGGCCATCGAGAGCATCGAGCGCCACGCCGACGCCTCCCCGTCCCCGCGGGACTCCAAGATCCGCTCGCTGCGCAACTCCATCCACCTCCTCGGCGTCGTCGCCGTGCTCCACGCGCCGCCAGGCCCCGCCGATTCCGGCGAGGGCGACGCCCGCGGGGTGCCCAGCTCCCACCTCTCCGCGTGCGCGCAGCTCTACCTCACCGTCGTGTACAAGATGGAGAGCGACCCCCACCTCCTCCACTCGAGCTGACGGTGGGTCCCCTCTGACGCGCGGGACCAGGATGACGTGGAATACGGTGGAGTACGCGGTACCGCGGGTCATGTATCGTCGGGACTGTGGTTTCAAGTTCAAGGACTGTATTGATGACGTATTTTCGTGTACCGGGACCGTATTGAAGCACTTCGCAAGTACCAGGACTGAATTGGACAGCGCCAGCAAGTACCAGGACTAAACGTGCAATTATCTCAAACAGAAGTCTTCACAAATCTTTTCTTTATCTTTAATTTCATAGTTCTACACACGTCAGGCTTTTATATCTATTAATTTTGTTTTAACCATAAAGATTGACGGCTGAGATTTAAAAGTAGTTCTACCATAAAGATAGAAAACTGGAAACAAAACCCGGACGCACCCCTTGCTCATGTTTTCATGAGAAAAAATAAAGTGCAGATGCAAGGAATCGAACTCTGGTTGATTTTATAATTGCCTAACCCAACTAACAAACGCTTTTAGTTAATGTTTGTTGCCAACGTCTAGAACATTATGTTATTTTGTGTTCACCTTTTTATATCCAAAAGATTTATGTTTTTTTAGGCGTAAAAGTTTTATGTTAACTAATAGGATTGACATGGGCCTGGGGTTAAATCATGAAACTCTTTTCAGATACTAAAAAAAGAAAAAGAATTTCAATCCGGCTACGATTTGGTACACACTTTGCACGATTCATATACTGCCCAATACCATGACGTTCAGTTGTACGAGGAGCATCCCAAACTCCTCGATCGGTCACAGTCCCATGACGCTAAGACTCCCTCCGCCTCTTTGCCTCGCTCGTGGAGGCCGAATCCGGCCAGTTCGCCGCCGCCTCCGAACCCGCAAAAAATGACCTCGTCAGGGCGATCCGCGATGGGGCGACACGACCGTACCATCATCGAGGTCACCGGCGCTCGATCCGGTCCAGCGAGTTGTGGTGTGATGTGTAGGCGTCGTTGGCTACCACATCTTCATCGGCGACCAAGAATTCGAGCGGCTGAGCACTCAGCATGACTTGCTGATCGAAAAATAGAAAAGCAGAGGAGGAGACCATCGGACAGGAGCAACACCCGCAGCACGCCTTGAAGCACAGGAAGAGGAGGTTCGCTGCGCGCGCATCCGTCTATGACACAGCCCTCAAGCTGACCTTGCCACTTCTACCAGCGATTCGCCGACCTCACCCGTGCCGTCCTGTGCCGCATGTGATTCATGGTCTCACCCAGCATGGCATCCTCCTATTGCCTCGGCCAATGGTTGCGTCTCTGTTCGATGCTTTGTTGCGCATCTATCGTCCATAAAATAAGAAAACCAAGTTACAAATACACTAGCACCCTTAGCATGTGCTCACCAACATCGTTGCCGTCGAGTTCATCCCGATTCCCTCGCCGGTCACCACAGGCACACCACCCCTTGGATCCACTTAACGCTTTGTTCGGTTAATCCCTGTCCTAAGGGGATTGGAGGGGATTTGGGGGGGATTTGAATTGCATGGGATTCAATCCCCTTCAATCCCTGCCAAACCCTCTCTTAATCCCTGTCAACCGAACGCAGCCTAAGCGGTCTTCAGGTTCAGGTATAAATATAGAAGGAAAACTAGCAAAAAAAGAAGGAAAACTCGCCTCACGCATGCATATATGGTCCTAAGGAGTAGGTACGGATCGAAGGGAGACAACTCTTTGCATGCTCGTGCATGCAGCCATGCATACAGTAGCAATAAGATTGATTCCATGGATGCTTTACTTCAAAGATGGCCGTTACTTTTCCAACGCTTTACGGTTTGATTCAGCTCAAACTTCTTCAGACAAGCTCGCCACGATTTAGAACGCCAAGCTAGCACAAAAAATAGACGACCCAAGATCCTGCTAAATAAATCCTTCTTCGTTGATCAGTCTCCTGTAATATATGAAGGTGTCTTGTCGAAAGAATTGGCATGGAAAGGTTTGGGCACAGTGAATAGACCCATTTTTGGGGGAGTGAAGTTTTTGAGCTCGAGCTCAAATGAGCCCCGTGAACAGTAAAAACCACAAAGTGTTATTTCCAAAGCATTTTGAAGTGATGATTTTGTTTTTGTTTTTGCCACGACTTCCACGAATGTCTTTTCAATATGAGATTTGGTGGGCACGCAAAACTCTTGTCAATGTTTGCACCAAAATAAATTCAGAATCTTTTGAAGGTTTTTTCAATTTTTTTCTGATTTTACTGTTTATCCCGAGCTCCAATTTGCTCGGGAGCGGAAGATGACTTTCCCATTTTTTGATCCCCTGGTAGTTCTGCTTATAATACGGTGCTTACACTGAATCTTGATTTTTTTTCTCTTTCTTTGACAGCAGAATCTACTTTGATTGGTGCGTTTGAAGCAAGACTGGTGATTATGCCCAGTGGTGTTTGCATCATCTTGCAAATTTGACAAGAAAAAAAACTCAATACCTTTGTTGGCTTATTTGAATTCTATAATCCTTTACTTTCATTAGCTGTTCTAAATAATTCAATCATGTTGTTTTGACTTTTTCATTTGCAGCTACCAGTTTAATTAGTAATGTATCCAACTCTGATATTTTTGGTTCTTGGTAGATGTGATCATATAATTTGCGCATTCTTGATAATTCACCTTTGTGATCTCAAGGATGGTATGGTTTGAATCATGTTTGATTTGCTTTACTTTTGTTTTATGAATTTTCTGTTTCCAGATGACTATGCATATGTGGTCTCGTAAATAATAATTTGCTTTACTGTTATGTCTGATTGGTTGATGATGCAAAAGAGATGTTTCACATGCTCCAAAATTTGCTACCATAGAGAAATGAAGGACTGGGTTGTTCATTCACTATAAAAAATCAGTTTGATATATCAATTTCAATGTGTTGTATTCTTTTAGAAGGAGGGTTCAAGAATATATATATATATATTACCGGCATGTTTGCTAGTACAAACTAATGACTGGAACGTGTGTCCACTATGCAACCATTGCACTACATAAATCAGTGTGAAGTGTAAACACCACAATTCTGTGATCCCAAACAACACAGTGGACTGTGGGTTGTGGAACAGGATTGATATAACCAGTTCTAAGATAAGGAGCTCGTCCTCATTCATGTACCATATTATGAGTTAACACATGGTTTTCATGGAAGTGGAACCTAAAGCAGCAACTTTCAACACCCAATTCACATAACTGAAATATAGGCAACCAACATTCTCCTGAAATATCATTGTTTACAACCTCAGATTTCTACAAATCACCACACAGTGCACCAGCTCCGACAAAAAAATTAGAACAATGAGGCTAACCAGACTAGTCCATCGATTGATAAGGAAATCAACACAATAAATCTAGAGAATATGGATAGCAACGCAATCGGCACGAACAGGAGGAGACGCCCTCACCTCCGGGAGCCACCGGTCGTCCTCGGCGTCGGCGAGCACGAAGCTCGCACACGCATTACCACCGCCCTCGAGCTCGCGCACGAGGCCCTGCAACGATGAGCAGAGGCGGCAGCGCGGCGAATAGAACTCCAGCACCGTGGTCGCCCTCGAACTCACCAGCGTCGCCGCCAGCGCCCGCTGCTCCGCGTCCCCGCGGTCCGCCTCCACCGGGGCGGTGCCCGCGTGACGCTTCCACAACTTTGCCCCATAACCTCCGGTTACAGTGGAGGCGGAGGGGGTGTCACCGGTGATGACGAGGCCTTGCGCGATGGTGCAGATGGACTTGAAGAGCCAGGGGCGCTCGAGGTCGCCGCAGGGGCTTGGGCCGGCGCTAGGGCCAGGGCTAGCATTTAGGCTAGGGCCCCAAGGCCACTTGAAGCAGACGAAGGGAGGGGGCTTTGCGGCGGTGCCCATCTACCGTGGCCGGAGGCTGACCGCCGCCAGGGAGGAGCGGGGAGGTCTTGTTGAGCCGCCACGGACGGATCCAATTTACTGGGGGAATTTTACGCCTGCATACGAGGCGCTTTGGAATGCAGTAAATTAGGCCAACTTCTCCCCGACCTAAACGCGCGGATTTGATCGGTCCGTTTGGGTCCATTAGACAGACAAACATGGTCCAGCAGTTGACACATTCTAGATTTATTAACAACATAATTTTTTAAAGAAAAATAGAAAGTCGACGAAAGTCTAGTTCATATACATTAATAAAAACTAGTTGGATGCCCGTGCGTTGCCACGGGAATATGATAATATGATGTAAAAAGATTATTCGATAATGGTTATTTTTTATAGGAAATATAAAATAGTGATTAAATAAATTTTCAACTAAAGAATATGTGTCAACTCATGGTTTCAACTCCTACACGAGAAATTGTTTCTCTCTCCCTCTTCATTCTTCTCACGCAATCATTCTCTCTCCCTTCACAATTTTTCTCAACATCATGTGAGAGCACTCTTTTAAATCTTGTGCTTTTATATATTATGCTCTCTCCGTTTCATATTAGTTATGGTTGATTTAGTATAATGTTGTCCTAAATTAGCGGGAATTAATATAGAATGTTGAATGTTTTTTGTTGATTCAAAATATTCTTTCAGTTTCCTTTTATGATAATTAGTTAGTTGAAAGGAGACTTAAGCAATACCTATATCCTTGAAATGACTTGGGAGGAGCTCGCGAGGAGCATCTTCCGTTCAAGCACTTCTCTGTGATGTATCAGCTTGATTTCAAGAATGTCCTCTTCGCCCCCAAGAGGGACCATTTGACCTCCTTGAGAGTGGAAAGAAGCTTAACAAATCAAGATCTACAGGCGCCGTGTATTCATCATGGACAAAATACAAACCAGAAATCTAGAGCCAAGATGTATGCAATAGTTAGTTTAAGTTGTTTCAACCCAAAAGCATATGATTTGATCACCTCCAAATTTCAATATTACCATGAACCTAAGACATGCTTTCTGTTTTTGTATGGTTGCAGATCAAAACTCCACGCATGACATGAGATCGAGAACGATGTGATGAGTTAGGACTAACATGAACATTAAGTAGGACAACCAACATGCCCGGTTAACAGAAAATTATGACAACACACTACCAGCACACTGAATATCTAAACTTGTGTGCATTATGTAGGTTCTCAACACCGGATAGCGAAAAGGAACATGGTGACATTTGATTGAAATTTTTCTTCTGTTATGTATGTCCAATGTCTCATGCTCTTCCAGTTCATTTTCTCCTATCAAGCACCTCCTTGCCAATCTATGAAAAAAATAGCAACTTCCACGTAGATGGGCCTTGGATCAACGACCCAACAAGAGCAGGCAACACCATTATCAAAGTACTCGTCAAGCTCGATATGAATTGACGACCACCTTGACTGATGGTGGCATGCTGTAGGAATACGTGACACGCTCTAGCTCACCAGATGCTGGCTCACTGCAGAAGTAGTTCTGCGCACATCAAGACTTTAAACACAAGGATAAATAACTTCGAAAAACTAAAAGAAGAAGAAACACATATAGAAGTGTAAAAAGCCATAAGTGGGAACAGGATTGTGCAATAGCTCTATGGATGTACATAACACGGTTGCTATTGAGAGGTTCCATTAATAAAATTTTAAAACACCACATCTATACAGATACATAGCTCTGAAAGAGCACAATCAAATCACGAGAAAAATAAGGAATTGTCATTGTGACCGGGATTAAAAAAAATATGAACTAGACTTGAAAAATAATATTAAGAAAAATAATATGCTCAATGTGTAGGCAACATGGTACTAATGTATAACGCACTTGTCATGCGCACAGAAGGTGCCATTTGTAAATGAAGTAATAATTATTGAAAATACACATACACATGTCTTGCACAAGCTGAGATGCATCTGGAATCATGCATCAAACCTGCACGTACAAAATATATCTATATTTACTGAAGGTTGAAAATCTACAATCATGTAGCAAAGAAAGGAGTGTGCATTTTTTTGAACTCCCATGTATAGCTAAGAACACACCGAATGAAAGTAGTACATCCTGATGTAGCAGAAATGTTGCTCAGGCTTGACTAATAAAAAGGAAAACAAGACAAGCATTTAGAAAAGTGTAACATTTCGATATCACTACAGTTCATGCGTCCCGTCTTGAACTTTGCTGCACAAGTTAGACCAGAGCCTGAGCACTCATAAAACCAAAGCCTTTTTTAGCTCCTTGGCATAATATATCTGCACGTTGTCATGTAGTGGTATGTGTGAACATAATAGGAAGCATCAGGAGGATATTATGATAGTTTAGAACAACATAAGTTAAATTAGATGCACAGGTTTACCTATGTCCTATAGCACAACTTGGCTTTTGAAAATTTTCTCCCAAGAAAACACCGAAAAGGAAGTCACTGCTAGAGTATGGAATTTGCTTCTTAGAAGCTTCAGATGTGTGTTAGAAGCTCATGCAAAGAAAAGATCAATAAGAACCTGAGGACAAGAAGAGCCGTCAAATGAATTATACAAGTATCTCACTGGAATAGTTTCTTTTCCTTCCGGACGCAAAAAAAACTCACTCTTGAATGTCATACACAAAATGAAACTAAGCCATTAAGATGTCCCGTAAGAGAATAAATGACGTAAAAGGCGTCCCTCACAGGTCAAACACATACAAAATTCAGAGATTTTCTTCTTCCTCTAAGACATCAAAAAGAAAGAAGTACACCATGTATTCTTCATGGAATAAAAAATGTCGAAAGTGAATAAGCCCGTTTCAGTTAGTGGGCATATGAAGAATATCATTCGGTAAGAAATCCGTGTTTACAAAATCAACTATTAAAGGAAGTCATTATTAAAAAATAGCATTCCCTTGATAACTCCCAAACTTCAAAAGTTTATCAGGCAATTGAGATCATTCATACACAATCCAATGAACTGATGGTTAAGGAAAACACAAAAATGGAAGGCGCAAGAAACGAATCAAATATTTTCATGAGAAAAAACCTTGGATAGATTGCAATACATGGAAAAAATTAGAACAATTAAATTCTCAAAAGATTTCTAGACAAGATAGTTGGGTAGATTCAGCGAAAAGGAGAAAAAGAAACCAGGAAACTAAACACATCCACTGTGATGTATTGCAGTCTACAGGAAGAGCCAAGAATGTCTAAATGGTACTGGATGGTTGTATGAGAATCTGAGCACGTGTGACCCTAGTTTCAGAAAGCAAAAGTGTGATATTGATTGCTACTCTTGTTCACTGCACATCAACCTAAACTAAAGATTTTGACTTGAAAAGGACTTGAAACATGTCTACTTCATTTATGAATTAGTTAGTCCTTCGTTTATATTAGTGAGGTATCATAGAAATATTGTCTTGTATATTAGCATAAATTCCATTGCACGGTAATTAAGTGAGGTAGGCTATGTTCTTGTATTCCATCTTAGAAAAGACTAAAAGTACAGTTTTGTGTCACTTCAACAGACACGTTGAAGAGCAAGATTGGAGTTACCAGTGTTGCCTTCTAGTACTTATAGATGTCCTCCACATAGTTGACAACAGCGGATTCATTGTGGCTATCGAGCTTGTCGATATAATCCATGTAGGTGTCCTGCCATTAACATGTAGCCAGACTTCAAATTTGTAATAATGGTGTCCTCCCATATCACTGGTTTACAAGGGAAAATTACAACATTCTCTGTTCCATTTTCTAACAAAAAGAAGTGGCGAGATAAAATTTCACAAAGACTATCCTTAAAAAATATATACTAATTTTTAATTCCATGGGAAATGATCCTTGTAGAATACATATAAACCACAATCCAACCTATCATTTGTTGGACCATCACGACGACACATTCTCCTTTAATAGTAGAGATGTCATGCACAAAATGGTGAGCCTAAAACCAACTTTCAAATTCATTCAACCTTTAATAGTAGAGATGTCATGCACAGGAGCAGCGACCCGTCGCAGCCCTGGACAAAGCAGTCGTGGAAGAAGAGGCGGAGGATGGATGCGCCCATGCACGGCTCGTTTGCCACGGCCGACTGCACTACCGACGAGACTGCGCCCAGCGCGCCCGGGCACGAGCTCGAGTAGAACCCCTTGGACAGCTGCGCCGACGCCCCGCCGGCCGCCATGATGGCTCGGAACAGATCAAATCGGGGCACGAGGCGACGGTTCTGAGGCGCGGGGGGGCTCCGTCCGAAACTTACGACGTTGCCGAGGACAAAGGCGTTGAGGAAGTTGGACGGGCGCCTGGGCGCGGAGTCGTCGGAGGGGCCGTCGTCGGCGAGGAGCGAGGCCGCCTGGCGTATCGACTCGGAGAGTTGCGACAGTTCCTCCATGGCCTCCATGGTGGGTCTGTACCGCGCCGGCGGGGGGTGGATCCCGCGGGATCAGGCGCGACCGATGGATCGAGGGGAGCGGCGGTGGCGGAGACCTGGCCCTCGTCGACCTGACGCGGGTTTGAACCGTTGCCGATACGGGAGAGGCGAGGCGAGGCAGAGATACCATGGGCACCCATTCCCCACGAAACTGAAACCGGGTGTACAATGGGCACCCAGGCTTAATATCCCAAAATTTCAGAATTTTTTGAAATTTCCTGGTATGTTTTAAAGTCTATATTCATATAGGTGTGTGTGATACCTGGGAGCTCCAATGCATTTCCCCTACTAACTACTGCTTGTTGTACTCTACGTTGCTACATTAGGTCAGCAGTTGTAAACATAGGAATGTCAGACTGCAAGTTGAGTACAAGGGTGATCTAGATACAGTTATATATGTTACAACTTAGTTGCAACTGACTGGGTTAAGCATCTCCGACACTTGTAGCGCAAGAAAAAAATACCTTGACCAATACAAATGGAAGGCGGATGCCATTGACGTTCTCTGCTGAGCTTTGCAGTGTTTCGTTACGTAACTTGATGTTCTGGAGATCATCAAACTTTAAATGAACAAGAAAGAATCATCAGGAGATATCAAATACAACGGTATATATAATAGTAGGAGGCAACAAAACCAAAGAAAACTGCTGCATAGTGTAAACAACTTACCTGATTTCCGATTTCCTGGAGGAGTGCCTTCTTGTGCCTAATCTTGTTGACGAGTTCTTTGCGAACTTCCTTTTAAAAAGAAGATGGTAGCAATCAAATAATAGTCATATAGGAATGGATTACTGTCCATCTAGCCTGAAAACCAAGCACGAATACCGACCTCCAACTTCTTTAGCTTTTCATATCTGTAATTTGAAAGGCCCATCCACCGTATCTCCTTTTTTTACAGTTTGATGAGAAATGAACTTGAAAGTTCTCGGTGTGATGTCGACATTTAGGTTTGGTCCCGATCTTCTATGTTTGATGTTTGTTGTAACTTACTTGTCCAGTTTTCTGTTAGGTTGGTGTGTTCTGTCGTCGTAGTTGCAAAGACAGTAAGGTGGCAGTGCTGGTTAGAGGTTCTACAACGTATGCATGTTTGTAATAAGCTGTCTGGACCCATGATATTTGGCGGCCAACACTCTTTGTACTAATTCCATGCCAAATGAAATTGGGAGTGATGCTTCTTAATTCGAAAATAGATAAATAAATGCATAAAGGGATCAGAAATCCATACAAAACCCTTGATCAATATGTCCCATGAATTTCAGCTCTGAATAAATTTCATCCGCAACGTGTAATAGACAGTAGCTTGTTGAGGTACTTAATGACTCAAACGGGGAGAAAATAAATCAGTTCCCAAGCATATATCTTTGAAAGGCATGTTATGTATTACAGAGATACAAAACCAAGCTTGTAGTAACTTTTAGAACACATGCATGAACAATGGACAAAAAGTAAAATAACCTGCTGCTCTAGAAGTAGAACGTTGTTGTCACCCTCAAATGTAGACTGGACATCAGTTTTGGCTTTGAAAGCTCAGTCTTCAATTCTTGATCACCGCAAGCCTCACGATACTACTGATAAAAGTGAAAGAAAATCCATTGAGAACTACTGATCCAAGTGTAGAAAAAGATATACTTGATTATTTTAACATATTCGCAGTACATGAATTGTGGTCATATTATGCGAGGTTACTGCAGCTTTCAGAGCACTTATCACTTAACTAATTTAAGGTGTTCTCTTCACGTTTATATTTTCCTGGATGCATAAAGGTTATATAAGTAATGTTCTGGCTGAAATTGCACTTCTCCTATTGGCTTCACCTACATTTTTTTGAGAAAGTTCTTTCCCAGTTTCTCTCCTCTCTAATTTGTTTATACATTATGCTGCAAATTCCTTGATTATTCTTTGCTGCAAAATCTCAGGCTCACTTAGTAGAGAGGACACCAGAGGTGAAATTTAATTGTAAGAGGATTTGAGAAAACCTGTTTATAGTGGTATTTAATCAATCTGCTTTGTTTCTTCTATGGATTTATAGCATGAAGAATCAATATGAGAAAATAGATATAACAAAATACCATGATTTCTTTGGCGAATGAATGTTTGCAAAATGCAGTCGACATCATGTACTTAAGAGTATACTTAAGAGTTTTAATACATAGGGTATCATGAGACAATGTTATACTTAAGAGTTTTAATACCTACTACATAGATCACGCCAAGGATCTGAAAAATATTACTGGAGAAGGGCAGAAGATGCACATGAAAATCCAGCATGATTGCTCAAGCAGTTCGTATTCGTATATATATACACAATTTAGTTTATACATTTGGTAGGAGGATCGATGCACCTGCGTGATTGCTCAAGCAACAACAATGCAGGAGGTAAGAAATAGGCTGATGTGCTTCGTGAATTTTCCTCTCCTGTGTGCTGTTATGACCATGATTACACACTACTATAACCTGAGTTTTCATGCATCAGTATGACAAAAACCAAATATTGTTCAATGGCCTACTAAATGCAGTTGTTTTTGTCCAAATGCATGTCAATTGATTGACGACAGGCAAGTTGTGCGAACCTGAAGAAAGTGCGTCTGCTCGTGGTTGAATTGCAAGGAAGTTGTCGAGTTTGGTGCGTCCGTCCCGAGCAGGGGACGTGCAAGCAGGCATGTCAGCGTCCCAGCGTGGAGGGTGGCCTCGTTTGGCCGGCGTGGAGCATGCATGGAGTTCGACCCAGCCGGCAGCCCCAAGCTGGCAATGGGCTAGGCTGACCGGCACGCGGCGGTTGGTGACGTTGGCAACCATCGGGATGTGAGTGGCAATGGCGAGGACCTCAACCAATTGTCTGGCAAACCCATCGAGCTAGGGGATGTGGGGCTTCCTCCGGCGGCGGCCGACGAGATCCATGACGGCCAAGGAAGGGAGAGTAGCGACTCTAAGAAACACAAGATCCACGAAGGCGCAATAAGGGAGAGGAGGAGCACGAGCAGCGTGAGATCCATGACGATTTGGGGAAGGAAGAAACACAAGATCCACGAAGGCGCAATAAGGGAGAGGAGGAGCACGAGCAGCGTGAGATCCATGACGATTTGGGGAAGGAGAGGAGGAAAACCATGGATGTGACTGAGACCTCGACGACGGCGATGGCCGATCTTGGCAGTGGTGCCCGACGGTGACCTGGAGCTCCGCAACGAAGCTGGTGGCGCCTCCTCTAGGACCTCAGTGTCGTCTCATCGGTGATGGCGGCTAAGGCACGTAGAGAATAGATCGGTGGTGGCGAACGGATCCGCGGCTGGAGCGTGGTTCCAGTCGTGCGTGGGCTTGCTTTGTTCTGGGCAGTTTTTTTTTCTGTTGGCGATCGTAGGAGTGGGTCACAAATGAAGGAGGTGGTTCCTTATCTCTGGTCCGCTTGCTTCTCTGGTTTATTTACTCGCCACTGGTTTTCGGAGGGATTAAAAAAATCGGGGAAAGGAGGTGGGTGGGGAAAGTATCGACAGGAGGTGGGATCGCTGGGAGGTCGAACCATAAGCAAGGTTGAACCATAAGCGAGGTTCAATGGCCTACTAAATGCAGTTGTTTTTGTCCAAATGCATGTCAATTGATTGACGACAGGCAAGTTGTGCGAACCTGAAGAAAGTGCGTCTGCTCGTGGTTGAATTGCAAGGAAGTTGTCGAGTTTGGTGCGTCCGTCCCGAGCAGGGGACGTGCAAGCAGGCATGTCAGCGTCCCAGCGTGGAGGGTGGCCTCGTTTGGCCGGCGTGGAGCATGCATGGAGTTCGACCCAGCCGGCAGCCCCAAGCTGGCAATGGGCTAGGCTGACCGGCACGCGGCGGTTGGTGACGTTGGCAACCATCGGGATGTGAGTGGCAATGGCGAGGACCTCAACCAATTGTCTGGCAAACCCATCGAGCTAGGGGATGTGGGGCTTCCTCCGGCGGCGGCCGACGAGATCCATGACGGCCAAGGAAGGGAGAGTAGCGACTCTAAGAAACACAAGATCCACGAAGGCGCAATAAGGGAGAGGAGGAGCACGAGCAGCGTGAGATCCATGACGATTTGGGGAAGGAAGAAACACAAGATCCACGAAGGCGCAATAAGGGAGAGGAGGAGCACGAGCAGCGTGAGATCCATGACGATTTGGGGAAGGAGAGGAGGAAAACCATGGATGTGACTGAGACCTCGACGGCGGCGATGGCCGATCTTGGCAGTGGTGCCCGACGGTGACCTGGAGCTCCACAACGAAGCTGGTGGCGCCTCCTCCAGGACCTCAGCGCCGTCTCATCGGTGATGGCGACTAGGGCACATAGAGAATAGATCGGTGGCGGCGAACGGATCCGCGGTTGGAGCGTGGTTCCAGTCGTGCGTGGACTTGCTTTGTTCTGGGCAGTTGTTTTTTTCTGTTGGCGATCGTAGGAGTTGGTCACGAATGAAGGAGGTGGTTCCTTATCTCTGGTCTGCTTGCTTCTCTGGTTTATTTACTCTTCACTGGTTTTCGGAGGGATTAAAAAAAATCGGTGAAAGGACGTGGGTGGGGAAAGTATCGATAGGAGGTGGGATCGCTGGGAGGTCGAACCATAAGCGAGGTTGAACCATCACGACGGCACATCCTGCTTTAATAGTAGAGAGATAAGACATAAAAATAAAACATGCGGCTGCACCAACGGATATAAGGGTGATACATCTAGGCGTTATCTTCGTCGTCATCGTCCTCTTTGCTACACCACCGATTAAGATGGGCAATGGAGGCCAAAACCATCACACGGTTTATCTCTATCTTTATTATTAAAAGCACGAGAGGGCAGATCCAACTCTCAATCTAAACCGTTTAATTACATCATCAAGGATCTAAAGCGTTGTTAACGAAACTGACAGTTTTCGTTAACGCTAATTGCCCACCCCACGTATCCTACCTCGCCCCTCCTCCCCACGCTCGCCTGCCTCGCCCCGGTCGCCCTCCTCCCCTCGCTCGCCTGCGTCGCCCCGGTCGCCTGCCTCGCCCCGGTCGCCCTCCTCCCCTCGCTCGCCTCCGTCGCCCCGGTCGCCCGCCTCCCCCCGCTCGCCGCGCCGAGCCGCTCGCCCCGCCTCCTCCCGTTCGTCGTGTCGGCCGCCGCGTTGCTATCCAGGCGCTACCTGCTGCGGAAGAAGCCCACCGGGCGCCATCCTCTAGTCCGCCCACGCCATCTTCAGTCTTCCATCGGCGCCGACGGCAATAGCCGAAGCGGAGCAGCGCACGAGTTCCTGGCTGACCTGCCGCGCGACGAGGCAGTCGTGGCCGGGCCAGGCAGTCCCGACACCTAGGATTCGCACGCCGTGGTCGACTCCTGCCTCAAACATCAAAGGTTAGTATTACTTTGCAATTCACCCCCTCCAAAAAACAATCAATGGAAGATAAAAATAGTAAAGGATAGAAGATTTTCAAATCAGTTACAAAAACTACACAATGAAAAGATAAAAATATACAACTGAATTTCATCACCTTGAATGTCGGTTCTGTGTTTACATCGCAGCATGAAAGATTCCATCGATGGATCCCCTATGTTCTGCTTAGAGCTGTAGATGACTTCGATTCCAACACGAATCGATCTTTCTTCCTTACAAAAAAGATTTGATGAAGTTTGGGCGAGCGAGGGGCCGTGCACTGCAACGGGAAAAAATGACTTGAATGGAATTGTAGCACAATACTTAGCAAGATAACTCTTAGGAGATTGCATTTTCTATTATTCAGGTAAACTTAGCAAATTTACTGAAACCAAACAGTAGAGTGCTTATTATTAAATTACATAGAGGTATTAAACTTGACACAAGAAGGGCAGACATAAGCCTATACCTCAAAACTGCAAAATTTCTCCATTATCTTTTCTTGCAGCTATTTAGTACCCTATGAATGGCAGTAAAAGAGAATATACCACCACAAAAAATGCTGAAATAGTAGTAACAGAAAGGACGTGCTCTAATGTGCTAGAATTAGTTAGTTATTACATACCACAAGAGGCCAACCAGTGACAACGAATACATCCAGTGAGTACCATCAATTGTTGAAAATGCGTGTGCTTCTTGGATGTCAAGACCGAGCTCGCCAAGCAAACAAGTCAGTTGTAAATGTATAAGTGACAGTATAAGAATTGAACCAGACACTGAGTAGTGGATCTGGTCTCAATGTACTTTACACTGAAGTTCAAGTGATTTCAGTACAATGACATTAATTTTGATGCGTGTTAGAGAAAAGGTGATTCCAGTAATTCGCATAAATTTTTGAAAATGTGTTTGTTAGAAGCTTGTATATCATACATGGATTGGACAACATACATGATTATCTCCTTTCAGACTGTTCTGGGTTTCTAGATCAGAAGGAATTGGTTCTTGATAGCCCTTCGGGTCTCAGAGAATTCAGAAGAAGTTCTTACAACAGTCGTTACTGGATAAATCATGTATGATGCCATACTTGCACCCTCATTTGCAGCTTATTTCAGGTTGTTGCTCAATCAGGTGAGTTTGTCTTTTCTGCTTTTCAGTTCACATCTGTTGGCATGAATTTACCCGTGCACTTGGTACTAGCACTGATGATAATTTGGACCTGTCACTGTCAGACGGGGAAAGATATGCCCATTAGTAGTGCATCTTTATTAAGTTTGAGGAGAAAGAGTAATTAATTCATCTTGTGGCATGCGTCCACACTTGTTAACAAATTAACCCTTTTTAATTTGTGTCTTAAAAGTACTTTTGTTAACATTTGCAACCGAAGATATGATCTACTTTTGCTAATAGTGGTAAAAAAAGAGGATCCAGATTTCCAGATTCTATGTTGTACAGAATTATTCTTTGCCAACAATAATTTTGCTAAGTTGCTCTTGCCTCTCAGTGTTATTAGTATGAATATTCTATGCAGCTGAACTTATTTGCTAGAGAGAATTAGAAACACAAGGATTGATTACTGATGAAAGAACCACACATAGATATATGTTTTCTCCATTGGCCAGCAATTCAACTGCATGTTTTAGGAACCACAAATAGCTTTGGGTAATATTATCTTCAGAAACCCTGCCCTGCCGCCCCTCTGGTCCTTATCACCATCGCGCTCCTGCGCACAGGCGTCTCCCCGCTGCCTCGGCGCCTTCCGTAGCAGGTTAGGGCGGAGCTGAGAATGAGGCATCCGCACACCACTATTCCTCCCTTTGAGCGCCGTTGATGTGCCCCTGATTATCTCCGCCAAGTTTAGCCGCCAACTTCACTGGAAGCTCCACGATGATCCAGGTAATCCCCAAACAAACCATTGTCTGCTCACGATTTCAGAAGAGAAGCGGCTGAGCGTATTCATATGATGAGTAAGAAGATAAATTTGTGTGGTTTAGTCACCGGATCAACCGTTAGCTTCCCCGATGGTGTTGTTAGTTTATTACTACACCTGAAATTACATCTCAGCTAAAAGCTTCCATCACAGTCATGCCGACCTCACCAAGCTACATTTTCTGAGTAGTTTCCATACACTAACTCTTGGAGTTACAGGTGCCTTCAAGGACAAGCTCAGCGACCTCGACGCTGCACAAGGTGAACGAGCACGGGAAGCCGCTGGCCAGCGAGCAGGAGAAGCTCACCGCGGAGGCTGATTTCAAAATTTCAGATAGGTAGGTAGATGGATGAGAATGAGATACCTTTTTCATTTTTCGCCCATTTATCAAGATCGGCCGATCACGAAGGCATGTAGTTGTTCATAATTAATATTGGAAGTGCAAGCATTCTCATATATATAATAGAAAATTTTGGTAATCCGCTCAGGGAGTGATTTTCTCTAATTCATGGTAGTGCCCACATGGCTGTAATCGCCTAAAGATTCAGCGGTTCGCTCTCACTAATTTAGGGCAAACACCCGCATCGTGATGATAGCAGTCACTGTGTGGATATGAGGCCAGTTGCATTATTTCTAGCCTCATATTTTTGTTTATTGTTGTAGAATGGGGAAGGATGCCGAAGATGTAGGGGACCATTCAAGGGAAGAGAAGATGCGCGTTTTTCCTTCCTAACCATTTGAGTAGTGTTGTGTGCAATTTATGCTTGTTTTGAAAATTTGGTTGTAAATGTTGAATTTATCTCCAATCATCTGTTGTTCTGTAATTTCTACAAACTTTCATATTTTCGCATGAATTTTTTAAAATGTGTCTGTTAGAAGCTTGTATATCATACATGGATTGGAGAACATACATGATTATCTCCTTTCAGACTGTTCGGGGTTTCTAGATCAGAAGGAATTGGTTCTTGATAGCCCTTCGGGTCTCAGAGAATTCAGAAGAAGTTCTTACAACAGTCGTTACTGGATAAATCATGTATGATGCCATACTTGCACCCTCATTTGCAGCTTGTTTCAGGTTGTTGCTCAATCAGGTGAGTTTGTCTTTTCTGCTTTTCAGTTCACATCTATTGGCATGAATTTACCCGTGCACTTGGTACTAGCACTGATGATAATTTGGACCTGCCAGTGTCAGACGGGGAAAGATATGCCCATTAGTAGTGCATCTTTATTAAGTTTGAGGAGAAAGAGTAATTAATTCATCTTGTGGCATGCGTCCACACTTGTTAACAAATTAACCCTTTTTAATTTGTGTCTTAAAAGTACTTTGTTAACATTTGCAACCCAAGATATGATCTACTTTTGCTAATAGTGGTAAAAATAGAGGATCCAGATTTCCAGATTCTATGTTGTACAGAATTATTCTTTGCCAACAATAATTTTGCTAAGTTGCTCTTGCCTCTCAGTGTTATTAGTATGAATATTCTATGCAGCTGAACTTATTTGCTAGAGAGATTTAGAAACACAAGGACTGATTACTGATGAAAGAACCACACATAGATATATGTTTTCTCCATTGGCCAGCAATTCAGCTTCATGTTTTAGGAACCACAAATAGCTTTGGGTAATATTATCTTGAGAACTGAAATAAACATTTTATGTCACATTTATTTAAAACTTTTTGCATTAATAGTGCAATAGACGTGTAATGCATAGATATATTTTTCTATGTTTCTATGTTCATTTCCCACGAGACTTAGAAAAATGATTATACTAGACAAGTAGTCATTGTTACTTTGATTCAGAATGAGAAACATTAATTTTTGCTGAATCATTGGTGCATTAGTTGACACCAAACCATTCAAAGGTATTGTACCTCATGATTGGTGAAGATGGCATATTTGAAACATGGTGACGAACAAAGGTTTATAATGCAGGCACCTCTGATTTCTTAAGTTCTTAACAATTTAATGATCGATCATTACTATTCTCATCATTATTATATATAAGAATACAAGGCCCTTCGGTTTTCTACTACCTCGACGGTAAATGAGATGACCAGGTAATACGTGAAGAAGCAGATAATTGATCATACAATGTAACAAATTGTGTTGGCCGATGTACTTTGCTGGCTCAGACGAGGACCTTTATATGCACAACACAATATTTTGTGACAGTAGTCTTTTTAAGCAAAATGACCCTATGAACATCCTTATCATTAGTTGTTTCCTCATAGTGGGAACTTCCTGTTGAGAAAAACTGGAGCATCAGGTAGCTATCGCACACATCTTTTCGAGAACAAGAACACATTTATTTATATATTTCTCTTATTTTCTGTTTGTGATTGCAGAAAAGAGTCTAGATACTAGAGATTTGAGCTGAAGCACACGCCTTTCCTCTTGGAATTGATTTAGAACCCCAAGGAGGAGTTCCTATCATCAATGCTAGATGTACAGTCAAATGCATATGGTTGTGAGCTTTTCTCTCCAAACACCCTACAAATAATAGATGTTATTTTGTACTCTTAACAAGTCTCGCCCATATGGTAGTTGTCTTTATAAAGCACCCTGTGATATTCTATAAAGTAAGGTCGTCATGTAGGAAAATGGAGCGCCCCATTTTGGTCATTCTCTACTCACGTGTTTATTGCGGTGTTGTCCTTTCTTATCTTTCAATAAAGTGAAAATTGGTACCTCAAAAAGGAACTCCTTTTTCGTGAAAATTGTTATTTCATTATGGTAACCATTTCCATATGAACTGATATTGTTTGCTTGCCATTTTTCTGTTGCATCATGTCCATTAAACAACCTTTATATGGAATCCTGAAGGTAGTTGAATTCATGTTATTTCATTATGATTTTAATGCTTTACTATGCATTTCATCTTCTGATGCTAGATTTTTTTGCACTTGAACATTTTAATGAATTTGTTCAAGCCTTCTGAATTTAGTTCACTTGCGTCTAACACTTTGCTATAATTATTGTTTGCTGCGATTTAACTGTCTATGGCCCATGGGTTGAGAAGAAGCACATCACATTATTATCACATGACAAAAGTGGCTACATGGCAAGAAGAAAGGCATAACTCCGCCATGGACATATGTAGCAACAGGTGTAGAGATATGGTAATGCATGTTGGTAGTGCTATAAGGCCACGCCAGGGTTTGTGACATTGCCGGATGCCGGTATGTTTCTACCATTGACCCTTGTAAATCGCTTTAGTGAAAGGGCGAAGGTTATTATAATATTGCAACATGATACTGCTGGTAGAGATCGTGCATTGCACGTGCACATTTACTAGTTTCTAAAGGAGCAGTTGGTACGTCATTCGTTTCGTACCACCCCTTCCCCTCCCACCGATTTTCTCTCCCACCGATTTTTATCATCCTCTTGAAAACCATGCACCACAAAAAACCACCGGAAGAGGAAAGAGAAAAAACCGACACAAAAATAGAAACAAACACACCTCTAAAATCAGCATGCTAGGCATCTATGGAAGGAAATCATCCGTGCCGCTCGAAGGAAATCTCCATGATCTGGTCCATCTATGGAAGGAAATCATCCTTGTCGCTCGAAGGAAATCTCCACGATGTGGTCCATTTATGGGAGGAAATCATCCGTGTCGCTCAAAGGAATTCTCCACGATCTGGTCCATCTATGGAAGGAAATCATCCCTGTCGTTCGAAGGAAGTCTCCACGATCTGGCCCATCTATGGAAGGAAACCATCACTATCGCTCGAAGGAAATCTCCACGATCTGATCCATCCGTGGAAGGAAATCATCCCTGTCGCTCGAAGCAAATCTCCACGATCTGGTCCATCTATGGAAGGAAATCATCCATGTCGCTCGAAAGAAATCTCCACGATCTGGTCCCGTGCCCTGAGCCACCTCCCCTTCCTTTCCCCTCCCTACTATCCACGATCTGATCCACACCCCTCTTTTCCATAGCCACCAAGCGCCTCGTTGGATGCCCTCGTCTTCATCTCCTCCCACAACCTCTCTCTTTCGCCAACAAGCGTTGCTTGTACTCTCCGTGCATCGGTCGCCATGTATGATGGGGCGGTGATCGGGACGAGGTGGAGCATGTGATACGTCCCAAACGTATCTATAATTTATACTTGTTCCATGATCTTTTAGGTGACATTGTTATATGTTTCGCTACACTTTTATATATTTTTACATATATCTGGACTAACCTATTAACTCAGTGCACCCAGTGCCAGTTTATGTCTGCTGATGTCTTTTTTGCATGGGACTTTTACCCAAATTTCGAGAGCCCCAAAAATCCCGAGAAAAATATATAAAATCAGCTTGACGGAAGCTTTTGGAGCACCGAAGATGGGCTAGAGGGGAGCCAGGGGCTACCCAGGCGGCCTCGCTACGCGGCGTGGTCCCTGACCGCGCCCACAGGTCACCTGGGTGGTCCCACGCCTTCTGACGCCCTCCTTTGGCCTATATTTCCCCCTCCGATCGAAAACCCTTCCACAATATCTAGAACCGCGAATTTCTCCATCGTCCCTCCACCGCAGCACTTCCGAGATTGGGAGCGTTAGGAGACCTCTTCCCGGCACCCTGTTAGAGGTAGGATTGACCTCCGGGAGCTTCTCCACCGCCATGGACGCTTCCCGTATGTGACGTGAGTAGTCCTCCTTGGACCATGAGTCCATGACCAGTAGCTATGTGATGTCTTCTCTTCAATCTTGTGCTTCAATGATTAGCCCTTGTGAGCTGCCCTACATGATCAAGGCACCCATGTAATTTGCATGCTATTGCTATGCTTGGTTTGTTGGGATTCGATGGATTATGAGATTATGTTCAGATTGTGATGAGTTATATATTTGATTATCCTTTTTATATTATGTTCTTTAGTGATTCATGCATGTTCTCTGTTGCTTTTTATTGCTTTGGCCGAGTAGTAGATTGTAACTCCAAGAGGGAGCGTTATGCATGATTGTGGGTTCATGCCCCCTGATGTCTAGCTTGAGTGACAGAAACATGAGACTAGGGGATGTGCTGTTGCCACCAGGGAGAAAACAACGGTGCTTGTGACCGTGGTTGCAAGTATTGTTTACCCTACGCAAAGTTCATTAATGCAGTTGTCCGTTTCTTTGAGTTTACACTTTGGGTGGGGCTCGCAACTTAATACCAGCGAGATGTTCTGGATAGATATCTCAAGGTGGATGATTAATAAGTAGATGCTGATGAATAAACGGTTTACTTGTTTTGGTGTACTGCCCATTACTATTGAGCCTCTAACTTTCAAGTAGCATAATTAGCATTGCAGTGAGTTTATAATTCTGTCAATTGCCCAGTTGTAATTTGTTTACCCATGCGTAGTTGTTTATCGTCTTTTGGGAGAGAGACATCACTAGTGAACATCATGTGACTCAGGTCCATATTACCACCATTGCTTACACCCCCACCATTTACTGCTTTTATTTACTTTTCCGTTGCAATCACTATCACTATTCCCGCTTGTGTTTTGATCCTTTGCAAACTACAAGGCCGGAGAGATTGACAACCTCTTTGTATTTGTTGGGAGCAAAGTTATTTGTTGTGTGTGCAGGTCCACGTCTTCTGCTAGCGCCAGAGCAGCGGACACCTACTTGTTGATCCTAGGAGTCCTCCTGGTTCGATAAACCTTACAGTCCCTGTGTAAGGGGAAATCTGTTGCTGACTACATCTCCACCTTCCACTTGGGGTAACCAACGAGGGGCGAGAAGTATATCCATCAACTCATCATCAAGCAAATTTTTGGCGCCGTTGTCGGGGAATCTAATCTTGAAGATAGGGGAGTTGCACACTATCATTTACCTTTGCTTTTTAGTCTGGCTAGTTTGCTTTCTAGTTTTTGCTTTAGAGTCTTATACCAAAAACCACAAAAAATTAGTTGCTTTGTTCTTGCTTGTTGCTGCTGCTATGGGTTCCACTGAAAACACCAAGTTGTGTGACTTCACTAGTCACAACAACAATGACTTTATCTGCACTCCTATTGCTACTCCCACCACTGGGGCTACCTCCTATGAGATTAAACCTGCTTTACTGAACCTTGTTATGAAAGATCAATTCTTCGGTGCTGGAGATGATGCTTATTTGCACTTGAATAATTTTGTTGAGCTTTGTGACATGCAAAAATATAAATAAGTAGATGGTGATATTGTTAAACTTAAGCCTTTTCCTTTCTCCTTGAGAGGAGAGCTAAAGTGTGGCTTCAATCTTTGCCTAGGAATAGCATAGATTCTTGGGATAACTGCAAAGATGCTTTTATTGGGAAGTATTACCCGCCTGCTAAGATTATCTAGTTAAGAAGTAACATTATGAATTTGGCAACTGGATAATGAACACGTTGCCCATGCTTTGGAACATATGAAATCTCTTGTTAAGAATTTCCCTACACATGGTTTGACTACTTGGATGGTTATCCAAACTTTCTATGCAGGACTGAACTTTACCTTGCGGAATCTGTTAGACTCGGCCACGGGAGGAACCTTTATGTCAACTACACTTGGTGATGCCACAAAATTATTGGATGAGATGATGACAAATTATTATTAATGGCACACCGAGAGAGCTCCAACAGGTAGGAAGGTAAACTCTGTTGAGGAGATCTCATCCCTTAATGATAAAGTTGACATGATCATGACTTTACTTACTAAGCAAGCTCCTATTGATCCTCATGATGTTCCTTTAAACTATTTGGTTGCTCAAGAAAGAGAGAAAGTCGATGTTAATTTTATCTCTAGGAACAACTTTAATAATAATGCTTATAGGAGTAATTTTGGTAGCAATCCAACAACTATGGGAATAGCAACACCTATAGTTACACTCCTAATGATAGAAGAATGCCTAGTTATGAAAAACTTTTAGAGATAGAGAAGGCTACAAATAATTATATGGACACCCAATATGAACAAAACAAGGCCTTCTCTTGATAATTAGATGATAATTCTTCTATTTTCCAAAACATTGAAAGACAACTTGAGAGCCTGAATAGTGAGATTTCCAATCTCCAGACTAGACTCACCACCACGGAGACCCAAGTTTCCAATATGTCTCACTGATGACCCACAAGTATAGGGGATCAATCGTAGTCCTTTCGATAAGTAAGAGTGTCGAACCCAACGAGGAGCAGAAGGCTCTGATAAACGGATTTCAGCAAGGTAATAACTGCAAGCACTGAAAGTAGCGGTAACAAGTGATTGTGTAGCAAGGTGAAACGTAGCAAGCAAAGAGTAACAAGTAACAAGTAGTAGCAACGGTGCAGCAAGTGGCCCAATCCCTTTTGTAGCAAGGGACACGCCTGAACAAAGTCTTATAGGAGGAAAAACGCTCCCGAGGACACACGGGAATTTCTGTCATGCTAGTTCCATCATGTTCGTATGATTCGCGTTCGTTACTTTGATAGTTTGATATGTGGGTGGACTGACGCTTGGGTACTGCCCTTACTTGGACAAGCATCCCACTTATGATTAATCTCTCTCGCAAGCATCCGCAACTACAAAATAAGAATTAAGACAAAGTCTAACCATAGCATTAAACTAGTGGATCCAAATCAGCCCCTCACGAAGCAACACATAGACTGGGGTTTAAGCTTCTGTCACTTCAGCAACCCATCATCTACTTACTACTTCCCAATGCCTTCCTCTAGGCCCAAATATGGTGAAGTGTTATGTACTCGACGTTCACATAACACCACTAGAGGAAAAACAACATACAACATATCAAAATACCGAACGAATACCAAATTCACATGACTATTATTAACATGACTTATCCCATGTCCTCAGGAACAAAAGTAACTACTCACAAGACATAATCATAATCATGACCAGAGGTGTAATGAATAGCATCAAGTATCTGAACATAAACTCTTCCACCAAGTAATCCGACTAGCATCAACTACAAAGAGTAATCAACACTACTAGCAACCTTACAAGTACCAATCGGAGTTGCGAGACGAAGATTGGTTACAAGAGATGAACTAGGGTTTGGAGAGGAGATGGTGTTGATGAAGATGTTGATGAAGATGCCTCCCCTCCGGCAAGAAGAGTGTTGGTGATGATGATGGCGACGATTTCCCCCTCCGGGAGGGAAATTTCCCCGGCAGGATCGTCCTGCCGGAGCTCTAGATTGGATCTGCTCAAGTTCCGCCTCGTGATGGCGGCGAAACCACGAAAAAGCTCCCTATTGATTTTTTTCCAGACCAGGATGCTTCATATAGCAAAAGAGGGGGGCTAGTGGGCCTTCATGCAGCCCACAAGCCTGCCCTGCGCCACCAGGGGGGTGGTGGCGGTGGGCAAGCTTGTGGGGCCCTCGTGGCCCTCTTCCGGTAGTTCTTTTGCCCAGTATTTTTAATATATTCCAAAAAAAATCCACGTAAATTTTCAGGGCATTTGGAGATGTGCAGAATAGTGGACTAGGATTTGCTCCTTTTCCAGTCTAGAATTCCAGCTGTCTGAATTCTCCCTCTTCAAATAAACCTTGCAAAATAAGAGAGAAAAGGCATAAATATGGTACCACAAGTAATATAACAGCCCAAGAAGCAATAAATATCAACATGAAAGCATGATGCAAAATGGACGTATCAACTCCCCCAAGCTTAGACCTCGCTTGTTCTCAAGCGAAAACAAAGTTCCATAAACATGTCCACATGTTGAGGGACGAAGGTGTTGATAAAACATAATACAGACATGAGGGCTTCATGATCACACATAGAACAAGAATATATCATAAAGATTCTTATGTGAAAGTAACAATTCCTTCACAAAGCAAAGCATGAAGCAAAAACCTTACCGAGAAGTAATCAACAATAATCCATAGTCATTGAAGCAATTGCAATTTATCACAACATCAGAAAGAGTGAGATAAGAGCTTGTAAGGAAAACCCACATACTCAATCATCTCTTTCGTTTTCCACAATTGTTACAACTCACGTGGTACTCATGGTGTCAAAGTTTCAGCTGGATACAAAGGGAGATAGGGGCTTATAGTTTTGCCTCCCAACGGTTTACCTCAAGGGTAAAGTCAACAACAATAAAGCATGAGTACTCAACTCCAAGTTGATATATGAATATAGATCTTTCCCAAGCATGTGACGGCAGCCAAGACAAAGGCAAAAAGGGAATTGGTGATGATCACCATGACTCTTACAAGGGTAAAAAGTAAAGTACAAGATAGGCCCTTCGCAGAGGGAAGCAGAGGTTGTCATGCGCTTTTGAGGTTTGAATCCTTGTCCTCTTAGTGCGGAGGAACGTCACTTTATATTGCCCCCTGTGACAAAGAACTTTATTATGCAGTCTGTCACTTTTATGTCTTCCTCATCACAGGTTCGTGCAAAGCTTATTTTCCACACACTAATAGATCATACATATTAGAGAGCAATTTTTATTGCTTGCACCGATGACAACTTACTTGAAGGATCTTATTCAATCCATAGGTAGGTATGGTGGACTCTCATGGCAAAACTGGGTTGGAGGCTTATGGATGCACAAGTAGTATCTCTACTTGGTGCGGGAGTTTTGGCTAATATGAGGTGGAAGCAATCGTCACATGCTAAGGGATCTCTAATCATATATCATTGTTTGGAACCAAGCAAACACAATTCATTATGTTGTCTTCCTTGTCCAACATCTACTCCTAGGCATGTAATAGTTTGGTGAGTGCTCACAATTGTAAAAAGTGTCTAAGATGATATATTTATATGTGAACCTCTCTTTCCTTATTACTTCTTATTAATTGCAACAATGATTGAGGTCTATGTTGATTTATTCTCAACAAGTTTCAATCATCATACTTGTCATAAGTGAAGTTATCACTTTCCATAAGATCGTCTCATGATCTTTCATGCTATCGTTCTTTTCATACTCTTTGAGCATGGCACAAAGCAAAGCCCTTGACTAAGATACTCTTTATTATATAGCTCGTAAGCTCGAATACATTGGGGGAGAGACAAAAGCAAAAGACTCAAACTAAAAACTAAAGACTTATTCCTCTAAAAGAAGAAATAAAAACTGAAAAGGAAAGAACTAAAACAAAGGTAAAAGCAAAAGATATAAAGGTGATACGATACCAGGGCAACTCCCCCAAGCGTGGCAGAAGCCAAGGGGATTGCCCATACCAATGCTTTGTTGTCTTCCTTTGGTGGTGATGGTGGTGTTGTTGGAGCAGTCTTGAGCTTGTCTAATTTCCACTTGAGCAAAAAGTTCTGCTCCCTTAGATCGTCATTTTCCTCCTCAAGTTTCAAAACTCTATGGCAAAGCTCCTGCTTACTCTCCTGCAAGAAACGAGAAGGGATAACCGAGGTCTTAGGCTTCTTCCTATGGTCAGGAAGGCTTGACTTCTTGAACTCCACATGGGTGTTTGCAGGTTGAGGTAGAGGAGCCTCCTCTTCATCGGAACTCGTTTGCTCCTTCCCTTTGGGCTCATAGTCCTCTTCCTCATTAGTGGTCCAGCCATATGATTCCAAGTCCCCATGGACCTTGGGGTTAGCAAGGTAGTCAGCCACATAGCTCTCTCCCTATGAATCTTGAGAAGACATCTTGACCTAGATCTGCGGCACAACAAGCTCGAAACAAAAACAGAGGAAAACTGCGCGATACGGAGATCAAAACCTTCGGGTGACTATATATTGTTTTTTCTGGGCTAGAAGGAGTCTTCCGCAAGAAAACAGACTCCGGGAGGCACACGAGGTGCCCACAAGCTTGCCCACCGCCACCAGGGGGGTGGTGGCGGAGTGGGCCCTTGTGGCTTCCTCGTTTGCTCTCCGGACTGCTTTTTATTTTTCTAATTTTCCAAAAATTCCAAAACTAAGGAAATTTCCTATTGGAAAAGTATCGGAGTCCAATTTCTTGCCGAAACAGATACATCTTCGTTTTCAAGGTCTGAAAGAGGCTGATAAACATCCCTTATGTACTCCTGTGGAGTTATGACATTGATGATATTGGTCTCAACATTTATGGGAGTACCAGAGATGTAATGCTTGATTCTTTGCCCATTGACCACTCTAGGAAAATTTCCTTCCGTGTTATTGGTTTTGATGGCACCGGAACGATATACTTCCTCGATAACATAGGGACCTTCCCATTTAGAGAGAAGCTTGCGTGCAAAGAATCTCAAACGAGAATTGTATAGCAAGACATAATCACCTACATTGAACTCTCGTTTCTGTATTCGTTTGTCATGCCATCTCTTAACCTTTTCCTTGAAAAACCTGGCATTCTCATATGCCTGGGCTCTCCATTCATCTAACGAGCTGATATCAAACAACCGCTTCTCACCGGCAAGTTTGAAATCAAAGTTGAGCTCTTTGATTGCCCAATAAGCTTTGTGTTCCAGCTCAAGAGGTAAATGACAGGCCTTACCGTAAACCATTTTATACGGTGACATGCCCATGGGATTCTTATAAGCAGTCCTATAAGCGCATAGTGCATCGTCAAGTTTGCTTGACCAGTTCTTTCGAGATCTATTGACAGTCTTTTGTAGCATCAACTTGATCTCCCTATTACTCAACTCAACTTGACCACTGGACTGAGGGTGATAAGGAGATGCAACTCTATGGTTGACATCATACTTAGCTAGCATCTTGTGGAAAACACCATGAATGAAGTGTGAACCGCCATCAGTCATCAAGTATCTAGGGACTCCAAATCTTGGGAATATGACTTCTTTAAGCATCTTAATAGAGGTGTGGTGATCAGCATTTTTAGTGGGGATAGCTTCTACCCACTTAGTAACGTAATCCACAACAACTAAGATGTGAGTATACCCATTAGAACTTGGGAAGGGTCCCATATAATCAAAGCCCCAGACATCAAATGGTTCAATGACAAGTGAATAGTTCATAGGCATCTCTTGACGCTTACTGATGTTCCCTGTCCTTTGGCATTCGTCACAAGACAAGACAAACTTACGTGCATCCTTGAAGAGAGTGGGCCAATAGAAACCTGATTGCAGTACCTTATGGGCAGTTCTATCTCCAGCATGGTGTCCTCCGTAGGCTTCAGAATGACACTTCTGCAGGATCTGTCCCTGTTCATGTTCAGGCACACAACGTCTAATAACACCACCTACTCCTTCCTTATAAAGGTGAGGATCATCCAAAAAGTAGTGTCTCAAATCAAAGAAGAATTTCTTCTTTTGTTGATAGGTGAAACTGGGTGGTATGTATTTGGCTACGATATAGTTTGCATAATCGGCATACCACGATGCACTAAGTGAAGTGCGAATGACATTTAATTGCTCATCAGGAAAGCTGTCATCAATTGGTAGTGGGTCATCAAGGGCATTCTCTAGCCTAGACAAGTTATCTGCTACAGGGTTATCAGCACCTTTTCAGTCAACGACATGCAAATCAAATTCCTGTAGCAGGAGAACCCATCTGATCAGCCTAGGCTTATCGTCCTTCTTCTGCATAAGGTACTTAATGGAAGCATGATCAGAGTGAATAGTGACTTTGGAGTCAACTATGTAAGATCTGAACTTTTCACATGCAAACACGACTGCTAAAAATTCCTTCTCCGTAGTGGCATAGTTTCTTTGAGCACTGTCTAGAGTTTTACTAGCGTAGTGAATGACATTCAACTTCTTGTCAACTCTTTGTCCAAGAACAGCACCAACAGCATAATCACTAGCATCACACATGATTTCAATGGGCAAGTTTCAGTCAGGTGGTTGAACAATAGGTGCGGTTATCAAAGCCTTCTTAAGTATTTCGAAAGCTTCCTCACAATCCTCATCAAAAACAAAAGGAACATCCTTCTGCAAGAGGTTGGTAAGAGGCCTAGAAATCTTAGAGAAGTCTTTAATAAACCTTCTATAGAAACCAGCATGACCTAGGAAAATTCGTATACCTCTGATATCTGTGGGGCACGACATTTTCTCAATTGCATCAACCTTAACCTTATCAACTTCAATGCCTCTTTCCGAGGTTTTGTGTCCTAAGATGATACCTTCATTAACCATAAAGTGGCACTTCTCCCAATTCAAGACGAGGTTGGTTTCTTCGCATCTCTGTAAGACTCGATCAAGGTTGCTGAGGCAATCATCAAAGGAAGACCCGTAAACGGAGAAGTCATCCATGAAAACCTCGACAATATTTTCACAAAAGTCACAGAATATAGCCATCATACATCTTTGGAAGGTGGCAAGTGTATTACATAAGCAAAAAGGCATATGTCTATAGGCAAAGGTACTGAAAGGGCAGGTGAAAGTGGTTTTCTTTTGATCAGATTGTGCAACAGGTATGTGCGAGAAACTTGAATAACCGTCTAGAAAGCAGAAGTGTGTGTGCTTTGATAGCCTTTCTAGCATTTGGTCGATGAACGACAAAGGATAATGAACTTTCCTGGTTGCCTTGTTCAGTTTCCGGAAGTCTATCACCATCCTATAGCCAGTAATAATCCTTTGTGGGATTAGTTCATCCTTATCATTAGGAACGACGGTGATACCTCCCTTCTTAGGTACGCAATGTACTGGACTTACCCAATCACTATGAGCAAGAGGATAAATGATTCCTGCTTCCAGAAGCTTTAATTTTTCTTTTCTAACGACCTCTTTCATCTTAGGATTTAATCTCCTTTGATGATCCACAACTGCTTTAAAGTCAGGATCGGTTTTAATCTTGTGCTGACATAGAGTAGGACTAATACCCTTAAGATCATCAAGAGTATATCCAATAGCAGCGCGGTGCTTCCTCAGAGTTTTTAGTAACTTCTTCTCTTCACGCTCTGAGAGGAGAGCACTAATAATGACAGGATATATCTCCTTCTCATCAAGATAGGCATACTTAAGAGTATCAGGAAACTGTTTAAGCTCAAACATAGGATCACCATTTGGTGGGGGAGGATCCCCAAGCAGTTCAACAGGCAGATTATTCTTGAGAATAGGATGTTGTTCTAAGACAATTCTATCTATCTCATCTCTCTCCTCCATATGCATATCATTTTCATGCTCAAGCAGATATTGCTCTAAAGGATCCGCAGGAGGTACGACAATAGAGGCAAGAGCAATGATTTCATCTCTACCAGACGACTCTCTTTCATGGGTTTGTCTTCCAAACTTGGAGCAGTTAAATTCATGAGACACACCCTCGAAACTTACTGTGACAATCTGCTTAATGCAATCAATGTGAGCATTGACAGTGTTTAGAAAGGGTCTACCAAATATGATGGGACAAAAGCTATCTTGTGTTGTACCAAGGACGAGGAAATTAGTAGGATACTTCGACTTACCACACAGGACTTCTACGTCTCTCACAATTCCTAGAGGGCAGATAGTGTCTCTATTAGCTAACGTAATAGTGACATCAATGGGTTCTAACTCAGCCGGTGCAATCTCATATTTGATTTCATCATAGAGAGAACGGGGTATTGCACTAACACTAGCTCCCATATCACATAAACCATGGTAACAGTGATCTCCTATCTTAACAGAAACAACGGGCAGGCCAACTACAGGTCCGTGCTTGTCTTTCGCGTGAGGTTTAGCAATTCTAGCGGAGTCCTCACATAATTTGATAACATGCCCATCTATGTCCTCGGCTAAGAGATCTTTGATAATAACAACACTGGGTTCAACTCTAATCTCCCCAGGGGGTGCAAGTGGTCTAATGTAACCCCTACGTATCACAGTTGGAGCTTTAGAATAATCCTTCATCCTGGCAGGGTATGGTGGTTTCTCAGTGTAAGCACAAGGAACAACATGATCACTAAAAGCTATGATTTTCTCCTCAACTAGATTGGTTTTGGCTATGTTGCTTTCTACAGGAGGATGATATTTAAACCACTTCTCTTTGGGAAGATCAACATGAGCAGCAAAAGATTCACATAGAGAAGCTACTATCTCAGAGTCAAGTCCATACTTAGCGCTAAAATCTCTAGAAGTGTTTGTCTCAACAAAAGATTTAACGCAATCAAACTGGAAATTCATACCTGAGTCCTTACCTTCCTCCAGCTCCCTATCTTCAGAGTTGCATTTGATTCTCTCCAATAAATTCCACTTGTGATCAATATCCTTCTTCATAAAAGAACCGGCACAAGAAGTGTCAAGCATGGTACGGTCTTCATGAGAAAGCCGAGCATAAAAGTTTTGAGTGATGATTTCTCTCGAGAGCTCATGATTGGGGCATGAATATAGCATTGATTTAAGCCTCCCCAAGCTTCAGCTATGCTTTCCCTGTCACGAGGCCAAAAGTTATAAATAAAGTTCCGATCACGATGTACTAAATGCATAGGATAGAACTTTTGATGAAATTCCAATTTCAACCGATTGTAGCCCCATGATCCAGCATCATCACATAACCTATACCATGTCAACGCCTTATCCTTCAAAGATAAAGGAAAGACTTTCTTATTTATCTCATCCTCGGGCAAACCTGCAAGCTTAAATAAACCACAAACTTCATCTACATAGATTAGATGAAAGTCTGGATGTGAAGATCCATCTCCTGTAAAAGGATTAGCCACCAGTTTGTCAAGCATACCCAAAGGAATTTCGTAAAAGATATTTTCAGTAGGTACCTCGGGTTGAGGAGCAACTCCTAGTGCTTCCGTTCGTGGTGAAGATACCCCGAACAAACTCCTCAAAGGAAGAGTTTCCATAGTGACAAGTGACAATAAATTTTAGCACAGTATATAAATGTTTCCTTACCAATTTCCACTTACCAAAGGCGCTTCACTCCCCGGCAACGGTGCCAGAAAAGAGTCTTGATGACCCGCAAGTATAGGGGATCAATCGTAGTCCTTTCGATAAGTAAGAGTGTCGAACCCAACGAGGAGGAGAAGGCTCTGATAAATGGATTTCAGCAAGGTAATAACTGCAAGCACTGAAAGTAGCGGTAACAAGTGATTGTGTAGCGAGGTGAAACGTAGCAAGCAAAGAGTAACAAGTAACAAGTAGTAGCAACGGTGCAGAAAGTGGCCCAATCCCTTTTGTAGCAAGGGACAAGCCTGAACAAAGTCTTATAGGAGGAAAAACGCTCCCGAGGACACACGGGAATTTCTGTCATGCTAGTTTCATCATGTTCATATGATTCGCGTTCGTTACTTTGATAGTTTGATATGTGGGTGGACCGGCGCTTGGGTACTGCCCTTACTTGGACAAGCATCCCACTTATGATTAACCTCTCTCGCAAGCATCCGCAACTACAAAATAAGAATTAAGACAAAGTCTAACCATAGCATTAAACTAGTGGATCCAAATCAGCCCCTCACGAGGCAACACATAGACTGGGCTTTAAGCTTCTATCACTCCAGCAACCCATCATCTACTTACTAATTCACAATGCCTTCCTCCAGGCCAAAATATGGTGAAGTGTTATGTAGTCGACGTTCACGTAACACCACTAGAGGAAAAACAACATACAACATATCAAAATACCGAACGAATATCAAATTCACATGACTATTATTAACATGACTTATCCCATGTCCTCGGGAACAAAAGTAACTACTCACAAGACATAATCATAATCATGACCAGAGGTGTAATGAATAGCATCAAGGATCTGAACATAAACTCTTCCACCAAGTAATCCAACTAGCATCAACTACAAAGAGTAATCAACACTACTAGCAACCTTACAAGTACCAATCGGAGTTGCGAGACGAAGATTGATTACAAGAGATGAACTAGGGATTGGAGAGGAGATGGTGCTGATGAAGATGTTGATGAAGATGCCTCCCCTCCGGCGAGAGGAGTGTTGGTGATGACGATGGCGACGATTTCCCCCTCTGGGAGGGAAATTTCCTCGGCAGGATCGTCCTGCCAGAGCTCTAGATTGGATCTGCTCAAGTTCCGCCTTGTGGCAGCGGCAAAACCACGAAAAAGCTTTGTATTGATTTTTTCTAGACCAGGACGCTTCATATAGCAAAAGAGGGGGCTAGTGGGCCTTTAGGCAGCCCACAAGCCTGCCCTGCGCCACGAGGGGGAGTGGTGGCGGTGGGCAAGCTTGTGGGGCCTTGGTGGCCCCCCTCCGGTAGTTCTTTCGCCCAGTATTTTTAATATATTCCAGAAAAAATCCACGTAAATTTTCAGGGCATCTGGAGATGTGCAGAATAGTGGACTAGGATTTGCTCCTTTTCTAGTCCAGAATTCCAGCTGCCTGAATTCTCCCTCTTCAAATAAACCTTGCAAAATAAGAGAGAATATGCATAAATATGGTACCATAAGTAATATAACAGCCCAAGAAGCAATAAATATCAACATGAAAGCATGATGCAAAATGGATGTATCACTCACACCCAGGCCACTTTGATTAATCAAATGGCGGCCAAACCCAAAGTGGTTGTAACTCAAGAAGAGGAAGATAGGATTAAGAGCCTTCCTACACACACTACCATTTCTACTATACAAGTTGTTGAGGATCTCAAAACTTTTAGCACCCATCACACCCCTAGCCCCAATGGACCTATTAATGGTGATGCTAATACCTCAACTATAGGACAAGAAGGTCCTTTGAACTTAGAGACTACCAAAAGAATGATCTTAGATGACATCACTATCACTTTAATTAATGGTAGTAATCTTGATTTTGATAATTGTAGTCTTTCCGAAGTGATCACTTTTTTTTGCAAAGAAGGCTAAAGACCCGCACACTAGTACAATCAATATTGCCTTCACTGAGCATATTACCAATGCTCTTATCAAAGCTAGGGAGGAGAAGCTCAAGCTAGATACTTCTATTCCTAGAAAACTAGAAGATGGTTGGGATCCTATGGTCAAGATTAAATTGAATAATATCTCTTGCTTTGCCTTTTTGGGATGTTGGAGCTAGTGCCTCCGTTATGCCCAAAAGAATGTATGATATGCTTGATTTGAAACCTTATGATCAATGTTCTTTTGGTGTTCGTCTTGTTGATTCTTCCATAAAGAAACCTTTAGGGAGAATTGATGATGTTCTTATTGTTGTCTATAATAATTATGTGCCCGTTGATTTTATTATTATGGACATTGGGTGTGATCCCTCATGTCCAATTATTTTGGGACGTCCTTTTCTCCGCACCGTTGGTGCTATCATTGACATGAAAGAAGGGACTATTAGATTCCAATTTCCCCTTAAAAAGGGAATGGAACACTTCCCTCGAAAGAAGATTAAGTTACCTTATAAGCCCGTTATTCGGGAAAGTTATTCTTATGGAGTTGATAATACTTGATATTTTTGCATCATGCCTAGCTCAAAGGCATAAAAGAAAGCGCTTGTTGGGAGGCAACCCAATTTGTTTTTACTTTCTGTTTTAGTGGTCTTGATGCTTGTTACTACTGTAGCAACATCATTGTATCTTTATTTTCAAGCTTTGTGCCAAGTTTTAGCCTCCGATTGTAAGAAAGTTCAAAAGTTGTGGCATGTTGTCGAGAAACAGATTCTGTCTGCTTGACGGAAAAATTCGCCAAAAAACACGAGATCATCTTTTTGATATGAATTGTTTTGATAGCATGATCTATATAATTGTCTTTCTCGCATCTGTTTTGAGTTTTTTGATTTGAGCTGCAGAAGTGCCCCGAAACAATTATTTACTACGTGCCGTTCTGTTTTTCACAGATTTTGCCACGTTTTGCGTTTTCATCATTTTGCAAATCTTAAGCTTGATTTTCCTTTGCAAAAATCTTTTGGAAATCATGAGAAATAGTAGTTTTTCATTAAAATCTTTATTACCAGTAGGGAATGAATTATTTTATCTTGGGCACTAACCACTCTAATCAGCTTATGATGAGTTTCGTATGAAGGGAGTTTTCAAGTATGTGATGGAAGATGATGAAAGAAGATCCAGGAGTGTCAAGCGCTCAAGCTTGGGGATGTCCCCATGCACCCCCAATAAATATTCAAGGAGACTCAAGCGTCTAAGCTTGGGGATGCCCCCGTGCATCCCCTTCTCCATCAACAATCATCAGTTCGTCCATCTCCATGCTATATTTTATCACTTCATATGTTATGTGCTATGCTTGGAGCGTCCCGCTCTTTACTTTTTAGTTTGTTTTGAGTTTTTCTTGTTGTTCATAACAAGTTGGAACCTAGCCTTCTTTGTTTGGGACAGAAACACGCTCCACTCCACACTAGAACACAACATAGGTTTTCATGCTTATCTTTTTGTGTGTTCTTTATCTTTTCATAGCTACTGTGATGCTTAGATCTTAGTTTTCATGCTATATCTTTTTAAGAGCTTTTATTTAGGTTGATTTTGTAACTCTCTTGAGTTATCATGCTTATCTTGTTTAGAGAGTTGGCTTGTTGCACTGAGTTGTGTGTCTTGCATGAGTAGGTAATTGAGGTTGCTATTTAAGTATAGTAGTAACTTGCAATAGTTTTGAGGTATTGATTTGAGTAATGTTTGGACTATTGGTGCCAAGAGCTTGAGCCTATTAGTGATAGGTGTCATATTTTGGGAAATCCGTGTGTTTTTTCAAAAACTAAAAAATTATTTGAGAACTCTAGCTACTATATTGATCGCTAACCTGTGGAGGGGTTGGAATATATAGAGTACCCTCGCGTTACCATGGGTCGAGGATGCGCAAGGATAACCAAACCCCCAAACACTCCTCCTTGGGGTGCTTGTCTCTTTGTGAATCTCGTGACTAGATAGAGAGTTACCGGTAATAAGTGTATGAGTTCTTCGGACTAATGTGAGTATTCGATTGTTAGCACTTCCACCATCCATATTTTGCTAGCCCCTTCGGTACCGTGCATTCCCTTTCTCATCTTGAGAGTTGGTGCAAACTTCACCGGTGCATCCAAACCCTTGGCATGATACGCTCTGTCATCATAAGCCTCATTATATCTTTCCTCAAAACAGCCACCATACCTACCTATTAAGGCATTTCCATAGCCTTTCCGAGATACATTGCCATGCAACATCCACCATCTCATGACTTGATCTTCATGTCATACATGCTTTTGCTTGATCGAGGAGCCGCATGCTAGTTGGCCCTTGCCCTTATTATTGCTACATGACGCGATAGTTTCATTGCATATCCTACTACACTAGCAGAGGCATACATTTGCATACATCATGATAGTTTTCATTTGTCTTTATGTTGAGCACTTTTTATAAAGTGTGATGATCTTCTTTTTACTCTTGTAAAACATAGAGTGTTGCCCTTAAGTGAGGAAAGGATCCCAAAGAGGACAAATTAAAAGATCCCAAAGCGGACAAATTAAAAGATCCCAAAAAGGAAAAATGAGAGATAAATAGAAAGATCCAAAGAGGCCACAAAAAAATAAAAATAAATAAATAAAAAGAGAGAAGGGGGCAACACTACTATTCCTTTTGAAAGATCCACACTCGTACTCCATTGTTATATTTGTACTACATAGAGATTATCATTCGTGCATAACTAAGTGGGGACCCTTACACAATAAAACTTGGCTTGTATATTCCAATGACGAGCCTCCTCAAATGAGCTCTAGGTCTTCATGAGCAAGCAAGTTGAATGCACCCCCACTAGTTCCATTGGAGAGCTTACTTTAGCTCATATGTGCATCCGTTGCATGGCAATCCCTACTCTTCACATCATATCTATCATTTTGCTTTCTCTCGCCTATGGTTGTCCTCATTGATGTGAGCCTTTCACACCTTTTTGTATTCCTTCCCCATCATTATTCTCTTTGCCATCCTAAGTGCCAACATATCTTGCTTGCGCTCATCCATTTCATGAGTGCTCAAAGTCGAAACGGAGAGGATCATTTTGGCTTGTGTCAGACTAGTGGTCTGGGGATGAGTCAAAATAAGATTCCGAAGGAGACCAAGTGTGAAGTTTAGTAGATTGAGTTCTCAATTGATTTTTTATGCTCTGAACCCATCTCCCACTTCTTGCACGCAAACCCCATTTGGAGACATTCGAGTCACGGACAGCGAGAGCTCTTGCACCTTTATGTTCTTACTTTGCTAATGACAATACTAAATATAGACTCTTGCTTGTTATTGTATTGACTTGAATTGCATATCTTACTTGTTTTACTTTGAAGTTCTTATATGTGTGTTCGCATGTCACCACAAACATTATTTGTGTTATCATTTACCTACTCGAGGACGAGCATGAATTAAGCTTGGGGATGTTGATACGTCCCAAACGTATTTATAATTTCTACTTGTTCCATGATCTTTTGGGTGACATTGTTACATGTTTTGCTACACTTATATATCTTTTTACACATTTTTGGACTAACCAATTAACTCAGTGCACCGAGTGCCAGTTTCTGCCTCCTGATGTCTTTTTTGCAGGGACTTTTACCCAAATTTTGAGAGCCCCAAAAATCCCGAGAAAAAATATGTAAAAATCAGCGTGTCGGAAGCTTCCGGAGCACCGAAGATGGGCCACAGGGGAGCTAGGGGCTGCCCAGGCGGCCTCCCTACGCGGCCTGGCCCCTGGCCATGTGCACAGGTCACCTGGGTGGGTCCCACGCCCTTTGACGCCCTCCTTTGGCCTATATTTACCCCTCCGATCGGAAACCCTTCCACAATATCCAGAATCGCGAATTTCTCCATCGTTCATCCGCCGCAGCGCTTCCGAGATCGGGAGCGTCAGGAGACCTCTTCTCGGCACCCTGTCGGAGGGAGGATTTCCTCCGGGAGCTTCTCCACCGCCATGGATGCTTCCCGGACGTTCCATGAGTAGTCCTCCTTGGACCATGAGTCCATGACCAGTAGCTATGTGATGTCTTCTCTCCAATGTTGTATTTCAATGATTAGCCCTTGTAAGCTGCCCTACATGATCCAGGCACCTATGTAATTTTCCTACTATTCCTATGCTTGGTTTGTTGGGATCCGATGGATTATGAGATTATGTTCAGATTGTGATGAGTTATATATTTGATTATCCTTTTATATTATGTTCTTTAGTGATTCATGCATGTTCTCCGTTGCTTTTTATTGGTTTGGTCGAGTGGTAGATTGTAACTCCAAGAGGGAGCGTTATGCATGATTGTGGGTTCATGCCCCCTGATGTCTAGCTTGAGTGACAAAAACATGAGACTATGGGATGTGCTTTTGCCACCAGGGAGAAAACAACGGTGCTTGTGACCGTGGTTGCAAGTATTGTTTACCTTACGCAAAGTTCGTTAATGCAGTTGTCCGTTGCTTTGAGTTTACACTTTCGGTGGGGCTCGCAACTTAATACCAGCGAGATGTTCTGGATAGATATATCAAGGTGGATGATTAGTAAGTAGATACTGATGAATAAACGGTCTACTTGTCTCGGTGTACTGCACATTACTATTGAGCCTCTAACTTTCAAGTAGCATAATTAGCATTGCGGTGCGTTTATAATTGTGTCAATTGCCCAACTATAATTTGTTTACCCATGCATAGTTGTTTATCGTCTTTTGGGAGAGAGACATCACTAGTGAACATCATGTAACGACTAAGATGCGGTCCTTTCCGATTTAGGGAACGAGGCCCCAAAATGGAAAGAAGCGCATCTAAGCGTTTCGCAAGCACGATAACATAGCACATACATAATAAAAGAATGACAAATAGGGAATCGTTTGCCATCTCATAGATAATATCAGAGTTTACATCACACCATTATTAAGACAAGGTAGTTCCACTACGGACTACATAACATGAGAAAAGGCTATGCTACCCTGCATGCTTGCCCACGATCACGACCACGCCTCAGTCTTCTGGATCGTTCACATACAGGCGGTCGTTCTCCTCATCGTACTGCCACGCCAACTGCGTGCCATCGGGATCACCTATGTCGGGCGTACCTATACCTGTTGGTGTGTTGAAGTAATCTGTGAGCCACGGGGACTCAGCAATCTATGACCTCGGTGCCAGAACTAGTCAAGTTATTAGGTAAGGAAGGTTCATTGTTTAGGTTGCAACATACTATGCTTTATGGTAGCTAACTTACGTAGAACAAGTTAATGATGGTGGTCTATACTAGCGGGCGAAGACTAGCTGATCAATAAGTGATCCTCAACACCTACTTACGTCAAACATAACCCCACCGTGTTCCCGATCAAAGACAGGTCTTCGAAGGGGACAGTCACGGTTACGCACACAGTTGGCAATTTTATTAGATTAACTTCAAGTTATCTATAACCGGATGTTAACAAATATTCCAAGTTGCCACCCAACCGCGGGCACGACTTTTCGAAAGATTAAACCCTGCAAGGGTGCTCCAACTAGTCCATCACAAACGGTCACGGGCCGCAAAGTAATCCTCTATCACGGATCTCGTGATCTCGTCGGATTCCTTAGAGGAAAACCTCAACTCTGGGGAGAACAAAAGCTTCACCGGGATTCCTATACGCAAGATATATCGCTAAGGTAAGACAAGAATAGCAGGACCTCCCGACGTGTCGACGACCCTGATAAGAGCCGCGTATCTCAGTCTGAGGACACGCCGGATAAGCGAAGCGTACAGTGGCCAGAGAAATCTCCCGAGTTGCCCCGGGATGGCCCTGCACGGTGCTTTAGTTTGGACCAACACTCATGAGGAGCATGGACTGGGTTGTTGATTAATTCCCCGGGGTAGCTATTCCCTATGCAGATTATTATTAAGTGATTAGCAAATTAACACGAACGTTGGGTCCTGCCGGACAAGTCTTAACACTACACGATTTATCAAGGGGGTCCCCATAACAACCCCGAACGAGTTAGGAGCGATCAGTTATGGAATCAAACACCGATAGCCGGAAACTATGGCGGCAATAATGGAACAAAACACCCGGCAAAAGGCTAGGCCTCCCGTCATTCACCAAGTATATAGGTGCATTAATTAAATAACAAATTTAACATAATGATATCAAACTCATGTTATCACATGAGACAAATGCACCTGCAACTAGCAACGCTAACATTAGGAGCTGAGCAAGCCTACTTAGCCATTCAATAATTGCTAGGAGGGGAAAGTGTTTGGGTTTCATGGTAATATCAGGAGGCAATTATTTCAGTGGTAGGCAGCGATCATATGAGGAAGAAAACGTGAATCTAGACACAACAAGACTAGAGATGGTATCAAGGTCATGTCATCTTGCCTGTGATGTCTTCAGCTTGGAACTGCTCTTGTTAGTCCTGCACGTACTCTCTCGGATCCACGTAATCGCTCTCCGACCCTGGTGCTACCCAACATAAAGATAGCATCCAATGAACAACAACACCACAAGATGCAACAAACATATGATGCATGAGATGAGAATGAACATGCATCTCTATTCTAGTCACTTGCACATGCATGAGAAGAAACTACAAACTTCTGGACATAACTGCACTCTAATCTATCTTGGCATGCATGAAGATGACATGAACAAATGCATCACGTGAAAACGATGCAAAAACATATAAAGAACGTTACGAATGGAGCTACGGATCAATCGGAAACTACGAAACAAGAAATGGAGTCCTACGGATCAAACCCATCACAAACACACTCCAATGGCATACTTCTTGTATTCCGAGGTTGCCAAATCACAATGCAAACAAGTATAGATGGGGTGGTGCAAAGAAACTCACCACACCATCAACTATGCACTCACAAGCATCAAAACAACAAAACTATACATTCTGTCCTAAACAGCAACATAGCAGTTTGAGAGCAACATGCAAAGCACCTACAGCCACCCAAATGTGCCAAATAAGATATGTGGCAAAAGCTATTCAAAATCTCTACAAGCATGAGCAAAAAGATAATACAAAGGAGTTACACACAGAAAGATCTACAGCTGCTAACTTGGACAAAAATATCAGTTTTCAGGGACTTGGTGAAATTCTCAGATTCTCACTAGCTGTTTATGCTATGAAGCATTTTGACAGCACCCAAAACAATATCTACAGGAAGTCAAATGGAATTAAAATTTACAGAGAGCTAGATCAACAAAAAATCTCCAACTTCCCAGTTGATTGCAGGGGCTCTTTCCCAACACATGAACTTTTGTAAGCACAAATACAAGGGAAGAAAATAATAGCAATTTCTCAGACTTAGTGAAAATCACAGTTTTTCACTAAGCTGATATTTTTAGCCACATGCCTACTTTGACTGGGCACAACTTGCAAATGTAAACTCCTAAGCATGAAACAACAACACCATGCTTTATAGGGGTTCACCCTCTACTGCCACAACAAGGAATCATCCTCTTGGGCTCATCACATCACATGGAACCAAGCTCTAAACATTGAACAAAACAGAAATATGACATCCCCAGAAAGTGCTCCAAAGGGAAAATTGATTCCACCAATGGATTCCTGGGATGATTCTACCCCAAAAACATATATAATACCTAGGTACTCGCATAGAACAAATGGGCACAAAGCTAAGAAGAAAATGTACATAGACTCACACAGAGGTAAATAGTGCTATATCACATGTGATTCTCACTAGACCATCACCTACACATGCATTTGCACATATCCACAACACCAATGGTGACATGAGGGTTTAGACCTCATGTATGTGTGCCATAGCACATCACCATACACACACACACATACATCAAGCACCTACACATGCTAATTCCACACACACCGACTTACTTACACTCACATCAAGCATACCTACTCCTACACATACAAGCTTGCACCAAGTGCTCACTAAGGCTATGCCATGCCTTGGGCATGTGGGTGTCACACACACACACACACACACACACATCACACCACATGTCACCTACAACTACCACAAAGTATGTGGGGGGGGGGAACCCACACACATACTCACTCACACACTTGCACAACCTAGTGCATAGCCTCATCACTCATGCACATGAGGAACGCACCACATATACATCACTACCCTAGTGCAATACACACACACTAACACACACACACATACATGGTAGCTTGCTCACACATACACACATGCACTCAAAGTCCCTACACATGCATTACTACACATGCTAGCAACATAAACTAGAGACAACCTACTGGTATAAGAATATTAGGCCACACTAGTGCTGTCCAAGCAAGCTGCAGCAACACAATTGCAAGCAAAAGAAAAACAACAAAAGAAAATAGGCAAAAATAAAATAAAAGGGCTTGGGGGATTCAAACCCTAAACCTGCTGGTATAACTCATAGAACCAGCACCACTGCACTACTTCTCAGTCACTTTAAAGAACAGAGGGGACTTACATGGTAAGCTGTCTCTCCTGCGCTACTATGCCCGAAAAATCAAATAAGCGAAAGGGTGTCGCCACTGGGTCTCGAACCCGCGACCAAACGCTGCGCAAAACACCCCCTAGCACTACGCTGTGCTATCCAGAGTTAACAAAGAGGGGTGCTCTGCTCTTTTGAGCAACCCCGTCTAGATCCACCTCTGCCCAACGGTGGCCGGAACAGGAGAGGTCACCGCCGGCGATCTACTTCAAATTGGGCAGCGGCTCGTCGATGCAAGGGAGAAGGGGCTCCCAGGGTTCCATTTCTACACCAAGATCGCCATGGGAAGGCCTACACCTACTGCTGCAACAAGCACGGCGGCGCCGGTGACAGAGAGGAGAACGGCGGCGCGACTACAGTTCCTACACGCATGATCTAGTTACGGGGGAAGGGAATGATGCTCGTGCTCACCCACTAGTCGAGGAAGCCGAGCCTGCCGGAGAGGAAGTCGGGGAAGAAGAGGAAGAAGCCGAGGCGGAGGAGATCGTCGGCGAGGAAGAAGCCGTCGTCGATGAAGGGGAAGCAGACCCGATCCGCTCCTCCTAGCTGTGGAAACGGATTCCCTTGAGGCCCCGCGTGCTCGCCGAAGTCTTGGAGGGGAAGCAGGGGCACGATAGCGACGGCGAGGAGCTTCTCACGGCTCGGCCATGGCGGAGGAGGCGCTCGCTTACCTGCTGTCGACAAGGGAGAGGGAGGAGGAGATGGGGAAAGAAGTGGTGACGGCTAGGGAGGAACCCTAGGCCATAGCACAGACGCCCAGATTAAATAGAGGGGCGAGGGAGCCACCTCGACGTTCGTGAGACGGTGTCGCTCTCTGTATCGCCTCTCTCTCTCTGACGAACTGACGGAAGGAGGAGGAAGGAAGACGGCATCTACATGGAAGGGCTGCGCGCGACGAGGAGTCAGGTAGCCAGTGGGAGAAAGCCCACCTGGATGCGCCACATAAGAAAAAGAAAAACCCACCGGGGTTTTCCTATTTAAAACAAAACAGAGACAAAACTAAATACACAGGCAACACTGTTGAAGCTAAAAATAAAACAAAATGCTCCTGGTCATAAGGGAATGACGACCCATTTAAATAAAATGTAAAAGGATTTTTTGGAGCATATAAATATTTACAAAACAGAATTAATTGATTTGTTTTGTGAATATTTGCACCACTAAGACAAAGTTTCAAAACACTAAAAACATAGCTTCACATCTACCACCATTCATACTAAATCATGAGCATTTTTGAAAGAGGGAAGGAGCAAGTGAAACTTGAGCTTGAGATAAATAGAGAGGAAGAAGTTTTGAAACCTAGTTGCAAACCAACATAGTTGCCCTCTACTTTCAAACAACACCCCACATCACTTCACATGTCCTCACCACATGTCATACCACATACATGATCACATTAGCAACAAACACAAGAGACATGGAATGATAAGGATGCATGCATGCAAAGGGAAACATGACAAGGTAAGCAACACATGAAATAACACATGCATTGATATCCCATGGCAATGAAAAGATGGACCCACATACAGAAGGTTCCAAATAAGGCAAGTTACACTCTGGGCCATTACAAACTCTCCCACACTACAAAAAGATCTCGTCCCGAGATCTAGGACTGAAAGACTCTGGGAATTCAGAACGGAGGTGATCCTCGCGTTCCCAAGTGGCCTCTTTATCGGAATGATGTGACCACTACACCTTGAGAAATTTGACAGACTTGTTGCAGGTCTTGCGCTCAGTCGCCTCAAGAACCGCAACTGGATGCTCAAGATAGGATAGGTCGGGTTGAAGGTCGATGTCTTGAAGATGAACAGTGCGCTTGGGAGTCTTGAAGCATCTCCGGAGCTGAGAGACATGGAACACGTCATGCACATTTGCAAAGTTTGAAGGGAGCTCGAGCTGATACGCAAGGTCGCCTCTCTTGCCAACAATTCTGAAAGGACCCACGAAATGAGGCGCAAGCTTGCCTTTGATGCCAAAGCGCTGTGTACCCTTCATAGGGGAGACCTTGAGATAGACGAAGTCATCGAGCTCATAATACATGTCATGATGCTTGCTATCATAATAGCTCTTCTGACGAGACTGCACTGCTCTGAGATTATCCCGAATGACCCGACACATCTCTTCAGCTTCTTCTATCAAGTCATTCCCAAGAATCTGACGCTCGCCGGTCTCGGACCAGTTGAGCGGGGTACGACACTTCCTGCCATAGAGAATCTCAAATGGAGCTTTGCCCGAACTAGCTTGATAACTGTTGTTATACGAGAACTCAACGAAAGGCACGCAGTCTTCCCACTTCATGCCAAAAGAGATAACACAGGCTCTCAGCATATCCTCAAGGACCTGATTGACTCTCTCCACTTGACCACTAGTCTGAGGATGAAAAGCTGTGCTGAATCATATCTTCGTGCCCATCGCAGTCTGAAAAGAGTCCCAGAACTTGGAAGTGAAGATACTTCCGTGATCCGAAGAAATCATCATAGGCACGCCGTGCAAAGACACTATTTAGGAAGTGTACAGCTCTGCAAGCTGAGCCGCGGAGATGGATTCCTTGACTAGAAGAAAGTAACCCACTTTACTCAACTTTTGATGACGACGAAGATGGCATCGTTACCCTTCTTGGACTTCGGAAACCCGGTGACGAAATCCATCTCAATATGGCCGAACTTTCACTCAGGAATGGGCAATGGATGCAAAAGACCTGCTGGACATTGATGCTCTCACTACAAGAAATATGCTCATACACGACGTTCTTTAAGATGGCCTTGATGAATTCATCATAAATCTATGTCGATTTCATCCGAGATTGTCGTAAGCCGTTTGAGGGGATCAAATCTACATATAAATTACGACGATGTGAGTCAAAAACGTCGTAACCGCATAAGATGAGATTGTCATAACTTTTACGATGATTATAAAAATGTCGTAACATGTTCTAACTATGTTGACATGTCACTCGTGGGTCCATTCTATCCCACCTCATCCTAGTTTGTGAAGCAACCTACTATTCTGCCATTCCAAAAATTCTCACAAAATTCTCATAAATACTTTGGATCATATATTCCTCAAATATGTGAAAACCCTTCCTTCGAGCTGAATTGATAGAAATTTGTCTTTTTCACGAGAAGCGGATAAAAGCTTTTAACACCCAACTATTTTGTCAATTGTACATTGAATATGGAATAGTATTTTAGAAAAATTATTTGGTTCAATTTGACAACAAATATATGGTAGGTCCTTCACAAAAAAATCATTTTGGGTACTCGAAAAATGCAAATGAATTTTCCGTCCAAAGAAAATGGAAACCAAATTTTCCGTCCAAAGAATATGAGATCTATTGAACAAACTACGTCATGAATTTGGTCATAAGATTAATCATTTTTTGGCACCCGAAAAATGGAAAATGATTTTTTTTCGAAAGAAAAATGAAAAATCACTTTTGACATGTAACCATTTGGCCAATTGCGTATAAATTATGGTCTAATCTTCTTAAAAAATGGTCCGGTTCAAATTTGTAAGAAAGATTTGGTAGGTTCTTCACAAAAAGTTGAATTCTGACAAACTGTGTTCACAGAAATTATAAGAAAATGAAAATATCCCAAATCACATTGTTTGTGATCCCAATGTAGACACATATGCATAATATTGGTTAATTCTTATGTTTACCCCGAATAAGAGGATGAAAAATATAAGAGAAACAAAAGGAAAAGAGAAAGTTATACATGCTTAAGTCTGATTGGTGGAATGAGTTTTGACATGGATCGCTGACATGGCACACATCCGCCCATCCATCCATCCATCCACCCGTCCATCCATCGACCCGCAGCAAACCTCACCCAACCCATCTCTTCCTCTGTCTGCACGAACCCTAGCCGCCGCCTCCCTCTCTCCCGATCTAGATCGACAGGTCCGTCTCACGATGACGTGCACGCCGCCGCCGTGCACTGCAAGGACACCGACGGGCGGCTCGGCGTCAACCTCAGCAAGGTGCTCCACCCGTCGTGTGTCGTGCCTGCCTGCCTTCTTGCCCCCACCCCTCTCTTTTCTCCAACGGCGACGAGCGAATCATGTGAATGAGATGAGATGGGACTGGGAGACGCCGACGACGGAAGCGGAGGCGGAGGCGTTGCAGGAGCGCATCTAGGACCTCCAGGACAAGCTCAACCACGCCATCCTTGCCCTCTCCGCGTGTGCCGGCCTTCCTGCCTGCCGCTGTCGGGGCGCCCCCATGACGGACGCGTGGGGCCTACACGCCATCCGCGCCGCGCTCGAGGACCTGGAGGGCCACCACCACTTCCTTCGTGTGAGTGCAAGCCCTCCTTCACCTCCCCTCCTCCTCCCTGCGTTCATCTGAGTTGAAAAATCCGTGCCTCTTTGATGTCGCGTGCGAGAAGCATCTTTGGAAAATGATACAGTTTGAGATCCCCTTTCGCCGCGGCGACGGGGATGATGGACGCGGCCGACGTGCTCGCGGCGCTGGTGCCCTCCTGGATCGTGGCGGAGGTGCTGGCCTCCTACCTGGCGTATGTCGCCGCCGCATGCATCGTCCTCCCCGGCAAGCTCGTCGCCGGAGCCGTCCTCCCAACTCCTCCCGCCTCCACTACCGCTGCAATGGTGCCCTCTCCCTCCCAGGCGCAAAACATTTCTCTTCTTCCGTTGTTTGTCTGTCTACTCAGCCGACTCTGACGAGCGCGCACGTGTGCAGGTCTGCTCTCACTCCTGCTGCTCTTGGGGCTCTCAGCACTCTGCGCCTACATGGATTGGATGACTCCCACGGTGAGCTTCTGTTCAATCTCTCCACTAGCTCCTACACACCGGCATTCAGTTTCCTAGTTCCTGCAAATCGCATTCGGAGATTTACACAAGTCAAACCGCACTTTGGAGATTAAAAAATGTTCTAACGAATTTATTACCACCTTAAGGTTCGTTGTTTCCTGCTTGCAGGTTGTGGCTGACCGCGGACTCGAGCTACTGTCGACGACCTTCATTTTCAGTGTCATTGTAGGTGCCACTTCCTACCTTGACATCCTTATACTGTACACTTTAACTGAACTGTTTGGTCATGTGCATGTCTAGTTTCTACCTTCTGCATATGCACCTTCACTTTAATTCAACACATCCAAAGTTTAGCAACCGGATGGATTTGACGAACGAGCATTGTGGAGGCCGTACTGTTGTAAAGTTTCAACACCCCCACAGTAACCAGCTTCATCTTTTACTCGTTTCTTCCTTGGTGATGGTGAGAGGTTTGGTTGAGGCCTTGACGCTTCGGTGATGCCAGTCATACAGAAATGTTTCTTTCTTGATGAGCTCCCACGTCCTACACTTGATTTGATGCCACTATTTGGCAATACTCATATTCATTTCTGGCTGCATTAATTCATATTCCTTCAGAAACTGAACCAGTGTAAATCTGATTCACAATTAGTAGTCACATTAGGTTTAGTATAGAATTTTTTTCAGTTACTTTGGCTGAAACAACTAAATAAATCAATGAATCAGGGACCTAGCACACTGTACTCTGAACCACTGTGAGGATAATGTATGCCATGCTGCTTACTCTGTTAATAATCTTATCTATGTTGTGATAATGCAGAAGGGACCGTGATAGAGATGGCCACATAAGGCATCGTTCCCGCTCCCGTTCAGAGACCAGAGGTATGTGCTGGATGCCATCCAAAGCTATTATTCTCAACTTGTCAGTTTGTAATTCTAAACCCCAAAGGTGAATTTTGTTTGCTGGTATGAGTTGTGTGCTCTAGAAAATCATTGTCGTAATTCTAAATTATAGTAGTCCCTTCTCTTGGTGTTTTACATATGAGTTGAGAAGCTGAGTACACACACAAGCAGCTAGCAGATCATATGCATGCACAAGCAGGCACACACAAACACACACAACCAGCCTAGTTGTTTGTTAGTTCAGTTCAGATACATGGCAAACACCCTCAAATAAAACTAAAGATTTCTGATAGAGCTAGTTTTCCTGTGTGAAATGAAGCATTTATAAAATAAATCTGAACTTCATCTCTGCTCCACAAAGATCCAAATAAGTATAGGTGACTTTCATGACCTCCGTGTACATACAGAGTAATACTGGAACCTATGTTGCGAGGACGTAGTTGAATAAATTATTATAAACTGTCCAGTAACACTGGAACCACCCAAAGAATAGGAAAACTAAGGCGTTAGTCTCTTGATCTATTAGCCATTTCTATTAGAAGCTTATTTTATATGGTGTTATGACTTATGAGTCCCCTTATATTCTTGAATTGTTCTTTGTTTAGTTTGGTGATGTAATGCTGAAATGTACCTTATGTATCCTCTACACCGTCGTCGCGTTCCCTCTCGCCTACTTGCTTGTTATGATTGACTTACATGATTAATATGTTAACTAGTTGCCAATTTAGAATTCGGGTGAAATGGTTGGACCATAGGTGCATGTGTGCAGTATGCACTAGTTCAGTTCAGTGGCATGCTCTTTATTTCAGGACTTGCTTTGGGATGTGTGCACATGTGTAGTACATCATAAACATATCCTATTTTTGCATCTCACATAGTTATGTTGTTGGATTTTTGGTTCCTGTTGTCAAGTTGGTAGTAATGCACCTGCTTTAACTTTTGAGATCTGTTTAATTAATGTAAGCATGCATGAATTCTCAATTAATTTCTCTGCGTGTTTGTTCGTCCTGTAAAAGTAAATTTGTTCATGGTTGTGTTTGCTGTATCTGAATTCATATAATCCTGTCAGTCTTTTTTTCTAGTCATTTTTCCTGTTTGACCTCTGTGAGTATCGTAGTACTGCTTGTGATGCTGTCGTCAAAGCTCTTGCCGGAGATGGAAGTCGAGGAAACTACAAAGAGGGAACAGTTGTTATCTAGAATAACGAATCTACCTGTGCCTTCTCAAATGGAATTATGTTTGTTTTTGCTAGTGGAATGAAGTCCATTGAAGTGACAGTAGCAGATGTTTTGCTATAGTGACAGTAGTCCATTGTAGTGACAGTAGGAGATGTGACATTGTTCTATTTCTCAAATGAAATTCTATTTGTTTTTGCTATATTCCTGTGTACGGAAATGTATTTAGGAGATGGCTTATTGTGTTATGTAAACATGGGAGATGTATTATGTGATATTATATGATGGATGATTTTAATTCGACTTGGAATTTTCTTGATTTGAATATGAAATAGTGTTGGATTTAATATTGGACAAATAATTGGGTTAAAAGGCCCAACAAATAGAAATGAAACCAAGTTTTGGAACAAAAAGTTGCTGAATTCAAAAATGAAAAAAGGCCAAAACTGAAACTCGATCAAATGTATTTGGGCACTAAAAGGCCAGGGCCCAAATTATAATGATAAAAAAATTCACAAAAATATATACTAAAGTGGGTGTAAATATGCTAAGGCCCAAAAAGAAGCCCAATAAGAAAAAGCCCAAAAAAATAAAATCAGCCCATGTGATCAATTGAAATGGGTTGGGTTGATTTCAACCATGACGTTTTGATTTCGTCGTAATTTTGCCACGTAGGACTGGGTTTGATTGCCAACGACGATTTAGGATCGTCATAAAGGTTACGACGATCCAGGAATCGTCGTAAAAGTTACGATGATTTTGATCAAAACGTCGCTGCTGTTCATTTGTGACGCTCCATTTTTGACGCTTGGTTTTTCGTCGTAAGATCGTCGTGAATTAAAAACCGTGACGATGTAGCGATGAAAATATAGCATCGTGTATTAGCATATTCCTTGTAGTGTCTGCTTTCACCCTTCGACATACATCACATTCATTTACGAACTGAGAAATCTCACGCTTCATGCGAGTCCACTAGAAGGTCTGTTTCAGGTCCTGATACATCTTGGAGCTTCCTGGATGTATTGAGAGCAAAGAGTTATGAGCTTCTTCCATGATTACCTTTCTGAGATCACCTTCCGAATCGACAAGACGATCCTCAAAGAATAACGTGTCTCTGGCATCAACGCTGAAGCACTTATATTTGGGAAGTCCCTTTGCCAAGCCAATCTTGACTTTCTTCACCATTGCATCAAGAAGCTGTGCTTCTCGGACCTGATCTTGCAAGGTAGGAGAGATCTGAAGATTTGCAAGAAATCCCTGAGGTACTAACTGAAGGTTGAGCTTTCTGAAAGATTCACAAAGGTCAGGCTGGAGAGGCTTCAGAATGATACTGTTGCAGTAAGCCTTCCTGCTCAAAGCATCTGCCATGGCATTAGCTTTGCCTGGTGTGTACTCAATGCTCGGATTAAAATCTTGGAGCTTTTCCACCCAACGAGTTTGCCGAAGATTCAGGTTAGGCTGGGTGAAGATGTACTTGAGACTCTTGTGATCGGTGAACACTTCAACCTTTCGTTCCAACAAGAGGTGTATCCAAGTCATCACAGCATGTACCACTGCTGCCAGCTCAACATCATGCACAGGATAATTCTTCTCAGCTGGCTTCAACTGCCTGGAGGTATAAGAAACCACTTTCTTCTCTTGTATCAGAACTGCACCAAGACCTTGAAGAGAGGCGTCGCAGAACACTTAGTAAGGTTTGGAGTCATCAGGAGGAACCAAGACTGGAGTAGAGGTGAGCTTCTCTTTGAGTGTGTCGAAGGCCAACTGACACTCTGGAGACCAGACATACTTCACACCCTTCTGAAGAAGACTTGAGAGAGGCTTAGCAATCTTGGAGAAGTTATCAACGAACCTTCTACAATAGCTTGCAAGCCTGAGAAAGCTTCGAAGCTGCTTCACATTTTGCGGAGGCTCCTACTCAACAATAGCCCGCACCTTCGACAGATCAACTTTGATGCCCTCGGCAGAGATGATGTGCCCAAGATAGATGACTTCTTTCAACCAGAACTCACATTTGGAAAACTTGGCATAAAATTTGTGCTCTCTCAGCTTATCAAGCACCAGCCTGAGATGTTCTTCATGTTCTTTCTCAGTTTCTGAAAAGACCAGAATATCGTCGAGATACAACAAGACGAACTCATTCTTGAACGGAGAGAATATGTAGTTTATCATTTGACAAAATGTCGGCGGAGCATTTGCCAAACCAAAATACATGACCGTATACTCATACGAGCCAAAACTTGTCCTGAAAGCAGTCTTCGAAATATCCTCTACGCGAATGCGAATTTGATGATAGCCCATTCTGAGGTCGAGCTTGGAGAAGATCTTAGCCCCTTTCAACTGTTCAAACAACTCATTTATGTTCAGAAGTGGATACTTGTTTCTGATTGTCTTCTTGTTCAATGGACGGTAATCGACACACAATCGGCCCGTGCCATCCTTCTTCTTGACAAACAACACTCCACAACCCCAAGGAGACGAGCTTGGTCTGATCAGACCCAAACGCTCCTATTCATCGAGTTGCCTCTTAAGTTCCTTCAACTCTTCTGGACCCAATTTGTATGGCCGTTTGCACATAGGCTCAGTACCTGGTTCAAGCTCAATAACAAATTCAACTTCTCGGTGCGGAGGCATTCCTGGCAGCTCTTATGGAAACACATCTTCATATTCGCAGACCACTCGGACTTGCGAAATAGGATTAATCTCACCCTTTTCATTCAAAGAGAACAAACGGATTGTGTCATCGCGCGCCGCGAAGATAATCACGTCCTCCGAAGAGTGAGTAAGCTTCACTTATTTAGCTTCACAATCAATCGATGCCTTGTTCATGGCCAACTAGTCCATACCAAGGATCATATCAATGTCGGAATTGCCCAAGACATACGGAGAAGCCAGAAAAGAATAACTTCCTATCTTGACAGAGACATCAGGAACTATAGAATTTGACCTCATCTGCGCACCCGGAGAAACAACACCCAAAGATCTCTCCAGAATTGTCGAGGGGAAATCATGCTTGAAGAAAAATGATTTTGACATAAAGCAATGCGAAGCACCAGAATCGAACAAGACTTTAGCAGGAAAATCATTGACTGAAAGGTTACCCATAATCACATCTGAGGAGTTGTCTGCTTCAGCTGCATTCACCATATTGACTCGAGTAGACCTGGGGTTGAACTTGACGAGAGCATTGCTTGGAGGTTTGCCTGGAGGAGGAGGTGGAAGACGGAGCTGAGAAGTGCACTTGTTGGCATAGTGACCCTTCTGCCCACACTTGTGACAAGTAACATCTAATGGCTGACAGTACTGTGTCTGAGGAGGCCCTTGCTTCTGCTGCTGGAATCTCTGCTGGAAAGCTGGGTTGGGTGGGTGGGAAGAACCACGACCACCTGAATGCTTGAACTACTGCGTGTGCCGAGGAGGAGGAGGAGACACCCAATACTTCTGTTGCTTCTGAACCACCTGAGTTGAGGAAGACGAGCTGGAATTTCTGAAGCGCTTCTTAGGATTCTCCACCCTGAGCAAAGCTGACTCAGCCCTGAGAGCTAAGTTGTAGAACTTATCGAACTCCTCAGTATCGTGCAAAGCGAGAGCTAATTGCAAATCTTCTTTCAAGCCACCTCTGAACTGATAAATCTTTCTCTTCTGATGAGGGATATCCTGCAAGGCGTATCGGGCTAGCTCGTGGAACTCGACGTTGTACTTGTACACGGAGTTACCACCTTGCTTCAAGAGCCTGAACTTCTCACGCATCTCCTCCACAAAGCTGGATGGGATGTAGTGGGATCTGAAGTCTCTGCAAAACTCATCCCAAGTGATCACTCTAGCACCCCTGGAATCCTTGAACTGCTGCCACCAGATAGATTCTTGCCCCTTCAGCTGGAATGTTGCAAACTTGACGAAATTCTCTGGATGAACATTGCTACACTCAAAGTGCTTGTGCATGTTGCGGATCCAATCCTCAGCATCGAACGGCTGGTCACACGACGTGAAGGTCTTTGGCTGATTTGACAGGAACTGACTCAGATTAGCAAACTGATTGCCACGATGATTGAAGTTGCCTTAATGCTGATTAGTCCTCTCTTGCAACAACTGTATCAGAATCTGAGTGTTTGCATTTGTAGCAGCCATCACCGCTTGCCAAGCCTCTGCAGGAGGAGGCGGCGGCGGAGGAGGATTCTTCGGAGGAGGAGGTGGTGGCGGCACATCCTCACGACCTGGATTCTGACAAGTTGGTGGAGCCATCCTGAAGACGGACAACACATTAGCCCACAAAATAAATTGCAGGTATAGCTGAATCAAAAAGGCAGGAATATCTGAACAAGAATATTAGCAATTGCACTCGAACAAAATAGTAAGAATGCTTCCTCAAAGTGACTGTCGACAAAATTCTGATTAAGACCACTTGCAAACAAGTATGAGCTAGAACTGCTCGGAACAAACATATGATCGCGATTTCATCCGATATCTTCGTGGATAAGATCGCACAGGCTCGAATTTACAGTAGCCATCCTGTGCAAGGTAGTGCACACGAGTTATGAAGTATCCCCGAGTCGTAGCAAGCTACAAGGACTCTTTAAGACACAACGAGAACTACTATAATACGACCGTGAAAAAACATACCCACTGAATGTCGAATCCCAACCTCACATCATGCATCTGTAGGAAGATTGCCCTATAAGTCACTACTTGATATCCCACCTATGAATTCCTGAAATATATGGTCATGCAATGTGGTACACGGATACAAGGAGTAATATTCACACAACTCCTATACTAACCCGTCCAGTGTATCACATCCGTCAACACATAACCAGAATCTCGGACCTTCATCTACTACAGACCCTCGTGATCACAATGATACAAAGTATGGTAGTACTCCCGAACAATCTGCACCAGTACTGGGGACATAGGGGTTATCTCGCCACTACTAGTATTGAAGCAATTACGAACATCCTTCGTTCTGAGATACTCAGAAATCTGAATGATGGCGATGTGCACAAGAATCCCCTGGAGCTCAACTCCCCGGAAGAAATCAAGGCAGACAGGAGGCACCAAGACAGAACTCCGTCACATCGATATCATATAGATTTCAAAATACCCGCGTGATCCTAATATTTTTTGAGCGAGAAGAGGAGTAGAATTAAGATTTCCTAAGTCGGGAACCTCACCAGAGCATGGAAGAGGAGAAAAAAGAATCCTACTCTCCGATATAACTAAGACTCAAAACATTTGACTAGACTCGACTCGGCCAAGTACGATCACACAAAGGCTCCTATGGTCGTAAGGCTCTCATTACCAACTTGTAATGACTAAGATGCGGTCCTTTCCGATTTAGGGAACGAGGCCCCAAAATGGAAAGAAGCGCATCTAAGCGTTTTGCAAGCATGATAACATAGCACATACATAATAAAAGAATGACAAATAGGGAATCGTTTGCCATCTCATAGATAATATCGGACTTTACATCACACCATTATTCAGACAAGGTAGTTCCGCTACGGACTACATATAATGAGAAAAGGCTATGCTACCCTGCATGCTTTCCCACGATCACGACCACGCCTCAGTCTTCTGGATAGTTCACGTACAGGCGGTCGTTCTCCTCATCATACTGCCACGCCAGCTGCGTGCCATCTGGATCACCTGTGTTAGGCGTACCTGTACCTGTTGGTGTGTTGAAGTAATCTGTGAGCCACGGGGACTCAGCAATCTATGACCTCGGTGCCAGAAGTAGTCAAGTTATTAGGTAAGGAAGGTTGAGTGTTTAGGTTGCAGCATACTAAGCTTTATGGTGGCTAACTTACGTAGAACAAGTTAATGATGGTGGTCTATACTAGCGGGCGAAGACAAGCTGGTCAATAAGTGATCCTGAACACCTACTTACGTCAAACATAACCCCATCGTGTTCCCGATCGAAGAGAGGTCTTCGAAGGGGACAATCATGGTTACGCACACACTTGGCAATTTTATTAGATTAAGTTCAAGTTATCTATAACCGGATGTTAACAAATATTCCAAGTTGCCACATAACGCGGGCACGACTTTCCGAAAGATTAAACCCTGCAGGGGTGCTCCAACTAGTCCATCACAAACGGTCACGGGCTGCAAAGTAACCCTCTATCATGAATCTCGTGATCTCGTCGGATTCCTTAGAGGAAAACCTCAACTCTGGGGAGAACTAAAGCTTCACCGGGATTCCTATACGCAAGATATATCGCTAAGGTAAGACAAGACTAGCAGGACCTCCTAACATGTCGATGACCCTGATAAGAGCTGCGTATCTCAGTCTCAGGACACGTCGGATAAGCGAAGTGTACAGTGGCCAGAGAAATCTCCCGAGTTGCCCCGGGATGGCCCCGCACGATTGATTTAGTTTGGACCAACACTCATGAGGAGCACTGGCCCGGGTTGTTGATTACTTCCTCGGGGTAGCTATTCCCTATGCATATTATTATTAAGTGATTAGCAAATTAACACCGATGTTGGGTCCTGCCGGATAAGTCTTAACACTACACGATTTATCAAGGGGGTTGATACATCTCCAACGTATCTATAATTTTTGATGGTTTCATGCTATTATCTTGTCAAACTTTAGATGTTTTGTATGCCTTTTATATATTTTGTGGGACTAACTTATTAACTCACTGCCAAGTGCCAGTTCCTGTTTTTTCCATGTTTACGACCCCTTTCAGAGGAGATTTTGAAACAGAGTCCAAACGGAAGAAAATCCCTGAAAAGATTTTTTCCGTAACGGAAGAAGATCGGGAAGCTTGAGAGCTAAGGCAGGGGGGCCTCAGGGGCCCCACAAGCCCCCACCCCGCGGCCAGGGGGGAGGCCGCGACCCACAGGATTGTGGGCCCCTTGGGCGCCCTCTGTCCTAGGGGTTGCGCCTATATATTCCCTAAAAATCCCAAAAAAATCAGGAGATCATCGAAAGTACTTTTCCGCCACCGCAAGCTTCTGTCTCCGCAAGATCCCATCTGGGGCACGTTCTGGTGCCCTGCCAGAGGGGGGATTCGGATACGGAGGGCTTCTTCATCAACACCATGACCTCTCCGATGATGCGTGAGTAGTTCACCATTGACCTACGGGTCCATAGCTAGTAACTAGATGGCTTCTTCTCTCTCTTGGATCTTCAATAGAAAGTTCTCCATGATCTTCATGGAGATCTATGTGATGTAATCTTCTTTTGCGGTGTGTTTGTCGAGATCCGATGAATTGTGGATTTATGATCAGATTATCGATGAATCTTATTTGAGTTTCTTCTTATCTCTCTTATGCATGATTTCATATGCTTGTAATTCTCTTCGAGTTGTGGGTTTTGTTTGGCCAACTAGATATATGATTCTTGCAATGGAGAAGTGCTTGGTTTTGGGTTCATACTGTGTGGTGACCTCACCCAGTGACAGAAGGGGTAGCCAGGCACGCATCGTGTTGTTGCCATCAAGGGTAAGAAGATTGGGTTTTCATCATTGGTTTGAGATTATCCCTCTACATCATGTCATCTTGCTTAAGGCGTTACTCTGTTCGTCATGAACTCAGTACACTAGATGCATGCTGGATAGCGGTCGATGTGTGGAGTAATAGTAGTAGATGCAGAAAGTATCGGTCTACTTGTCTCGGACGTGGTGCCTATATGTATGATCATTGCCTTAGATATCGTCATGACTTTGCGCGGTTCTATCAATTGCTCGACAGTAATTTGTTCACCCACCATGATATTTGCTATTTTGAGAGAAGCCTCTAGTGAATACTATGGCCCCCAGGGTCTACTCCACACCATATTTTCAGCCTTACACTTTTTACTTCGTTGCACTTTCAGCCTTCAGATCTCACTTTTGCAAACAATCTTGAAGGGATTGACAACCCCTTTGAAGTGTTGGGTGCAAGCTTGTTTGTGTTTGCTCAAGTACTCTGGACTTGACGAGACCCTCCTTCTGGATCGATACCTTGGTTCTCAAATTGAGGGAAATACTTACTGCTCCTGTGCTGCATCACCCTTTCCTCTTCAAGGGAAAAACCAACGCAAGCACAGCCTCCGTCAACGTGTCAATTTGTGGCGCTGTTGTCTGCTGCCGTAGCAGAAGAATTTCTGGCGCCGTTGCCGGGGAGGAAGATCAAGTCAAGAACTCATCCAAGTAAGTGTCGCAAACTCATCTCTTGCATTTACTTTGTTTGCCATTTGCCTCTCGTTTTCCTCTCCCCCACTTCACCAATTTGCCTTTTTTGTTTGCCTTTTTCATTCGCCTTTTTGTTCGCCTTTTCGTTCGCCCTTTTTCTCGCGTGCTCTTTGCCCGCTTGCCTACCTACTAATACCTGAATGGCCAAATCAAGGGATTTTGATCCTCAGTATGCGAAGTTAGAAGAGATTGAAACTAGTGTTAAAGGCTTCATGTCTACACAGTTTGAATACAACAGTTACTTTCGTAGAGAGCTGAAGGAACAAAATTCTTTTCTGGCTTTTATGAGTAGAGAAGTTGATGATATGGCCAAAGATTTCCTTGCGCTAAATTTTCAGTTTGCTCGTCTTGAAAAGTTGGCAGGCCAGATTTCTGATAAGCAGGCCACTTTAGTCAATAAAATGGCTCCTAAACCTGAAACTCGTGATGAGAATCATGAAGATCTTAAAGTGCTTGGTGTGACTCCCATTGAATGTTTGTTTTCTTGTGTCAAACCTAATGATTATGGGGCTGGATATGAATCCACTTTGGTTGAAAAGTGCCCCAATGATTCGGAGTCCATCTATCTTGATGCTAAAAGCATTGAAAGTGGAGTAGAATATGTTAAAACTTTGAGTAGTAAAGAAATTACTACCATGGATTTCAAGGAATTCAATTATGATAGTTGCTCCTTGATTGAATGCATTTCTTTGATGCAATCCATGTTAAACTCTCCACACACTTATAGCCAAAACAAGGCCTTTACCGATCATTCGTCGAAGCTATGATAAAATATCTTGAAGAGAAACTTGAATTAGAAGTCTCTATCCCTAGAAAGCTTCATGATGAGTGGGAACCTACCATCAAAATCAAAATAAAAAACTATGAATGCAATGCTTTGTGTGATTTGGGTGCTAGTGTTTCCGCGATTCCAAAGACTTTATGTGATGTTCTGGGTTTTAATGAGATTGAAGAGTGTTCTATTAATTTGCATCTTGCTGATTCTACTGTCAAGAGACCATGGGAAGGATAAATTATGTTCTTATTATTGCAAATAGGAACTATGTACCCGTGGATTTCATTGTGCTTGACATTGATTGCAATCCTACATGCCCTATTATTCTTGGTGGACCTTTCCTAAGGACTATCAGTGCTATCATCGATATGAAGGAAGGGAATATTAGATTTCAATTCCCTTTAAGGAAGGGCATGGAACACTTTCCTAGAAATAAAATAAGATTGCCTTATGAATCCATGATGAGGGCCACTTATGGTTTGAGCACCAAAGACGACGATACATGATTCTATCGCTTTTATGCCTAGCTAAGGGCGTTAAACAATATCGATTGTTGGGAGGCAACCCAATGAATTTATCTTTTTCTTTCTGTTTTGTTGCGTCCAAACTTTCATAATTCTGTTGTGATTGTGTTTTTTGTGTTTCCTTTTGTGTTTGAGCCAAGCAAAACCTTTATGACTAGTCTTGGTAATGGTTGTTTGATCCTGCTGGAAAAAGACATAAACTTTTCTCTCACGAGATGATTTTTCATTTTTATACAGAAAGAGATTTTGAGTTGATTCTTTTTTCTGCTGGTTTATATGCTTTTTTCCCATGCCGTTGTAATGATTCAGATTTTTTGAGGTACCAGAAGTATACGAAGTATACAGATTGCTACAGACTGGTCTGTTTTTGACAGATTCTATTTTTGTTGAGTTGGTTGCTTGTTTTGATGAAACTATGGTTAGTATCGGGGGGTACTAGCATGGAAAAGTGAGAATACAGTATCCGAACACCAATATAGATGGAATTCAAGTTTTCCATAGTACCAAAAGAAGTGGTAGTTTGTTTTCTTGTGCTAATGTTATCACGAGTTTCTGTTTAAGTTTTGTGTTGTGAAGTTTTTAAGTTTTGGGTGACGTTCTCATGGACAAAGAGATAAGGAGTGGAAAGAGCTCAAGCTTGGGGATGCCCAAGGCATCCCAAGCTAAATTCAAGGACACCAAAAAGCCTAAGCTTGGGGATGCCCCGGGAAGGCATCCCCTCTTTCGTCTTCAATCCATCGGTAACATTACTTGGAGCTATATTTTTATTCACCACATGATTTGTGTTTTGCTTGGAGCGTCTTGTATCTTAGGAGTCTTTTATTTTTGTTGTGTCACAATCATCCTTGCTTCACACCTTTTTGAGAGAGAGAGGCATGCACTCATCGTGATTTTGCTAGAATGCTCATAGTGCTTCACTTATATCTTTTGAGCTAGATACTTTTGCTCTATGTGCTTCACTTATATCTTTTAGAGCACGGCGGTGCGTGACTTGGTAGTTGGCATATGCTATGAAAGTAGTCCCAAAAGTGATAGGTACCCAAAGAGGATACAAAAACATCCATCTTCATGTGCATTGAGTAGAAAGAGAAGTCTTGATTCCTCTTAGTTAGTTTTGAGACGTGGATTTGGTAATATTAAGAGCTATGTTAGTAGGGTGTTGTGAATCTAGAGATACTTGTGTTGTGAATCTAGTGATTCCCATAGCATGCACGTATGGTGAACCGCTATGTTAGTAGGGTGTTGTGAATCTAGTGATTCCCATAGCATGCACGTATGGTGAACCGCTATGTTAGTAAGTCGGAGCATAATTGATCTATTGATTGTCAACCTTTGTGTTGAGGTTGGGATCGCGCGATGGTTAACACCTACCAACCCTTCCCCTCGGAGTATGCGTTTAGCACTTTGTTTTGATTACTAATAAAAACTTTCGCAACAAGTATGTGAGTTCTTCATGACTAATGTGAGTCCATGGTATAGATGCACTTTCACCTTCCACCATTGCTAGCTTCTCTAGTGCCGCGCAATTCTCACCGGTGCACAAACCCACCAAATTCCTTCCTCAAAAGAGCCACCATACCTACCTACTATGGCATTTTCATAGCCATTCCGAGATATATTTCCATGCAACTCCCACCATTCCGTCTCATGACTTGTGCTGTCACTATCATATTGCCATTGCATGATCGTAAGATAGCTAGCGAGATGTTTCAATGTCATACGCCATGCTAGATCGTTGCAAATCCCGGTACACTGCCGGAGGCATTTCCTATGGAGTCATCATCATTGTGATCTTTGAGCTGTGAGTAAATAAAAGTGTGATGATCATCATTATTAGAGCATTGTGCCATGTGAGGAAATAAAAAAAAGAGGCCAAAGAGCCCAAATACAAAAAAAAGAAAAGAAAAAAAGATGCCTAAGAGCCCAAATAAAAAAAAGAGAGAAAAAGAGAGAAGGGACAATGCTACTATCTTTTTCCACACTTGTGCTTCATGATAACACCATGTTCTTCATGATTGAGAGCTTCTTGCTTTGTCACTACCATATGCTAGTGGGAATCTTCATTATATAACTTGGCTTGTATATTCCAATGATGGGCTTCCTCAAAATTGCCCTAGGTCTTCGTGAGCAAGCAAGTTGGATGCACACCCACTATTTTTCCTTTTGAGCTTTCACATACTTATAGCTCTAGTGCATCTCTTGTATGGCAATCCCTACTCATTCATATTGATCTCTATTAATGGGCATCTCCATAGCCTATTGATACGCCGAGTCAATGTGACCATTGACGTCAGCTGTGCTTCCCTGGCAATGGCTCCAGAAAAGGGCTGATCCCGCAATCTCTAGCGTTAGCTAGACGAATGCTTATGACAACGAACCTTCTCCTGCATCGGCACCAGAAGAATCCTGCTAGCACTCCCCGGCAATGGAACTGGAAGAATGTTGTTGATGGCCCACCAGCGTGTGGGTTCGCAGCAGTTTTCGAGGGTAGAGTATTCGACCCAATTTGTTGATAAGCCCATCAGGAGGTGAGAGTATACTCTCAAGTATTAGCAGCTGAATTTGTCGGATTCAACCACACCTGAAAGATTAGTATCTGCAAGCACAGTAGTAACAGCAAAGTAGTATGATAACAACGGTGTCAGAAACGATCTGTTGACGGCACACTATTCCTAACGATTGTATCAATGGCGCCTTCGTTGCCGCATCGACGGAAGTTCTCAATTCCCGTCAACGATAGGTGAACCAACAGTGTAGCAGGTAGCAGCAGTGTAACGAGCAATAAAAGTGGCAAGGAACATCAATAGTGACACCAGTAGCAAGTAGCAACAGTAGCAAGCGACAGTAGTAGAAACAGTAGTAGTAGCAGCAGAGCAAGACAAGTAACAGCAGTAGCAACAGTAGTAGCAGCAGCAGAGCAAGACAAGTAACATCAGTAGTAGGACAAACTCGTAGGCAATGGGTCGGTGATTTGTTTGGATGATATTCATCATGCAACAGCTATAACACGGAGAGATAAGTGGCTAGCTCCCGTTCGTCAATGTGATGTAGGCATGCATTCCGTGTGCCGTCATACGTGCTTAGGGAAAAGAACTTGCATGACCTCTATTGTCCATCCCTCCCATGGCAGCGGGGTCCAAAAGGAAACTACGGGATATTAAGGTTCTCCTTTTAATAAAGAATCGGACCAACGCATTAGCACTTGGTGAACACATGAACTCCTCAAACTATGGTCATCACCGGGAGTGGTTCCGGTTATTGTCACTCCGGGGTTGCCGGATCATAACACATAGTAGGTAACTACAACTTGCAAGATCGGATCTAAAGCACACATATATTGGTGACAACATAATAATTTCAGATCTGAAATCATGGCACTCGAGCCCTAGTGACAAGCATTAAGCATGGCAAAGTAGTAGCAACATCAAATCTCAGAACATAGTGGATACTAGGGATCAATCCCCATCAAAACTAACTCAATTACATGATAGATCTCATCCTACTCATCACCGCCCAGCGAGCCTACGAATAGATTACTCACGAACGATGAAGAGCTTCATGGAATTGGAGAGGGAAGAAGGTTGATGATGACGATGGCGATAATTTCCCCTCTCCGGAGCCCAAGACGGACTCCAGATCTGCCCTCCAGATGAAGAACAGGAGGTGGCGGCGCCTCCGTATCGAAAACGCGACGAAAACTTCTCATTTTATTTTTTCTGGGACGAAAGGCAACTTATAGAGCTGGAGTTGGGGGCGGTAGGTGCCTGTGGGCCCCACAAGCTTGCCCACCGCCACGAGGGGGTGGTGGCGGAGCAGGGGCTTGTGGCCCACTGGCCCACCCCCTGAGGTGGAACTTGGCGCAGATATTTTTGATATTTTCCAAAACTGCTCCCCGTAAATTTTCAGGACGTTTGGAGAACTTTGATTTCTGCACAAAAATAACACCAAGGCAATTCTGCTGAAAACAGCGTTAGTCCAGGTTAGTTCCATTCAAATCATGCAAATTATAGTCCAAAACAAGGGCAAAAGAGTTTGGAAAAGTAGATACATTTGAGACGTATCAACTCCCCCAAGCTAAAAACCTTGCTTGTCCTCAAGCAACTCAGTTGACAAACTGAGAGAGAAAGAAAAACTTTGACAAACTCAATTTGATCTTGTTGTTGCAACTATGTCTAACTGATAACCAGAATTTCAGCAAGATCACAAGTTAACCACATAAGGAAATGACACAAAGGTCTCACGGTAAACTAATATCAATGGCATAATCAGCTAACGAGTAAATAATAATGAGTTTCAAATACCAACACTTCAATCAAAGCAAGCATGAAGCAATATGAATAGGTGGTATCTCGCTAGCTCTTTCTGAGACCGCAAAACATAAATGTAGAGCACTTTCAAAGATCAAGGGCTGACTAAACATTATAATTCATAGCAACGAAGATCCAGTCATAGTCATACTCAATATCAATCAAAAGCAAAGCATAAAAATGACAGAGGTGCTCTCTAATTGGTGCTTATATAAGAGGAGGATGACTCAACAGGAAAATAAATAGACAAGCCCTTCGCAGAGGGAAGCATTGATTTGCAGAGGTGCCAAAGCTCAAGCTTTGAAAACAGAGATAATAATTTTGGGTGGCATGCTTTCATTGTCAACGCAATGACCAAGATTTCTCAATATCTTCCATGCTACTCATGCTATAGGCGGTTCCCAAATAGAAAAGTAAAGTTTTAACTCCCCCACCACCAATCAATCACACTCCATGGCTAGCCGAATCCTCGGCTACCGTCCATACTAACATCAATCCGGGGGGAGTCTTGTTTTACAGTTATGTTTTCGATTTAAGCATGGAACTGGGCATCCCAAATACCGGCCCCTTTCTCATGAAGGACTGTGAATAAACACATGTCGAGGATAACACTCCTAGCATGGAAGATACCAATAGCCCTCTGTCACCACATGAGCGGTTCAGGCATGCAAAACAGATTTATTTCTTGAAGGTTTAGAGAATGGCACATGCAAATTTACTTGGAACGGCAGGTAGATACCGCAAATAGGTAGGTATGGTGGACTCTCATGGAAATTTTTTGGGTTCATGGAAGTGGATGCACAAGCAGTATTCCCGCTTAGTACAAGTGAAGGCTAGCAAAAGACTGGGAAGCGACCAACTAGAGAGCGACAACAGTCATCAAGATGCAATGAGTTTGACTAACATTAAATGCAAGCATGAACATGATATAAATCACCATGAACACGAACATCATAGAGGCTATGTTGATTTTGTTTCAACTACATGCATGAACATGCGCCAAGTCAAGCCACTTGAAACATTCAAAGGAGAATACCATCCTATCATACTACATCACAGTCATCTCAAAATCTATGTTGGCAATCAAGACAAACCATTATAAGCTCTCAGCTAAATAAGCATGGCATCAGAAACTATGATCTCTAAGTTGTCATTGCAAACATGGTTCTCTCACAACAAAGCTAAATCTGGGTCGACAAGCTAGTCATATTTACAAAAACAAAATAGATAGAGTTCATACCAGCTTCTCAGTCTCAGTCACTTCATCATATATCATCATTGTTGCCTTTCATTTGCACGATCGAACGATGGAAATGATAATAAGCGCATTGGACTAAGCTGAATCTGCACGCAAACACAAAGGAGAAGACAAAATAATATTGCTCTTTGAAAGCTAAACAGGTAAGCATGTAAGAACCACTAAGCATTGTAACCAATATCTTCTACCTTGACACAAAGAAAAAGAAAACTATTTACACGGGAAAGCTCCCAACAAACAAAAGAAGAAAGACAAATCTTTTTGGGTTTTCTCAAAAGGACACAAAACAAGAGAGCAAGAAAACAAAAAGAAACTAGCATGGATAATGCAGTGGCAAAGTGTAAACACCGGCTAACAAAGCGAAAGCATAAGCATGAATGTAAAGTCGGTGAGAACACGTACTCCCCCAAGCTTAGGATTTTGGCCTAGCTTGGTCTACTCCCATGGATAATCCTCGCGAAACCCAAAGTCATAATGGGTGTTATACGGGAGTGCTGCAGCCACTGCCTGAATAGCTGCCTCACGAAGTCGAGAAGCAGTCGCCTCCCTCTCATACTCCTGTGCCTCTCCTATGGTTATGTAGTATCTTTGTTTAACCTGAAAGTCAAAGAAAGCAGGAGCAGGAAGGGTAATATGGAAAACACGCTGCCGGTTAAATATCAAGCGGTATAGGAGGGATCCATGATCTCTCTCAAGGAACTGGTAGCATGTTAGAGCAACACGATCAAGGTAGGCTGTACGGAGAGGAGGGTCTTCTGGATGGATGGATACTCCAAGAAAATTTGCTAAGCGTGTAGCGTAAACTCCACCAAAGAAATCCCCCTCACTGGCATTTTTATTCAGCCTCCTTGCTATAATAGCTCCCATATTGAAGCTCCTGTCACCTGTTACTGCGCTCTTAAGGATACTAAGGTCAGAAGCGCATAGGTGACAATGTGCACCCTTGCCGTTAATGCACCTACCTATGAAGAGGGCAAGGTAGTGCAAGGCAGGGAAATTGATGCTTCCTATGGTGGCTTGCGTGATATCTCTGGTTTCTCCAACAGTTATACTGGAGACAAAGTCTCTGTCCGAAGACTTAGGAGGATCAATAACACTACCTCCATCAGGTATCTTGCAAATCCTATTGAAATCCTCCAGACCCACGGTATAGGATTTATCGTACAGATCAAAAGTATGGATGATTCACGGCCAACTAAAAATTTAAATCTACGCACGAAAGAGGCAGTGAGCATAGCATACTGGTCACATTTATCTGAGAGGAATTCTTCTAACCCGGCACTGCAGACAAGTGCATCAAACTCATCCTTGAAGCCTACTTCGATCATGAACTCATCGGAAGGCCATTCACATAGTTGCACCGGTGCGTCCCTTAGTTGAAAAGGTTCGGGCAACCGAAAAGAGAGACGGGGACCCTTCTTACTTGAGGAACCACCATGAAACTTCCTCCTGAACATAATTTCCTTTTGCTTAAATTTTTGAAGTTCAAGAGAAAAGTGAATGAGGACCAACCATACCTTGTAGCAACTACTCCTACTAGTGCCTAGAGACCGCATCACGCGCTAAAACTACTTGGGACCAGCTAAAATCTACTTTTCTAGCTCAAGAACAGGGTCACCAAGGTAGCAAGAATTTGCGAAGGATAAAGCACTAGAGCAAAAAATAATTGGACCAATGGAGGAGTCACTTACCAAGGAGTAATTTCCCCAAAACAGTTCGGAGAATGGTGCTTTGAGCAAGGAGATTGAAAATCACTGCCAAATGAGCAAGAACACGGGTTTGAGCTGCGAAACAATTTTTTCTGGAGGTGGAAGAAGAGGCTGGGAGCTGGAATGAGTGGAGGGGATGCCTGTGGCCCCCACAAGCTTGCACCCCGCCACCAGGGGGTAGGTGGCGGTGGGGGGGGGGGCTTGTGGCCCACTGGTCAGGCCCCCTAACCAGCTCTCAGGCCTAGAAATTTTCAAAAATTCCAGAAAAAATCATACTAAATTTTCAGGACCATGGGAGAACTTTTATTTTGGAGGTATTTTTCTCCGGGACGCTAAAACAGAAAATAGGAAAAGCTAAACTAATTCTATCATTTTTCTTCTAAGCAACAGAAAAGGAAAACTCAAAACAGAGGTATGTGACTCTTTGATTCATCCGTTTCATGGTCATCGGAACAAATCCGTCAATGGGGTTGATCAAGTCCTTATGACAAAACCTTCTCGAATCGCAAGAGAGAACGGAGAATTTTCGAATAGCCACTAAGTCACCTCAATGGGGATATGAATCTCCCCGACAAGCAAATCATACTTCATCTTGACACGAGGAATAGGGCATTCAAAGCTCCCAATAAGAATCGATGAAGTCTTTTCGATAGCATTGATGCAATGTACTGGATATCGTTTCTTCGGAAAGTGCACTGTGTGCTCATTACCGTTGACATGGAAAGTGACATTGCCTTTGTTGCAATCTATAACAGCCCCTGCAGTGTTTAAAAAGGGTCTTCCGAGGATAATAGCCATGGCATCATCCTCGGGGATATCCAAGATAACAAAGTCTATTAAGATAGTGGTATTAGCAACCACAACAGGCACATCCTCGCAAATGCCGATAGGGAAAGCAGTTGATTTGTCGGCCATTTACAGAGAAATTTTAGTGGGTGTCAACTTATCCAACTCAAGTCTACGATAAAGAGAGAGTGGCATAACACTAACACCGGCTCCAAGGTCACATAAGGCAGTTCTTACGTACTTTCCTTTAATGGAGCAAGGTATAGTGGGAACTCCGGGATCACCAAGTTTCTTAGGAGTTCCACCTTTGAAAGTGTAATTGGCAAGCATGGTGGAGATCTCAAGATCTGGTATCTTCCATTTATTAGTCACGATATCTTTCATGTACTTGGCGTACGGAGACATCTTGAGCATATCAGTTAACTGCATCTGCAGAAAGACGGGTCTTATCATCTCAACGAAGCGCTCAAAATCCTCATCATCCTTTTTCTTGGATGGCTTAGGAGGGAAGGGCATAGGTCTCTGAACCCATGGCTCTCTTTCTTTACCATGCTTCCTAGCAGTAAAGTCATTCTTCTCGTATCTCTTAGGTTGTGGATTATCAGGATTAACCGTAGGTTCAATCTCCACATCCTCATCATGGCTAGGTTGAGCATTATTATGAACATCACTGTCCACATTGTCACCAGGTTCATGTTCATCACCTGATTGTGTTTCCGCATCAGACGCAGAAATATCATTAGGTTCTTCAGGTGTGATAGTATTTGGTGAACTGGCGTGCAGGTTTCTATCATCCTTCTTCTCCTTAGGATGACTAGGTGTATCAGCATTGATTCCTTGAGAATCTTGATCAATTCTCTTAGGATGACCTTCAGGATACAAAGGTTCCTGAGTCATTTTGCCTCCTCTAGTAATGAATCTGACAAAGTTCTCAATTAATTCATTGAGCAGGTCATTCTGAACTTTAAGTACTTGTTCTACCCGAGTAATAATCATAGAGGCATGTTTACTCAGAAGCTTCAGAGCATTGACATTTCTGTCTACACAAGCACTTAAATGGCTAAGCATACGAGTACTTTGTTCCAAATGTCTGCTAACATAATCATTGAAACTCTGTTGTTTGGCAACAAAGTTGTCAAACTCATCAAAGCATAGGCTAGTAGGTTTATCAAAAGGAATATCACTCTCGTCAAACCTACGCAGAGAATTCACTTCTACTACCTGTATCGGGTTATCGAGACCGTGGATCTCTTCGATAGGTGGTAGATTTTTGACATCTTCAGATCTAATGCCTTTCTCTTGCATAGATTTCTTGGCTTCTTGCATATCTTCGGGACTGAGGACTAGAATACCTCTTTTCTTAGGAGTTGGCTTAGGAGGTGGTTCGGGAATAGTCCAAGCATTATCATTGATCAAGAGGTTATTCAGCAGGGTCTTAGCTTGTTCTACAGTTCGTTCGCTAAAAACACAACCGACACAACTATCTAGGTAGTCTCTAGAGGCATCGGTAAGTCCGTTATAGAAGATATCAAGTATCTCGTTCTTCTTGAGAGGGTGATCAGGTAAAGCATTCTATAGCTGGACGAGCCTCCCCCAAGCTTGTGGAAGACTCTCTTCTTGGAGTTGAGCAAAGTTGTATATTTCCTGCAAGGCAACTTGCTTCTTATGGGCAGGGAAATATTTCTCACAGAAGTAACAGACCATCTCCTGGGGACTACGCACACATCCAGGAGCAAGAGAGGTGAACCAGGCTTTAGCATCATCCTTTAGCGAGAAAGGAAACAACTTAAGGATATAGTAGTGGCGGATCTTCTCCTCATTAGTGAAAAGGTTGGCTATTTCGGATAGTTTGGCAAGATGGGCTATGACCGTCTCATACTCATAACCGTGAAAAGGATCAGATTCGACTAGAGAGATTATCTCAGGGTCGACAGAGAATTCATAATCCTTATCGGTGACAAAGATAGGCGAAGTGGCAAACTTCGGATCATTTTTAACTTCCCGAGATTTTTCCTTCCACTTGAGAATTAATTTCTCAGCATCATAGGCATCCTTACACGCAAGAAAATCCTCAGCTATCTCTCCCTCCATAACGTAACCCTTAGGTATATCAGGCAATTCATATCTAGGAGAGCTAGATCTAACAGGAGCAAAAGTAGGTTCTATCTCAATAGCATCGGCAATTTCAGAAGCATCACCAGCATTGGCAGTAACTCTAGCAATATGAGCATCAAGGAACACTCCTAGTGGAACATCAGGCAAAGTAGTATCTCTAGCAGTATCAAGCATAGCATCATCAGGCAAAATAGCATCTCTAGCATCATCAGGCAAAGCAGTATCAAGCATAGCATCTCTAGCAGTATGAGGCATAGCATCTCTAGCAGTATCAGGCATAGTATCAAGCATAGCATCTCTAGCAGTATTATCATAAGCATCATCAATCACATGCGACATATCAAGATTTCTAGCAGGAGGTGATGTCGCAAACTTACTCATAGCTGAAGGTGAATCAAGTGCAGAGCTAGATGGCAATTCCTTACCTCCCCTCGTAGTTGAGGGCAAGACTTTGATCTTCGGATCCTTCAGATTCTTCATAGTGATCAACAGATATAAATCCCAAGTGACTCAGAGAATATAGCAATACCTCCCCGGCAACGGCGCCAGGAAAATGCTGACGTCAGTTGTGCTTCCCTGGCAATGGCTCCAGAAAAGGGCTGATCCTGCAATCTCTGGCGTTAGCTAAACGAATGCTTATGAAAACGAACCTTCTCCTGCAACGGCACCAGAAGAATGCTGTTAGCACTCCCCGGCGACGGAACTGGAAGAATGTTGTTGATGGCCCACCAGCGCGTGGGTTCGCAGCAGTTTTCGAGAGTAGAGTATTCGACCCAATTTGTTGATAAGCCCGTCAGGAGGTGAGAGTATACTCTCAAGTATTAGGAGCTGAATTTGTCGGATTCGACCACACCTGAAAGATTAGTATCTGCAAGCACAGTAGTAACATCAAAGTAGTATGATAACAACGGTGTCAGAAACGATCTGTTGACGGCAGACTATTCCTAACGATTGTATCAATGGCGCCTTCGTTGCCGCGTCGATGGAAGTTGTCAATTCCCGTCAATGGTAGGTGAACCAACAGTGTAGCAGGTAGCAGCAGTGTAACGAGCAATAGCAGTGGCAAGGAACAGCAGTAGTGACAGCAATAGCAAGTAGCAACAGTAGCAAGCGACAGTAGTAGCAACAGTAGTAGCAGCAGTAGAGCAAGACAAGTAACGGCAGTAGCAACAGTAGTAGCAGCAGCGGAGCAATACAAGTAACAGCAGTAGTAGGACAAACTCGTAGGCAATGGGTCGGTGATTTGTTTGGATGATATTCATCATGCAACAACTATAACACGAAGAGATAAGTGGCTAGCTCCCGTTCGTCAATGTGATGTAGGCATGCATTCCGTGTGTCGTCGTACGTGCTTAGGGAAAAGAACTTGCATGACCTCTATTGTCCAGCCCTCCCGTGGCAGCGGGGTCCAAAAGGAAACTACTGGATATTAAGGTTCTCCTTTTAATAAAGAACCGGACCAACGCATTAGCACTTGGTGAACACATGAACTCCTCAAACTATGGTCATCACCGGGAGTGGTTCCGGTTATTGTCACTCCGGGGTTGCCGGATCATAACACATAGTAGGTAACTACAACTTGCAAGATTGGATCTAAAACACACATATATTGGTGACAACATAATAATTTCAGATCTGAAATCATGACACTCGGGCCCTAGTGACAAGCACTAAGCATGGAAAAGTAGTAGCAACATCAAATCTCACAACATAGTGGATACTAGGGATCAATCCCCATCAAAACTAACTCGATTACATGATAGATCTCATCCTACTCATCACTGCCCAGCGATCCTACGAATAGATTACTCACGAACGACGAAGAGCTTCATGGAATTGGAGAGGGAAGAAGGTTGATGATGACGATGGCGACAATTTCCCCTCTCCGGAGCCCAAGACGGACTCCAGATCTGCCCTCCAGATGAAGAACAGGAGCTGGCGGCGCCTCCGTATCGAAAATGCGACGAAAACTTCTCTTTTTATTTTTTCTGGGACGAAAGGCAACTTATAGAGCTGGAGTTTGGGGCGGCAGGTGCCTGTGGGCCCCACAAGCCTGCCCACCGCCACCAGGGGGTGGTGGCAGAGCACGGGCTTGTGGCCCACTGACCCACCCCCTGAGGTGGAACTTGGCACAGATATTTTTGATATTTTCCAAAACTGCTCCCCGTAAATTTTCAGGACGTTTGGAGAACTTTGATTTCTTCACAAAAATAACACCAAGGCAATTCTGCTGAAAACAGCGTCAGTCTAGGTTAGTTCCGTTCAAATCATGCAAATTCTAGTCCAAAACAAGGGCAAAAGAGTTTGAAAAAGTTGATACGTTGGAGACGTATCAACCATCTTCCCCTTTTTTGTCCCACAACCACCACCACACTCTATTCCACCTATAGTGCTATATCCATGGCTCGCGCTCATGTATTACGTGATAGTTATAAAAAGTTTGAGAAAGTAAGAGTGCGAAAACAATTACTTGGCCAATACCGGGGTTGCGCATGATTTACATTAGTAATGTGAGGATGATGGAGCATAGCCAGACTATATGATTTTGTAGGGATAACTTTCATTGGCCTTGTTATTTTAAAAGTTCATGATTACTTTGCTAGTTTGCTTGAAGTATTATCGTTTTCATGTCAATAGCAAACTATTGTTTTGAATCTTATGGATCTGAACATTCATGTCACGTGAAAGAAGTTGCAAAGGACAACTATGCTAGGTAGCATTCCACATTAAATATTCATTCTTTATCACTTCCCTACTCGAGGACGAGCAGGAGTTAAGCTTGGGGATGCTTGATACATCTCCAACGTATCTATAATTTTTGATGGTTTCATGCTATTATCTTGTCAAACTTTGGATGTTTTGTATGCCTTATATATATTTTTTGGGACTAACTTATTAACTCAGTGCCAAGTGCCAGTTCCTGTTTTTCCATGTTTTTGACCCCTTTCAGAGGAGATTTTGAAACAGAGTCCAAACGGAAGAAATCCCCGAAAAGATTTTTTCCGTAACGGAAGAAGATCGGGATGCCTGAGAGCCAAGGCAGGGGGCCTCAGGGGCCCCACAAGCCCCCACCCCGCGGCCAGGGGGAGGCCGCGGCCCACAGGGTTGTGGCCCCCGTGGGCGCTCTCTGCCCTAGGGGTTGCGCCCTCATCGAAAGTACTTTTCCGCCGCCGCAATCTTCTGTCTCCGCAAGATCCCATCTAGGGCACGTTCTGGTGCCCTGCCGGAGGGGGGATTCGGATACGGAGGGCTTCTTCATCAACACCATGACCTCTCCGATGATGCGTGAATAGTTCACCATAGACCTATGGGTACATAGCTAGTAACTAGATGGCTTCTTCTCTCTCTTGGATCTTCAATACAAAGTTCTCCATGATCTTCATGGAGATCTATCCGATGTAATCTTCTTATGCGGTGTGTTTGTCGATATCCGATGAATTGTGGATTTATGATCAGATTATCTATGAATCTTATTTGAGTTTCTTCTTTTCTCTCTTATGCATGATTTCATATCCTTGTAATTCTCTTCGGGTTGTGTTTTTTTTGGCCAACTAGATCTATGATTCTTGCAATGGGAGATGTGCTTGGTTTTGGGTTCATACCGTGCGATGACCTCACCCAGTGACAGAAGGGGTAGTGAGGCACGCATCGTGTTGTTGCCATCAAGGGTAAAAAGATGGGGTTTTCATCATTGGTTTGAGATTATCCCTCTACATCATGTCATCTTGCTTAAGGCGTTACTCTGTTCGGCATGAACTCAATACACTAGATGCATGCTGGATAGCGGTCGATGTGTGGAGTAATAGTAGTAGATGCAGAAAGTATCGGTCTACTTGTCTCGGACGTGATGCCTATATGTATGATCATTGCCTTAGATATCGTCATGACTTTGCGCGGTTCTAGCAATTGCTTGACAGTAATTTGTTCACCAACCGTGATATTTGCTATTTTGAGAGAAGCCTCTAGTGAACACTATGGCCCCCAGGGTCTACTCCACACCATATTTTCAGCCTTACACTTTTTACTTCGTTGCACTTTCCGCCTTCAGATCTCACTTTTGCAAACAATCTTGAAGGGATTGACAACCCCTTTGAAGCGTTTGGTGCAAGCTTGTTTGTGTTTGCACAGGTACTCTGGACTTGACGAGACCCTCCTTCTGGATCGATACCTTGGTTCTCAAACTGAGGGAAATACTTACTGCTCCTGTGCTGCATCACCCTTTCCTCTTCAAGGGAAAAACCAACGCAAGCCCAGCCTCCGTCAATGTGTCAATTTCTGGCGCTGTTGTGTGTTGCCGTAGCAGGGGTCCCCATAACAACCCCGAACGTGTTAGGAGCGATCAGTTATGGAATCAAACACCCGTAGCCGGAAACTATGGCGGCAATAACAGAACAAAACACCCGGCAAAAGGCTAGGCCTCCCGTCATTCACCAAGTATATAGGTGCATTAATTAAATAACAAATTTAACATAATGATATCAAACTCATGTTATCACTTGAGACAAATGCACCTGCAACTAGCAACGCTAACATTAGGAGCTGAGCAAGCCTACTTAGCCGTTCAATATTTGCTAGGAGGGGAAAGTGTTTGGGTTTCATGGCAATATCAGGAGGCAATTATTTCAGTGGTAGGCAGCGAGCATATGACGAAGGAAACGTGAATCTAGGCACAACAAGACTAGAGATGGTATCAAGGTCATGTCATCTTGCCTGTGATGTCTTCAGCTTGGAACTTCTCTTGTTCATCCTGCACGTACTCTCCCGGATCCACGTACTCACTCTCCACCCCGGTGCTACCCAACATAAAACAACATCCAATGAACAACAACACCATATGATGCAACAAACACATGATGCATGAGATGAGAATGAACATGCATCTCTATTCTAGTCACTTGCACATGCATGAGAAGAAACTACAAACTTATGGACATAACTGCACTCTAAGCTATCTTGACATGCATGAAGATGACATGAACAGATGCATCACGCGAAAATGATGCAAAAACATATAAAGAACGTTACGAACGGAGCTACGGATCAACCGAAAACTATGAAACAGGAAATGGAGTCCTACGGATAAAACCCATCACAAACAGACTCCAATGGCATACTTCTGCTATTCCCAGGTTGCCAAATCACAATACAAACAAGTATAGATGGGGTGGTGCAAAGAAACTCACCACACCATCAACTATGCACTCACAAGCATCAAAACAACAAAACTATACATTCTGTCCTAAACAACAACATAGCAGTTTGAGAGCAACATGCAAAGCACCTACAACCACCAAAATGCGCCAAATAAGATATGTGGCAGAATCTATTCAAAAGCTTTACAAGCATGAGCAAAAAGATAATACAAAGGAGTTACACACAGAAAGATCTACAACTGCTAACTTGGACAAAAATACCAGTTTTCACGGACTTAGTGAAATTCTCAGATTCTCACTAGCTGTTTATGTTCTGAAGCATTTTGACAACACCCAAAACAATATCTACAGGAAGTCAAATGGAATGAAACATGACAGAGAGCTAGACAAACACAAAAGCTCCAACTTCCCAGTTGATTGCAAGGGCTGATTCCCAACACATGAACTTTTGTAAGCACAACTACAAGGGAAGAAAATAACAGCAGTTTCTCAAACTTAGTGAAAATCACAGATTTTCACTAAGCTGATATTTTCAGCCACAAGCCTACTTTGACTAGGCACAACTTGCACATGTAAACTCCTAAGCATGAAACAACAACACCATGCTGTAGAGGGGTTCACCCTCTACTGCCACAACAAGGAATCATCCTCTTGGGATCATCACATCACATGGAACCAAGCTCTAAACATTGAACAAAACAGAAATATGACATTCCCAGAAAGTGTTCCAAAGGGAAAACTGATTCCACCAATGGATTCCTGGTATGATTCTACCCCAAAAACATATATAATACCTAGGTACTTGCATAGAACAAATGGGCACAAAGCTAAGAAGAAAATATACATGGAATCACATAGAGGTAAATAGTGCTATATCACATGTGCTTCTCACTAGACCATCACCTACACATGCATTTGCACATATCCACAACACCAATGGAGACATGAGGGTTTAGACCTCATGTATGTGTGCCATAGCACACATCACCATACACACACACATACATCAAGCACCTACACATGCTAGTTCCACACACACACACTTACTTACACTCACATCAAGCACACCTACTCCTACACATACAAGCTTGCACCAAGTGCTCACTAAGGTTATGCCATGCCTTGGGCATGTGGGTGTCACACACACACACATCAAACCACATGATCACCTACAACTACCACAAATATTGTGGGGGGGGGGACCCGCACACATACTCACTCACACACTTGCACAACCTAGTGCATAAGCTCATCACTCATGCACATGAGTAACACACCACATATACATCACTACCCTAGTGCTATACACACATACTAACACACACACACACACATACATGGTAGCTTGCTCACACATACACACATGCACTCAAAGTCCCTACACATGCATTACTACACATGCTAGCAACATAAACTAGAGACAACCTACTGGTATAAGAATATTAGGCCGCACTAGTGCTATCCAAGCAAGATGCAGCAACAAACTAGCAAGCAAAAGAAACACAACAAATAAAAATAGGCAAAACAAATAAATAAAAGGGCTTGGGGGATTCGAACCCCAAACCTGTTGGTATAACTCACAGAACCAGCACCACTGTGCTACTTCTCAGTCACTTGACAGAAAAGAGGAGACTTACAAGGTAAGCTGTCTCTTGTGCGCTACTGTGCCCGAAAAATCAAATAAGTAAAAGGGTGTCGCCACTTGGTCTCGAACCCGCGATGAAACGCTGCGCAAAACACCCCCTACCACTACACTGTGCTATCAAGTGTTAACAAAGAGGAGGACTGTGCTCTTTTGTGCAACCCCCTGTGGATCCACCTCTGCCCGACGGTGGCCGGAACAGGGGAGGTCACCGCCGGCGATCTACTTCAAATTGGGCAACGACTCGTCGATGGAAGGGAGAAGGGGCTCCCAGGGTTCCATTTCTACACTAAGATCGCCACGGGAAGGCCTACACCTACTGCTGCAACAAGCACGGCGGCGCCAACGACAGAGAGGAGAACGGCGGCGCGGCTACATTTCCTACACGCATGATCTAGGTACGGGGGAAGGCAATGATGCTCGTGCTCACCCACTAGTCGAGGAAGCTGAGCCTCCCGGAGAGGAAGTCGGGGAAGAAGAGGAAGAAGCCAAGGCGGAGGAGATCGTCGGCGAGGAAGAAACCGTCGTTGATGAAGGGGAAGCAGACCCGATCCTCTAGTCCTAGCTGCGGGAACGGATTCCCTTGAGGTCCCTCTTACTCGCCGAAGTCTTGGAGGGGAAGCAGGGGCACGACAGCAACGGCGAGGAGCTTCTCACGGCTCGGCCATGGCGGAGGAGGCGCTCGCTTACCTGCTGCCGACGAGGGAGAGGGAGGAGGAGATGGGAAAAGAAGAGGCTGCGGCTAGGGAGGAACCCTAGGCCACAACACGGACGCCCAGATTAAATAGAGGGGCGAGGGAGCCACCTCGACGTCCGTGAGACGGCGTCGCTCTCTGTCTCGCCTCACTTCCTCTGACGAACTGATGGAAGGAGGAGGAAGGAAGACGACGTCTACAGGGAAGGGTTGCGCGCGAGGAGGAGTTCGGCCAGCCAGTGGGAGAAAGCCCACCTCGGTGCGCCACATAAGAAAAAGGAAAACCCACTAGGGTTTTCCTATTTAAAACAAAACAGAGACAAAACTAAATACACATGCAACACTGTTGAAGCTAAAAATAAAACAAAATGCTCCTGGTCATAAGGGAATTATGACCCATTTAAATAAAATGTAAAAGGAATTTTTGGAGCATATAAATATTTACAAAACAGAATTAATTGATCTGTTTTGTGAATATTTGCACCACTAAAACAAAGTTTCAAAACACTAAAAACATAGCTTCACATCCACCACAATTCATACTAAATCATGAGCATTTTTGAAACAGGGAAGGTGCAAGTGAAACTTGAGCTTGAGATAAATAGAGAGGAACAAGTTTTGAAACCTAGTTGCAAACCAACATAGTTGCCCTCTACTTTCAAACAACACCCCACATCACTTCACATGTCCTCACCACATGTCACACCACATACATGGTCACATTACCAACAAACACAAGACACATGGAATGATAAGGATGCATGCATGCAAAGGGAAATAGGACAAGGTAAACAACACATGAAATAACACATGCATTGATATCCCATGGCAATGACAAGATGGACCCACATACAGAAGGTTCCAAATAAGGCAAGTTACACTCTGGGCCATTACACATCATGTGATACCACCATTGCTTACACCTCCACCATTTACTGCTTTTATTTACTTTTCCATTGTGATCACTATCACTATTCCTGCTTGTGTTTTGATCCTTTGCAAACTACAAGGCCGGAGAGATTGACAACCTCTCTGTACTCGTTGGGAGCAAAGTTATTTGTTGTGTGTGCAGGTCCACGTCTTCTGCTAGCGCCAGAGCAGCGGACACCTACTTGTTGATCCTAGGAGTCCTCCTGGTTCGATAAACCTTACAGTCCCCGTGTAAGGGGAAATCTGCTGCTGACTACATCTCCACCTTCCACTTGGGGTAACCAACGAGGGGCGAGAAGTATATCCATCAACTCGTCATCAGCATGCCGCGGCGGTGAAGAGCATTACGTCTACGCTACCTTTGTAGACGATAGGCGTCTACCTATGCAGCGGAGTTACCGTGTGGCCGGTTGCCGTGCGGACTATGGATCCCCATTGCATCGTCGTGTGGGCTGTGGATTCCTGGCTGCAACTCTCCCCGAAGTACTCGCCATCTCTCGCATGGACGGTGGGAGGATACTCAATCTGGAAGTAGGGAATCACGATTAGAGTTTTTTTATTCCTTTGTGGGATCAAAATTACGCAGGTGAATCTTGCATCCTATTTCTGTTTGTTGACTCGGTGGTTGTTGTATATGCTGAATTCATTTGGTCATAATCATCCAACAAGAAATCTCTCATCATATGCTATCTGCACCGTGGACTCTTATCATGAGGCTGCTTTGTGTTTACATGGCACATGATACTGATCCAGGACATGCATCATTAGACCAAATCGATGTTCCACACTCAAGGTCATGTGGAGTTGGAGAGTGTAAGAGCATTATTGCTAAACTTATCAAGGTATTAAAAACTAAAACTCTGATTTCTAACAAATACTCGTGCACTAGTCATAAAAATCAAAAAATATTGTGCTACCAAACGCACACTACTTGTGCGCACGAGTTTAAATGTAGAGAGTGATATATACTACTATGAGAATATGTTAAATCATATGAAGGCTTTTGCATGTACATACTATGAAAGTACTACATATTATAGAGATTTGAAGCTCTTGTTGGTCATTTTAGTAGAGATCTACTACTATAATATAATGGAAGCGATCACTTTAGTATTGGTTATACAAATTTAATTATTGTGTCCTGTTTTGGCTATCATTAATATGTGTGGAAGCTTTCCTAAGAAAACAACAAAATATAGTGCCTTCATGACCAGGAGCACACTTTTGGTGCAGATCACCAGGAACACATCTATTTTAAATTAAGTTTTTTCATCAACTTGTCCATGATTTTGTTTGCAACACTATATGGATACGGAGCCCTCGACAATTCATGATCGATATTAGTCTACAGGTGATACAGAACACCATCCGATGTGACAGACATGTCCATCTAATTCTTGCTTCAATCTGGTTGTGCGTAAGTTTACTAGCGACCATATAGAGAGGAACGCAGACACTGACTTTGATGGATCCACATATTTTTTTGATTTGCAATTCCATGGCCTGGGACGAGTGCTGAGTCAGTCCCCATTATGCCAAGCTCAATGCACCCACACGTGGATTGGCACTGTCATGGAGCAGTCATTCCCTAAGTATAATGTGTTCATGGCCCCCTCCATTGTAAGGATTCTCATTCTTAATAATGTTTTAGTATATTGTATGTTTGCCATTAACCCGTGCCTACACATTGCAGTACCTATTGCCGTTGGATCTCATGGATACCTACTATGGGATACTTGAAGTGAATATTACAAAGAGGAGGTGTCTCCTGATTGATCAGCCCAACGAGTCATTCATAGGCTCAGAGGACTTCCATGACAAAGAATTGAAAAAGGAAGCCATATTAGTGAAGCAAGAATTTGGTAGTGTGATGCAGCAGGACAAGCCTGGTTTGAATGCCCATGTCGTGGATTGGCCACGAGATGAAACCTATATTACAACCCCACAATAATGGTTTAAATTGGTCATGCACATTACAACCACATCAATATAGCTTATAACATATTGAGTTTTTTTGTCATAGCCTGGACTCTAGATTAAAGGTCCTAGAGGAGATGGCCCATCAAGATGTGACTCTCGGGCATAACATGTCAAGGATTGAGGTGGGTGCATATATAACGAGTTTCCCTCTTCCATATATTTGCTAAATGTATGTTCTGACTTTGGTTTGGATGTTTTAAAGGATCCAATACAACTCAGGATGCGACTCATCATCCGGATGCTGAATGTCAGGGGAAATCAAACACATGATAATATTCCAAAGGAAGTTAGAGCGGAATTGAGGTTCATTAACGAGTAATGTGGACTGCTACTTGAAGATTCTGTCATCATGGACAAAGAATTCCTTATTAAGCTACTCTCTAAGGATTTTAAAACGTATATATAACACAAATGCTTACTGTATCCCAGAAGTGATGGATTCTACATTTCTTTAGTGTGACATGTAGCCTTTCAGCCTCTTCGCAACTTGGCAGCAATTAATGATTTCCACTGACAAAATAGATTATCAACTTTAGATGTGTCTAAAGCAAGTGCACTATGCTCGAAACGAGAATTATTGAAGTGTGGCCATGCTCTTTTTAACATTTGCAAGGGAACATCCTCCTCACATCTCATCTATACTTTATGAGTGTGACTACTCTGGGTTATATATACCTAGCAACAACGAGGGTCTGGGCTTTGACTAAATGCAATGAAATATGTGTAATATCTCTTATCACATGTTTGTGAGTAAGATATTCAGATCACGAGTTAACAATAGTTCAAATAGTAGTAAAATACAGTAACACAGGTCTGAACTTTCATGCGGAGCTGGGCTGCCCAAGTTTGTCTCCAACTTTTATTAGTTTGGGTGTCATAATCTCCAACCTTTTGAAATATTCTTCTGTCGTGTAATTGTTGATTGTATACCCTAGACTTATCATGGAAAGATAACTCTAATCTTTTGAAGCACAATTTGTGTTACAATGCATAGCAAGAAAATAATATATGGCCCATAGATACTGAACCAACGGTACTAACGACCATGAGAACATACCTCGTATGTAACTACACTGCTAGAGCTAGCATACTGATAAGGGTTGGTGGGGAGATAACCCCTAATGCTGACATGATGCACACATCCATTGGGCCCTGTTGTGAGAACAACATTGTCATGGCTGCAACATCCTGCACAATGATAATAGGACATAGTCAGGCTACAACTGTAATTGAGGAAGCTTGCAGTATTGTTAAAAGTGTTCTCATTCACGGTTCCAATATATGGGATAATGTCATAATTGAATATGTGTGCATAGGGACTAATTCCTTAGACTGTAGTGATATTCATTCATTGAGCATGGCTCCAGAATGCAGATATGTCAATATTTTTCGTCTAGAATAAACACAAAATGGGTAGAAGGCTACAATATGTTGGACATAACTGAATTAACTTTGCATTGCAATATATGAAATTCAGTATTTGTACAAACTGTTAAAGCATACAAGAAGAGCTAAGCACGAAAACAAATGCATGTCAACCAAATAAGGACATTAAGTAGTAGATATGTTAACCAAGGTATTATTTTTTAGTGAGAAAGAAGTGGATAAAAGATTTCATTATTATTTTAATGTTACCACTTTAATAGTATATATATGTTAGTTTGTATGGAATCAATAATAATTTCTGATTTAATTCTTTAGAAAGTTCAGATTTGTGAAAACTTTTCTAATTTATTAACAGGTGTGCAATTGATGGAAAAAGGAAAGATATATGCACCATACAACAAAATGTTGTAGAATTGGAATAGGCGAGAATCTGCTATCCATTTGTCCTAACATATTCAGTATAAGCATGTGAATTGTATAACAAAATATTGTAGAATTGGAATGAGCTATGGTAAAACTTCATTATACCTAATATATTCAGCATAAGCATGTGAACCGTATTGCGAGTCCTAACAAAGAAGCTCATTACCAAATTCATCTTTTTTTGTCGTAACTCATCTACTTAGGATATTGACACCATGAACTCTTAACGTGTTAAACATTCTGAAGCCAATATGGTAAGGAATGCATACTTTGTATATATGTGTGCTACAAAACCAACTAACAAAAACTATAGCAAAAATTGCATACCCTTTCATTTTAGCATGTTATAGTGACAGGGATGGCACATCGCTATCAACTCTGAATGTTTGATTTTTCTGAAGCCAGTATCGACAAGAGTGTGCTACCAATCAAGCTAACAAATTTTTTATTGTGCCTATCATTTCATTTTTAGCATGTTAAACGGGACATGGATGGCACATCGCTCTGAGATAGGTATGCTAGGGGATTAGGGGATCGATGTTCTCACCAGCGATGGGAGGCTTGGCTGCGACGACGCCCGGTAGGTTGAATTTGATTCCCTTGAAGATGGTGGCGGTGGAGGGTGGGATGGGGCAGGGCCGACGGTGTGAGACGTAGATCTGGTGATGGTGTAGGTTTAGTAGGAGGAGAGGAAGTGGGCGGTGAAGTGGGGATCAACTCTTCCGCCATCGAGGAAGATGAACCGTTTGGCCGCCCCGTCGGGCCACCGGTCCTTGTCCCTGAGGTGCAGCAGCAGCATGATGGTGCCGCCGAGGGATTCCCCATAGAGGAAACAGGGCAGAGGCGACGGGTAGTCAGCGTGGAAGGGGGCGAAGTCAGCCTCGCAGTCGTAGAGCACATGGTGGATGTCCGCGATGTGGGCCTGGAGGCCGTTGGAGAAGCTGTGGCCCTAGTGGTCGACGACAGGCACGCAACTGGACTCATCAGTGAAGCCACGGACGACGGTGGTGGCACCAAGGATAGGGTCTAGGCACCAAGCGCTGCCTGAGGATGTGTAGGGTATGAGAGGGGGTGACAATGGGAGGTAAGGGCGGAGGCCGGTGGCTGCATGGGTAATGGCGGAGGCCGTCGGCCGACGGCGATGCGGGTGGGGGGAGGAGGATGAGGGCGACCGTGGGGGAGAGCAGTTGTGTGCAGTGATAAAGTTGGGGTTGTGTAGTGTTCTTTTAATAAGTTGTAGGCATAATATTGGGTGAAATTATCTAATATAAAGTTAGGTAGAAAAAGAAAAGAAAAAATTAAAACAGCTGTGTTAGAAGTGAAGTGGACTTCAATTATTAAGCAATTGAGCCCATGTTATATCGTCTCTACATCTCCAAATTCACATGTATTATAATTGTAAAACTCGCAAAGATATTTCAAGAGCCCGTGGCAACGGACGGGCATTCTACTAGTACCCTATTAGGGAGTGGGGATGGGTTAGTTTTCTATGCCCATAGGGTTGTTGTAGATCAAATTTGAAATTTGTCCAATTTCATGGGTGCAAATCCAGGTTCAGTACTACCCACATCTGAATCCCGACAACCCCCATGAAACCTATGACATGTGGGTCTTAGAATAGACTTAGGTTGGACCAAACCCTATCACCCGTCTCTCAACGTAAAAATTCACTTCTAGGCGCCAACCCACCACAATCCTTCCTCCGAACACTAGGCCCAACCTAGAAAAAATGTTGCTCTTGATTTTGCTTATTGCTCGCGGAGACGGATTCTCTGCGGGTGCAAAAAAACTATTGGGACCGGGATGGACAAAAACTATCACCGCTTACTAGGATGGGGATGAGGATGGGCTTGGACTTTTGTCACGGGGATTGGGACACGCAAGAAAAACCTAGCGGGTTTCATCCCCATTGCCATCTTGATCAGCGACTCTACCAAGTGGAAGCCTGCTAGAAGGCAGCAGGCGACACCACCTGATGTTGCACTGTCTGTGCCTCCTCTTGTTGTGTGTCCTCCCACTCCATCTCGCGTCGCTCGGCCTTCAGGTCATGATCCACATCCATCTTGCCCTCCGTTGTTGCCCACTCGGCCTCCAAGCCCACGTGTCCCACTCGTAGAGGTGTCGTTGCTCCTCCTCCTTGGGTGCCCAGCTGAATAGGAGAGCACGACATCTTGATGGGCAGCGTGCTCGTCCACTCCATCATGTGCCACGCCTTCTTGGGCACAGGCGGGGGTGCTGCTGGTGGCAGCACGTTGGCCTCCACACCTAATGTTGAGCCCGCGAGTGCCTGCGTGAGGCCAGGCCATATCTTGGAGCTCCAACCCCATGTAGGCCTGCTTGACGTCCTTCTCGAGCGTCGAAAGGTAGGTGTCCTCCTACTGGTCCTCACACAAAGTTGGTGCAGCCAAGCTCTACTCGTGTCAGACCTCGTGCTTGCTAGCGAAGCAAGCCTTCTAGTTGCGTGAGTCCATCATGTAGTCTGGGTGGCGGCGAAGCTTGGCCAGGAATTCAACATGGTGCGTGAGTTCCCGTCCATCCATGTGCGAGCAAACTACGACACTGCCGACACCGGCACATTGTAGGGGTTGAGGTGCCAACCATGGGAAAGATTAATATCCGCCCATGGTGCTAGGATGTCATGGTCCCAGAAGTAGTGGCAACAATGGAAGAGGAGTTAGAGTTGTTTCACAATGTTGAAGTTGGTTGGCTGACGCCTGGACGACAACCTGGCTTCATGGTCATTATTGCCAATGCACTTGCTGAAGAACCCCATGGTGACGGCTCGGGCTTGGTTGTCGGGCGAGTGGGGCGAGAGAAGAAGTGGACTTGGATGGGCATCCCCTCCCCCCACATCAACATTTTGAAAGGGAAACTGTGAACTGAATTCTCTCACTAGCATGGAGGCCTATGCACACTCATGCTATTAAATAGGATGGTGGATGGTAATTGGATGGCTGGCCCGCAGACACCAAGCGGACTCGTGATGTTTACTATGAAACTTTATTCTTGTAGACTTTGTTGGGCCTCCAAGCATAGAGTTTTGTAGGACAGTAGCAAATTTCCCTTAACTAGATGACCTAAGGTTTATCAATTCATAGGAAGTGTAGGATGAAGGTGGTTCTCTCTCGAACAACCATGCAAGCAAATACAAGTAATCTCTTGTGTCCCCAACACACCCAATACAATTGTCAGCTGTATAGATGCACTAATTCGGCGAAGAGATGGTGATACAAATATAAAATTGATGGTAGAAATAGATTTTTATAATCTAAAAAATTAAAAATAGCAAGTAACAAAAGTGAGCAAAAATAGTGTCTCAATTATTGGAAACAAGGACAGGGGTTCATATTTTCACTAGTGCAATCTCTCAACATCCCTCAAAGTGCACCAAAGAACCAGTCCAAAGTTTCTATTTCTATCGGAAGAAGTGTGACGAATAGTCCTAGAGATCATACTATGACAACACAATATGTTACATATCATTCAACTCTTATGTCATCTAGGTTACCCCATTGTAACCATGGGTATCCATGAGTTAGACATGCATCAAGTGATCTAAAATCCAAATTATTCAATGCAACATAAAAAATCAAAGAGCAGGTCTGAATTCACCACAAAAGAGATAGAGAGATATGAGCATCATGGGAGTCATTTATATTAACAAAGTTCATGATACATCAAGATCTGAATCCATCAAGAACATGGGAGGGAGAGAGATCGAACACAAATGTACTAGTACATGCCCTCAACCCTGAGGATTAGCTACTCACGCATCACCATGGAGGCGGCAAGGTTGATGAAGATGGCCACCCGCAATGATTCCCCCTCTAGGAGGCTGCCAGAAAGGGCTCCAGATGGATCAACTCGAGACAAAGGCTTGTGTGGATGGAAAAATTGTTCAGGGTCCTGGTTCGAGGGTTTTGGAATATTATAGAATTTATATGTTTGGAATTAGGTCAAACAAAGTCTCGAGGGCCCCAGCAGTCTAGGCCGTGACCTAGGGTGGCGTGGTTTGGGATTATGGTGCCCTCGGGCCTCTTCTAGTCGTCTCCTTAAGCTTTTGGTGTTTCTTTGTTTCCACAAAAAAAATTGTGTAAACTTTACCGTGTTTGGACATTCCTAATCATGGATTCTCCATGAAGAAAACACACGAAAATAGCAATTGGCACTAGATTAATATGTTAGCCCATAAAATAATATAAAGGTGCACCAAAATTACATATAATTGATTTAAATTTAGCATGAATACTTCATAAATTATAGATATGCTGGAGATGTATCACCATCCCCAAGATTAATTCTCAAAATGATAAAAGAAATAATTTATGTGGTGTGAATGCTAGAATAGGACAAACCTTTGATCACATACGAGATGATAATTATATTAATAAGTAGCATAATTCCTTTGGATTCAACATGTCATAAAAGTGCTAATTAAGTATCTCACAATATTTCAAGACTATATTACAAAAATAAAGCAATCAATAAACTAAAGATGATGACTAGGTACCCTAATTTGAAGATAACCATCATATTGATACGTCTCCAACATATCTATAATTTTGATTTTTCCATGCTGTTATATTATCAATCTTGGATGTTTTATATACATTTACTACCAACTTTACATCATTTTTTGGGACTAACCTGTTAACTTAGTGCCTAGTGCCAATTGTTGTTTTTTGCTTGTTTTTTATTTTGTAGAATATCAATACCAAATGAAGTCCAAAAGCCACAAAACTTTCTCGAGATTTTTTTCTGGCAAGAAGAGACCCTTGAAGCTACTCGAGGCCACGAGAGGAGGCCCGTGGGGCTCACTAGGTACCAGGGGCACCAAGGGCCTCCGGCACACCCTCGTGGGTAGTGGAGCCCACGGTAATCGCCTTGACCTACCTCCGATTCTCTAAATACTCTAAAATCCTAGAAACCCTAGAGGAGTCGACGAAATAATTTTTCTGCCGCCGCAAGTTCCAGAACCACGAGATCCAATCTAGAGGTCTTTTTCGGCACCCTGCCAGAGGGGGTAACAATCACGGAATGGTTCGTCATCATCTGCACGAGTCCACGGAGGGCTCCACCCACAAGGTGTCCATAAAGAAGCAACCTTGTCTATACCATCATGGCTTACGCCCAAGAAGGACTAGCCCCACTTGGGGTAGATCTTCACGAAGTAGGCGGTCTCCTTGCCCTTACAAACTTGTTAGTTCAACTCCACACGAAGTTGGAGGCTCCCAAGAGACACCTAACCAATCTAGGAGACACCATTCTCCAAAAGGTAATAGATGTGGTATGGATGATGAACTCCTTGCTCTTGTGCTGCAAAATATAGTCTCCTCAACATTCAATCACTCTTCACAAATTTGGCTTAGTAGAAGAGATTGATTGAGTGGAAAGCAACTTAGGAATGCTAGAAATCAAGATTCGTATGGTTGGAGTGGAACATCTTGATCTCAACACATGAGTAGGTGGTTCTCTCTCAGAAAATGGAGGGGGCAAGTGTTGGCTTGTTTTGAGTGCTCTGTGATAGCCTGGATTATTAGGGATGATAGACTACTCATATCAATAAGGAATTCCTTCTTTTCCGGGAGCCCATTCGAACAGAACTCCTAGGTTAAGCGTGCTTGACTTGGAGTAGTTCTAGGATTGGTGACCGACCAGGAAGTTGATCCCGGGTGCGCATGAGTGAGGACAAACTGTGCAGAAAAGACTAGTATTGATATGTGGGGCCGGTCTAGATCCCGCCAGGAGTAACGACCGCCGGCGGGTGTGTCCAGGGCATTACAAGTTTGGTATCAGAGCCGACCCTCGCGGTTACACGGATGTTTGCAGACAGGTGTGCGCTCATGTTGTTCATGACGTTTGTGACCCGTCGTGGCACATGTATTGGACTGGAAGCACAGACGTTTGTGCCAAGAGGGAACGCTCCTGTGGCCCGACGAGGACGTCGGTTCCTCTGAGTGGTGGTGTATGTGATAGCCTAGCTTATTAGGGATGATATACTACTCATATCAATAAGGAATTCCTTCTTTTCCAGGAGCCCATTCGAACAGAACTCCTAGGTTAAGCGTGCTTGACTTGGAGTAATTCTAGGATGGGTGACCGACCGAGAAGTTGATCCCGAGTGTGCATGAGTGAGGACAAAGTGACCAGAAAAGACTAGTATTGATATGTGGGGCCAGTCTAGATCCCGCCAGGAGTAACGACCGCCGGCGGGTGTGTCCGGGGCGTAACATGCTCCCTCTTAGAATGAGAGGAGGTGGATGGGTATATATATGCATCTCTAAAAATCCAACCATTACAACATTATTGCTCAACTTGTTGGAACCTAAGTAAAAAAACTCGGTTACACCGACTAGTGCAAAATGTGGCAATTTTCGGTGTTTTGGTGAGACTGATATATAAATCTCAATAAGTCCGATTTTAGCTTATCTAGGTAGTCACACATACTCGGTGGCACCGATTTGTAAAACTTGGAGATTCTGACTTTTAGCAGATGGATACTAGGGAATTGGTCAATGTTTTTTGGAGGGACCAAAATAGGACTTGGTGTCACCGAGAGGTTAGGGTTGGCTCTGGATTTCGCCTAGGCTAAAACTCGGTAGGGTCGAATTTGGAAACTTGGTGGCACCGAATTTAGGCTTTGGGTTTGGACAACATATTTTTGTGGGAGAATTCATGAGGGGTTTAGTGGATAACACTAAGCACTTGAGCAACCAGATCATCATAGATACATGACCCCTTTTAATACCACTCGCTTCCCTATGGACTCAAATGTGATTTCTCACAAAATGCAAAATTTAGAGTCTTGAAGCTTTTGCCACTTGATGTTCCAAGAATCTAGGAGATCACCTCAAAATCCTTTGCCGATCCATTCATTGAACTTTTCCTGAGATATAATTGGTAGAATCATTAGTCCAATGAAATATATGTTGTTATTAATTACCAAAACCACATAGGAAGAAAGTTGTGATTTGAATAGGTAGCATGCATCAGGGCGGGACAATGCTCTTCCTGACTATGTCACAAGCAAGAGCGCCACCCATTCCTCACGCCACACCATGCCCAAGACAACAGAGGAAGCTTGGGCGCAAGCCCATCTGTTGTTCGGCTTCCCTCCCGCGCTAGAGAAGATGGAGGATTAGAGGGCCACCATCAAAAGCTTGCCGAGCTTCGTCAATCGTGACAAGTCGAAGGCGACGAGGCCCTCCCGAGCGTGGCATACGACATCGATAAAGCATGCTACTTGGCATAGTGCTAGCAGGGCACCTACGGTGCAATCGCCCCCAAAGCAGCAGTGACAACCAACTCGTCGAGCCGATGCGTAAGATGAAATGTCTTCTGCATCGTCGGACCCATCGAAACAAGAAGGTCAATGCCAAGTCTAGAAGGACCGGCGAAAGGAGGATGCCCGCACCACTATTGAGTGGCGGTGGGAGACACATTCTCAATCAAACGACCATGCCGGGCCGGTCGTTGCCGAGGCCATGCTCGGGGTGCCCGGTAGCATGCCTTATTATATAGGCTGCCTGACATTCACCCGTGAGCCGCGGCAAGTCCGCTGGCCCTCCACCAAGACATTCAAGCCTGACTTGCCGGACAAGTATGACGGCAAGATCAACCACTCAAAGTTCCTCGACATCTACACCATCACGGTGTAGGCTGTGAGGGGGCGCAGCGAGAAAGTGTTCACCAACTACTTTCCATTGGCACTCAAGCCCAACATGAGGAGGTGGTTCATGAACTTGTCGGGGCTTCATCTCCTCTTGGGAGGATCTATGCAATCAGTTTGTTGGCGCATACCACGGGGGCCACAAGCTCATGGGGCAGCCTACCGACCTACATGTGCTTCCCTAGAGGGATGGTGAATCTCCCCCCACAAGTACATTTAAAGATTCATCCATGCGCAACACAATATCTTAGACATCCATGATGTCACACTGATTGTCGTGTTCCACACGAACGTACACAATAGGCAGATGCGCGAGGAGATGAACATCAACAAGGTGTGTGATATCACCGAGCTCTATGCCCTGCATGATAAGTGTGCATGTGCTGAAGAGGGAAGAAGACTACTTGGATATGATGCTAGTGCAAAGGTCGACTCTAACGACGAAGAAGCATCCACCTCCAAAAAGAAGGGCCAAAATTGCAACCGCAAGGGCAAAGGCAAAGCAGTTATGGACGCCGAAGGCTCTGGCAACTCCAACACTGGCAAGAAAGCCAAGAAAGAGAGCTCTGACAAGGAGGCTGCCGCTTGCTCACGCGATGATGAAGTCGCAGCAGGCGAGAAGAACAACGATCCGTACTACAAGATCCACCGCACCAAGGGCCACAACATCAATGAGTGTTGCCAAGTAGATCAACTTGCTGAGAAACAGAAGCAAGAGTACGGGAAGTGCAACAAGGAGAAGGGCCAAGATGGTGCCAATGGTTCCGACAAGAAGAACCGCGACAGTCGTGGTGGCCGCCGGTAACGACTAAAATGCGGCTCTTTCCTTATTTGGGGGCAAGGCCTCAAAAGGGAAAGAGGCGCATCTAAGTTTTTCGCAAGCAGGATAAACATCGCAATACATAATGGATGGAAGAGTAATAAGATTTGGCCTACACTCGCCACAATATAAATTATAGAGTCACACAGTCATACATTATTCAAATGGAAAGCAGGGTCCAACTACAGACGAGATAAACGACAAAAGCTAATGCTATCCCGCCTTGCTAGGCCCATGATCACAACCAAGTGCCTCTAATCCTCGGGATACGTCACGTACAACCTGCCACTGTCGTCATCGAACTCCCACCTCAACTGGGTATCCTCGGGAATGTTTGCATCTGGGGTACCTGTACCTGTGGGTGGTTGTAGTAAACTGTGAGTCACAGGGACTCAGCAATCTCATGACCTTGGTATCGAGTCTAACTAAGTTAATAGGTGAGGTAGGGGTAAGTGTTTGAGTTTGCAGCAACCTTAGCATTTATGTGGCTAACTTACGAAGAACGGGAACAAGTTATGGTGGTCTACGTAAGACGATCGAGATCTAAGAATGATCACTAAGTGATCCTGAACACCTACTTACGTCATTCTTAACCCAACCGTGTTCTCGATCAGAGAAGGGACTCCGAAAGAAACAGTCACGGTTAGGCATACAGTTGGCATGTTTTAGTTAAGTTACTTTAAGTTATCTAGAACCGGATGTTAACAAAATATCCATGGTTGCCACATAACCGCGGGCACGGCTTTCCGAAATATTTAACCCTGCAGGGGTGCTCCAACTAGTCCATCACAAATTACCACATGCCGCAGAGTAATCCTCGATCACGAAACTCGCGATCTCGTCGGATTCCTTAGAGGAAAACCTCAACTTTGAGAAGACCCAAAGTCTCACCGAAATCCCAATGCACAAGTTATATCGCTAAGGTAAGACAAGTCCAGCAAGACCTCCCGATGTGTCGATGAACCCAATAGGAGCCACATATCTCGTTCAGAGGACACGACCGGATGAGCGCAACGTAGAGTGGCCTGATAGAGATCTCCCGAGTTGACCCGGGTTGGCCCCGCACATGACTCTAGTTTGGACCAACACTCATGAGGAGCATTGGCTGAGGGGGTTGATTAGATTCCTCGGGGTAGCTATTCCCTATGCTTTTTTATTAAGTTGTTAGCAAATTTAACACCAAAGTTGGATCTTGCTAGACAAGCCTTAACACTAAACGATTTACCAATGGGGTCCCCATAACAACCCCGACCGTGTTAGGAGCGCTCAGTTATGGAATAAAACACTAGTAGCCGAAACTAAGGCAACAAGAATGGAACAAATCACCTGACAAAAGGCTAGGCCTTCCAATATTTACCTACTATATAGGTGCATTAATTAAAATAGCATTTAAAAGATGATATCAATTGCCCATGTTATCACATGGACCAGCTTGCACCTACAACTAGCAACACCAATATAAACCGTTGAGCAAGCCTAACTTAGCTAAACAATATTTGCTAGGAGGGGAGGTGTTTGAGGTTTCATGACAATGTTTGATGGCCTATATATCATGTGGTAGGCAGTGGAGATATAACGATGGAATCGAAGTAACCAAGCATAACAAAGCTAGAAACAGTGTCAAGGTCACGATCATATTGCGTGTGGTATCGTCAGAGTGGAACTGTTCCTGATCTTCCTGCCCGAACTCACCACACTCCTCGAACTCGTTTCCGGACCCAGTAGCTACCCAAAAGAAACAAACAACAAATAAACACCAGCAATTGATAATGCAACAAACAATATGATGCATGTATGCACAACCTCTAAATATGCACCGAATCAATCCTACACACATAACCAAGTGGCACCTCATCACAAAATGACACTTTTACAGAACTGCTCAAATCTGGAATGCAGTGCCAGCATTGGATTCTTGAGGTTTTTATACCCCAAATCCATATATTATACTGCTATGTATGCATGCAAAAAAAACATCACAAAACAACTACGGAATTCTGCCCTGAATCATAAACTGCTCATGTCAAGAAGAGGGGTTTTTCTTGCATATGCCAGATTTGGCATATTCCTCTTCTGGAATATTCCACATTTGAAAAATACATCACAAACAGTAAAAAAACACCACACTCATAATTCAACAGGGGGGTCCCACTGGTCATACTCACCAGGGCCCCTAGTATGACACGTGGGTCGTGTGGCCCACCTGTCAGGTGGCACTTACACACTCCTAGAATAACACGTAGAGAAAAGAATGGGTCTGTTGGGGGGACTCAAACCCACCACCTCACCCACACACACAACACACACTACCACTAGACTACAGGCGAGTAACTGCACTACTAGGGCAGCCCACCAGATGTACAAGCTCTGCCACTAACCGGAGGAAAAATATCTAGCAAAATAAAAAGAGGCGCAAGTGGACTCAACCCCCTGCCTGCTGCATGAGAGTGGCTCTATTACCACTGCGCTGCGTTGCGGCTACTGACCGTAACGTGGAAACAAGGAAGCTAACTTAACACTGCGTCTGCTACCGCAAGGAAGAAAAAAATCACGCGAATAAAAGGTGGGGCACTAGGTCTCGAACTCGGTCGCGGGTCGCTGCACTCACATCAAACTAGTCGAGCTACAGAGGGGAATCTGCCTAGAGAGTGGCTCCATGCCATATGATAACACAATTGAACGTTCTCTCTCTGAGCCACAGCAGCGCCGGCAACATGCTGTCGATCTACGATCTGCTACTGCTGCCTACCAAGCTCCTGCTGCGCTACGAACTGTTACTGCTGCAGCCTACCGAGCTGCTGGTGCGCTACGAACTACTATTGTTGCTGCGTGCCGAGCTGATGTTGCTCTATGATGTGCTGCTGCTGCTCTACAACATGCTACTGCTGCTACTACGCACACCTGCGGGTGCAACTCCGGTAGACTTTGAGCTCCTACTCCGACGCGACCTATGGAGAGGGGAAACGAAGCAGGGTGGGGCTGTGGCTCACCAAGAGGCGGAGGGGAGGAGATTCGGCGCAGGAGAGGGAGCAGCGCGACGAGTCGGTGCACAAAAGATCGCGAGAATGAAGAGGAAGGAGCCGACCGTCGTGGACGTCGAGGAAGGAGTCCCTGTGCCCGATTTGTGCGAAACTAGAACCGCGCCGGGGTCCTCTTGCTCCTGGCAGGGTCGGGGAGGAGGCGAGGCCGACGCTATGTCGACTTCAAGCTCGAGGCGGAGCCTCCCATGGCGACGAGGCGAACTGGAGGGCTCTGACGATGCGAGGAGGGAGAGGAGGAGGTGATATGGCGAGGGTTAGGGCTGGAGAGACGCGGCTGGGCTGCATATAGCCGCAGGTCATGAGCCATGTCCGTCTAATGGAGGGAGAAAGCGGATCGGCGGCTCTCCCTGGTTCGTACAGGGTGACGTCGAGAGGAGGACAAAGACAGACGCGATGGTGGGCTGTGGGCCAAAACAAAACAGGCTGGGCCTAGATCTCTCTCCCTCTCTCTCTATAAGTCTTTTGCAAATAAAAATAAAAGAGATTTTGAATAAAAGCCAGAGGCTAAAAGAAAAGGAGTAAAATAGAAATAAAAATATATCTGGGCTTCTAAAATGTTGCCACTGTTTATAAAAATAAGTGGGACATTTTAGGAGACCAAAATTAAATCCCTTTATTTTTTAAATGGCTTTGTTTTTAATAAAACTTATAGGAAAAAAAGATAAAACCAGAGGGGTTGCCTCCACAATTAATAAGAAGTTTATTTTGAAGAGGAGGAACATTTTTATTGGGGCAAAACAGAAACTTAGAACTCTGCTTCAAAAGAAAATAAGAGAGGAGAGAAGGGGTTTTGATCCTTTGGTGCAACTAGTGGGTTTGAAATGCACTTGTTGCACCCACACATCAAACAAACACAAAAGCACATCCACATGGCACTTGCACAACACATCAAGGTGCACCCACATCAACACAAACAAAACCAAAAGGAAAAGATGTATTGCATGATGCCATGATGCACATGAGGTTTTGTCACCAAAACTCATGCCACTTAACATAACATCACAAGGTTTCCATACAAGGGAATAGAATACAAGAGGGGGAAGGGAATACATTGGGGCTATTACATCACCGCAGCAAGGCCAAACAATAGAAGGAGAAGCCTGTTAGAGGTCGAGACAAGAAATATGATGACGAAGGTGAGGATGAAGATGTATCTGAAGGAGAAGAGTTCTAGAAGGCAATAGGTGCCATGTGCATTGCTGGAGGCGCATGCTTGCACTCCTCTAATCGGCAACTACTGTAATGGTCATGTTAAATCAATGCGGTCAAAAACTCCCATCATCTTTGATGCCGAGGTTCACCTTCACTGAACCACTGCCACCGGGTGTGTGCCATTGTTGGTTTCACCAACAATCCGCAACCACAAAGTGACGAAGATGCTGGTTGATAGTGGGGCCAGTTGGAACTTGATCTCACTTGATGTGTTCATACGGTTCTAGATCCCTGACATGGATCTCAAGCCAACATGGATGCTTCGAGGGCTCAACCCTGGAAAATACCAACCTAAAGAGAAGATCATTCTTCCGGTAATGTTTGTCAAGAACTTAACTTCTGGACAGAGAAGGTTATCTTTGATGTCTCCAAGATACCGTTGCCCTACAATGGGATCTTGGGACGTCCAATGCTGCCAAAGTTCATGGCGGCGTCCCACCACGCCTACAACACACTGAAGATGCCAGGACCGATGAGCATCATCATCGTCCATGCCGATAACAAAAGCGTAGTCCTTTGCACCGACAAGATCTACCGAAAGGTAGTGGCAACATCTGTCGACAAAGCACTTGCTCCTGTCGGCAAAGCTCTCAGGGGAAAAGAAGAACAAGAGTTCCGGCAAGACCTGTGGTGAGGACTCTAGGAAGTGCACCGTGGAGTGCAGCACACCCAATGAGGACTCGCCGGAGAGCTCCCATGCCAAAAGCAAGAGGAATAAAGTGACTATCCCCAAGACGAAACAAGTGGCTACATGGGGGACGGCAAGGGCGGTGCTTTAACCGTAAGTGCACCCTGGACATCAAATAGGAAAGTGCGCGCATCTTCTTCCCACAGGCAAATGTCAATGTGTTTGCATGGAAACCATCTGACATCCCCGTGTGTTCCCACGGAGGTGATTGAGCACCACCTTGCCATCTATCCCCATGCATGCCCCATCAAGAAGAAGGGCGGGAAGCAAGCTCTCAAGCGACAAGAGCTTATTGCCGAAGAAATCAAGAAGCTAGAAGCGACGATCTTGATCAGAGAATTGATCCACCCACCTTGGTTGGAGAATCTAGTTGTAGTGCGAAAGGCAAACTGAAAGTGGAGGCCTTGTATCGACTTCATTGATATAAACAAAGCTTGTCAAAAAGATCCCTTTCCCATGCCGCATTTTGGTCAAATAGTGGACTCCACTGCCAACTGCGATCTACTCTCCTTCCTTGATGCTTACTCAGGTTATCATCACATCTTCATGGCCAAGGAAGACAAAGATAAAACCGCATTCGTTACTCCATGTGGCACATGCTGCTTTAACCGTATGCGTTTCAGACTAAGGAGTGTAGATTGGTTTTGAGCCCAAGTTGCACAGAAATGTGGAAGCATACATGGAGGATATAGTAATCAAGATCAAGGACAAGCCTATACTGATCCAAAACTTGGAAGAGACATTTGCGAACTTGCACAAGGTCAATTTGAAGCTCAACCCCGAGAAGTGCGTGTTTGGCATTCCATGCATCAAGCTTATTGGGTTCTTCATGTCATAGCGTAGAATTGAAGCCAACCCCGCGAAGATTGAAGCAATCGAGCAGTTGGAGGCACCGAAGCACATCAAAGATGTGCACCGCTTGTCGGGTTGCATTGACGCCCTCGGTAGGTTTATCTCTTAGTCTGCAGAACGCGCCTTCTCATTTTTCAAGTTTTTGAAAAAGGCATGTGATATATCTCCAATGTATCTATAATTTTTGATTGTTCCATGCTATTATATTATCATTCTAGGATACTTTTTAAGCATTTACTTGATGATTTATATTATTTTGAGCACTAACCTATTAATCCAGTGCCAGTTGATGTTTTCTGCATGTTTTTGGCTTTTCAGAAATACCATATTAAATAAAGTCCAAATACCCTGAAACTTTTTGATGATGTTTTTGGACAAAATAAGGACCTGGAAGCTTCTGAGGAAGACTAGAGGGCACACGAGGCGCCCCCAAGCCAACAGGGTGTGCCGAGGGGGGTGGTCATGCCGTGATGGCTTGGCGACACCTCCCAATGCTCCAGCCCTCGTTGTGTGTCTTATAAATTTTCTAATATCCCCAAAGCCCTAGAGATCCCCACAAAACACTTTGTACGCTGCCACAAGTCTCTGATCCGTCGTGTGCCCATCTGGAGCCCTGTACGGAGGGCCTTTACATCAACCTTATTGCTCCCATGGTGATGTGTGAATAGTTCAGCACAGACCTACGGGTCTGTTGTTCGTACCTAGATGGCTATCTCTCTCTATGTTCATTGTTGCCATGATCAACACAGTTCCCGTTGTGATCTATCTTATGTAACCACTCTTGTGCGGTGCGTTTGTTGGATCCGGTGAATTGTGGGTTTATGTTCAAATTATTCATGAGATTATATCGAGTCCCTTGTTGGTATTTCAGTTATATGCATGATTATGATAGCTTTTTAATTCTCTCCGATCTATTGGTTTGGTTTGTCCAACTATATTGATTTATCTTCTGCGAGAGAGGTGTATTGTAGTGGGTTCAATCTTGCGGTGCTCAATATGAGTGACGAAAAGGTACATGAAATGTATTGATTGCTACCACTAAGGGAAAAATGATGGGGTTCATTCATATTAAGTGGATTTACTTTGTCTACATCATGTCATCATCCTCTAAGCATTACTTTGTTTTCACTTAATACTCTAGATGCATGCTGGATATCAGTCGATGGGTGGAGTCATAGTAGTAGATGCATGCAGGAGTCTGTCTACTTGTTTACGGACGTGATGCCTATATGTCATGATCATTTCCATGAATAATAATTGCATAACTAAGCAGTTTTCTATCAATTTCCCAAAACTAATTTGTTTACCCACCATATTCTTTCTACGGGAGAGAAGCATGTAGCAAAAAACTATGGCCCCCGGATCTATTCACAAATATAATTACAAAAACTCAAAATACCTTGCCGCCATTATTTACTTTTTATTCATTTTCTATTCATATTTATCAAGCTATCCATCTACACTACTTATTGCTTGCAAGTAACAAGTTCAAGGGGATTGAAAACCCTCTTGCCCGCATTGGGTGCAAGGTGAAGATTGTAAATTGTGTGATCCTCCTACTGATTCGATAACCTTGGTTCTCACTGAGGGAAATACTTACCTTTACTGCGCTGCATCATCCCCTCCTCTTTGGGGGAAAACCCCAACGCAGATCACAAGTATCATCAGTTCCAATGAACTGGACTCCGAAAGCAGAGGCATCACTGCAAGATTTGGAAAAGTACATGTCCTCAAGGCGAGTACTAGTCACGCCTAAACCACAAGAGTTGTTGCTGCTATGTTTGGCGGCAATGAATAAAGTGGTAAGTGTTGCATTTTTGGCGTAGAGGGAAGGTGAGGACGAGGAGGCGGAAACTCCTGAGCCGGCGACCAACAAGCCAGATTCGAGTCCGGCAAGCAAGGAAGCCGCCAACACAAATACAACGCATCCTATAGTGGGCTGCCGGCCAGGAACCCATCCTATGATCAAAGAAGAAGAACTCTAAATAGAGCAATCATCGTGCTCACGTCAAAGTATCGCTTTACATGTACGTGCAACTATTGTTTTAGTAATATGTGAGCCACAGGGACTCAACAATCTCATTTACAAAGGTATCAAGACTAGCAAAGCTTAGGGTGAGGTATGGTGAAGTGGTGAGGCTGCAGCAAGCACTAAGCATTTATTTGAGTGGCTAACTTACGAGTACACGAATAAGAGGGGGTTGCTCTATGCATTAAAGATTGTGAACTAATAATGATCAAGAGATGATCCTGAACACCTACTTACGATTCAAACATAACACCACCGTGTCCTCTCTGGGATTCATAACTCACAAGAAGAGACATTCTCGGTCACACACATAGTTGGCATATTTTAATTGATTTTAGTTCAAGTTTGCTATGACCGTGTGTTAAAAAAAGTTTCCAAGTTGCCTCATAATCGCGAGCATGTCTCTCAGAAAGATTTAACCCTACATGGTTACTCTAACGAGTCCATCACAAACTACCACAAGCTGCGTAGGAAACCTCGACCATGGAAAACCCATGATCTCCTCGAATCCTGGTGGAAAACCTCAACCTCGACATAACCCAAACTATCCTCGGAATCCCGTGCACAAGACGCCCGAGAAAGGTAAAACAAATCCAGCAAGACAACCCGACATGGCGATGACCCCGATAAGAATTGTGTATCTCGTTCTCAGGACACATAGAATAAGCTAAGCGTACGGTAGCCTGATACACATCTCCCGAGTTGCCCGAGGTTGGCCCCGCACGGTGCTCTAGTTTGGATGAACACTCATGAGGAGCACTGACCCGGGGATTGATCAATTATCCACAAGGGCCGTCAGGTCCCTATGCAATTTTATTAGTTATCAGGAAAATTTAGTAACAAAGTTGGGCCTTCCCAAAAGAGTTTCATCCCAAAACGAAAATCAAGGGGGTCCCCATAACACCCCAAGCATGTTAGGAGCGCTCAATATGGAACATAACACCGATACACAAGTAATTAGGTGGCAAAGGTGGAACAAAACACCGAGCTAAAAAGCCAATCCTTCTACATCTTACCAAGTATATAGGTGCATTAAATTAAATAGCAATAATATGGTGATATAACAAGGAACCCATGTTTTAACATGGAAGTGATAACCCAAAAGTATAGGGGATAGTAACAGTTTTCGGGGGTAGAGTATTCAACGCAAATTTATTGATTCGACTCAAGGGGAGCCAAAGAATATTCTCGAGTATTAGCAACTGAGTTGCCAATTCAACCACACCTGAAAGAATTAATATCTGTAGCAAAGTATTTAGTAGCAAAGTAGTGTGGAAGTAACGGTAACGGTGGCAAACGTGACAGTAACAGTTTTATAGTGATTGTAACAATAGCAACGGAAAAGTAACTTAGCAAAGATCAATATGTGCGAAGCTTGTACGCAATGGATCAGTGATGGATAATTATGTCGGATGGCATTGATCATGCAACAGTCATAACATAGGGTGATACCGAACTAGCTCCAATTCATCAATGTAATGTAGGCATGTATTTCATATATAGTCATACGTGCTTATGGAAAAGAACTTGCATGATATCTTTTGTTTTACCCACTCGTGGCCATGGGGTCCTAATGGAAACTAAGGGATATTAAGGCCTCCTTTTAATAGAGAACCAAACCAAAGCATTAGCACTTAGTGAATACATGAACTCCTCAAACTACGGTAATCACCGGAAATAATCCGAGTTATTGTCACCGTGGGGGATGCGGATCATAACTCGTAATAGGTGTCTACAACTTGCAAGATAGGATCAAGAACACATATATATTCATGAAAAAAATAGGTTCGGATCTGAAATCATGGCACTCGGGCCCTAGTGACAAGCATTAAGCATAGCAAAGTCATAGCAACATCAATCTCCGAACATAATGGATACTCGGGATCAAACCCTAATAAAACTATCTCGATTACATGATAGATCTCATCCAACCCATCACCGTCCAGCAAGCCTACGATGGAATTACTCACGAATGACGGAGAGCATCATGAAATTGGTGATGAAGGATGGTTGGTGATGACGACGACGCTGATTTCCCCTCTCCGGAGCCCAAATCAGACTCCAGATCTGCCCTCCCGAGGAAGAACAGGAGATGGTGGCGGCTCCATATCATAAAACACGATGAACTCTTCTCCTTGAATTTTTTTCCTCATATAGGAATATATAGAAGTGGAAACGAGGTCGGTGGAGCCATAGGGGCCCCACAAGCCAGGGGCGCGCCCTGCAGGCTTGTGGCCTGGTGGTGGCCCCTCTCCGGTTGATTCATTCTCCAATATTTTTTATTACTTCCAAAAGTATTCACCATAAATTTTTCAGGTCGATCCGAGAACTTTTATTTCTGCACAAAAATAACACCAAGGAAATTCTGCTGAAAACAACGCCACTCCAGGTTAGTTCCATTCAAATCATGCTGTCAAATTTCGGGCTCGGCAAAATCCTAAAGATTCGAACACAGGGGCGTGTACGAAGATCTCTCGCGGGCTCTCATCATCTAGCTCGCTACTCGCTGGGTAAGGCGAAGAACTCACTCAATGGTGAGGAAGACACAAAACACACTAGTTTACCCAGTTTGGGCCACTGAGAAGCGTAATACCCTACTCCTGCTATGGTGGATTGCCTCTCGTGGAGTTTGGTGGATGAACTAGTACAGTGTTCGAGGGCCTCCGGAGGCTGGGTGGCCTTTGTGTGGTGCGGATGTGCTAATGAATGGATCGCATCCCCCTTCTACGAAGTAACCTATCCTCTATATATAGCGGCGGCCCGGGTCCTCTTCCCTTATCATTTCGGCGGGAAGGGACCCCACAACGGCCAATTTCAAAGGGGGACAGGCTTCCCCTATCCAAAAGGTGGTCTTCCCCTGCAAAGTGGCTGTCAGCGCAGCAGGGATGGGTCCAGGGGTGATGTCTGTCCTGTCGGCGGGCGGCGATGGCCTTGTTGGACCAGAATGGAAACCTTTGGAGGATGCCTTGGGAACCCGCGTACGTCCTTCCCTCCTTTGCACGAAAGGGGAAACTGCACCGTCCTGCAATCCACTACTCACCTGTCCTTTCCCCGCGTTATCCTCGATTACCGAGGCCGGGTCTTGCCTTGGAATCTCCACCGCTTCAGAGGGGTCCTCAGGAGGCCCCTGCTGGTCTTGATGCTATTCCTCCACGCGAGGCTTGGCCCCTCGCGAGGGCCTTGCCTTGAGTGGTGCCGAGCTTGTTGGTTTTTGGGTGATGAAGTGGGCCAACCCTGGGCCGCAGGCTGGAAGGTCTGGGTTCCCCCATTCCCAAAACGCTGACACATGCAAATTAGAGTCCAAAACAAGGGCAAACGAGTTTGGAAAAGTTGATACGTTGGAGGCGTATCAGTAAGAAGCTTGCACCTACAACTAGAAACGCTATAAGAAGGGCTGAGCAAGCTCTAACATAACCAAACAAAGGTTTGGTGGGAGGTGGAGGGGGTTAGATACTTTTCATTGCAATGTTGGGAGGATGACATTTAAGTGGTAGCTAACAATACATAACGATAGAAGCAGGACAACTAGCATAGCAATGATAGTAGTGGTATCTAGGGAAATGATTATCTTGCCCTAGATCCCGCTTGGAAGAAGAATGAATCCGTGTAGAAGACAAACCAACGCAGTCGATCGAATCCTCACACTCCGAAGTGGTTTCGAAACTCTATCGAGAAGAAACAATCCGGAACAAACTATCAACACAGGATAAACACCACAACTTATACATGACATGATGCGCAATGAAATATGATGCATGTCCATTTAATTATGCATGACATGGTAAAGGAAAACAAATAACTTCGCCACATTAAGTGAAGCTCAATATGTTGCATATTGACGAAAATCGAGAGGCATAGGCGGCTGATTCCTTTGATTCATTGGTGGACTTTGTTGATTGCCTCCACCCAACACGGAGCATAGGTCATCCACTCGGCGTGGGATGGACCCCTTCCACGTCCTCGGGGGGCCCTAGGCGGATACAACCTTGGCTCGTTATTACATGAGAGTGTTACGGGATGAAGTAGGTTCCGGAAGGATTGAAGCACGATGCAGAGGTGCCACGGGTTGATGCAGGTCCCATGAGGACTGTAGTGCGAACGCGAGGGCGCTCCCGCTTCGCGATGTTCCCTCCTTCTCCTGTGACTAGTTGAGGGCTTTTCGATTGCTCTATGTAGGCAGGTCCGAGTACCGCACATTTCCCTGCCATCGTGAGGCACCTCATGGGACAAGGCCCTGACACCCCTGATACCGACCGAATGTGCCTGGACGGCACCAGGGTGGCTAGGTGGCTTTGTGACCGGTAAGGCTCCTGAGGCCCGATGCTCAGGAGCCCCCTTTGACGTTCGAGCGGCTCTGCATCACCAAGACCCGGTCCCGCAGAGTTCCCAACCGCCGTTGCTTGTGATGAATGGACGAAAGCAGCTACGGGGGGGGGGGGGGTCAAGCCGTGCCACCTCTGATATGGCCGTGGACGGCATCAAGGGTGGCAGGTGGCCTTATGACCGGTAATGCACCCGAGGCTCGGTGCTGAGGAGCCCCCTTTTGACGATCAAGCGGCCCCCATTTCATCATGTTGATTGTGGCCCTGGGAGCCGCGAGGCCTCCCTAGGTCCCGCGACATGGCGACGCGCACCGACCGGAGCCCCCGAGAGGGGGGGGGGGTAGATCACCCAAAGATTCAAGCAAGGTAAGATGTCAAATTGCTGAATGGATGCAACAGAAGTTGTGTGAGCATGTGTAAATGATATGATGGGCAGAGGTGTGCCCAAAACACTTGAGGTTCATGCGGCCAACAGACACCCCTTAGAGCAGTGAACCAAAAAAATTACCTCGCATAGCTTCTTCGCACCTTGTGGGGCGCCTCGTGAGGCCCGACCCTCGGCACCCACACCAGCATCGTAGTCACCGCGGGTGACCTGCGCCACTTGTGTCTTGTTGCTTTCTCCGACTCATCCTCCTAAGGCCAGGGACCCGGTTCTTCGTAGTCCCTCCGCGGGGGCGGCGGCTGGCGTCACGCCCGCCGACTTGGGGGCGCCTCCCTGCCCGCACCTCTTGGGCCCAGTGCTCCGCCATTGGATGCCCTAGGGTGCGGCTCAAGGGGGACCTCCAGAGCGTTCCTTACTCCTGAGGAGGACTGGCGCCTGGGGTAGACGCGTGAGACTCTTCCTCAACGGGAGGGTCAGGTGGTGTTACATAACACAGTATGTAAGGCCCCGCGTAGGTGTTCGATCGACCTCCAAAGCCATTCAGCAGCGTGCCGGTGGCGGTCCCTCTTAGTGGCGGGGGGAGGTCCCCCCGGTCGCGTTGCTCGGAGTTCTTCTTGCGATGGGCCTCCGCATGAAGTAGCTTATTTCTGTTGCCGCCGTTGTATGGTCCCGGCATTGCCTGGCGCAGACTGTTGGAAATATGCCCTAGAGGCAATAATAAATCAGTTATTATTATAATTCCTTATTCATAATAATCGTTTATTATCCATGCTAGAATTGTATTGATTGGAAACTCAAATACATGTGTGCATACATAGACAACACACTGTCCCTAGTGAGCCTCTAGTTGACTAGTTCGTTGATCGAAGATGGTCAAGATTTCCTGATCATAGACAAGTGTTGTCAATTGATAACGGGATCACATCATTAGGAGAACCATGTGATGGACAAGACCCAAACTATGAACGTAGCATATTGATCGTGTCGTTTTATTGCTATTGTTTTCTGCATGTCAAGTATTTGTTCCTATGACCATGAGATCATATAACTCACTGGCACCGGAGGAATACCTTGTGTGCATCAAACATCGCAACGTAACTGGGTGACTATAAAGGTACTCTACAGGTATCTCTGAAGGTGTCCGTTGAGTTAGTATGGATTAAGACTGGGATTTGTCACTCCGTGTGACAGAGAGGTATCTCGGGGCCCACTCGGTAATACAACATCACACACAAGCCTTGCAAGCAATGTGACTAAGTGTAAGTGACGTGATCTTATATTACGGAACGAGTAAAGAGACTTGCCGGTAACAAGATTGAAATAGGTATGCGGATACCAACGATCGAATCTCGGGTAAGTAACATACCAAAGGACAAAGGGAATGACATACATGATTATATGAATCCTTGACACTGAGGTTCAACCGATAAGATCTTCGGAGAATATGTAGGATCCAGTATGAGCATCCAGGTCCCGCTATTGGATATTGTACGAGGAGTGCCTCGAGGCATGTCTACATAGTTCTCGAACCCGCAGGGTCTGCACACTTAAGGTTCGACGATGTTTTAGTATAATTGAGTTGTATGTGTTATTACTGAATGTTGTTCGGAGTCCTGATGAGATCACGGAAGTCACGAGGGTTTCCGGAATTGTCCGGAAATGAAGATTGATATATAGGATGGTTTCATTTGGTTACCGGAAGGTTTTCGGGCATTACTGGCATTATACCGGGAGTGACGAATGGGTTCCGGAAGTTCACCGGGAGGGGGACAACCCACCTGGGGGAAGCCCAATGGTCTTATGGGGTGGTGCACCAGCCCTTAGTGGGCTGGTGGGACAGCCCAAGAAGGCCTTGGCGCCAAGAGAAGAAAAACCAATGAGAAAAAAGGGGAGGTGGGAAGGAAGAGAAGGACTCAACTTTCCAATCCTAATTGGAGTAGGAATCCTGCTCTCCTCCTTGGACGGCGCACCATTGAGGGCTTGGCCCTCAAGGCAAGCCTCCTCCCCCTCCCTCTTATATATAGTGGTGATTTAGGGCTGATTTGAGACCACTTTTGCCACGTGCAACTCAGATCTAAGCACCATAGTTTTACCTCTAGATCGTATTTCTGCGGAGCTCGGGGGGAGCCCTGCAGGAGTAGATCCTCACCACCACCAGAGCGCTGTCATGCTGCCGGAGAACTCATCTACTTCTCTGTCTTGCTTGCTGGATCAAGAAGGCCGAGATCATCATCGAGCTGTACGTGTGCTGAACGCGGAGGTGCCGTCCGTTCGGCACTAGATCGGAACGGATCGTGGGACGGATCGCGGGGAGGTTCGTGGGATGGTTCGTGGGGCTGATCGAGGGACGTGAAGATGTTCCACTACATCAACCGCGTTTCTTAACGCTTCCTGGTGTGCGATCTACAAGGGTATATAGATCCAAATCTCCTCTCGTAGATGGACATCACCATGATAGGTCTTCGTGTGCGCACGATTTTTTTTGTTTCCCATGCAACGTTCCCCAACAGTGGTATCAAAGCTAGGTTCATGCGTAGATGTTATCTCGAGTAGAAAACAAAGGGTTTTCTGGACGATGATGTTCGATTTGCTGCCCTCCTTAGTATTTTCTCGATTTGGCGGTATTGTTGGATTTAAGCGGCCCGGACCGACATTATTCGTACGCTTACGAAAGACTGGTTTCATCGATTGACATGCAACCTCGTTGCATAAAGATGACTGGCGGGTGTCGGTTTCTTCAACTTTAGTTGAATTGGTTTTGACCGAGTCGGTCCTTGGAGAGGTTAAATAGCAATTTGCACATCTCCGTTGTGGTTTTTGCGTAATTAAGATGCGATCATACTAGATACCCATAGCAGCCACGTAAAACATGCAACAACAAATTAGAGGACGTCTAACTTGTTTTTGCAGGGTATGCTTGTGATATGATATAGCCAATGACGTGATGTGATATATTGGATGTATGAGATGATCATATTGTAATAGTTAATATTGACTTGCACGTCGATGGTACGGCAACCGACATGAGCCATAGGGTTGTCTTTAAACTAACGTTTGTGTTTGGAGATGCGTTTACTATATTGCTAGGACGTAGCTTTAGTAGTAATAGCACAAGTAGCACGACAACCCCGATGTCGACACGTTGATGGAGATCATGATGATGGAGATCATGGTGTGGCGCCGATGACAAGAAGATCGTGCCGATGCTTTGGTGATGGAGATCAAGAAGCACATGATGATGGCCATATCATGTCACTTATGAATTGCATGTGATGTTAATCCTTTTATGTAGGGATGACACCCGCAGGGTATGGGTACGGGTGGAGCCTTCCCATACCCTTACCCGCCCCGCCTGATATTACCCATCACCCTTACGCATACCCGTCAACGGATACAATTTTTTCCCATACCCGTTACCCGATAGGGTAGACGGGTACCCGCGGGTAAAATTACCCATATTTGCAAACATCAATTTAAACAACTTATAGTTATAAAATGCATTGTATTGTATATTTTACAAAGATAGATTATAACTACAACACATAATTTTAAAATGACATCATATAGTCATAAACAACAACACATAGGCATACACTTTCAATTCATAAATTATTGACATAGTGTAGATTGTAGAGATAATTTTGAGTTTACATAGATTTTATATGGGTACATGGGTATATGGGTATGGGTTATATGATCCCATACCCGTACCCGCCCTACCCGATGGGTTTTAGATTTTCCTATTTATATACCCAAGGGTAAGTTTTTGACCCATACCCTTACCCTAATAGGGTTTTTACCCGCAGGGTGCGTGGGTAATGGGTACCCATTGCCATCCCTACTTTTATGCACCTTATTTTGCTTAGAACGACAGTAGCATTATGAGGTGATCTCTCACTAAAAATTTCAAGACGAAATTGTGTTCTCCCCGACTGTGCACCGTTGCTACAGTTCATCGTTTCGAGACACCACGTGATGATCGGGTGTGATAGACTCAACGTTCACATACAACGGGTGCAAAACAGTTGCACACGCGGAACACTGAGGTTAAACTTGATGAGTCTAGCATGTCCAGACATGGCCTCGGAACACAAGAGACCGAAATGTCGAGCATGAATCATATAGTTGACATGATTATCATAGAGATGCTTACCACTAAAACTATTCTCAACTCACGTGATGATCGGACTTGAGTTAGTGGATTTGGATCATGTACCACTCAAATGACTATAGAGATGTACTTTTTGAGTGGGAGTTCTTAAGTAATATGATTAATTGAACTAATTATCATGAACATAGTCTAATGGTCTTTGCGAATTACGATGTAGCTTGCGCTATAGCTGTACTATTTTTATATGTTCCTAGAGAAAATTTAGTTGAAAGTTGATAGTAGCAACTTTTCGGACTGAGTCCGTAAAACTGAGGATTGTCGTCATTGCTGCGCAGAAGGCTTATGTCCTTAATGCACCACTCGGTGTGCTGCACCTCGAGCGTCGTATGTGGATGTTGCGAACATCTGACATACACATTTTTGATGACTACGTGCTAGTTCAGTGCATAATACTTAATGGCTTAGAAGCAAGGCGCCGAAGATGTTTTTGAAAATGTCGCGGAACATAAGAGATGTTCTTACAGATGAAATTGAGATTTCATGCTCGTGCCCTTGTTGAGAGGTATAAGATCTCCGACAAAATTCTTTGTCTAAAAAGTAAAGGAGAAAATCTCAAATCGTTGAGCATGTTCTCAGATTGTCCGAGTACAACAATCGCTTGAATCAAGTGGGAGTTAATCTTCCAGATGAGATAGTGATGGTTCTCCAAAGTCACTGCCACTAAGCTGCTAGAGCTTCGTGATGAACTATAACATATCAAGGATAGATATGATGATCCTTGAGCGATTCGCACTGTTTGACACTGCGAAAGTGGAAATCAAGAAGGAGCATCAATTGTTGATAGTTAGTAAAACCACTAGTTTCAAGAAGGGCAAGGGCTAGAAGGGATACTTCGTGAAACGGAAAACCAGTTGCTGCTCCAATGAAGAAACCCAAGATTGAACCTAAACCTAAACCCGAGACTAAGTGCTTCTGTTATGAGGGAAACGGTCACTGAGGCGGAGCTACCCTAGATACTTGGTAGATAAGAAGGTTGGCAAAGTTGACATAAGTATATTTGATATACATGTTATTGATGTGTACTTTACTGGTACTCCTAGTAGCACGAGGGTATTGGATACCGGTTCGGTTGCTAAGTGATTAGTAACTTGAAATGAAAGCTATGGTATAAACGGAGACTAGCTAAAGGCGAGGTGACGATAAGTGTTGGAAGTGTTTCCAAGGTTGATGTAATCAAACATCGCACACTCCCTCTATCATCGGGATTGGTGTTAAACCTAAATAATTGTTATTTGGTGTTTGCGTTGAGCATGAACATGATTGGATCGTGTTAATTGCAAAACGATTATTCATTTAAAAAGAGTAATAGTTGTTCTATTTGCTTGAATAATTACCTGGAATGGATTATTGAATCTCGATCGTAGTGTTACACATGTTCATAATATTGGTGCCAAAAGATGCAAAGTAATAATGATAGCACCACTTAGTTGTGGCACTGCCACTTGAGTCATGTTGGTGTAAAATGCATGAAGAAACTCCATGCTGATGGATCTTTGTACTCACTCATTTTTGAAACGTTTGAGACATCCAAACCACACCTGTTGGTATAAAACACACGAAGAAACTCCATGTGGATGGAACGTTTGGATTCACCTGATTTTGAATCACTTTAGACATGCAAAATAATACCACATGGAACAAGAAAGTGACTTGTTGGAAGTAATACATTTTTGATGTGTACAGTCCAATAAGTGGTAAGGCACGCAGTGGATATCGTTATGTTCTTACTTCACTGACGATTTTAGTAGATACAGGAGTATTTACTTGATGAATCACAAGTGTGAAATATTGAAAAGTTTAACGCTATTTCAGAGTGAAGATCGTCGTGACAAGAGGATAAACTGTCTACGATATGATCATAGAGATGAATATATGAGTTACGAGTTTTTGGTACACAGTTTAGACTATGTGGAAATTGTTTCGCAATTCATGCCAGCTCGAACACCATAGTGTGATGGTGTGTCCGAACGTCATAGCCACGCCCTATTAGATATGGTGCATACTATGATGTCTCTTATCGAATTACCACTAACGTTTATGGGTTATGCATTATAGACAACCACATTCACTTCAAATAGGGCACCACGTATTTCCGATTGAGATGACACAGTATAGACTATGGTTTGGAGAAACCTGAGTTGTCGTTTCTTAAAAGTTTGGGACTGCGACGCTTATGTGAAAAAGTTTCAGTCTCATAAGCTCGAACCCAAAGCGGATAAATGCATCTTCATAGGATATCCAAAACAGGTGGATACATCTCCTATCTCAGATCTGGAAGCAAAGTGTTTGTTTCTAGAAACGGGTCCTTTCTCGAGGAAAGGTTTCTCTCAAAAGAATTGAGTGGGAGGGTGGTGGAACTTGATGAGGTTAGTGAACCGTCACTTCAATCAGTGTGTAGCAGGGCGCAGGAAGATGTTCCTGTGGCGCCTACACCAATTGAAGTGGAAGCTGATGATGGTGATCATTAGAGCTTCGGATCAAGTTACTAAAAACCTCGTAGGTCGACAAAGGTCGCGTACTACTACAGAGTGGTACAGTAACCCTGTCTTGGAGGTCATGTTGTTGAACAACAATGAACCTACGAGCTATAGAGAAGCGATGGTGGCCCCGGATTCTGAAAAATGGCTGGAGGCCATGAAATCCGAGAGAGGATCCATGTATGAAAACAAAGTGTAGACTTTGGAAGAACTACTTGATGGTCGTAGAACTATTGAGTAAATATGGATCTTTAAAAGGAAGACATACGATGATGGTGAAAAGTCACTATTAAGAAAAGCTCGACTTGTCGCAAATATGTTTTCGACAAAATCAAAGAGTTGACTATGATGATACTTTCTCACTCGTAGCGTAGCTAAAAGTCTGTTGGAATTATGTTAGTAGTTGCTGCATTATTTATGAAATATTGGACAAGAGGATGTCAAAACATTGTTTCCTAGACGGGTTCCTTGAGGAAAGGTTGTGTGTGATACAACCAGAAAGTTTTGTTGATCCTAAGGATGCTAACAAGTATGCAAGCTCCAGCGATCCTTCTATGGACTGGTGCAAGCATCTCGGAGATGGAATATACGCTTTGATGAGATGATCAAAGCTTTTGGGTTTGTACAAGGTTTATGAGAAACTTGTATTTCCAAAGAAGTGAGTGGGGGCACTATAGAATTTCTGATAAGTATATGTGGTTGACATATTGTTGATCGGAACTAATGTAGAATTTCTGTAAAGCATAAAGGTTGTTTGAAAGGGGTTTTTCAAAGGAAGACCTGGATAGAGCTACTTGAACATTGAGCATCAATATCTATGTAGATAGATCAAAATGCTAAACAGAACTTTCAAATGAAATGCATGCCTTGACAGGTTTTTGAAGGAGTTCAAAATAGATCAGCAAAGAAGGAGTTCTTGGCTGTGTTGTAAGGTGTGAATTTGAGTAAGACTCAAAAGCCCGACCAGGGCAGAAGAAAGAGAAAGGACGAAGGTCGTCCCTTATGCCTTAGTCGTAGACTCTACAGTATGCCATGCTGTGTACCACACCTGATGTGTGCCTTGCCACAAGTCTGTTAAGAGGTACAGAGAGTGATCCAGGATTGAATCACTGAACAACGGTTAAAGTTATCCTTAGTAACTAATGGACTAAGGAATTTTTCTCGATTATGGCGGTGTTTAAAGAGTTCGTCGTAAAGGGTTACGTTGATGCAAGCTTTGACACTAATCGGAATAACTATGAGTAGTAAAACAGATTCGTATAGTAGAGTAGATATTTGGAGTATTTCCGAATAGCACGTAGTAGTAGCATCTATAAGATGACATAAAGATTTGTAAAGCACACACGGATCTAAAAGTTTCAGAACCGTTGACTAAAACCTCTCTCACGAGCAAGACGTGATCAGACCCCAGAACTATATGGGTGTTGGATTCGTTAAAATCACATGGTGATGTGAACTAGATTATTGACTCTAGTGCAAGTGGGAGACTGTTGGCAATATGCCCTAGAGGCAATAATAAATTAGTTATTATTATATTTCCTTGTTCATAATAATCGTTTATTATCCATGCTAGAATTGTATTGATTGGAAACTCAAATACATGTGTGGATACATAGACAACACACTGTCCCTAGTGAGCCTCTAGTTGACTAGTTCGTTGATCAAAGATGGTCAAGGTTTCTTGACCATAGAAAAGTGTTGTCACTTGATAACGGCATCACATCAGTAGGAGAATCATGTGATGGACAAGACCCAAACTATGAACATAGCATATTGATTGTGTCGTTTTATTCCTATTGTTTTCTGCGTGTCAAGTATTTGTTCCTATGACCATGAGATCATATAACTCACTGGCACCGGAGGGATACCTTGTGTGCATCAAACGTCGCAACGTAACTGGGTGACTATAAAGGTACTCTACAGGTATCTCCGAAGGTGTCCGTAGAGTTAGTATGGATCAAGACTAGGATTTGTCACTCTGTGTGACGGATAGGTATCCCGGGTCCCACTCGGTAATACAACATCACACACAAGCCTTGCAAGCAATGTGACTAAGTGTAAGTCATGGGATCTTGTATTATGGAACGAGTAAAGAAACTTGCCGGTAACGAGATTGAAATAGGTATGCGGATACCGACGAGCGAATCTCGGGCAAGTAACATACGGAAGGACAAAGGGAATGACATACGAGATTATATGAATCCTTGACACTGAGGTTCAACCGATAAGATCTTCGGAGAATACATAGGATCCAATATGGGCATCCAGGTCCCGCTATTGGATATTGACCGAGGAGTGCCTCAGGGCATGTCTACATAGTTCTCGAACCCGCAAGGTCTGCACACTTAAGGTTCGGTGATGTTTTAGTATAGTTGAGTTGTATGTGTGGTTACCGAATGTTGTTCGGAGTCCTGGATGAGATCACGGACGTCACGAGGGTTTTCGGAATGGTCCGGAAACAAATATTGATATATAGGATGGTTTCATTTGGTTACCGGAAGGTTTTCGGGCATTACCAGCATTGTACTGGGAGTGGCGAATGGGTTCCGGAAGTTCATCGGGAGGGGGGCAATCCACCCGGGGGAAGCCCAATGGCCTTATGGGGTGGCGCACCAACCCTTAGTGGGTTGGTGGGACAACCCAAGAAGGCCTTGGCGCCAAGATAAGAAAAACCAAAGAGAAAAAAGGGGAGGTGGGAAGGAAAAGAAGGACTCCACTTTCCAATCCTAATTGGAGTAGGAATCCTCCTCTCCTCCTTGGCCGTCGCACCCTTGAGGGCTTGGCCGTCAAGACAAGCCTCCTCCCCCTCCCTCCTATATATAGTGGTGATTTAGGGCTGATTTGAGACAACTTTTGCCACGTGCAACTCAGATCTAGACACCATAGTTTTACCTCTAGATCGTATTTCTGCACAGCTCGGGCGGAGCCCTGCAGGAGTAGATCCTCACCACCACCGCAGCGCCGTTACGCTGCTGGAGAACTCATCTACTTCTCTGTCTTGCTTGCTGGATCAAGAAGGCCGAGATCATCGTCGAGCTGTACGTGTGCTGAACGCGGAGGTGCCGTCCGTTCGGCACTAGATCGAAACGGATCGCGGGACGGTTTGTGGGGCTGATTGAGGGACGTGAAGACGTTCCTGTACATCAACCGCGTTACTTAACGTTTCCTGCTGTGCGATCTACAAGGGTACGTAGATCCAAATCTCCTTTCGTAGATGGACATCACCATGATAGGTCTTCGTGTGCGCAGGAATTTTTTTGTTTCCCATGCAACGTTCCCAAACACAGACTCCCCCCTTGGTACCCTGGCATGTCTCCATTGTCATAGTTCGCCCGCGCCGCCGCCTCCGCCGCCCCAGGTTGTCGGGGGCCGACCTGGTCTTGGTGATGTGCGCCGGTGTGTGCGTCGGACGTCCCGCCGTTCTCCTCGCGTCCCTGGTGGTTGCCGACATGCTGCACCTGGAGGGTTGCCACCGGGATCTGGAGGAGGAGGAGGGCAGCATGCGACACATCTCTCTTGGCCCTGTCCAGCGCCAGGGCTCCACCGCTCGCAGGCCCGAGGGCCAACACATGGTGCTAGCCCCTGGCGCCTGGCGCCTATGGCCCTAAAGAAGAGTGGGGTCGGATGGCGTTCTGGGCGAAGGCGATCAACTCTGTAATGTTGTCCGCCCAGGCATCGAAGCCCCCTGCATTGGTCGTTGGTGGAGCATCTCGGTTGCCATCTGCAGCGCGTCGTGCGCGCTGAGGTCCCCCAAGTTGATGCTGCACGTTGTGGGTGCCCGGGGCACCGCCCAGCCGCCATGCGCCTGGGTGGCGCGAGTGGTTTTGACAGTGGAGACGATGTTGACGATCTGGTATGAGCCGCCTGGTACCACAACGCCGGTACACGCGCTTCCGACTGCTGTGGTATGGCGGTTGGAAGCCAGCTCGACGAGGCTCGAAGAAGCCTGCTGGGCGCGTGTCATCGGAGCAGCGGTGCTTAGGGAAGACGAAGCTCAGAGAAGACCTTGACATGCCCCCTAAGTGACGCGTCAAATGTTGGATTTCCGGCTCCACAAAACCCTACTGTTTAGAACTCAGGGGCGTGTACCAAGATATCTTGCTGGCTCGCCTCATGTAGCTCGCTACTTGCTGAGTAAGGAGAAGAGCTCACTCGATGGTAAGGAAGACACAGAACACGACAGTTTACCCAGGTTCGGGCCGCTGAGAAGCGTAATACCCTACTCCTGCTTTGGTGGATTACCTCTCGTGGAGGTTGGTGGATGAACTAGTACAGTGTTCGAGGGGCTTCGCAGGCTGGGTGGCCTTTGTGTGGTGTGGATGTGCGAATGAATAGATCATACCCCCCTTCTATGAAGTAACCTATCCTTTATATATAGCGGCGGCCTGGTTCCTCTCTCCTTATCGTTTCGGCGGAAACGGATCCCTCAACGGCCAATTTCAAAGGGGGACAGCTGAACATGCTTCCCCTGCCCAAAAGGTGGTCTTCGCGTGCAAAGTGGCTATCAGCGCAGCAGGAACGGGTCTAGGGTGACGTCCGTCCTGCCGGCGCGCGGCGATGGCCTTGTTGCACCAGAATGGAAACCTTTGGAGGATGCCTTGGGAACCCGCGTATGTCCTTCCCTCCTTTGCACGAAAGGGAACCTGCACCGTCCTGCAATCCGCTGTTCGCTTGTCCTTTCCGTGCATCATCCTTGACTCCTGAGGCCGGGTCTTGACTCAGAATCTCCGCCGCTCCGGAGGGGGCCTGAGGAGCCCCCCTGCATGTCTTGATGTTGTTCCTCCTCTTGAGGCTTGGCCCCTCGCAAGGGCCTTGCCTTGAGTGGTGCCGGGCCTGTTGGTTTTTGGCTAATGAAGTGGGCCAACTCTGGGCCGCAGGCAGGCAGTTCTGGGTACCCCCATTCCCAGAAAACCGACACATGAAAATTAGAGTCCAAAACAAGGGCAAACGACTTTGGAAAAGTAGATACGTTGGAGGCGTATCAGTAAGCAGCTTGCACCTGCAAGAAGGAATGCTATAAGAAGGGCTGAGCAAGCTCTAACATAATGATATCTCTCCAACGTATCTATAATTTTTGATGGTTCCATGCTATTATCTTGTCAACTTTGGATGTTTTGTATGCATGAATATGCTAGTTTATATCTTTTTTGGGACTAACCTATTAACTCAGTGCCAAGTGCTAGTTTCTGTTTTTTTCCGTGTTTTTGACGTTTTTCAGAGGAGAATATTAAACGGATTCCAAACGGAATAAAAATCCGCGGAATGATTTTTTCCATAATAGAAGATACCCACGGAACTTGAAAACCAAGGCAAAGGACCCCGGGGGAGGTCACAAGCCCCCTAGGCGCGTCCTGGGGGGGGGCTAGCAGGCTTGTGCCCCCCCCGTGGCTCCTTTGCTCTACTTCTTCCGCCTATAAATACTCCAAAAATCCGAAACTGCTAGAGAGAGCCACGAAAATACTTGTCCGCCGCCGCAAGCTTCTGTCTCCCCAAGATCCCATGTGGGGCACGTTCTGGTGCCCTGCCGGAGGGGGGATTCGGACATGGAGGGCTTCATCATTAACACCATTGCCTCTCCGATGATGCGTGAGTAGTTCACCACAGACCTTTGGGTCCATAGCTAGTAGCTAGATGGCTTCTTCTCTCTCTTGGATCTTTAATACAAAGTTCTCCATGATCTTCATGGAGATCTATCCGATGTAATATTCTTTTGCGGTGTGTTTGTCGAGATCCGATGAATTGTGGATTTATGATCAGATTATCTATGAATATTATTTGAGTCTCCTATGATCTCTTATATGCATGATTTCGTATCCTTGTAATTCTCTTCGATTTGTGGGTTTCGTTTGGCCAACTTGATCTATAATTCTTGCAATGAGAGAAGTGCTTGGTTTTGGGTTCATACCATGCGTTGTCCTCACCTAGTGACAGAAGGGGTAGCGAGGCACGCATCATGTTGTTGCCATCAAGGGTAAAAAGATGGGGTTTATATATATTGCATGAATTTATCCCTCTACATCATGTCATCTTGCTTAAGGCATTACCTCGTTTGTTATGAACTTAATACACTAGATGCATGCTGGATAGCGGTCGATGTGTGGAGTAATAGTAGTAGATGCAGAAAGTATCGGTCTACTTGTCTCGGTCGTGATGCCTATATGTAGGATCATCCCCTTAGATATCATCATGACTTTGCGCGGTTCTACCAATTGCTCGACAGTAATTCGTTCACCCACCGTAATACTTGCTATCATGAGAGAAGCCTCTGGTGAACACTATGGCCCCCGGGTCTACTTCACATCATATTTTCATCTCTACACTTTTACTTTGTTGCACTTTCCACCTTCAGATCTCACCTTGCAATTAATCGTGAAGGGATTGACAACCCCTTTATAGCGTTGGGTGCAAGTTTATTTGTTTTTGCGCAGGTACTTGGGACACTTGTCTTGATAGTCCTACTGGATTGATACCATGGTTCTCAAACTGAGGGAAATACTTACTGCTACTGTGCTGCATCATGCTACGACAACAAAAGACCTTCCCTGGCAATGGCGCCAGGAGACCTTCTGCTACGTGCTACGCCTATAGTGACTTCTTTGGTAAATATGCAAAGGATTCCCCCGCGGCCTTGGAGCCTTGCGTTGGTGTTCCCTTGAAGAGGAAAGTGTGATGTAGCAGAGCGGCGGTAAGTATTTCCCTCAGTTTGAGAACCAAGGTATCAATCCAGAAGGAGGATCGCGTCAAGTCACAAATACCTGCACAAACACAAAGAGCTTGCACCCAACGCTATGAAGGGGTTGTCAATCCCTTATAGATTTTTTGCAAAGTGAGATCTGAAAGCAAAAAGTAAACAAAGCAAAGTAGAAGTGAAAGTGGAGACAATAGTTGTGAATAGACCCGGGGGCCGTAGTGTTCAGTAGTGGCTTCTCTCATGAAAGCAAGTAGACGGTGGGTGAACAAATTACTGTCGAGCAATTGATAGAACCACGCAAAGTCATGACATTATCTATGGCAATGATCATATCTATAGGCATCACGTCCAAAACAAGTAGACCGATACTTTCTGCATCTACTACTATTACTCCACACGTCGACCGCTATCCAGCATGCATCTAGTGTATTGAGTTCAAAAGAACAGAGTAACAGCTTAAGCAAGATGACATGATGTAGATGGACAATCTCAAATCTATGATAAAAGCCCATCTTGTTACCCTTGATGGCAACAACACGATGCGTGCCTTGCTGCCCCTTCTGTCACTGCGAAAGGTCACCGCATGGTATGAACCCAAAACCAAGCACTTCTCCCATTGCAAGAATCATAGATCTAGTTGGCCAAACAAAACCCAAGACTCGGAGAGACTTGCAAGGATATCAAATTATGCATATAAGAAATCAACAAAGACTCAAATATAATTCATGGATAATCTGATCACAAATCCACAATTCATCGGATCTCGACAAACACACCGCTAAAGAGGATTACATCGGATAGATCTCCATGAAGATCATGGAGAACTTTGTATTGAAGATCCAAGAGAGAGAAGAAGCCATCTAGGTACTAACTACGGACCCGTAGGTCTGAAGTGGACTACTCACGAGTCATTGGAGAGGCGATGATGTTGATGTAGAAGCCCTCCAACTCCAAAGTCCCCTCCGGCAGGGCACCGGGAAGGGTCTCCACATGAGATCTCGTGGAAACGGAAGCTTGCGGCGGCGGAAAAGTGGTTTCGTGGACGCCCTGATTTTTTCTGGGACTTTAGGGAATATATAGGCCAAATAGCTAGGGCAGGGGAGCGCCAGGGAGGCCACAAGCCTGGTCGCCGCAGACCCCCTAGCTGTGGCATCAGGGCTTGTGGGCTCCCGGTGGGCCTCCTGCCTTGGTCCTCAAGTCCCCCAATCTTCTTCTGTTCTGAAAAAAATTATTTCGGGGATTTTATTCCGTTTGGATTCCGTTCCAAATCAGATCTGAAAAGAGTCAAAAACACAGAAAAAACAGGAAATGGCACATGGCACTGAATTAATAAGTTAGTCCCAAAAAAGATATAAAAGGTATATAAAACATCCAAAGTTGACAAGATAACAGCATGAAACCATCAAAAATTATAGATACGTTTGAGACGTATCAAGCATCCCCAAGCTTAACTCCTGCTCGTCCTCGAGTAGGGAAGTGATAAAGAATGAATTTTTGATGCTTTCATGCTACCTAGCATAGATGTCCTTTGTAACTCCTCTTATGTGACGTGAATGTTCAGATCCATTAGATTCAAAGAAATAGTTTGCTATTGACGTGGAGACAATAATACTTCAAGCGAACTAGCAAGGTAATCATGAACTTTCAAAATAACAAGGCCAAAAGAAAGTTATCCTCACAAAATCATATAGTTTGGCTGTGTTCTATCATCCTTGCACACCGAATTTAAATCATGCACAACCTCGGTATTGGCCAAGTAATTGTTTTCACACCTTTACTTTCTCAAACTTTTTCAACTCTCACGCAATACATGACCGTGAGCCATGGTTCTAGCACTATAAGTGGAATGGAGTGTGGTGGAGGTTGCCAGGCAAACAAGGAGAAGATGGTCACATTGACTAGGCATATCAATGAGCTATGGAGATGCTCATCAATAGATATCAATGTGAATGAGTAGGGATTGCCATACAAATGATGCACTAGAGCTAAAAGTATGTGAAAGCTCTTAAAGAAAACTAGTGGGTGTGCATCCAACTTGCTTGCTCACGATTACCTAAGGCAATTTTGAGGAAGCCTATCATTGGAATATACAAGCCAAGTTATATAATGAAAATTTCCCACTAGCTATATGGTGGTGACAAAACGAGAGACTCTCAATCATGAAGATCATGGTGCTTAATATGAAGCACAAGTGTGGAAAGGAGATAGTAGCATTGTCCCTTCTCTCTTTTTCTCTCATTTTTTTGGTGGGCTCTTTGGCCTCTTTTTTTGGTGGGCATCTTTGGCCTCTTTTTGTAAATGGGCTTCGCTGGCCTCTTTTATTTCCTCACATGGGACAATGCTCCATCAATGATGATCATCACACTTACAACTCAAAACTTAGAGCAATGATGACTCTATATGGGATGCCTTCGGTAGTGTACCGTGACAATGATCTAGCATGGCATAGACATCAATGGAAACATCATGCTAGCTATCTTATGATCATGCAATGGAAATGTAGAAGTGGTGGAACATGTCATGGTGGTAGTTGCATGACAATATATCTCGGAATGGCTTTGAAAAAGCCATAGTAGGAAGGTATGGTGGCTGTTTTGAGGGAGGCTAATGGTGGGTTTTATGCACCGGCGAAAGTTGCACGGCACTAAAGAAGATAGTGATGGTGGAAGGTGAAAGTGCATCTAAACCATGGACTCAACATTAGTCATGAAGAACTCATATAGTTGTTGCAAAAATTTTAGTAGTAATAGAAACAAAGCATTCAACGCATACTCCTAGGGGAAGGGTTGGTAGGTATAAACCATCGCGCGATCCCGACCGCCACGCAAAGGATGACAATCAATATACTAATCATGCTCAGACTTCATCACATAGCGGTTCACCATACGTGCATGCTATGGGAATCACTAACTTCAACACAAGTATTTCTAGATCCACAACACCTTACTAGTATAACTTCAATATTACCACAACCACAACTCAAAATTAATTGAGATGAATCAAACTTCTCTAACTATTCAATGCACATGAAGGTGGAAGTTTTCATATCCCTTTGGATAAATACCCCTTTTGAGATTACTTTCATAGCATAGATCAACTACCACACCACGCGCTTCCGTGCTCTAAAAGATAGAAGTGAAACACACAGAGCAAAATCAACTAGCTCAAAAGATATAAGTGAAACACATGTGAGCTGGATTGCCTAATCAAAGGATATAAGTGAAGCTCGACAAAATCACGGTGAGTGCATGTCTCTCTCTCTAGGTGTGCAACAAGGAAGATTGTGACACAAAAAAAAAGACTCCTACGATACAAGATGCTCCAAGAAAAATACATAACATGTGGTGAATAAAAATATAGCCCCAAGTAACGTTACCTGATGGGGTCATAGTCCTAGGGTAGGGTCATAGGCCTGCCATACAGGTCCTACCCAAGGACTACCCCACACAAAGGACAGGACCCTAAGTCTGCCCCGACTGAATTAAGGAGTCCCCATTATCCAGTCGGCAACATGTCCCATATCATCCAGTCGGATACTAGCATTCAAAGAATAGCAAGCTAACCGACTGGATACACTCGGTACATCATAACCTCTCTGGAGGGAAACGGTCGTACGTTTCCGGGTGTATTTATTAGCATTTAGAGCATACATTACTAGTAACGTATGCATTCAATCCCCACTACTCCGCCCTTATATCGGAACCGTTGTGGAGGGCAGCGGACTCTATATAAGCCGCCCTCCCCCACTGGTAGAAGGGTTAGCAAATCATTGTATTCCATATTACACTCGGCAACAAGCTCCGAGAGCACTGAGACGTAGGGTTGTTACCTCCACCGCAGAGGGGCCTGAACTCATACATCCTCGCCGTAGCTAGGACTCTACCCATCTCATTCGTACCCTAGACATCTACTGTCAGGCTTATACCCACGACAGTTGGCGCCCACCGTGGGGCAGGCGTCTAAGCGACTTCCGGCGAGTTTGCGACTACTTCTTTTCGTCATGTTGTTCGGCGGAGATTCGAGCATGGGTCACCAGATCTTCTTCGGCGCTCTCTCCTTCACCGTCGACGATTCGGTGTGGCTTCGGGAGGCGCCTCTCGACGTCGAGGCGCTTCCCCGTCGCGGGGCCACGCACTTCCGTGCCGGCGCCCGCGGCGTTCTTCTTCTCCAATAATCGGCTCCGTTGTCGACCTGCACCTCCGTCATGCGCCGCAACAAGCGGTCCCGCCGTCCGTGTCTCCAACGTTGGGTGCAGCATGCCCGAGCGCGTCAGATCGCGTCTTCTCAAGTGGCAGTTCTCGAGTCTGTTGTGGTTGCCCCGCGTTCCCAGCACTCGGGCTCAGTTCCGACTAAGTTTCCTTCCGAGCATGCGGGTCGCGGGCCTGCAGCAGAAGTACACATGGCCAACTCCCATGAAGATCCCCGTCAGGCTGGCCGGAACGAGCGCGAGATCGGCGAAACGTCCGGCGCACGTCGTCCACCTCGCCGTTCTGCTAGTCGGCACACTTGGCGGAGCAACGTGGAGCTGTTCCACACACCTCTCCTCAACTTGGCTGCAGCTGCCAAAATAGCCGATTCCCTCCAGCCGACTGATTCAGAAGCTGGCAGAGGGATCGAGCAGATCCGAGCCTTGTTGCACACGACGCAACAGCAGAATTCGGCAGTCTCCCAATCACACAACCGGATCTATAACAGCTCCGTCCACGCGAACACGCATCGGTCGGTTCACAACCCTGGATCCCATCAGCGCCACAGGGGAGGCAGTCGTTCCGTGATCCATGAAGATCGCCGCCGCTCACGCACCCCTCCGCGGGGTGGGCCCTATGGGTCCCGACATCATGATGATCGGCGTTCAGTCCGCGACACTAACGACCCAAGACCCGACGCAAGAGGACGTATCTCCCAGCGAAGAGTCGACAGAGGTCGAGCCCACCGCGATGGTCGCGATATCGACCGTCCGAGTGGAAGCAGGGCCATCGTGTCCGGTCCCGAGTGTTTTAGTCGAGCCATCCGCTCGGCTGACATCCCGCCCAACTTCCGATTGGCAGCGGGAATCAGTAAGTTTACACGAGAGTCCAAGCCGGAAACATGGCTGGATGACTACTGAGTGGCAGTCCAGATCGGAGGAGGGGACGACCATGTCGCTATGAAACACCTCCCTCTGATGCTCGACGGCTCGGCGCGAGCGTGGCTGAACCAGTTGGCCCCCTCGAGCATTTACAGTTGGGCGGATCTGGCCCGAGTGTTCGTCAGGACCTTCGAAGGGACGTGCAAACGCCCTGCATGCCTTGTGGAGCTCAAACACTGTGTCCAGAAGCCGAATGAGCCCCTGCGCGACTTCATCCAGCGATGGACAACTCTATACCACACGGTGGAGATCGTCACCGAGCATCAAGCAGTCTGCGCCTTCAAGGCAGGCGTACGGTACAGAGAGTTGTACCTAAAGTTCGGTCGAACAGGCGACATCTCCATGAGTAATATGATGGAGATAGCGGCTCGCTATGCAAATGGCGAAGAAGAGGACCGCATCCGGAGCGGCAAGCACAAGACAGTCGGCGATGTTGACGGAGGTAACACTCGGAAGCAGAAACAGAAAGCTCCGCCCACACCGCAAGCAGAAGCTGCAGCCGTGACCAATGCCAAGTTCAAGGGCAAAGGGAAGGCGCAGTTTACCCCCAAGAAGAAGCAGTTCAATAATTCCATCTTGGACCAGCCCTGTCCGGTTCACACGAAGATGGACGAAGAAGGCAACCCCATATATGCGAAACATACCACTCGACAGTGTCGCCTCCTGATCCAGGGGTTCAGCGAAGGGCAACCGAGTGAGAAGGACCATGAACAGGATGAGGAGGATAAGGAGGATCCGTTCCCCCAAGTCCATGCAACCCTGATGATCTTTGCTGACGTCGAGAGCAAGAGCCGACTGAAGCTGGTGAACAGAGAGGTGAACATGGCCACTCCAACCAGTCCCAAGTTCCTGAAATGGTCCCAGACTGCGATCACCTTCGACCAGTCGGATCACCTGGCACATGTACCCACCTCGGGAAGACAGGCCCTGGTTGTCGACCTGGTGGTAGAAGGAGTCCGACTGCACAAAGTCCTCATGGATGGCAGCAGCGGCTTGAACATCATGTACGCCGACACCCTCAAGGGGATGGGCATCCCGATGTCTAGACTCAGCGAGAGCAGCATGCAGTTCCACGAAGTCATTCCTGGACGGAAGGCCAAATCACTCGGCCAGATCGCGTTGGACGTCGTTTTCGGCTCCGACAAGAACTTCCGCAAGGAGAAGCTGAAGTTTGAAGTGGTTGACTTCCAGAGCGCTTATCACGCAATTCTGGGTCGCCCGGCGTATGCGCACTTCATGGCCCGTCCATGTTACGTATACCTGAAGCTGAAGATGCCAGGCCCGAAGGGCGTGATTACCATCACACGCAATCGGCAACGTGCTGAAGAGTGTTTGCAGCAGGGATCAAGAATCGCCGACCAGCAGATGGTCGTCCTCGAGCTGGACGAGTATAAGAAAACAGTCGACCCCGCCGACCTGATGCGCTCGAAAAAGCCGGCTTCAGAGTCTGCATTTCAGTCGGCAGGAGAGACGAAGAAGGTCAGCATCCACCCGACGGACGCCACTGCTGCCCCGACGAGCATCTCCACCACCCTCAATCCTAAATAGGAAGCCGAGCTCACCCAATTCCTCCGTGAGAACTGGGACATCTTCGCATGGAAACCCTCCGACATGCCAGGTGTACCCAGGGAGTTGGCTGAGCACCGACTGCACGTGGATTCCACGGCTCGGCCTGTCCGAGAACGCCTGCGCCGGTCTGCCGCGCACAAGAGGAAGGCAATCGGGGAAGAGGTGGCCAAGCTGCTGGCAGCCAACTTCATTCGCGAGGTTCACCACTCCGAGTGGCTCGCCAATGTTGTCATGGTGCCCAAGAAGGACAAGTCACTCCGAATGTGCATCGACTTCAAGCATCTCGACAAGGTCTGCCCGGAAGACCATTTTCCGCTCCCCCGCATAGATCAAATTGTCGATTCAACTGCGGGTTGCGAGCGTTTGTCATTTCTCGATGCCTACTCGGGCAATCATTAGATCCGTCTGTATGGTCCCGATGAGTTAAAGCCAGCCTTCATCACCCCATTCGGGTGCTTCTGCTACATCACTATGCCTTTCGGTCTGAAGAATGCAGGAGCTACCTTTATGCGCATGATCCAAAAATGTCTCCTCGACCAGATCGGTCGCAATGTGGAGGCATATATGGATGATATCGTAGTCAAGTCACGCAAAGGTTCCGACCTGCTGACTGACTTGGCAGAAACATTCGCCAACCTTCGTAGGTACGATATCAAGCTCAACCCAGCCAAATGTTCATTCGATGTTCCCAGCGAAAAGTTACTCGGTTTCTTCATTTCCGAACGAGGGATCGACGTCAACCCCGAAAAGATCGGGACCATCGTCCGAATGGAGAGGCCGGTCAGAATACACGATGTTCAATGGCTCACAGGTTGCCTAGCGGCTTTGAGCAGGTTCATCAGTCGACTCGGCGAAAAAGCACTTCCTCTGTACCGACTCATGAAGAAATCAGATACCTTCGAGTGGACAGACGAAGCCCAAGTCGCATTCGACGAGCTCAAAGTCCTACTTTCCACCCAGCCGGTTCTTACTGCTCCGCTCAGTAAAGAGCCCCTTCTTCTATATATTGCGGCTACAAATCAAGTCGTCAGTACTGTTCTTACAGTTGAACGAGAAGAAGAAGGCAAAGCATACAAATTTCAGCGGCCAGTGTACTACGTCTCCGAAGTTCTGACTCCTTCCAAGCAGAGGTATCCTCATTACCAAAAACTTATCTATGGGATCTATATGACTGCAAAGAAGGTGGCTCATTATTTCCAAGACCACTCGGTATTTGTCGTTTCTGATGCTCCGTTGTCGGAAATTCTCCACAATCGAGACGCATCAGGCCGAGTGGCGAAGTGGGCAATGGAGATGCTGTATTGTGACATCAAGTTCGAGGCCAAGAAAGCTATTAAGTCTCAAGCCCTGGCTGACTTTATAGCAGAATGGGTAGAACAACAGCAACCGACCCACATCTACTCGGCTCTTTGGACAATGTTCTTCGATGGGTCTAAGATGTTGAATGGCTCCGGCGCTGGTGTTGTGATCATATCACCAAAGGGCGACAAGCTCAAGTACGTGCTGCAGATACACTTTGATTCCTCCAACAACGAGGCAGAATATGAAGCTCTCCTCTACGGATTGCGCATGGCCATCTCACTCGGCGTCCGTCGCTTGATGGTCTACGGCGATTCGGATTTGGTGGTCAATCAAGTGATGAAAGAGTGGGACGTCCGGAACCCCACCATGACCACATACTGCAATGCAGTGAGGAAGCTGGAGAAGAAGTTTGAAGGTCTAGAGCTCCACCATGTTCCAAGACTGAAGTACCAAGCAGCTGACGAGTTAGCAAAACTCAGATCCACTCGGAGACCAGTCCCGAGTGACGTCTGCCCCGAGCACCTCCACCTCCCCTCCGTCAAAGAAGATCCTTTCACAGAGGAACCGGTACAACCCAAGAGCACAACAGATCCGACTGAAGTCGATGTACCTGCTGTGGTTGATCTGGTCATGGAGATTCTGGCTGTCATTCCCGATTGGATTGTGCCGATCATGGCATATATCTTGAGGCAAGAACTTCTAGAAGACGAAGTCCAAGCCAGGCAGATTGTTCGCAGATCGAAGTCATTCACTGTCATTGAAGGCCAATTGTACAAGGAAAGTATCTCAGGCGTTCTTCAACGATGCGTCTCCCCAGAGGAGGGGCAGCTGATTCTGGAGGATATTCACTCGAGAACCTGCGGTCATCACGCTTCTTCGAGAGCGATCGTAGCCAAGGCGTTCAGGGCTGGCTTCTTTTGGCTGCAGGCTAATGAGATGGCTAAGGATATGGTTGATCGATGTGAGGGCTGCCAGTTCTACTCCAACAAGTCCCACAAGCCAATGTCTACGTTGAAGACGATCCCCCTTGTGTGGCCGTTTGCAGTGTGGGGATTAGATACAGTCGGCCCATTCAAGCAGGCCAAGGTGGATACACACACCTGTTGGTGGCAGTCGACAAGTTCACAAAATGGATCGAAGCGAAGCCCATCAAGAAGCTCGATGCTTCGAGAGCCGTCAAGTTTGTCAGGGACATCATCTTCAGATTCGGTGTACCTCACAACATAATTACGGACAACAGGACAAACTTTGACTCGGACAGATTCAAAGGGTTCTGTACAAGCCAGGGCATCTGAGTGGATTTTGCTTCCGTAGCACATCCTCAGTCCAATGGACAAGCAGAGCGGGCAAACGGGCTTATTTTGCAAGGATTGAAGCCCCGACTCCTGCGAGAGATAGGACATGCCGCTGGCGCTTGGGTTACCGAGCTACCTTTAGTGCTTTGGGGACTTCGCACAACCCCGAACAGATCTACAGGGCGATCACCGTTCTTCCTCGTTTATGGAGCAGAAGCGGTCCTTCCGAGTGACTTGCTTCACAATGCGCCACGAGTCGAACTTTTCTCCGAAGCCGAAGCAGAACAAGCAAGGCAAGACAGAGTGGATCTTCTGGAAGAGGAGCGCAAGATGGCGTTAACTCGCTCGACCATTTATCAACAAAATCTGCGGCGTTTTCATGCACGCCATGTCAGAAGTCGGACGTTCCAAGTAGGCGACCTGGTGCTCCGAGTGGATCAACAAAGACCTCACAAGTTGGCTCCGGCCTGGGAAGGACCCTTCATCATCTCCAAGGTGCTGAACAACGGAGCATACATACTCTACAACATCGAGAGGGAGAAAGACGAGCCGCGCTCATGGAATGGAGATATCCTGAAGCGCTTCTACACGTGACCGTCGACTGAAGCGATGTAACGAACAAGTATTGGCGAAATAATATAAAGCAGATTGAGTTTTTGCAGGTTCAAAGTTCGTCCGCGGCCACAGACTCCGGTATCAAAAAAAAAAACTTAGATGCGATCCAGAATCGCCTAAGTGTTAGCTTTCTCCGAGTGTGCACTTAACGTCACACTCGGGGGCTTAGCTGCGATTCAGCATCGCCTAAGTACTAATCTTCTCCGAGTGTGCACTTAACGTCGCACTCGGGGGCTTAGCTGCGATTCAGCATCGCCTAAGTATTAACCTTCTCTGAGTGTGCACTACACGTCACACTCGGGGGCTTAGCTGCGATTCAGCATCGCCTAAGTATTAACCTTCTCCGAGTGTGCACTACACGTCACACTCGGGGGCTTAGCTGCGATCCATCATCGCCTAAGTATTAACCTTCTCCGAGTGTGCACTTCACGTCACACTCGGGGGCTTAGCTGCGATCCTGCATCGCCTAAGTACTAAACTTCTCCGAGTGTGCACTACACGTCACACTCGGGGGCTTAGCTGCGATTCAGCATCGCCTAAATATTAAACTTCTCCGAGTGTGCACTACACGTCACACTCGGGGGCTTAGCTGCGATTCAGCATCGCCTAAGTATTAACCTTCTCCGAGTGTGCCCTTCACGTCACACTCGGGGGCTTAGCTGCGATCCATCATCGCCTAAGTATTAACCTTCTCCGAGTGTGCACTTCACGTCACACTCGGGGGCTTAGCTGCGATCCATCATCGCCTAAGTATTAACTCTCTCCGAGTGTGCACTACACGTCACACTCGGGGGCTTAGCTGCGATTCAGCATCGCCTAAGTACTGAACTTCTCCGAGTGTGCACTACACGTCACACTCGGGGGCTTAGCTGCGATTCAGCATCGCCTAAGTATTAAACTTCTCCGAGTGTGCACTACACGTCACAGTCGGGGGGCTTAGCTGCGATTCAGCATCGCCTAAGTATTAACCTTCTCCGAGTGTGCACTTCACGTCACACTCGGGGGCTTAGCTGCGATCCATCATCGCCTAAGTATTAACTCTCTCCGAGTGTGCACTTAACGTCACACTCGGGGGCTTAGCTGCGATCCACCATCGCCTAAGTATTAACCTCCTCCGAGTGTGCACTACACGTCACACTCGGAGGCTTAGCTGCGATCCAGCATCGCCTAAGTAGTAACCTTCTCCGAGTGTGCACTTCGCGTCACACTCGGGGGGCTTAACAGCGATCCAGCATCGACTATTTTCCTTTGGCTTCACCAAGAAACGCCAACCAAAAACTCGAATCAACATTGCAACAGAAGAGAAAAAATCGGATTCCAAAATTCTCGCAAAGATAGCTAACTCGGTGCGGATCAAGCTTACCCGCACTGATTTAAAAGTGTGACAACCAACAGAAGTGGCCAAAGTACCTTACAGATAACACACTCGGCATACCGAGGATAAAGTTTTCTTATGCGTCAGCAGGGTCAGCGCCCGGACTGGAGGGCTCAACAAAGGTGTCCAAGTCAATTCCATCGACGATGCGGGTAGCACTCTCAAGGAACGTCTCCATGAAGTCTTCAAATCGAAGCTTCTTCGTGTTGGCGACCTTCAGAGTCTTCAGTTTTTCCTCACGCACCTCCTCGCAATGGACTCGGACCAAAGACAGAGCAACATCAGCACCGCAACGAGCTGCAGATTTCTTCCACGACTGCACTGTATTGGGAATCTCCTCCAGGCGGGTCATCAAGTTCTCCATCTCCTTCCGCGAATCATCTTCTGGCCAAAGCTCCTTGTCGATTCGGCCGACGACTTCTCTCAGTCAACCGATGAAAGGACCAACTTTGCCTACGCGGATGTGTGCACGGAGCAGATACCGATTGGCGTCGTCGCCGAGTGGAACGTTCTCAAGAATCGAACGCTCCACTTCAGCCGCTTCAGCTTCGGCGTCAAAGCAAAAATCTGCGACAATAGGACAAATAGACAATAAGCGCCGAGTGCTACGCGCATAGCACAACCACTTGGAAAAATAAGGACTTACCAGCCAGACGCGTCATCATCTGCCGAGCCTAGTCGCTGACATATTTCTCTTGTGCTCTGCATCGTTTGTTCAGCACATCCATCTGACTCATCAGCGCAGTCCTCTGCTTCCCCATCTTTTCCACTTCCTCAGTCAACACCTTGTTCACTTCACGCGCCTACTCCAATGACTTCTCCCGTTCCGCCAGAGCATCCTTCATGCCGACCATTGCCAGCATGGCCGCATCAAGTTCACCAGCGAACTGATTCCTCTCCGCCTTGAGAGCCTCATAGGCCGTCCCCATTTCACAAGTTTTCTGCCAACAAGAGACAAGGGACAATCAGAAAGTTCAAGAGTTAACAGTCTAAGTTCTTCAGACCCCTGCCGACGCAAGCAGTCGACAGCGGTCTCGGGGACTACACCCAGTGGGTTGACTAAGAGTGACCCCACTGGCATGCACCTCAAGCAGGCCTGCCCTATTGAAATGCATGTTATCACCTATGGCTCCAAGGCCAATACTACCCGACCTGAGTACAACTTACTCTCGGGGACTCTTACCATAAGTGCACTCCGACTGCAACAATTACTCGCACTCGGTAATCCTATTTACAGACACAACCAAACTCAAGGCAAAGTGTATAAAGACAACTGTCGGTGCAAGCACTCGACAAAAGTCTCGGGGACTACACCCACTGGGTTCACTCAGAGTGAACCCATTGCAAACAACAGCTGATATTCAATAACACTCAGTGGGTTACGGGGGAAAAGTAAATACTTACTAGACCACTTACTCGGATATCATCGCGCAGCTCCAAGCTCCGCTGGTACAAGGCCGCAATGGAGTCATAGGCCCTCTTGGCTTCTCCAGTCATCAGGTCCGCCTGCACCATAGCCCCCTTGGCCGCTCCCACCTGCTCCTCCAGAAGACGCTGGATGCTGAATTCAGCATGCGACGAACCTGGAATCGTCGGAGGTTCCTGAGGCATCCCAAGGCCCGCCCCAGTCGGCTCCTCCTCCACCAACACTGGTTCAGTCGGCGGTGGTGCCTCTGTCGGCAGCACGTCGGCGGCGAGAGCGACAGCGGGAGGAGCAGCCTCAAGAACAGGCTCCACAGCTGGGTCGGCTCTCCCCTGGCCGCCCTCATCCAGGCAGATCGCCCCTGACAGGCCGAATGACACGAGGTCTCAAAAAAAGAAAGAAGCGATGGTATAAAACACTCGACGTTCCTACAACGCACCTGGCTGAGACGAGACGACGTTGTCCGTGTCCATTGGGTCGTCTTCCTGACGCGCCGGGGAGGTGGCAGAAGTAGCGACCCTGTCGAGTGAGATCCAGTCGACCAGTAAACAGAAGTTCACTCGGATATCAGAAAAAACTGAAAGCTGAGTACACTTACGTGGAGGTGACGGGGACAACGACCCTCATTCGCGGCAGAGCCTTCCGAGGTTTAGGCCCACTCGGCTTGGGCGCCTTAGAAGATTGGCCCGCAGGCTTAGCGGCGGCATCCCTGGTCCTCTTAGCGCTTCGAACACTCGGGACCACTGGAGCAGTAGGCGGAACACTCGAAGACGCGGGAGGAGCTGAGTGGACAGCGGGCTCGTGTCGGTGCTTGGTCCGATGCTCCAGTTGTGGAGGTGGCGAGTCCTGCTCCTCGTCTTCTTCCTCCTCCTCGCGGGACTCTTCCTGCGACTCCCCACTGTCGAAGACATATTCAGCGCTCTCCACGCTGCCCTCCTGGCTGCCCTCCTCCTCCTCGGCCGAATTCTCGTTCGAGACGGGAGAAAACCAGTTGGTCCACTCCTGCATAAAATTGAGTCGGCGAAATCAAACATCACACAGAGATTCAAGAAAACGACAAGATTAAGACAATTAGGAGCACTCGACAAGAGTCTCTCACCTGATTCGGCGGAGGATTATCCGCGCAGAAGGGCTTCACTCGCCGTGATCCTTTGGGATTCTCACAGGGGCCCGTGATCTGGAGCACCCACGAGGTCACCCTCTCCTCAGTCACGCCCACAACATTGGTCCGAGTGGAATCCTCGGTTCCCGTGTAATGCCACATGGCATGGTCGCGAGCCTGCAGAGGCTGGATCCGCCGACCAAGGAAGACTTCCAGGAGGTCTATACCGGTGACCCCCCTCCGGACGACGTCCACGAGCGCCTCAACCAAGGGCTGGATGTCTTTCTTCTCCGCCTTCGAGAGCGCGAGCTGCTTAGGCGGGGCGGGCCGGTCTAGACTAAAAGGAGGCAGACCAGTCGACGCATTCGGACAGGCGATATCCTGGCAGTAGAACCACGTCGACTGCCAGTTCCTAACCGACTCACTTAACTGGAGAGTAGGATAGCTACTCCGATTCTTCTTCTGGAATCCTAAACCACCACAGAGCTGGAGGAGGTGCGTCTTATCATCCAACTGGCTAAGTCGTTTGATGGTTTGGGATCAGGTGGAGAAGATGTGTTTGAACAAACCCCAATGGGGAGGGCAGCCGATAAAACACTCACATAAGACTATGAAGGCAGAAAGGTGCGCGATGGCATTCGGAGGGAAATGGTGAAGTTGGGCACCGAAGTGATTCATGATGCCCTTGAAGAAAGGATGCGGGGGCAAAGAAAAACCTCGGTGGACATGGCTGAGGAGCAGGACGCGCTCCCCCTCCCGGGGCGCTGGCTCGACCTCGTCCTCCGCCGGCAGTCTCCAGGACTTGTGCACGAGCACTCCGTGCTCCACCAGCTGCAGCAGATCTCCCTCCGTCACCGTGGAGGGGAGGAAGTCTCCTTGGATCCACCCCGCCGGCAGCGGCCGCTGCCGCCGCTGAGCAGGTGCCGCCGCCTTGCCCTTCTTCTTCCTTGCCTCCATCTTGCTGGTCTGACCCTTGGTCATGGAGGCGACGGAGAACTCTCGAGAGGAAGGAGAAGGAGGGAGTGTTGGAGCACTGGAGGTGGCGAGGAAGACGGAGTAGGCGAGAGCGAAAGATTCGGCGAGCGTAACGAAGAAGCCTCGCCGCCCAGATTTAAATAGGGTTCCGACTGGATCACTGGCGGGTGGCCCCGAAACCTTATCCGCCCAACCGGCCGTGGCGATATCAGTGGAGGAGTTGAAGGCACGAGAATCGAGGCGTCAGGCGCTACTCGAGTGCGCTGACGTCGTCCCCGCTGAGCGCGCTGAACCCGAAATTTGAGATCCTGGAAAATCCGCCGGTGTCAGTTGACCGGTCGCATCAAAAGATGCCGCAGAAACACTCGGCTCCCGACAGTCCGTTTTGCAAACACTTCCACTCGGATCGTTGGTCAGAAGAGATAAAATGGATAGAGGCAAGCAACGCCCAAGCCGGATCTAATCCTGTTGGATCTGAACTTCAAACACCGCTTCGTCGTTTCAACCCCAATCCATTCGGGGACTAATGATGGGGTCATAGTCCTAGGGTAGGGTCATAGGCCTTCCATACAGGTCCTACCCAAGGACTACCCCACACAAAGGACAGGACCCTAAGTCTGCCCCGACTGAATTAAGGAGTCCCCATTCTCCAGTCGGCAACAGGTCCCATATCATCCAGTCGGATACTAGCATTCGGAGAATACCAAGCTAACCGACTGGCTACACTCGGTACATCGTAACCTCTCTGGAGGGAAACGGTCGTACGTTTCGGGTGTATTTATTAGCATTTAGAGCATACGTTACCAGTAACATATGCATTCAATCCCCACTACTCCACCCTTATACCGGAACCGTTGTGGAGGGCAGCGGACTCTATATAAGCCGCCCTCCCCCACTGGTAGAAGGGTTAGCAAATCATTGTATTCCATATTACACTCGGCAACAAGCTCCGAGAGCACTGAGACGTAGGGCTGTTACCTCCACTGCAGAGGGGCCTGAACTCATACATCCTCACCGTAGCTAGGACTCTGCCCATCTCATTCGTACCCTACACATCTACTGTCAGGCTTATACCCACGACATTACCGATGGATTGAAGACGAAAGAGGGGATGCCTTCCCGGGGCATCCCCAAGCTTAGGCTTTCACGACATCCTTGAATCAACTTGGGGTGCCTTGGGCATCCCCAAGCTTGAGCTCTTGCCACTCTTTATCTCTTTGTCCATAAGAACTTCACCCAAAACTTGAAAACTTCAGAACACGAAACTTAAAGAGAAACTCGTGATAACATTAGTATAAGAAAGCAAACCGCCACTTCCTTAGGTAATGTAGCAAACTTAAATTATACTTATATTGATGTTGGGTTACTGTATTTTCAATCTTCCATGGCTAATACCCCTCGATACTATCCATAGTTTCATCAAAATAAGCAACTAACTCAACAAAAACACAATCTGTTAACAGCAGACCGGTCTGTAGCAATCTGTATACTTCGTGTACTTCTGGTATTTCAATTTTTTTGAAACATTACGACATTCTGAAGAATTTGCGTAGCAATCAGCAAAAAATAGAAACAACTCAAAAACTCTTACAGAAAAAAATGAAAATTCTTTTCGTGAGCAAAAAGTTTCTGTCTTTTCCAGCACGATCAAACGATCATCCCCAAGACTAATCATAACGGTTTTACTTGGCACAAACGCAAAAGAAACACAAAAAACACAATCATAAAAAAATTATGAAAGTGTGGAAAACACAAAATAGAAAGAAAAAGGATAGATTCGTTGGGTTGCCTCCCAACAAGCGCTATTGTTTAACGCCCTTAGCTAGGCATAAGGTGATGGAATCATGTATAGTCATCTTTGGTGCTGAAACCATAAGTAGCCCTCATCATAGATTCATAAGGCAATCTTATTTTCTTTCTAGGAAAATGCTCCATGCCCTTATTTAGAGGAAATTGGAATCTAATATTCCCTTCCTTCATATCGATGATAGCACCAATAGTCCTTAGGAAAGGTCTACCAAGAATAATGGGACATGAAGGATTGCAATCTATGTCAAGTACAATGAAATCCACTGGTACATAGTTCTTATTTGCAACAATAAGAACATCATTGATCCTTCCCATGGGTTTCGTGACAGTAGAATCCGCAAGATGTAAATTAAGAGAACACTCTTCAATCTCATGAAAACCAAGAATATCACATAAAGACTTTGGAATCGAGGAAACACTAGCAGCCAAATCACACAAAGCATTGCATTCATAGTTTTTGATTTTGATTTTGATAGTAGGTTCCCACTCATCATGAAGTTTTCTAGGTATAGAGACTTCTAATTCGAATTTCTCTTCAAGAGATTTCATCATAGCATCTATGATATGCGCGGTAAAGGCTTTGCTTTGGCTATAAGCATGTGGAGAGTTTGCAATGGATTGCATCAAGGAAATGCATTCAAACAAGGAGCAACTACAATAATTGAATTCCTTGAAATCCAAAGTGGGAGTTTCATTACTACCCAATATTTTGATTTCTTCGACTCCACTCTCCACACCTTTATCATCAAGATAGGTGGACTCCGAATCATTGGGGCGTTTTTTCAACCAAAGTGGTTTCATATCCAGCCCCTTCATCAATAGGTTTGGCACGCGAAAACAAAGATTCAAGAGGAGTCACACCAAGCACTTTAAGATCTTCGTGATTTGCATCACTAGAACGCACCCTTTTAAACCATTCATGCTTAGCTCGAATTTGGGCGGTTCTTTCTTTGCTCTCATTCATGGAGACACGCATAGCTTTTAGAGTTTCATGCAAGTTAACCTTGGGAGGAGCACATCTAACTTTCAAAGCATCAATATCACAAGACATCCTATCAACGCTCTTAGCCAAATCGTCTATTTTGAGTAGTTTTTCCTCTATGGACGCATTGAAAATCTTTTGAGAATTGATGAACTCTTTGATATTACTCTCTAAATCAGAGGGTAGTTTGTTATGATTTCCATAAGTGTTGTTGTAGGAATTGCCATAGTTGTTAGAGGAGTTACTAGGAAAAGGCCTAGGAACATAGTTTCCTCTAAAAGCATTGTTGTTGCCAAAATTGTTCCTACCAACAAAATTAACGTCCAAACTAGCGTTGCTACTCTCAATCAAGGAAGATAGTGGTATGTCATTAGGATCTAAAGGAGCATTTCTACTAGCAACCAAATTCATCAACTCGTCCATCTTAGCACTAAGCGAGTTAATTTCTTCTATAGCGTGTACCTTTTTGCTAGCAGGTGACCTTTCAGTGTGCCACTGAGAGTAGTTGGTCATGATATTGTCTAGGAGTTTTGTAGCTTCTCCTAATGTGATTTCCATGAACGTTCCACCTGAGGCGGAGTCCAAGATATTGCGAGAAGCAAAATTCAAACCAACGTAAAAGATTTGTATAATCATCCACAAACTCAAGCCATGAGCGGGACAATTTCTAATCATTAACTTCATGCTCTCCCAAGATTGTGCAACGTGTTCATGATCAAGTTGCTTGAAATTCATGATATCATTACGTAGAGAGATAATCTTAGCCGGTGGAAAATACTTGGATATGTAAGCATCTTTGCACTTATTCCCAGAATCGATACTAATTTTAGGCAAAGAAGAAAACCAAGTTTTCGCACGATCTCGCAACAAGAAAGGAAAAGCTTCAATTTAATCAAGTCATTATCCACATCTCTTTTCTTTTGCATATCGCAAAGCTCAATGAAAGTATTGAGATGGGATGCGGCATCTTCACTAGGAAGGCCAGAAAATTGCTCTTTCATAACAAGATTCAACAAGGCAGCGTTGATTTCATATGACTCCGCACTAGTGGCGGGAACAATCGGAGTACTAATAAAATCTTTATTATTAGTACTCGAGAAGTCGCAAAGTTTGGTGTTTTCAGCCATGATGACTTCAACAAACAAACAAGAACACAAGCAAGCCAGAAAACTGGCAGAGGAAAACGACAAAAGGCAAAAGAAAAAGGCAAATGAAAACGGCAAATGTGAAGTGGGGGAGAGGAAAACGAGAGGCAACTGGCAAAAAAGGTAAATGCAAGAGATGAGTTTGTGACACCTACGTGGATAGATCTTGACTTGATATCTCCCCGGCAACGGCGCCAGAAATAGACGTGTTGACGGGAGATTATTCTTGTCTTGATACTCCCCGGCAAGCAATCCTCCCCAGCAACGGCGCCAGAAATACTTCTGCTACGGCAACAAAAGACCTTCCCTGGCAATGGCACCAGGAATCCTTCTGCTACAGGCTACGCCTATGGGGACTTCCTTGGCAAATATGCAAACTATTCCCCCGCGGCCTTGGAGCCTTGCGTTGGTGTTCCCTTGAAGAGGAAAGGGTGATGTAGCACAGCGGCCGTAAGTATTTCCCTTAGTTTGAGAACCAAGGTATCAATCCAGAAGGAGGATCGCGTCAAGTCACAAGTACCTGCACAAACTCAAAGGGCTTGCACCCAACGCTATGAAGGGGTTGTCATTCCCTTATAGATTGTTTGCAATGTGAGAACTGAAAGCAAAAGTAAACAAAGCAAAGTAAAAGTGAAAGTGGAGACGATAGTTGTGAATAGACCCGGGGGCCGTAGTGTTCACTAGTGGCTTCTCTCATGAAAGCAAGTAGACGGTGCGTGAACAAATTATTGTCGAGCAATGGATAGAACCGCGCAAAGTCATGGCGTTATCTATGGCAATGATCATATCTATAGGCATCACGTCCAAAACAAGTAGACCAATACTTTCTGCATCTACTACTATTACTCCACACGTCGACCGCTATCCTACATGCATCTAGTGTATTGAGTTCAAAAGAACAGAGTAACGCCTTAAGCAAGATGACATGATGTAGATGGACAATCTCAAATCTATGATAAAATCCCATCTTGTTACCCTTGATGGCAACAACACGATGCGTGCCTTGCTGCCCCTTCTGTCACTGGGAAAGGTCACCGCACGGTATGAACCGAAAACCAAGCACTTCTCCCATTGCAAGAATCATAGATCTAGTTGGCCAAAAAAACCCAAGACTCGGAGAGACTTACAAGGATATCAAATCATGCATATAAGAAATCAAGAAAGACTCAAATATAATTCATAGATAATCTGATCACAAATCCACAATTCATCGGATCTCGACAAACACACCACCAAAGAGGATTACATCGGATAGATCTCCATGAAGATCATGGAGAACTTTGTATTGAAGATCCAAGAGAGAGAAGAAGCCATCTAGCTACTAACTACGGACTCGTGGGTCTGAAGTGGACTACTCATGAGTCATTGGAGAGGCGATGATGTTGATGTAGAAGCCCTCCAACTCCAATGTACCCTCCGGCAGGGCACCGGGAAGGGTCTCCACATGAGATCTCGCGGAAACGGAAGCTTGCGGCGGCGGAAAAGTAGTTTCGTGGATGCCCTGATTTTTTCTCGAATTTTAGGGAATATATAGGCCAAAGAGCTAGGGCAGGGGAGCGCCAGGGAGGCCACAAGCCTGGTCGCCGCGGGCCCCCTGGCCGCGGCGTCAGGGCTTGTGGGCTCCCTGTGGGCCTCCTGCCTTGGCCCTCAAGTCCCCCGATCTTCTTCTGTTCTGGAAAATTTTATTTCGGGGATTTTATTCCGTTTGGACTCCGTTCCAAAATCTGATCTGAAAAGAGTCAAAAACACAGAAAAAACAGGAAATGGCACTTGGCACTGAATTAATAAGTTAGTCCCAAAAAAGATATAAAAGGTATATAAAACATCCAAAGTTGACAAGATAACATTATGAAACCATCAAAAATTATAGATACGTTTGAGACATATCACATCACCCTTTCCTCTTCAAGGGAAAAACCAACGCAAGATCAAGAGTTAGCAAGAAGAATTTCTGGCGCCGTTGCCGGGGAGTATCAAGTCAAGAATAGCCTCCCTTCAACGTGTCAATTTCTCGCACCGGGGACTATTCCAAGTGAAGCTTATCCAAGTAACTGTCGCAAACTCATCTCTTGAATTTACTTTTTTTGCCGTTTGCCTCTCGTTTTCCTCTCCCGCACTTCTGAAAAACAAAAATTTAGAAAATAATTTGCCTTTTTCGTTCCCCCTTTTCTTTCACTTGCTTTCTATTTGCTTGTGCGGGATAGTCTACCTGTCCTTATGGTAGACCTATCACTTCGAACGATACTCCCGAGAGCGAAGTTCTCAATTTCAAACAAAATGAGGGAGAAAACTTAAAGGATGCTTGGTATAGGATTTGCAATGCTCAGAATAGATCTACTCGTAAGCAATCTACTACCGTCCTACTTCGCAGCTTTTATGTTGGTATTTCCCCTTGGAATAGGTATGTTCTTGACACCATCGTAGGCGGAAATTTCTTGGGTAGCCATACTTTTGATTCTTACAGTGCTTTAATAATTTGGTAGGCTCACCCCCACTCATGGTTAATGGAACTACCTTAACTTTGGAGCATGTAATGCGTAGGCTGGATATCATTGAAAATAAAGTTGCTATGATTGAACTTATTGAAAATTTGGATAAAAGGATCCACAATCAAATCAATCAGTATGGATCCAAGGTGGTAGTGACTTTGAAAAATTTAAAGGAGAGGGAACCTACAGTTAACGGAAAACTAGTTCATGATTCCGCTAGAATTGGCAAACTAGAGGATGTCATAACCAACTTGGGTTCCGCTTTTGCCGCTGTTCACAACACTCCAGATTTTTCCCACAATAAGGCCACCAAGTTTATTTTTTTCCTAAAAGCAATGGTGAACCATCTAGTAAGAGAGATGAAGATCTTAAAATGTTGAGTGTTCACCCTACTTACGGTTTGAGCACCGAAGACGACGATACTTGATTCTATCGCCTTATGCCTAGCTAAGGGCGTTAAACAATAGCGCTTGTTGGGAGGCAACCCAATGAATTTATCTTTGCTTTTTTCTTTTTGTTTTGTTGTGTCCACACCATCATAATTCTGTTATAATTGTGTTTTTTGTGTTTGTGCCAAGTAAAACCTTTATGACTAGTTTTGGTGATGGTTTTTTGATCTTGCTCAAAAAGACAGAAACTTTGCGCTCACAAAATTATTTTTAATTCCTATCCATAAAGAGCTTTTGAGTTGATTATTTTTGCTGCTGGCTGATATGACAATTGCCCTAATTGTCATAATTGTTCAGAATTTTGGAGATACCAGAAGTATACAAGTATACAGATTGCTACAGACTGGTCTGTTTTTGACAAATTATGTTTTTGTTGTGTTGATTGCTTATTTTGATGAAACTATGGATAGTACGGGGGGTGCTAGCCATGGAAAAGTGAGAATATAGTAATCTAACATCAATCAAAATATAAATCAAATTTACTACAGTACCTAAAGAGTTGGTAGTTTGTTTTCTTATGCTAATGATATCACGAGTTTCTGTTTAAGTTTTGTGTTGTGATGTTTTCAAGTTTTGGGTGATGTTCTCATGGACAATGGGATAAAGAGTGGAAAGAGCTCAAGCTTGGGGATGCCCAAGGCATCCCAAGCCAAATTCAAGGACACCAAAAAGCCTAAGCTTGGGGATGCCCGGGAAGGCATCCCCTCTTTCGTCTTCAATCCATCGGTAACGTTACTTGGAGCTATATTTTTATTCACCACATGATATGTGTTTTGCTTGGAGTGTCGTGTATTATAGGAGTCTTTTCTTTTTGTTGTGTCACAATCATCCTTGCTGCACACCTTTTTTAGAGAGACATGCACTCATCGTGAATTTGCTAGAATACTCATTGAGCTTCACTTATATCTTTTGAGTTAGGCAATTTAGCTCGCATGTGCTTCACTTATATCTTTTGAGCTAGATAATTTTGCTCTAGTTCTTCACTTAGATCTTTTTAGAGCACGACGGTGTTATATGTTGAAGAAATAAAAAACTCTCAATCTTCACTTATATATTTTTGAGAGTGCTCTCTCTAAGTAACTTGGTAACTGGCTTGTGCTATGAAAGTAGTCCTAAAGATGATAGGCATCCAAAGAGGATATGATAAAAACTTCCATATTCAAGTGCATTGATTAGTAAGAGAAGTTTGATTCCTCACAATTAGTTTTGAGACATGGATTTGGTAATATTAGAGTTATGTTAGTAGGGTGTTGCGAATCTATAAATACTTGTGTTGAAGTTAGTGATTCCCGTAGCATGCACGTATGGTGAACCGCTATGTTAGGAAGTCAGAGCATAATTGATTTATTGATTGTCATCCTTTGTGTGGCGGTCGGGATCCCGCGATGGTTAACACCTACCAACCCTTCCCCTAGGAGTATGCGTTTAGCACTTTGTTTCGATTACTAATAAAACTTTCACAATAAGTATATGAGTTCTTCATGACTAATGTGAGTCCATGGTATAGATGCACTTTCACCTTCCACCATTGCTAGCCTCTCTAGTGCCGTGCAACTTTCGCCGGTGCACAAACCCACCATATACCTTGCTCAAAACAGCCACCATACCTACATATTATGGCATTTTCGTAGCCATTCCGAGATATATTGCCATGCAACTCCCACCGTTCCGTCTCATGACTTGTGCCGTCACTTTCATATTGCCATTGCATGATCGTAAGATAGCTAGCGAGATGTTTCAACATCATACGCTAAGCTAGATCGTTGCACATCCCGGTACACTGTCGGTGGCATTTCCTATAGAGTCATCATTGTTCTAAGCTTTGAGCTGTGAGTAAATAAAAGTGTGATGATCATCATTATTAAAGCATTGTCCCATGTGAGGAAATAAAAAAAAGAGGCCAAGGATGCCCACCAAAAAAATGAAAAGAGGCCAAAGAGCCCAAAAAAAGAGAGAGAGAAAAAGAGAGAAGGGACAATGCTACTATCTTTTTCCACACTTGTGCTTCAAAATAGCACCATGTTCTTTGCTACCTCTTGAGGTTGCGTTGTTTTTTCCCTTGAAGAGGAAAGGGTGATGCAACACAGTAGCAGTAAGTATTTACCTCAATTTGAGAACCAAGGTATCAATCCAGTAGGAGTATCAAGCCAAGTCACCAAAGTACCTGCGCAAAAACAGCAAACTTGCACCCAACGCTACAAAGGGGTTGTCAATCCCTTCACGATTGATTGAAAGGTGAGATCTGAAGGCGGAAAGTGCAACAAAGTAAAAGTGTAAGGCTGAAAATATGATGTGGAGTAAACCCGGGGGCCATAGTGTTCACTAGAGGCTTCTCTCAATATAGAAAATATTATGGTGGGTGAATGAATTACTGTCGAGCAATTGATAGAACCGTGCAAATTCATGACGATATCTAAGGCAATGATCCTACATATAGGCATCACGTCCGAGACAAGTAGACCAATACTTTCTGCATCTACTACTATTACTCCACACATCGACTGCTATCCAGCAAGGATCTAGTGTATTGAGTTCATGACAAATAGAGTAACGCCTTGAGCAATATGACATGATGTAGAGGGATAAATTCATGCAATAGATATAAACCCCATCTTTTTACCCTTGATGGCAACAAAACGATGCGTGCCTATCTACCCCTTCTGTCACTGGGTGAGGTCACCGCATGGTATGAACCCAAAACCAAGCACTTCTCTCATTGCAAGAACTGTAGATCAAGTTGGCCAAACGAAACCCACAACTCGAAAATAATTATAAGGATATGAAATCATGCATATAAGAGATCAGAAGAAACTCAAATAAGATTCATAGATAATCTGATCATAAATCCACAATTCATCGGATCCCAACAAACACACCGCAAAAGAGGATTACATCGGATAGATCTCCATGAAGATCATGGAGAACTTTGTATTGAAGATCGAAGTGAGAGAAGAAGCCATGTAGCTACTAGCTATGGACCCGAAGGTCTATGGTGAACTACTCACGCATCGTCGGAGAGGCAATGGTGTTGATGAAGAAGCCCTCCGTGTCTGAATCCCCCCTTCGACAAGGCACCAGAACGTGCCCCAGATGGGATCTTGCGAAGACAGAAGCTTGCGGCGGCGGAAAAGTATTTTTGTGGCTCTCTCTCGTGGTTTCAGATTTTTCGGGGATTTATAGGCGGAAGAAGTAGGGCAAAGGAGCCACGGGGGGGGGCACAAGCCTGCTAGGCGTGGCCCCCCAGGCCGCGGCTAGGGGGCTTGTGGCCTCCCCTGGTGCCCTTTGCCTTGGTTCTCAAGCTCCTTGCGTATCTTTTGTTCCGGAAAAAAATCTTTTCGGAGGTTTTATTCCGTTTGGACTTCGTTTGATATTCTCTTCTGAAAAAGGTCAAAAACACAGAAAAACAGGAACTGGCACTTGGCACTGAGTTAATAAGTTAGTCCCAAAAAAGATATAAAATGCATACAAAACATACAAAGTTTGACAAGATAATAGCATGGAACCATCAAAAATTATAGATACGTTGGAGATGTATCATTCTTCAGGATAGAGAGTCTCTTGTTTTGACACTTCCATATACTAGTGGGAATCTTCATTATATAACTTGGCTTGTATATTCCAATGATGGGCTTCCTCAAAATTGCCCTAGGTCTTCGTGAGCAAGCAAGTTGGGTGCACACCCACTAGTTCTACTTTTGAGCTTTCACACACTTATAGATCTAAGTGCATCCGTTGTATGGTAATCCCTACTCATTCACATTGATATCTATTGATGGGCAACTCCATAGCCTGTTGATACGCCGAGTCGATGTGACCATCTCCTCCTTTTTGACTCACAACCTCCACCACACTCTATTCCACCTATACTGCTATATCCATGGCTCACGCTCATGTATTGCATGAGAGATTAAAAAGTTTGAGAAAGTAAGAGTGCGAAAACAATTACTTGGCCAATACCGGGGTAGTGCATGATTTAAATTCGTTGTGTGGGGATGATGGAGCATAGCTAGACTATATGATTTTGTAGGGATAACTTTCTTTGGCCTTGTTATTTCAAAAGTTCATGATTGCCTTGCTAGTTTGCTTGAAGTATTATTGTTTTCATGTCAATAGTAAACTATTGTTTTGAATCTTACAGATCTGAACATTCATGTCACAAGAAAGATGTTACAAAGGACAAATATGTTAGGTAGCATTCCACATAAAAAATTCAGTCTTTATCACTTCCCTACTCGAGGACGAGCAGGAGTTAAGCTTGGGGATGCTTGATACGTCTCCAAAGTATCTATAATTTTTGATGGTTCCATGATATTATTTTGTCAACTTTGGATGTTTTGTATGCATGAATATGCTATTTTATATCTTTTTTGGGACTAACCTATTAACTCAGTGCTAAGTGCCAGTTTCTGTTTTTTCCGTATTTTTGACCTTTTTCAGAGGAGAATATTAAATGGAGTCCGAATGGAATAAAACCTGTTGAATGATTTTTTCTATAACAGAAGATACGCACGGAACTTGAGAACCAAGGCAAAGGACCCCCGGGGAGGTCACAAGCCCCCTAGGCGCAGCCTGGGGGGGGGGGGCTAGCAGGCTTGTGGGCCCCCCGTGGCTCCTTTGTCGTACTTCTTGTGCCTATAAGTTCTCCGAAAATCTGAAACTGCTAGACAGAGCCACGAAAATACTTTTCCACCACCGCAAGCTTCTATCTCCACAAGATCCCATCTGGGGCACGTTCTGGTGCCCTGCTGAAGGGGGGATTCGGACACGGAGGGCTTGTTCATTAACATCATTGCCTCTCCGATGATGCGTGAGTAGTTCACCACAGACCTTCGGGTCAATAGCTAGTAGCTAGATGGCTTCTTCTCTCTCTTGGATCTTCAATACAAAGTTCTCCATGATCTTCATGGAGATCTATCCGATGTAATCCTGTTTTGCAGTGTGTTCGTCGAGATCCGATGAATTGTGGATTTATGATCAGATTATCTATGAATCTTATTTGAGTTTCTTCTGATCTCTTATATGCATGATTTCATATCCTTGTAATTCTCTTCGAGTTGTGGGTTTCGTTTGGCCAACTTGATCTACAGTTCTTGCAATGGGAGAAGTGCTTGGTTTTGGGTTCATACCATGCGGTGTCCTCACTCAGTGACAGAAGGGGTAGCGAGGCAGCATCGTGTTGTTGCCATCAAGGGTAAAAAGATGGGGTTTATATCTATTGGATGAATTTATCCCTCTACATCATGTCATCTTGCTTAAGGCGTTACTCCGTTTGTTATGAATTTAATACACTAGATGCACGCTGGATAGCGGTCAATGTGTGGAGTAATAGTAGTAGATGCAGAAAGTATCGGTCTACTTGTCTCGGATGTGATGCCTATATGTATGATCATTGCCTTAGATATCATCATGACTTTGCGCGGTTCTATCAATTGCCCGACAGTAATTCGTTCACCCACCGTAATACTTGTTATGATGAGAGAAGCCTCTAGTGAACACTATGCCCCCTTGGTCTACTTCACATCATATTTTCAGCTCTACACTTTTACTTTGTTGCACTTTCCACCTTCAGATCTCACCTTGCAATTAATCGCGAAGGGATTGACAACCCCTTTATAGCGCTGGGTGCAAGTTTATTTCTTTTTGTGCAGGTACTTGGGAGACTTGCCTTGATACTCCTACTGGATTGATACCTTGGTTCTCAAACTGAGGGAAATACTTAATGCTACTGTGCTGCATCACCCTTTCCTCTTCAGGGGAAAAACCAACGCAAGCTCAAGAGGTAGCACATAACCAAACAAAGGTTTGGTGGGAGGTGGAGGGGGTTAGATACTTTTCATTGCAATGTTGGGAGGCTGACATTTAAGTGGTAGCTAACGAGACATAACGATAGAAGCGGGACAATTAGCATAGCAATGATAATAGTGGTATCCAGGGAAATTATTATCTTGCCCTAGATCCCGCTTGGAAGAAGAACGAATCCATGAAGAAGACAAACTAACGTAGTTGATAGAATCCTCACACTCCGAAGCGGTTTCGAAACTCTATCGAGAAGAAACAATCCGGAACAAACTATCAACACACGATAAACACCACAACATATACATAACATGATGTGCACTCAAATATGATGCATGTCCATTTAATTATGCATGACATGGTAAAGGACAACAAATAACTTCTACACATTAAGTAAAGCTCAATATGCTGCGTATTGACAAAACTCTAGATTTGAATCATTTAGATCACTCTCATTTATTTACACAGTAAGTTTAAATGTTGTTAAACATGACAAGAGGTGAAACATAAATAAGCGACACTATCTAGGCATGTTAAATGAGGTCCGAAGCAACTTATAATATTTCCAAAGTGACCCCATATGTTAATTCAAAAAATTGATCGCGATATGATGTAATCACATTTTATATTTATTAATCAGCAAAACAAATTGCACCATGTGATTCTACACGTCATTCGAGCAGAATTACATATATAGGTCTTCTAAAACGGAGCTACGGTCTAAAAGATATGACCAACACAAGATAATTTGCCATAAATGCAAAATGTTTACAAATGACAGCCACAAGCATGTTAAAACATTGGTGAACAAGATATTATGGAACTACATGAAATTCTAGGCAAGTTTAAATGAGGCCGGATCAACGAATAACAATTCCGAACAGTCCCCATATGCAAATTAAGATTACGGTATCGTTCTGCCTAGAACATAATTTTAGAGTTGTTAAACAACAAAATAAATGTTACCATATTATTCTACTCATTTTTTTAGTCAAGTTACATATGAAGATCATTTTAATCGGAGCTACGGTTAATTAGTTATGAGACAAACTGTTTTTTCCATGACATTATGCAAATTAAATGAAAACAATAAGTTAAACATTTTTAACATGTGTGAAAATTGGATATTGCAAATCTACACAAAAGTTTGAACATTTTACATACATCAAACATTTCCATCCGATACACGGTTAAATATTTATTAGCATTTGAAAATAATGTTTTTTTAAAGTATGCATGTCCTAGTGAATCTTAAATTCGTTAGACAAAAACTATACAATTCAAATAAAAAACAACAAGTTAAACATTTTGAATATGTGTGAAAATTGGATATTGTGAATCGAGACAAAATTCTAAACATTTTACATACATAAAACATTTTCATCTCAGACACGGTTAAATATTTATTAGCATTTGAAAATAATGGTTTTTTCTAAAAATATGCATGTCCTGGTCAATGTTAAATTCGTCAGACGAAAAAATATACAACGTGGGCCAAACAAAAATGGTTAGTCGGATTCGAACCCGAGACCTCCTGGTTAGATGGATCAAGGAACGTGGGCCGGAGAATAATGGTTTTCAAAGCTAAAGTAGAAAAGGTATCTCGTGGTAGTGTGGTTAATATTGACAGACACACAATAGAGTTTAAACTCAATGAAAAAAAGGTACAAATAGTGTTTTAGGAGAGTTTTTCTATCATTTAAGGCCTCTTGGCAAGGATTTTTGGCTGGTTGTAGGCCATATCTAGCAGTAGATGCAATAACATTAGATGGAAGGTTTAAAGGTCAGCTTGTAAGTGTTTGTGTTGTAGATGGCTGCAACTGGATCTTTCCAGTTGCATATGGAGTGTTAGAGAGAGAGAGAGAGAGAACATTGAGAGTTGGACCTGGTTTTTCCAGAACTTAAAAAACCTAATAGGGAACCCAGAAGGACTGGTTATTCAGACTGATACCTGCAAGGGACTTGAGTCAGCTGTAGAAGATGTGTTCCCAGGTGTAGAGCACAGGGAATGCATGAGGCATCTTACACCTAATTTCAGTAAAAAAAATTAGAGGAAAATTCTTTCATGAGAACTTTTGGCCCTGTTCTTTGACATATAGTTTTAAAAAGCACAAGTATCATCTCACTTTGTTGTACAACAAGCCACGTGTGCAAGATTATACAGAAGAGCACCACACTAAGTTATGGGCAAGGGCTCTTTTTAATGAAATATGCAAGTTGGATTATGTTAACAATAATCTTGCAGAGTCTTTTAATTCCAAGATTAGAAAGTGGAAAGGGCTACACATTGTTGATCTACTTGGCAAAATAACACAATACATAATGGAGAATTTGATAATACGCAAAGCAATGCAGTAGCAACATATCTTGGACATCTAATAATTCCAAAAGTTATGAAAATGTTCCTCGCAAAATCAAAGGGGTTGCACATGACTGTAGTGAAAAGAAGCACACATGATGCTGAGGTCACTGAAGTTGACAAAGAAAAGAGGGAGTGGAGATATCATGTGGACTTAAAAGCTAGGACTTGCAGCTGTAGAAAGTGGCAAATTATAGGCCAACCTTGCATACATGCATTGTATTTCGTAACATCAATGAGAGGCCCAACCAGTGAGATTGACCAATATGTGCACCCATATTACTCAATGCAAATGTTCAATGCAACATATGTTGACAACTTGCCTGCAATGGAGCGGAAGCAACAGTGGGATGTAGTTTACCTTGGGTTCAAGTTGTGTGCTCCAGTTCAAAACAGGCCCCGTGGTAGACCTAGAAAGACCATGATTAGGGCAAAGTCAGAAGGAAAAGGACTTGGGGGCAGGAGAAAGAAGTGTTCTAGGTGTGGCAGACTTGGTCACCATGGCACACATTGCAAAGAGTCAATTGGCCCAACATTTGGAGAAGAGGATGAGCATTGGGGTGTTGACAATGCACCTGAAGCACCTGAGAGAAATGAACCTACAGAACCTGAGACAATTGAACATACAAAACCTAAGACAGAAGAACCTAAAGTAGCAGAGACAGAAAAACCTACATCAGTAGAGATAGATGCACCTGCAGCAGCTGAGACAGAAGCAACAAGTGCATATCTTGCACCACAAACAGATGATATAGCTCCTCTAAGTGATGCACCGCATGTAGCAAGTGCTGCAAAAGGTGCTGTGAGGTAACCTGCTATTTGAACTACAACTAATTGATCTATCTCTCTAATTATTTAATTACTAACTAATAAAGCTTGTGTTCTTACTTTTCAGCCCAAGGAAAAACTAAAAAAGACAAGCAGAGGGAGGTGACAACCCTCTTTCACCAAAGAAGATGGCGAAATGCGATACACTCTCGACTGGTGGTGGTTCTGTTACTGGAAGCAACCAGCTAAGCAGGCCTTCCTCTCCCAAGAAGGTGGCAACTGTTGCTAGGAGCACTAGGAGCAAGTACACGCTCTTTACTAATCCTGCATGCAACACTAGGATCCAGAAGGGAAACCTATTATGAACACTTTGTGAGCAAGTCCAGACCATGTGATCAAGTGTTAGACACTCTAATTACGTACCAGAAGCTTTGAACCATGTGTCCCTTTGTTTGAATTATTTAGTTGATGTTGTTGTGTGATGCAACTGTTCAACCTATGTACAAATGTTTGAACTATTTATGTGATGTTGTTGTTGGTCATGCCTTGTTGTTGATCCTCCCATTTTGTTGGTCCACGAGATCACAAGATCACAAACAAGATCACAAACAAAAACAATGAGACATAGAGATCACAAGATCTAATTAATGCTTCTCAATTACTTTGTCTCTGCTAAAAAATGCACAACATCAAAGTAACTCATCCAGGAACAATTCACATCATTTAAATTTTTACAACATCAGTCTAACTCAACTCAGTGGAAAATAAGCTAATTCATTACAATCCAAGTGACTAATATGGATTGTTTGAACCAATCAAGTAGGACAGAATGCATATGCCAACAATTATCATCAGAAATGCCCATGTGTCCATCCGTTCATGCATCTTCTTCATCTCTAGGTTCAGCTTCTTCTTTTTCTCTCTAAGTTGTGTCACTCTCCTCTCTAAATGATGAGCTTTGAGCCAACTTGCTTCTAGCCCATCATGTAGTGTCTCAAAAGCACGCCCAACAAGATCTAGAGGAGGAGGGTTGACCCAAACAACCCATTCACATTCTTCAGGAAGCTGCAACATCTAAAAAATCATCAAAATGCAATCTTTGCAAAGCAAAACAAACAAATTCTACCAAATTACATCAAGTGGGAATCCAAGAAATCGTCTCCCCATTCTTGCTCCTCCCTAGGTGTAATGCCCCAAGAGTGTAACTTGCCATATTTGGAACCTTCTCTATGTGGGTCCACCTTGTCATTGCAATGAGAGCCTATGCATGTGTTATTTCTTGTGCCACCTTGTCTTTCCTTTGCATGCATGCATCCATTCATCCATGCCTATTGTATTTGTTGTTCTTGTGGTTGATGTTGTGATGTGATGATATGTGGTTTATGTGAAGTATGTGGAGTGATGCAAGTGTTAGTAGTAAGCGCTATGTGGATTTCTACTAGGGTTTAAAACTTCCCCCTCTCTTTTATCTCAAAGCCCAATATTTACTTGTTCCTTCCCTGTTTTAAAAATGTCCATGATTTAGTATATTTTGTGGTGGATGTGAAGATGTGATTTTGCTGTTTTGAAACTATGTTGTAAGGGTGCAAATATTCACAAAACACCTCAACTTAATGTTGTTTTGTAAATATTTAGTTGCTCCAAATATTCCTTGTATATTTTATTCAAATAGGTCATAATTTCTTATGACCAGGGATATTTCTATTTTAATTTCTGTTGCCATAGTTTTTCCCTGGGAGATTATTTTTGCTGGTGTTGTTCTTAAAATGGAAAACCCTAGGGAATCCTTTCTTTCTTACCTATCGCCAGGATGGGCCTCTCACTCCCTCTCGAGGCCCATTCCTCCTCTCTTTCCCGCGGCAGCCCAAGCACGCCACCTCCTTCTTCCTGACGCCGTCGCCCCCATGCGTTCGCTTTCCGTCAGCAGCAGAGAGAGAGAGAGCACGCCATGAGGGCTCACGGACGTCGAGAACCTCTTATAACCCTCGGCATGCATGCCCCCTTGGCCTAGGGTTCCTCCTTTACCCTCCTTGCGCTGCCACTTCCTCCCTCCATCTCCTCCTCCCCACGTAGCTCTCTGTAGATCCATTAGCAGAGAGAGACAGGTAGTGCACCGCCGTCGATCCCGCGCGTCCGTCGTCTCCGGTACCGGCCACCATGTCCGGGGGCTCGAGGCAGGACCCCGCGTTCCATTCCCGCCATCGTTGAGGTCGGGGCGCGACCACAGCGACGGGCAGGACCACGTCGCCGACGTGTTCCCGGTGGACTTCTTCCTCTACTTCGTTCTGCAGCAGGACTTCTTCAGTTCGTCTTCGTTCATCTCCACGCGTCTCCCTCCTCGGATCGACCTGTTCTTCTTCCGCAGGGTGAGCCTAGCTCTTCCCCCCTTTCCCCTTCGTTAGATCCGGCGATGATCGTCGCCGTGCTTCTCTGATCAGGGAAGAGGATGGCCAGTCGTGTGTGTAGTTCTTGTGTGTAGTTCGGGCTCGTCGTGGTCAGGGGATCGGCGTCCCACGCGGTAGTTGCAGGTAGCTATAGGTTATCCCCCTCGCGTAGATCAGACGTAGAGGTAGCGGCCATGCTCCGGCGACGTCTCTGTTGTCGTCATCATCTCTGTGAGATGCAGAGCAGGGCGGCCTCGTAGTTTACCTTGTTTGTTGCCCTCTGTTCTGTCAAGTATCGTACCGTTGCCTAGTGTTTTGCAGTGTGGTGCGTGTCCAGTCGATCGTGGGTTCAAGTCCCTGTGTTGCCACCCCCTTTTTGATATTTGTTTCGTCAGTAGCATTAGTAGCATGGGGAATGGCTTAACCTTGCAGACTCCTCTGTTCTGTCAAGGGAACAATCAGTAGCGCAGTGGTGTTGGATCAGGGGGCATGCCCGCAGGTGTGGGGTTCGAATCACCCCAAGCCCCTTTATATTATTTTTGCTGCCTATTTGTTCCTTGCTGATTTTTCTTTTGCTGTCTAGGTTAGTGTTGAAGTTGCTAGTTAACCTTGTGTGTATTTCTTTTTCTCCTCACAAGCAACAAGTTGTCCCTAGTTTTGTTGTTAGTTTGTGTAGTTTGCATGTGTAGGCTTTGTATGTGTGGGCATGTGTGAGCTAGCATATATATGGTGTATGTATGTGTGTATGGCACCAAGGTGGTGATGCTCATCTACATGTGTGTGGTGCAAGCACCAAGGTTGGTGTATATGCATATCTCCTGTGCATGTGATATGATGAGCTCATGCACTAGCTTGTGCAAGTGATGTGTAGGTGTGTGTGTTGGTCCCCACCCCCCCACATACCATGTGTGTGTGCAAGTAGTGAGTGCTTGTGTGTGTGTCACACACATGTGAAGGCATGTTGTGCCTTGGTAGCACATGTGCAAGATTATATGTGTAGGTGTAGAGAGGCTTGATGTGTGTGTAGTTAGTGGAGTGTTCTAACTAGCTAGTCTAGGACTTGCTATGTGTTGTGCTTGATGCATGTGAGAGTGTGGTGGTGTGCTAAGGCACCTGAGCAAGAGGTCTACCCCTGATGTGCACCATTGGTGTTGTGGACATGTGCAAGACCATGTATAAGTGATGAGCTAGTGGAAGCACATGTGATGATGCACTATTCACCTCTATGCGATTCCATGTAGATTTTCTTTTCAAGTTTGTGTCCAATTGTTCTATGCAAGAACATGGGTATTATATATGTTTTTGGGGTAGAATCATCCCAGGAATACAATGGTGGTTTAAGTTTACACTTTGGAACACTTTCTGGGAATGTCATATTTCAGTTTTGTTCCATGTTTAGAGCTTGGTTCCATGTGATGTGATGAGCCCAAGAGGTTGATTCTTTTTTGTGGCAGCAGAGGGTTAACCCCTCTACCACATGTTGGTTTTGTTTCATGCTTAGGAGTTCATGTGTGCAAGTTGTGCCTAGTCAAAGTAGGCATGTGGCTGTAAATTCCAGTTTAGTGAACATCTGTGATTTTCACTAAGTGTGAGAATCTGCTTATATTTTCTTCTCCTGTTGTGGTGCTTGTAGAAGTTCACGTGTTGGGAATCAGCCCTGGTTATCAAATGGAAAGATTTAGCTTTTGTGTTTGTCTAGCTCTGTGTCAATTTTCATTCCATTTTGATCCCTGTAGATATTGTTTTGGGTGCTGTAAAAATGCTTTAGAGCATAAACAGCTAGTCAGATTCTGGAATTTTCCCTAAGTCCCTGAAATATGATATTTTTATCCAAGTTAGCAGCTGCAGAACTATCTGTGTGTAACTCCTTTGTATTTTCTTTTTGCTCATGCTTGTAGTAATTTAGAATAGCTTCTGCCACATATCTTATTTGGCATATTTGGGTGGCTGTAGGTGCTTTGCATGTAGCTCTCAAACTGCTATGATGCTGTTTATGGCAGATTGTATAGTTTTGATGTTTTGATGCTTGTGATTGCATAGATGATGGTGTGGTGATATTCCTTGCACCACCCCATCCATTCTTGTTTGTTTTGTGATTTGGCAACCTGGGAATACCAGAAGTATGCCATTGGAGTGTGTTGTGATGATTTTGATACGTAGGACTTCATTTATTGTTTCATTGTTTCCCGTTGATCCGTAGCTCCGATAGTTACGTTCTTTATATGTTTTTGCATCGTTTTGGCGTGACGCATATGTTCATGTCATCCTCATGGATGTCAAGATAGCCTAGAGTGGAGTTCTGTCCAGGAACTTGTATTTTCTTCTCATGCTTGTGCTAGTAGCTAAAATAGAGGTGTATGTTCATTTTCATCTCATACATCATGTGCTTGTTGCATCTTGAGGTGCTGTTGTTCATTGGATGCTATTTTTATGTTGGGTAGCACCGGGATCGGAGAACGAGTATGTGGATCCCGGAGAGTACGTGCAGGACGAACAAGAGCAGTTCCAAGCTGAGGACATCACAGGCAAGATGATATGACCTTGATTCCACCTCTAGGCTTGTTATGCTAGATTACGTCTCTTCCGGCATATGCTCGCTACCTACCACTGAAATAATTGCCTCCTGAATTGCCATGAAACCCAAACACTTATCCCTTCCTAGCAAATCTTGAATGGCTAAGTAGGCTTTGCTCAGCTACTAATGTTAGCATTGCTAGTTGCAGGTGCAATTGTCTCATGTGATAACATGAGTTTGATATCATTATGTTAAATCTGTTATTTAATTAATGCACCTATATACTTGGTAAATAACAGAAGGCCTAGCCTTTTGCCGGGTGTTTTGTTCCGTTATTGCCGCCATAGTTTCCGTCTTCCCGGTGTTTGATTCCATAACTGATCGCTCCTAACACGTTCGGGGTTGTTATGGGGACCACCTTGATAAATCGTGTAGTGTTAAGGCTTGTCCGGCAGGACCCAACATTGGTGTTAATTTGCTAATCACTTAATAATAATCTGCATAGGGAATAGCTACCCCGAGGAATTTAATCAACAACCCGGGCCAGCGCTCCTCATGAGTGTTAGTCCAACCTAGAGCACCTTATTACGCTCCCCGGGGTAACTCGGTGTTTTGGCGTGGTAACCATCGCTCATCCTCGTGTCCTGAGACTGAGATACGCGACACTTATCGGGGTCGTCGACACGATGGGAGGTCCTACTAGTCTTGTCTTACCTTAGCGATATATCTTGAGTATAGGAATCCCGGTAAAGCTTTGGTTCTCCCCAGAGTTGAGGTTTTCCTCTAAGGAATCCGACGAGATCACGAGATTTGTGATAGAGGATTACTTTGCGGCCAGTGACCGTTTGTGATGGACTAGTTGGAGCACCCCTGCAGGGTTTAATATTTCGGGAAGTCGTGCCCGCGGTTATGTGGCAACTTGGAATATTTTTTAACATCCGGTTAGAGATAACTTGAACATAATTTAATAAAAATGGCCAACTGTGTGCGTAACCATGACTGTCCCCTTCGAATATCTCTCTTCGATCGAGAACATGGTGGGGTTATGATTGACATATGTAGGGTTCAGGATTACTTAGTGATCAGCCAATCATCGATCGCTAGTATAGACCACCTTAAATACATGTTCTACGTAAGTTAGCCAACATAAATGCTTAGGATGCTGCAACCTAAACACTAAACCTTCCTTACCTAATAATTTGATTAGTTCTGGCACCGAGGTCATAGATTGCTGAGTCCCCGTGGCTCACAGATTACTTCAACACACCAACAGGTACAGGTACCCCCGACACGGGTGATCCCGATGGCACGAAGCTGGCGTGGCAGTACGATGATGGCAACAACACGATGCGTGCCTCGCTACCCCTTCTGTCACTGGGTGAGGTCACCGCACGGTATGAACCCAAAACCAAGCACTTTTCCCATTGCAAGAATCATAGATCTAGTTGGACAAACAAAACCCACAACTCGAAGAGAATTACAAGGATATGAAATCATGCATAAGAGAGATCATAAGAAACTCAAATAAGATTCATAGATAATCTCATCATAAATCCACAATTCATCGTATGTCGACAAACACACTGCAAAAGAAGATTACATCGGATAGATCTCCATGAAGATCATGGAGAACTTTGTATTGAAGATCCAAGAGAGAGAGAAAGCCATCTAGCTACTAGCTATGGACCCGTAGGTCTATGGTGAACTACTCACGCATCATCAGAGAGGTCATGGTGTTGATGAAGAAGCCCTCCGTGTCCGAATCCCCCTCCGGCAAGGCACGAGAACGTGCCCAGATGGGATCTTGCGGAGATAGAAGCTTGCGGCAACGGAAAAGTACTTTAGATGATCTCCTGATTTTTTGGGGGTTTTAGGGAATTTATAGGCGCAAACCCTTGGTCAGGGGGCGCTCACGGGGCCCACAAGCCTGTGGGCCGCGACCTACCCCCTGTCCACGGGGTGGGGGCTTGTGGGGCCCGTGAGGCTCCCCTGCCTTGGGTCTCAAGCTTCCCGATCTTCTTTCGTTCCGGAAAAAATCATTTTGGGGATTTTCTTCCGTTTGGACTCCGTTTCAAAATCTCCTCTGAAAGAGGTCAAAAACATGGAAAAAATAGGAACTGGCACTGAGTTAATAAGTTAGTCCCAAAAAATATATAAAAGGCATGCAAAACATCCAAAGATTGACAAGATAATAGCATGAAACCATAAAAATTTGTAGATACGTTGGAGATGTATCAAGCATCCCCAAGCTTAACTCCTGCTCGTCCTCGAGTAGGGAAGTGATAAAGAACGAATTTTTGATGTGGAATTCTACCTAGCATAGTTGTCCTTTGCAACTTCTTTCACGTGAAATGAATGTTCACATCCGCAAGATTCGAAATAATAGTTTGCTATTGAAATGAAAACAATAATACTTCAAGCAAACTAGCAAAGTAATCATGAACTTTTAAAATAACAATGCAAAGGAAAGTTATCCCTACAAAATCATATAGTCTGGCTATGCTCCATCATCCTCACACAACTAATGAAAATCATGCACAACCCCGGTATTGGCCAAGTAATTGTTTTCGCACTCTTACTTTCTCAAACTTTTTATAACTATCACGCAATACATGAGCGCGAGCCATGGATATAGTACTATAGGTGGAATAGAGTGTGGTGGTGGTTGTGAGATAAAAAGGGAGGATATAGTCACATTGAGTCGGCGTATCAATATGCTATGGAGATTCCCATTAATAGATATCAATGTGAATGAGTAGGGATTGCCATACAAGAGATGCACTAGAGCTATAAGTATGTGAAATCTCAAAAGGAGAACTAGTGGGTGTGCATCCAACTTGCTTGCTGACGAAGACCTAGGGAAATTTTGAGGAAGCCCATCATTGGAATATACAAGCCAAGTTATATAATGAAGATTCCCACTAGCATATGGTAGTGACAAAGCAAGAAGCTTTCAATCATGAAGAACATGGTGCTATCCTAAAGCACAAGTGTGGAAAAAGATAGTAGCATTGTCCCTTCTCTCTTTTTCTCTCCCTTTTTTCATTTGGGCTCTTAGGACTCTTTTTTTCTTTTCTTTTTTCTTTTTTTCTTTTCTGTTTTTGGGCTCTTTGGCCTCTTTTTTTATTTCCTCACATGGGAAAATGCTCTAATAATGATGATCATCATAGTTTTATTTACTCACAGCTCAAAGATCACAATGATGATGACTCCATAGGAAATGCCTCTGGCAGTGTACCGGGATGTGCAACGATCTAGCATGGCGCATGACATTGAAACATCTCGCTAGCTATCTTACGATCATGCAATGGCAATATGAGAGTGACGGCACAAGTCATGAGACGGAACGGTGGGAGTTGCATGGAAATATATCTCGGAATGGCTATGAAAATGCCATAGTAGGTAGATATGGTGGCTGTTTTGAGGAAGGAATTTGGTGGGTTTGTCCACCGGCGAGAATTGCGCGGCACTAGACAGGCTAGCAATGGTGGAAGGTGAAAGTGCATCTATACCATGGGCTCATATTAGTCATTAAGAACTCACATACTTGTTGCGAAAGTTTTTATTAGTAATCGAAACAAAGTGCTAAACGCATACTCCGGGGGGAAGGGTTGGTAGGTGTAAACCATCGCGCGATCCCGACCTCAACACAAAGGATGACAATCAATAGATCAATTATGCTCCGACTTCCTAGCATTGCGGTTCACCATTCGTGCATGCTACGGGAATCACTAACTTCAACACAAGCATTTCTAGATTCACAACACCCTACTAACATAACTCTTAATATTACCAAATCCATGTCTCAAAACTATTTGAGAGGAATCAAAACTTCTCTTTCTACTCAATGTACATGAAGATGGAGGTTTTTGCATCCTCTTTGGGTACCTATTACTTCTGGGACTACTTTCATAGCATAAGCCAACTACCAAATCACGCACCGCCGTGCTCAAAAAGATATAAGTGAAGCACATAGAGCAAAAGTATCTAGCTCAAAAGATATAAGTGAAGCACTATGAGCATTCTAGCAAAATCACGATGAGTGCATGTATCTCTCTCTCAAAAAGGTGTGCAGCAAGGATGATTGTGACACAACAAAAAGAAAAGACTCCTACGATACAAGACGCTCCAAGCAAAACACATATCATGTGGTGAATAAAAATATAGCTCCAAATAATATTACCGATGGATTGAAGACGAAAGAGGGGATGCCTTCCTGGGGCATCCCCAAGCTTCGGATTTTTGGTGTCCTTGAATTTGGCTTGGGACGCCTTGTGCATCCCCAAGCTTGAGATCTTTCCACTCCTTATCTCTCTGTCCATGAGAACATCACCCAAAACTTGAAAACTTCACAACACAAAACTTAAAGAGAAACTCGTGATAACATTAGCACAGGAAAACAAACTACTACCTCTTTTGGTACTGTAGCAATCTTGATTTCTATCTATATTGGTATTGGCATACTGTATTCTCACTTTTCCATGGCTAGTATCCCCCGATATTGTCCATAGTTTCATCAAAACAAGCAACCAACTCAACAAAAAACAGAATGTGTCAAAAACAGACCAGTGTGTAGCAATCTGTGTACTTCGTATACTTCTGGTACCTCAACAATTCTGAAAAATTACGACTACCTGGGAAAAAGGCATATCAACCAGAAGCAAAAAGAATCAACTCAAACGCACTTTCTGAATAAAAATGAAAAATCATATCGTGAGCGAAAAGTTTCTGTCTTTTTCCAGCAGGATCAAACAACCATTACCAAGACTAGTCATAAAGGTTTTGCTTGGCTCAAACACAAAAAGAAACACAAAAAACACAATCACAATAGAATTATGATGGTGTGGACGCAACAAAACAGAAAGAAAAAGATAAATTCATTGGGTTGCCTCCCAACAAGCGCTATTGTTTAACGCCCTTAGCTAGGCATTGATAATTCAATGATGCTCACACAAAAGACAAGAATTGAAGCACAGCGAGAGCATCATAAAGCATGTGAAAATCACATCTAAGTCTAACATAATTCCTATGCATAGGCATTTTATAGGAAAACAAATTGGCAAGACAACCAATAGTTACCAAATGCAAGGAAGAAGAAAGAGATAATAGCAATCTCAACATAACGTGAGGTAATTTGGTAACATGAAAGTTTCTACCAAAATATTTTCCTCTCTCATAGCAATTACATGTGGGATCATAATCAAATTCAACAATATAGCTATTAGAAAGGATATTCTTTTCATGATCCACATGCATGCAAAGTTGACGCTCATAAAAAAATAGTGGGATTATCATCAAATAAAGTCATCACTTCTCCAATCCCACTTTCAATATTAATTCAAATATCATAATCCCACTTTCAATATTATTGCAAAGATCATAAGAAAAATCATTACCCCAATCATGATTATTGAAACAAGTAGAGGACAAATCAAAACTAGCATCCCCAAGCTTAGGGTTTTGCATATTTTTAGCATGATTGTCACTAATAGAATTTATAGTGAAACCATTGCAATCATGCTTTTCATTCAAGGAGCCCTCGTGAATCACTTCATAAATTTCTTCAACACGATTTTCAGATTCACGCATCTCATGCGAAACTCCATAGAGAAAGTCAAGTGCACTCAACTCACTAGTAATTGGTTCTTCCCTGCTTTTCTTGTTACTTCTCTGGTTTGCGTTGGTTTTTCCCTTGAAGAGGAAAGGGTGATGCAGCACAGGAGCAGTAAGTATTTCCCTCAGTTTGAGAACCAAGGTATCGATCCAGAAGGAGGGCCTCGTCAAGTCCAAAGTACCTGCGCAAACACAAACAAGCTTGCACCCAACACTTCAAAGGGGTTGTCAATCCCTTCAAGATTGTTTGCAAAGTGAGATCTGAAGGCGGAAAGTGCAATGAAGTAAAAAGTGTAAGGCTGAAAATATGGTGTGGAGTAGACCCTGGGGGCCATAGTGTTCACTAGAGGCTTCTGTCATAATAGCAAATATCACGGCGGGTGAACAAATTACTGTCGAGCAATTGATAGAACCGCGCAAAGTCATGACGATATCTAAGGCAATGATCATACATATAGGCATCACGTCCGAGACAAGTAGACCGGTACTTTCTGCATCTACTACTATTACTCCACACATCGACCGCTATCCAGCATGCATCTAGTGTATTGAGTTCATGGCGAATAGAGTAACGCCTTAAGCAAGATGACATGATGTAGAGGGATAATCTCAAACCAATGATCAAAACCCCATCTTTTTACCCTTGATGGCAACAGCATGATGCGTGCCTCGCTACCCCTTCTGTCACTGGGTGAGGTCATCGCATGGTATGAACCAAAAACCAAGCACTTCTCCCATTGCAAGAATCATAGATCTAGCTGGCCAAACAAAACCCACAACTCGAAGAGAATTACAAGGATATGAAATCATGCATAAGAGAGATCAGAAGAAACTCAAATAAGATTCATAGATAATCTGATCATAAATCCACAATTCATCGGATCTCGACAAACACACCGCAAAATAAGATTACATCGGATAGATATCCATGAAGATCATGGAGAACTTTGTATTGAAGATCCAAGAGAGAGAGAAAGCCATCTAGCTACTAGCTATGGACCCGTAGGTCTATGGTGAACTACTCACGCATCATCGGAGAGGTCATGGTGTTGATGAAGAAGCCCTCCGTGTCCGAATCCCCCTTCGGCAAGGCACCAGAATGTGCCCAACATGGGATCTTGCGGAGACAGAAGCTTGCGGCGGCGGAAAAGTACTTTCGATGATCTCCAGATTGTTTTGGGATTTTTAGGGAATTTATAGGCGCAACCCCTAGGTCAAGGGGTGCTCAGGGGGCCCACAAGCCCGTGGGCCGCGTCCTACCCCCCTGGCCGCGGGTTGGGGGCTTGTGGGGCCCCTGAGGCTCCCCTGCCTTGGCAATCAAGCTTCCCGATCTTCTTCCATTCCGGAAAAAATCTTTTCGGGGGTTTTCTTCCGTTTGGACTCCGTTTCAAAATATCCTATGAAAGGGGTGAAAAACATGGAAAAAATAGGAACTGGCACTTGGCCCTGAGTTAATAAGTTAGTACCAAAAAATATATAAAAGGCATGCAAAACATCCAAAGTTTGACAAGATAATAGCATGAAACCATCAAAAACTATAGATACGTTGGAGACGTATCAGCTAGCATGCAGGGTAGCATAGCCATTTCTCATGTTTTGCAGTCCGTAGCAGAACTACCTTGTTTGGATGCGTGATGTAAACTCTGATATTATCCATGAGATGGCAGTTGAATCCCTAATTGTCATTGTATTATTATGTATGAGCTATGTTACCGTGCTTGCGAAACGCTTAGATGCGCTTCTTTCCTCTTTGGGGCCTCGTTCCCCTAAACCAGAAAGGACCGCATCTTAGTCGTTATAAGTTGGTAATCAGAGCCTTACGACCATAGGAGCCTTTGTGTGATCGTACTTGGCCGAGTCGAGTCTAGTAAAATGTTTTGAGTCTTAGGATTCTTTTTTCTCCTCTTCCGTGCTCTGCTGAGGTTCCCGACATAGTAAATCTTTATTCTACTCCTCTTCTCGCTCAAAATTTTTTTAGGATCACGCGGGTATTTGTGAAATCTATATGATTTCAATGTGACGGAGTTCTGTCTGGGTGCCTCCTGTCTGCCTTGATTTCTTCCGGGGAGTTGAGCTCCAGGGTATTCTTGTGCACATCGCCATCATTCAGATTTCTGAGTATCTAAGAACGAAGGATGTTCCTAATTGCTTCAATACTAGTGGTGGCGAGATAACCCCGATGTCCCCAGTACTGGTGCAGATTGTTTGGGAGTACTGCCATACTTTGTATCGTTGTGATCATGAGGGTGTGTTGTAGATGAAGGTCCGAGATTCTGCTTATGTGTTGACGGATGTGATATAGTGGACGGGTTAGTATAGGAGTTGTGTGAATATTACTCCTTTTATCCGTGTACCATATTGCATGACCAGTTATTTCGGGAATTCATAGGTGGGATATCAAGTAGTAACTTATAGGACAATCTTCCTACAGATGCATGATGTGAGGTTGGGATTCGATATTCAGTGGGTGTGTTTGTTCACGGTCGTCTTAAAATGGTTCCCATTGTGTCTTAAAGAGTCCCTGTAGCTCGCTACGACTCGGGGATACTTCAGAAGTTGTGTGCATTACCTTGCACAGAATGGCTACTGTAAATTCGAGCCCGTCGATCTTATCCACGAAGATATCGGATGCAATCTCGATCATATGTTTGTTCCGAGAAGTTCTAGCTCATACTTGTTTGCAAGTGGTCTTAATCAGAATTTTGTCGACCGTCACTTTGAGGAAGCATTCTTACTATTTTGTTCGAGGGCAATTGCTAATATTCCTGTTCAGATATTCCTGCCATTTTGATTCAGCTATACCGTCAATTTATTCTGTGGGCTAATGTGTTGTCCGTCTTCAGGATGGCTCCACCAACTCGTCAGAATCCAGGGCGTGAGGATGTGCCGCCACCACCTCCTGCTCCGAAGAATCCTCCTCCGCCGCCGCCTCCTCCTGCAAAGGCTTGGCAAGCGGTGATGGCTGCTACAAATGCAAACACACAGATGCTGCTACAGTTGTTGCAAGAGAGGGCTAATCAGCAGCAAGGCAATTTCCAGCATGGTGGCAATCAGTTTTCTAATCTGAGTCAGTTCCTGTCAAATCAGCCGAAGACTTTCACTTCCTATGACCAGCAGTTTGATGCCGAGGATTGGATCCGCGACATGAACAAGCACTTTGAATGCAGCAATGTTCGTCCTGAGGATTTCGTCAAGGTTGCTACATTCCAGTTGAAGGGGCAAGCATCTATCTGGTGGCAACAGTTGAAGGATTCCAGGGGTGCTAGAGTGATCACTTGGGATGAGTTCTACCGTGACTTCAGATCCCACTACATTCCGTCCAGCTTCGTGGAGGAAATGCGTGAGAAGTTCAGGCGCTTGAAGCAGGGTGGTAACTCCGTGTACAAGTACAACGTCAAGTTCCACGAGCTAGCCCGATACGCCTTGTAGGATATCCCTGATCAGAAGTGCAAGATTTATCAGTTTAGAGGTGGCTTGAAAGAAGATTTGTAGTTAGCTCTTGCTTTGCACGATCCTGAGGAGTTCGATAAGTTCTACAACTTAGCTCTCAGGGCTGAGGCAGCTTTGCCCAGGGTGGAGAATTCTAAGAAGCGCTTCAGATATTCCAGCTCACCTTCTACTCAGGTGGTTCAGAAGCAACAGAAGTTTTGGGTGTCTCCTCCTCCTCCTCGGCAGACGCAAGAGTTCAAGCATTCTGGTGGCCGTGGTTCTTCCTACCCACCCAACCCAGCTTTCCAGCAGCAGAAGCAAGGGCCTCCCCAGACACAGTACCGTCAGCCAGCAGAGGTTACTTGTCACAAGTGTGGGTAGAAGGGTCACTATGCAACAACTGTACTTCTCAGCTCCGTCTGCCGCCCCTCCTCCAGGCAAACCTCCAAGCAATTCTCTCGTGAAGTTCAACCCCAGGTCTGCTCGAGTCAACATGGTGAATGCGGCTGAGGAAGAAAACTCGTCAGATGTGATCATGGGTAACCTCCTCGTTATGGATATTCCTGCTAAAGTGTTATTTGATTCCGGTGCATCGCATTGCTTCATCTCCAAGCCTTTCATTGCTAAGTATGATATTCCTTCAATTCATTTGGATAGTCCCTTCCGTGTGGTTTCTCCGGGCATGCGTATGAGTTCTCACATGTTGGTTCTGGATTCTTCTGTCAAGATAGACAGTTATTCTTTTCTGGCGTCTCCTATTGTCTTGGGCAATTTCGACATTGATTTGATCCTTGGTATGGACTGGTTGGCCATGAACAAGGCAACGATTGATTGTGAAGCTAAAGAAGTGAAGCTTACCCACTCTTTGGAGGACGTGATTATATTCGCGGCGTGCGATGATACAATCCGTCTGTTCTCTTTGATTGAAAAGGGTGAGATTAATCCTATTTCGCAAGTCCCAGTGGTCTGCGAACATGAAGATGTGTTTCCAGAACAGCTTCCAGGAATGCCTCCACAACGAGAAGTTGAATTTGTCATTGAGCTTGAACCAGGTACTGATCCTGTGTGCAAATGGTCGTACAAATTGGGTCCAGAAGAGTTGAAGGAACTTAAGAGGCAACTCGATGAGCAGGAGCGTTTGGGTTTGATCAGACCGAGCTCGTCTCCGTGGGGATGTGGAGTTCTGTTTTTCAAGAAGAAGGATGGCACGGACCGGTTGTGTGTCGATTACCGTCCATTGAACAAGAAGACAATCAGGAACATGTATCCACTTCCGAACATAAATGAGTTTTGAACTGTTGAAAGGGGCTAAGATCTTCTCCAAGCTTGATCTCAGAATGGGCTATCATCAAATTCGCATTAGCGAAGAGGATATTCCGAAGACTACTTTTAGGACTAGTTTTGGATCGTTTGAGTATACGGTCATGTCTTTTGGTCTGGAAAATGCTCCTCCGACTTTTTGTCGATTGATGAACTACATATCCATTCAAGAATGACTTCGTCTTGCTGTATCTGGATGATATTCTGGTCTTTTCTGAAACTGAGGAAGAACATGAAGAACATCTCAGAATGGTGCTTGATAAGCTGAGAGAGTTCAAATTGTATGCCAAGTTTTCAAAGTGTGAGTTCTGGTTGAAAGAATCGTCTATCTTTGGCACGTCATCTCTGGCGAGGGCATCAAAGTTGATCCGTCGAAGGTGCAGGCCATTGTTGAATGGGAGCCTCCGCAGAATGTGAAGCAGCTTCAAAGCTTTCTCGGGCTTGCAAGCTATTGCAGAAGGTTCGTTGAGAACTTCTCCAGGATTGCTAAGCCACTATGAAATCTTCTTCAGAAAGGTGTGAAGTATGCTTGGTCTCCAGAGTGTCAGTTGGCCTTCAACACACTCAAAGAGAAGCTCACCTCTACTCCAGTCTTGGTTCCTCCTGATGATTCCAAGCCTTACCAAGTGTTCTGCGACGCCTCTCTTCAAGGTCTTGGTGTAGTTCTGATGCAAGAGAAGAAAGTGGTTGCTTATAACTCCAGGCGGTTGAAGCCAGCGGAGAAGAATTATCCTATGCATGATCTTGAACTAGCAGTTGTGGTACACGATCTGATGACTTGGAGACACCTCTTGTTAGAGCGATAGGTTGAAGTGTTCACCGATCACAAGAGTCTCAAGTACATTTTCACTCAGCCTAACCTGAATCTTCGGCAAACTCGTTGGGTGGAAATGCTCCAAGATTTTAATCCGGGTGTTGAGTACACGCCAGACAAAGCTAATGTCATGGCAGATGCTTTGAGCAGGAAGGCTTACTGCAACAGTCTCATTCTGAAGCCTCTCCAACCCGGCCTTTGTGAGTATTTCAGGAAGCTCAACCTTCAGTTAGTACCTCAGGGATTTCTTGCAAACCTTCAGATCTCTCCTACCTTGGAAGATCAGGTCGGAGCAACGCAGCTTCTTGATGCAATGGCGTGGCAAAGAGTCTTCCCAAATATGATTGCTTCAGTGTTGATGCCAGAGACATGTTGTTCTTTGAGGATCGTCTTGTCGTTCCGAAAGGTGATCTCAGAAAGGTAATCATGGAAGAAGCTCATAACTCCTTGCTCTCAATACATCCAGGAAGCTCCAAGATGTATCAGGACTTAAAACAGACCTTCTGGTGGACTCGCATGAAGCGTGAGATTGCTCAGTTCGTAAATGAATGTGATGTATGTCGAAAGGTGAAAGCAGAGCATCATCGTCCAGCAGGTCTTCTGCATCCTTTGCCCATTCCTGAGTGGAAGTTCGACTATATTTAGATGGATTTCGTCACCGGGTTTCCGAAGTCCAAGAAGGGTAATGATGCCATCTTCGTCGTCATCGACAAGTTGAGTAAAGTGGCTCATTTTCTTCCAGTCAAGGAATCCATTTCGGTAGCTCACCTTGCAGAGTTGTACACTTCCACGATAGTGTCTTTGCATGGTGTGCCTATGATGATTTCGTCGGATCGCGGAAGTATCTTAAGTTCCATGTTCTGTGACTCTTTTCAGTCTGCGATGGGCAGGAAGATACGCTTCAGCACAACTTTTCATCCTCAGACTAGTGGTCAAGTGGAGCGAGTCAATCAAGTTCTTGAGGATATGCTGAGGGCCTGTGTTATCTCTTTCGGCATGAAGTGGGAAGATTGCGTGCCTTTTGCTGAGTTCTCGTATAACAACAGTTATCAAGCTAGTTCAGGCAAAGCTCCATTTGAGATTCTCTATGGCAGGAAGTGTCGTACCCCGCTCAACTGGTCCGAGACCGGCGAGCATCAGATTCTTGGGAATGACTTGATAGAAGAAGCTGAAGAGATGTGACGGGTGTCGTGGGTATAAGTCTGACAGTAGAAGTACGGGGTATGAAAGTATATGGGCAGAGCCTTAGCTACGACGAGGATGTATGAGTTCAGGCCCCTCTACGGTGGAGGTAAAAGCCCTACGTCTCAGTGCTCTTGGGAGCTTTGTGTCGAGTGAATAAAGGGATTACTGCAAGTGCCAACCCCTGTACCAGTGGTGAAGGACGACTTATATAGAGTGCGCTGCCCTTCATAATGGTCTGGTCGACAGGGGTGGAGTAGTGGCGAGTAAACGCTGGCGTTACTGGTAACGTAAGCCTTAAATGCTAGTTATGGTGTATGAAAATGTATGACCGTTGCCCTCCTGGGAGGTTACGACGTACAGAGTGGATTCCATTCGATACGTTAGATATGCTCCGAGTGGATCATCGCAGACTAGATGATGGGGGCGTCATTAGTTCAGTCAGGACTGTTTAAGGGCCTTGTCCTCTATGAAGGGTAGTCCTTGGGTAGGACCTATAGGGCAGACCTATGACCCTACCCTGGGACTATAACCCCATCATTAGTCCCCGAATGGATCGGGGTTGGAACGATGAAGTGATGTCCGGAGTTTGGAGCCGACTGGTATTGAGGTGATCCTAGCGTTGTCTGCCCCGATCCATTTTATCTTTGCGGCTAGTGATCCGAGTGAATATGCAAGCGAAACGAACCGTGAGGGTCCGATTGCTTCCGCGGAATCTTTCGACGTGACCGGTCATACTGACAGCACCGGATTTTCCGGGATTCTCAAATTTCGGTTGCCGTGCGCTCAGCGGGGATGACGACATTGCCATCGAGTAGATTTCGCCTCCTCGATTACCGTGCCGCGATCTTCTCCACTAATCTTGCAGCAGCCGGTTGGGAGGATAAGACCTTGGGCCCACCTGTAGGTGACTCAGTCGGAGGCCTATTAAAGCCTTCCCGGCGGTCCTTCCTGTTGCGCTGCTCGTTTTCCTCCCATCGATCTCGCCTCCCCGCAACTCCCTGCACACCTCTAGCCACCTCCTTCCCCTCCTCCTCTGCAGATTCGTCGCCCTCGCCATGACGAAGGGGCAGACCAGCAAGCTCGAGGCGAAGAAGAAGAAGGGGGCGGCCTCCACTGAGCGGCGGCAGTGGGCGTTGCCGGTGGGCTGGATCCAGGGGGACTTCCTCCCCTCCACGGTGAGGGAGAACGACGTGCTGGAGCTGGTGGAGCACGACATGGTCGTCAACAAGTCTTGGAGGCTGCTGGAAGGCGAGATGAAACCGGTGCCAAAGGAGGGGGAGCGCGTTCTGCTGCTTAGCTACGTGGCCAGAGGTTTCTCCCTGCCTTCCCATCCTTTCTTCCGAGGTATCATGAATTACTTCGGGGCGCAGGTCCATCACTTTCCGCCGAATGCGTTAGTTCATCTTTCCGCATTCATCACCCTCTACGAGTGCTTCATAGGATGTCCTCCCCACTGGGGCTCTTCAAATATGTTTTCTTCGCTAGATCTCAAACGGTTAAGAAGCTTAGCCAGTCTGATGATAAGACACACATCCTCCAGCTCTGTGGGGGTTTAGGATTTCAGAAGAAAACGAAAAGTAGTTATCCCTCCCTTCAGCTATCCGAGTCGGTTAGGAACTGGCAATCGTCCCGGTTCTATTGCCAGGACATTGCCTGCCCGAATGCTTCGAGTGGATTACCACCCTTCAGTTTAGACCGTACGGGCCCTCCAAGGAAGCTAGAGATCTCTAAAGGAGAAAAAACCCAGATCCAGCCTTTGATCGACGTGCTGATAGCCGTCGTCCGGAAGGGAGTCACCGACATGGACCTGTTGGAGACTTTTCTGGTCGACGCATCCAGCCGCTCCAGGCCCAAGACCACGCAATGTGGCATTACACGGGGCCTTCGGATACCACTCGGTCCCATCCTGAAGACATGAGCGAGGAGACCGTGGGTGCGTGGGTCGGCAGCATCACGGGCACATGTGATAACCCCGTGGGAGCTCGGCGGGTGAAGGCCTTCCGCGCCCAACATCCTCCTCCGGATGAGGTGAGCACACGTTGTCGAGTGCTTTTAACCTTCTCAGTTTTATTGCTTTTCTTGTCTCGCTGACTGACGTGGCCGACTGTGTTTTGTGCAGGAGTGGACGAACTGGCATTCTGTAGTCTCAAATGGGAATCCGGTCCAGGAAGAAGAAGGCAACATGGAGGGTAGCGCGGGTAGTGCCGAGTACGTCTCTGACAGTAGGGAGACGGAGGAGGAAGCATAAGAGGAGGAGGAGGAGAGTGAAGAGCAGAGCTCGTCAACCTCACAACCAGAACACCGAACCAAGCACCGTCATGACCCCGCTGTTCCGCCGGCTCCTCCCGTGGCCCCGAGTGCTCGGAGTGTGAAGAGAACCAGGGGTTCTTCTGCCGAGCCCATGGATCAGCCGTCCAAGGTGGCTAAACCCAGCGGGTCTAAACCTCGGAAAGCTTTGCCCCGGATGAGGATCGCTGTTCCGGTCGCCTCAGCGTAAGTATCTTTGCTCTTCCATCTTCCTTCAGTATCCGATTGGACTCTTCTTTTTGGTAATTCATGTTTACCCGTCGAATGGATTTCACTCAATAGAGCTGCTACCTCCGCCACCTCTCTGCCGCATCAGGGTGATGATCCCATGGACACTGATAACGCCGCCACGTCCCAGCAAGGTACGTTGTCACGACTCCGAGAGCTGTATTACCGTTTCGCGAGTGCTGTCTTTGATCTTGATCTTTTTCTGTATTTTTATTTTGTTCAGTCGGGCTTCTTTCAGAGGTGATCCATCTGGACGACGACGACCAAAGGAGGTCGGAACCAGCTTTGGCACCTGTCCTTGGGGTTATCCAACCTGCTGCCAAACCCGCCATGAGCGTGCCGCCGACTAAGACGATGGTCTTCACGGCGGAACCGACTGGAGCAGAGCTCGGGATGCCCAGGGAGCTCGGGATACCTAGGGCGCCTTGTGGCACACCGGGTTCGTCGACTGTTCAATATGATGCCCGATGCCTCCCGGAAGATCAAGTAGGAGCCGCCAAGGATGCCATGGTACAAGTGGAGCTAATGGTGGGCGAAGCCAAGGGAGCATATGACTCCGTTGCGTCCCTGTACAAGAAGAGCTTGGAGCTTCGGGATGATATCCGAGTAAGTGCGCTAGTAAGTGTTTACATTCCTCTTGGTGCCCACCGGGGGTTTTGGTGAGATACTCGGATACAGTAGGTTAATTTTCTAGTGGGTTCACTCCGAGTGAACCCAGTGGGTGTAGTCCCCGAGACTTCTGCCGAGTGCTTGCACCGGCAGTTGTCTTTATATGTATTTTCCATAATCTCTACAGATTAGAGCTGATCTGCCCGAATGGTACCAATGGGGGCACGCCGAGTGCACCCACTGGGTGTAGTCCCCGAGAGTAGTGTTACTCGGTCGAGTAAGAGTAATCTCATAGTGTTGTTGGTTTGCTATGGAGCTCAATGGGACCGACCTGTTCGAGCTCCATACCAGTGGGGTCACTCTTAGTGAACCCACTGGATGTAGTCCCCGAGACCACTGTCGATTGCTTGCATCGGCAGGCGTCTGAAGAACCTGTCGAGAATTTTTCCTTGTTGAACCTGGCTGATCCTCCCTTTGTGTCTCTTTGACAGAAGACTTGTGAAATGGGATCGGCCTATAATGCTCTGAAGGGTGAGAACACTCAACTTGCTGCCGACTTGGAGGTAGCTGCGAATGATCTGGCTGGTATGAAGAAGGCTCTCGCTGAACAAGAAGTATCTTTGGAGGAATCTCGGGGGACTAACAAGGCACTGCCAGCCGAGGTAGAAAAAATGAAGAAGGAGAGATCTGAATGGATGGACCAGCTGAAGTTAATGAATGCTCGGTGCAAAGCGCAGGAGAACTACGTCGGCGACTGGGCGAAGAAGATGGTCGCACTGCTTGGTGGTAATTGCTTGACGAGTGCTCTTTGACTTTGGAGTTCACTCCGCGCTTATTTTCTCCCTGTCTTTTCTTTGCAGATTTCTGTCGGGACGTTGAAGCCGAAACCGCCGAAACTGAACGGTCGCTTGGGCAACCGAATGTTCCACTCGGTGATGAAGCTAACCGGGACATGTTCCGACTGAATTCCTGCCTTAACAAGGTGGGTCCTTTCATTGGTCTCCTGAGAGAAGTTGTCGGCCGAATTGACAAAGAGCTTTGACCTGAATATGACCCCCGGAATGAGATAGAGGGGTTGATGACTCGATTGGAGGATGTTCCAGGAAGAGTGCAGGCATGGAAGAAGTCTGCCGCTCGGTGTGGCGCGGACGTGGCGCTCTCTCTAGTCCGAGTGCACTGTAAGGAAGCTCGTGAAGACAAGTTGAAGACGTTGCAGGTCGCCAACACCAAGAAGCTTTGATTTGAAGACTTCATGGAGACCTTCCTCGACACGGCCACTCGGATTGCAGATGGAATCGACCTCGACACCTTTGTGGAACCTGCCAGCCCCGGCGATGCTTGATTGACTTTATGCTGAACGCGCGTTTACCTCGGTATGCCAAGTGGAGTTTGTATTAAACTTTGGCCACTGTTGTTGGCCGGTACATTCGTGGCTCAATGTGGATAAACTTGATTCACACCGAGACGACTGATCGTTGAACTCAATTTGAATTCAAACCGGATCTTTTGCTCTTCTTGCGCTGAGTTTTTTTTTGACACGATTTTGGCTCGTGGTTTTTGTTTAGGCGACTCAGCTAAGCCTCCGAGTGTAACTTGTCTGCCCACTCGGAGGAAGCTCTTTACTTAGGCAACTCTAGTTTGCAGCTAAATCCCCAAGTGTGACTTTTGGTGCACACTCGGAGCGAGTTGTTTACTTAGGCGACTCTGGGTCGCAGCTAAGTCTCCGAGTGTGACTTTTGGTGCACACTCGGAGCAAGTTGTTTACTTAGGCGACTCTAGGTCGCAGCTAAGTCCCCGAGTGTGACTTTTGGTGCACACTCGGAGCAAGTTGTTTACTTAGGCGACTCTGGGTCATAGCTAAGTCCCCGGGTGTGACTTCTGGCGCACACTCGGAGCAAGTTGTTTACTTAGGCGACTCTGGGTCGCAGCTAAGTCTCTGAGTGTGACTTTTGGTGCACACTCGGAGCAAGTTATTTACTTAGGCGACTCTGGGTCGCAACTCAGTCCCCGAGTGTGACTTTTGGTGCACATTCGGAGCGAGTTGTTTACTTAGGCGACTTTGGGTCGCAGTTAAGTCCCCGAGTGTGACTTTTGGTGCACACTTGGAGCGAGTTGTTTACTTAGGCGACTCTGGGTCACAGCTAAGTCCTCGAGTGTGACTTTTGGTGCACACTCGGAGCGAGTTGTTTACTTAGGCGACTCTGGGTCGCAGCTAAGTCCCCGAGTGTGACTTTTGGTGCACACTCGGAGCAAGTTTTTTAGACCGGAGTCTGCAAATGCGAAAGAATTTTGAATCGGCAAGAAATTAATCCGGTTTGTATTACTTCGATGACATTTGTTCTTTACATTGTCTCTGTCGGCGGTTATGTGTAGAAGCGCTTCAGTAGATCTCCATTCCATGCTCACGGCTCGTCCGTCTCCCTGTCGAGGTTGTAGAGTCGATACGCTCCGTTGTTCAGCACCTTAGAAATGATGAACGGTCCTTCCCAGGCGGGAGCCAACTTTTGTGGTCTCTGTTGATCCACTCGGAGCACCAGGTCGCATGCTTGGAACGTGCGGCTCCTGACATGCCGCGCATGAAATCGCCGCAGATCTTGCTGATAAATTGTTGAACGGATCAATGCCATCTCGTGCTCCTCTTCTAAAAGGTCTACTCTGTCTTGCCTCGCTTGCTCTTCTTCGGCTTCGGAGAATAGTTCGACTCGTGGAGAGTTGTGGAGCAAGTCACTCGGAAGGACTGCATCTGCCCCATAAATGAGGAAAAACGGGGATCGTCCTGTCAATCTATTCGGAGTCATTCGGAGGCCCCAGAGCACCGAAGGCAGCTCGGTGACCCATGCGCCGGCGGCATGTCCAACTTCCCGCAAGAGTCGAGGCTTCAACCCTTGAAGAATGAGTCCATTCGCCCGCTCCGCTTGTCCATTTGTTTGGGGGTGCGCAACGGATGCAAAATCCACTCGGATACCTTGGCCTGCGCAAAAACCTTTGAACCTGTCCGAGTCAAAGTTTCTGCCATTGTCGGTGATTATGTTGTGTGGAACCCCGTATCTGGCGATGATGTCTGTGATAAATTTGAAGGCCGTAAGGGCATCAAGCTTCTTGATTGGTTTGGCTTCAATCCACTTGGTAAATTTGTCGACTGCTACCAGCAGATGGGTGAATCCTCCTTGGCCTGTTCTGAATGGTCCGACTGTATCTAATCCCCACACGGCGAATGGCAAAGAAAGGGGAATTGTCTTCAGCGCGGACGTCGGCTTGTGGGACTTGTTTGAATAGAACTAACAACCTTCGCAACGGTCGACTATATCTTTTGCCATTTCATTTGCCCACAACCAGAAGAAACTAGCTCTGAATGCTTTGGCGACGATTGACCTTGAGGAGGCATGATGGCCGCAGGTCCCCGAGTGAATTTCTTTCAAAATTAACCGACCCGCCTCAGGAGAGATACACCGCTGAAGGACGTCTGAAACACTTTCTCTGTATAACTGGTCATCAACGACGGTGAAGGACTTCGACCTGCGAACGATCTTCCTAGCTTGGACCTCGTCTTCTGGTAACTCTTGCCTCAGGATGTACACAATGAATGGCACAGTCCATTCGGGAATGACAGCTAGAATCTCCATGACCAAGTGAACCACAACGGGAACCTCGAATTCAGTCTGATCTGTTGAGCTCTTCGGTTGCACAGGTTCCTCTATAAAAGGATCTTCTTTTACCGAGGGGAGGTGTAGGTGCTCGAGGCAGACATCACTCGAGACAGGTCTCCGTGTGGATCCAAGTTTTGCCAATTCATCCGCTGCTTGGTTTTTCAGTCGGGGAACATGGTGAAGTTCCAGACCTTCAAACTTCTTCTCGAGCTTCCTTATTGCGTGGCAGTATGCAGTCATGGTGGGGTTCCTTACATCCCACTCCTTCATTACTTGATTAACCACTAGATCTGAGTCGCCATAGACCATCACGCGACGGACGCCGAGTGTGATGGCCATGCGCAACCCGTAAAGGAGAGCTTCATACTCTGCTTCGTTGTTGGAAGAATCAAAATGGATCTGCAACACATACTTGAGTTTATCACCTTTCAGGGATATGAGCACTACGCCGGCGCCGGAGCCATTCAACATCTTGGACCCATCGAAGAACATGGTCCAATGAGCCGAGTAGATGTGAGTCGTTTGCTGTTGTTCTACCCATTCTGCTATGAAGTCAGCAAGACCTTGAGACTTTATAGCTTTCTTGGCTTCGAACTTGATGTTGCAATATAGAATCTCCATTGCCCACTTTGCCACTCGGCCTGATGCGTCCCGATTGTGGAGAATTTTCGACAACGGAGCATCAGATATGACAGATACCGAGTGGTGTTGGAAATAATGAGCCACCCTCTTTGCAGTCATGTAGATCCCATAAATGAGCTTCTGATAATGGGGATACCTCTGCTTGGAAGGAGTCAGGACTTCGGAGACATAATATACTGGCCATTGAACCTTGTACGCTTTGCCTTCTTCTTCGCGTTCGACTGTCAGAACGGTGCTGACGACTTGATTTGTAGCCGCGATGTACAGAAGAAGGGGTTCTTTACTGAGCGGGGCAGTAAGAACCGGCTGGATGGAAAGCAGGGCTTTGTGGTCATCAAATGCGATTTGGGCTTCGTCTGTCCACTTGAAGGTATCCGACTTCTTCATGAGTCGGTACAGAGGTAACGCCTTCTCGCCGAGTCGAGCGATAAACCTGCTCAAAGCCGCTAGGCAACTTATGAGCTTTCATACGTCATGTACTCTTACCGGCCGCTCCATTCGAACAATGGTCCCGATCTTTCCGGGGTTGACATCGATCCCTCGTTCGGAAACGAAGAAACCGAGTAACTTCCCGCTGGGAACGCCGAATGAACACTTGGCTGGGTTGAGCTTGATATCGTACCTACGTAGGTTGGCGAATGTTTCTGCCAAGTCAGTCAGCAGGTCGGAACCTTTGCGTGACTTGACTACGATATCGTCCATATATGCCTCCACATTTTGACCAATCTGGTCTAGGAGGCAGTTTTGGATCATTCGCATAAAAGTTGCTCCTGCATTCTTCAAACCGAATGCCATAGTGATGTAACAGAAGCACCCGAATTGGGTGATGAAAGATGTTTATAATTCATCTGGACCATACAGACAGATCTGATGATAGCCCGAATAGGCATCAAGGAAGGATAAGCGCTCGCAACCCGCAGTTGAATCAATGATTTGATCAATGCGGGGGATCAGGAAGTGGTCTTTCGGACAGACCTTATTAAGGTGCTTGAAATCGATGCACATACGGAGAGACTTGTCCTTCTTGGGCACCATGACAACATAGCGAGCCACTCGGAGTGGTGTACCTCGCGAATGAAGTTGGTTGCCAGAAGTTTAGCTACCTCCTCTCCGATACAAGGCGGACCGACGCAGGCGTTCTCGGACGGGCGAGCGGCAGGATCCACATGCAGTCGGTGCTCACCCAACTCCCTGGGTACACCTGGCATGTCCGCAGGCTTCCATGCAAAAATGTCCCAGTTCTCACGGAGGAATTGGATGAGCTCGGCTTCCTATTTTGGATCCAGGGTGGTGGAGATGTTTGTTGGGGCGGCGGTGGCGTCCGTCGGGTGGATGCTTACTTTCTTCATGTCTCCCGCCGACTGGAATGCGGACTCGAAAGCTGGCTTCTTTGAACGCATCAGGTCGGCAGGGTCGACAATCTTCTTGTACTCATCCAACTCGAGTACAGCCATCTGATGGTCTGCAATTCTTGACCCCTGCTGTAGACACTCCTCGGCCCGCTGCCGATTGCCTGTGACAGTAATCACACCTTTGGGACCAGGCATCTTCAGCTTCAAATATACATAACATGGACGGGCCATGAAACGTACGTATGCCAGACGGCCCAGAATGGCATGGTATGCACTCTGGAAGTCTACCACCTCGAATGTTAGCTTCTCTTTGCGGAAGTTCTTGTCAGAGCCGAAAACGACATCCAACGCAATCTGGCCGAGTGATTTGGCCTTTCTTCCTGGGACGACTCCATGGAATTGCATACTGCTCTCACTATGTCTGGACATCGGAATGCCCATTCCCTTGAGAGTATCGGCGTACATGATATTCAAGCCACTCCGCCGTCCATGAGGATTTTGCGCAGCCTAACTCCTTCCACCACCGGGTCGACGACTAGAGCTTGCCTCCTTGGGGTGGGTACGTGTGTTGGGTGGTCTGACTGATCAAAAGTGATTGCAGTCTGTCACCACTTGAGTAACGTGGGAGTGGATGGGGTTGCCATGTGTACCTCCCTGTTGACTAGCTTCAGTCGACTTTTGCTTTCTACATCAGCAAAAATCATTAACGTTGCATGGACTTGAGGGAACGGATCCTCCTTGTCCTCATCATCTTGCTCGGTGTCTTTCTCACTCGGTTGTCCTTCACCGAATCCTTGGATCAAGAGGCGACACTGCCGAGTGGTATGTTTCGGCAATATGACATTGCCTTCTTCATCCGTCTTCGTGTGGATCGGACACGGTTGATCTAGGATGGAATTTCCTGACTGTTTCTTCTTGGGGGTGTACTGTTGTTTCCCCTTGCCTTTGAACTTAGTGTTTGTAACGGCTGCCGCCTCTGCTTGCGGAGTGGATTGGGCTTTCTGTTTCTGCTTCCGACTACTGCTCCCATCTCTGTCGGCGACTGACTTATGCTTGCCGCTACGTATGCGGTCCTCCTCTTCGCCATTTGCATAGCGCGCGGCTATCTACATCATCTTGCTCGTGGAGATGTCACCTGTCCGACCAAACTTCAGGTATAGATCTCTGTACCGAACGCCTGCCTTGAAGGCACAGACTGCTTGGTGTTCTACAACATTCTCCATCGTGTGGTAGAGGGTTGTCCAACGCTGGATGAAATCCCGCAAGGGCTCGTTTTGCTTCTGGACACAGTGCTGAAGCTCTGTGAGACCAGCAGGGCATTTGCACGTACCCTCGAAGGTCCTTATGAAGACTCGGGACAGATCTGCCCAACTGTAAATGCTTGATGGAGCTAACTGGTTTAACCAAGCTCGAGCCGAACCGTCGAGCATCAGTGGGAGATGTTTCATGGCGACATGGTCATCTCTGCCACCGATCTGGACCGCCACTCGGTAGTCGTCTAACCAAGTTTCTGGTTTGGACTCTCCTGTGAATTTGCTGATTCCCGTCGCTAATCGGAAGTTGGGAGGGATGTCAGCCGAGCGAATGGCCCGACTGAAACACTCGGGACCAGAAACAACGGTTCTTCTTCCACTCGGATGATCTCTATCGCGACCATCACGGTGGGCTCGGCTTCTATCTACCTTCCTCTGAGTGATATACCCTCTTGAATCAGGCCTTTGATCATGCGCATCACCGCCCGAACGATGATCATCGTAATGTCGGGGTCCGTAGGGCCCACTCCGCGGAGGAGTACGCGAACGGCGACGATCTTCGGGACGAGACCGAATGGAAAGCGGATTCCGACTCCAGTCAATGGAACGGTCTTTCCAGAGGCTGCCCCCTCTGCGATACTGGTGAGAGTCGGGACTGAAAACCGACCGATGTGTGTTCGCTTGAACGGAACTGTTGTGGATCTTGTTGTGCGACTCGGAGACTGCCGAGTTTTGCTGCTGCGCCGTATGTAAAAAGGCACAGATCTGCTCAATTCCTCTACGAGCCTCTGAATCAGTCGGCTGGAGAGAATCAGCGATCTTGGCGGCTGCAGCCAAGTTGAGGATGGGTGTGCGGAACACCTCGACGTTGCTCTGGCGAGCGCGTCGACCGGAAGAACGAGGGTGCTGACGACGAGCGGCGGATGATTCTCCGATCTCACCCTTGTTCCGACCATTCCTGGAGGGACTTTCGTGGGAATCGGCCATAAGTACTTCGGTTGCTCGCCCGTGACCCTCATACTCGGAAGGTAGTTCAGTCGGAACTGACTCCAAGCACTGGGATGACCGCGGGACCACAACCGATTCGAGCACCGCCACTTGAGAGGACATGTTTTGTCGCGCTCGGGCGTGTCGCTCCCAATGCTGGAGCCGCGAGCGACCGGATCGCTTGTTGCGGCGCGTGACGGGGGCGAAGGTCGACACCAGGGTCGATGGCTGGAGAATAAGAACGCCGCAGGAACTGGCACGGAAGTGCATAGCCCCACGAATCGGAAGCGTCTCGATGTCGAGGGGCGCATCCTGAAGCCATGCCGAATCGTCGGCGATGAAGGAGAGTGCACCGAAGAGGATCTCATGACCCATGCACAGATCTCCACCGGATGACATGACGAAAAGATGAAATTGCAAACTCGCCGGAGGTCGCTTAGACACCTGCCCCAAGGTCGGTGCCAACTGTCGTGGGTATAAGTCTGACAGTAGAAGTACGGGGTACGAAAGTATATGGGCAGAGACTTAGCTACCGCGAGGATGTATGAGTTCAGGCCCCTCTACGGTGGAGGTAAAAGCCCTATGTCTCAGTGCTATTGGGAGCTTTGTGTCGAGTGAATAAAGGGATTACAGCAAGTGCCAACCCCTGTACCAGTGGTGAAGGCCAGCTTATATAGAGTGCGCTGCCCTTCATAATGGTCCGGTGGACAGAGGTGGAGTAGTGCCGAGTAAATGCTGGCGTTACTGGTAACGTAAGCCTTAAATGCTAGTTATGGTGTATGAAAACGTATGACCGTTACCCTCCTCGGAGGTTACAACGTACAGAGTGGATTCCAGTCGGTATGTTAGATATGCTCCGAGTGGATCGTCGCCGACTGGATGATGGGGGCGTCGTTAGCTCAGTCGGAACTGTCTAAGGGCCTTGTCCTCTATGAAGGGTAGTCCTTGGGTAGGACCTATAGGGCAGACCTATGACCCTACCCTGGGACTATAACCCCATCATCGGGTCATTCGAGATAATCTCAGGGCAACTCAGTCCCGTCAGAAGAGCTATTATGATAGCAAGCATCATGACATGTCTTATGAGCTTGATGACTTCGTCTATCTCAAGGTGTCCCCTATGAAGGGTGCGCAGCGCTTTGGCATCAAAGGCAAGCTTGTGCCTCGTTTCGTTGGTCCTTTCAGAGTTGTTGGCAAGAGAGGCGACATTGCGTACCAGCTCGAGCTCCCGTCAAACTTTGCAAATGTGCATGACGTGTTCCATGTCTCTCAGCTCTGGAGATGCTTCAAGACTCCCGAGCGCACTGTTCATCTTCAAGACAACGACCGTCAATGTGACCTATCCTATCGTGAGCATCCAGTTGTAGTTCTCGAGATGACTGAGTGCAAGACCCGCAACAAGACTATCAAATTTCTCAAAGTGCAGTGGTCACACCATTCCGATAAAGAGGCTACTTGGGAACGCGAGGATCACCTCCATTCTGAATTTCCAGAGTTCTTTCAGTCTTAGATCTTGGGGCGAGATCTTTTTGTAGTGTGGGAGAGTTTGTAATGCCCCAAGAGTGTAACTTGCCATATTTGGAACCTTCTCTATGTGGGTCCACCTTGTCATTGCAATGAGAGCCTATGCATGTGTTATTTCTCGTGTCGCCTTGTCTTTCCTTTGCATGCATGCATCCATTCATCCACGCCTATTGTATTTGTTATTCTTGTGGTTGATGTTGTGATGTGATGATATGTGGTTTATGTGAAGTGTGTGGAGTGATGCAAGTGTTAGTAGTAAGCGCTATGTGGATTTCTACTAGGGTTTAAAACTCCCCCCTCTCTTTTATCTCAAAGCCCAATATTTACTTGTTCCTTCCCTGTTTTAAAAATGTCCATGATTTAGTATATTTTGTGTTGGATGTGAAGATGTGATTTTGCTATCTTGAAACTATGTTGTAAGGGTGCAAATATTCACAAAACAGCTCAACTTAATGTTGTTTTGTAAATATTTAGTTGCTCCAAATATTCCTTGTATATTTTATTCAAATAGGTCATAATTTCTTATGACCATGGGTATTTCTATTTTAATTTTTGTTGCCATAGTTTTTCCGTGGGAGATTATTTTTGCTGGTGTTGTTTTTAAAATGGAAAACCCCAGGGAATACTTTCTCTCTTACCTCTCGCCAGGATGGGCCTCTCGCTCCCTCCCGAGGCCATTCCTCCTCTCTTTCCCGTGGCAGCCCAAGCGTGCCACCTCCTTCTTCCTGACGCCGTCGCCCCCATGCGTTCGCTTTCCGTCAGTAGCAGAGAGAGAGAGAGCGAGCACGCCGTGAGGGCTCACGGACGTCGAGGACATCTTATAACCCTTGGCGCGCGTGCCCCCTTGGCATAGGGTTCCTCCTTTCCCCTCCTTGCGCCACCACTTCCTCCCTCCATCTCCTCCTCCCCAGGTAGCTCTCTGTAGATCCATTAGCAGAGAGAGAGAGGTAGTGCACCGCCGTCGATCCCGCGCGTCCGTCGTCTCCGGTGCCGGCCACCATGTCCGGGGGCTCAAGGCAAGACCCCGCGTTCCATTCCCGCTGTTGTTGAGGTCGGGGCGTGACCACAGCGACGGGCAGGACCACGTCGCCGGTGTGTTCCTAGTGGACTTCTTCCTCTACTTTGGTCTACAGCAGGACTTCTTCAGTTCATCTTCGTTCATCTCCAGGCGGCTCCCTCCTTTGATCGACCTCTTCTTCTTCCGCAGGGTGAGCCTAGCTCTTCCCCCCTTTCCCCTTTGTTAGATCCAGCGATGATCGTCGCCGTGCTTCTCTGATCAGGGAAGAGGACGGCCAGTCGTGTGTGTAGTTCTTGTGTGTAGTTTGGGTTCGTCGTGGTCAGGGGATGGGCGTCCCACACGGTAGTTGCAGGTAGCTGTAGGTGATCCCCCTCGCGTAGAGTAGTCGTAGAGTTAGCGACCATGCTCCGGCGACGTCTCTGTTGTCATCGTCGTCTCCGTGAGATGCAGAGCAGGGCGGCCTCGTAGTTTTCCTTGTTTGTTGCCCTCTGTTATGTCAAGTATCGTACCGTAGCCTAGTGGTTTGCAGTGTGGTGCGTGTCTAGTCGATCATGGGTTCGAGTCCCAGCGTTGCCACCCCCCTTTTTGATATTTGTTTCGGCAGTAGCATCAGTAGCATGGGGAATGGCTTAATCTTGCAGACTCCTCTGTTCCGTCAAGGGAACAAGCAGTAGCGTAGTGGTGTTGGATCAGGGGGCATGCCCGCAGGTGTGGGGTTCGAATCACCCCAAGCCCCTTTATATTATTTTTGCTGCCTATTTCTTCCTTGATGATTTTTCTTTTGCTGTCTATGTTAATGCTGCAGTTGCTAGTTAACCTTGTGTGTATTTCTTTTTCTCCTCACAAGCAGCAAGTTGTTCCTAGTTTTGTTGTTAGTTTGTGTAGTTTGCATGTGTTGGCTTTGTATGTGTGGGTATGCGTGAGCTAGCATATATATGGTGTATGTATGTGTGTATGGAACGAAGGTGGGGATGCTCATGTGCATGTGTGTGGTGCAAGCACCAAGGTTGGTGTATATGCATATCTCTTGTGCATGTGATATGATGAGCTCATGCACTAGCTTGTGCAAGTGATGTGTAGGTGTGTGTGTGGGTTCCCCCCCCCCACATACCATGTGTGTGTGCAAGTAGTGAGTGCTTGTGTGTGTGTGTCACAAACATGCCAAGGCATGTTGTGCCTTGGTAGCACATGTGCAAGATTATATGTGTAGGTGTAGAGAGGCTTGATGTGTGTGTAGTGTTCTAACTAGCATGTGTAGGACTTGCTATGTGTTGTGCTTGATGCATGTGAGAGTGTGGTGGTGTGATAAGGCACATGAGCAAGAGGTCTACCCCTCATGTGCACCATTGGTGTTGTGGACATCTGCAGGAGCATGTATAAGTGATGAGCTAGTGGAAGCACATGTGATGATGTACTATTCACCTCTATGTGATTCCATGTTGATTTTCTTTTCAAGTTTGTGCCCAATTGTTCTATGCAAGTACATGGGTATTATATATGTTTTGGGGGTAGAATCATCCCAGGAATCCAATGGTGGGTTCAGTTTACACTTTGGAACACTTTCTGAGAATGTCATATTTCAGTTTTGTTCCATGTTTAGAGCTTGGTTCCATGTGATGTGATGAGCCCAAGAGGTTGATTCTTTGTTGTGGCAGTAGAGGGTGAACCCCTCTACCACATGTTGGTTTTGTTTCATGCTTAGAAGGTCATGTGTGCAAGTTGTGCCTAGTCAAAGTAGGCATGTGGCTGTAAATTCCAGTTTAGTGAAAATATGCTTATATTTTCTTCTGCTGTTGTGGTGGTTGTAGAAGTTCATGTGTTGGGAATCAGCCCTGGCTATCAACTGGAAAGTTGTAGCTTTTGTCTTTGTCTAGATCTATGTCAATTTTAATTCCATTTGGATACCTGTAGATATTGTTTTGGGTGCTGTAAAAATGCTTCAGAGCATAAACAGCTAGTGAGAATCTGGAATTTTCACTAAGTCCCTGAAATCTGATATTTTTGTCCAAGTTAGCAGCTGCAGAACTTTCTATGTGTAACTCCTTTGTATTTTATTTTTGCTCATGATTGTAGTAATTTTGAATAGCTTCTGCCACATATCTTATTTGGCATATTTGGGTGGCTGTAGGTGCTTTCCATGTAGCTCTCAAACTGCTATGATGCTGTTTATGGCAGATTGTATAGTTTTGATGTTTTGATGCTTGTGATTGCATAGATGATGGTGTGGTGATATTCCTTGCACCACCCCATCCATTCTTGTTTGTTTTGTGATTTGGCAACCTGGGAATACCAGAAGTATGCCATTGGAGTGTGTTGTGATGATTTTGATACGTAGGACTTCATTTCTTGTTTCGTTGTTTCCCGTTGATCCGTAGCTCCGATAGTTACGTTCTTTATATGTTTTTGCATCGTTTTCGCGCGACGCATCTGTTCATGTCATCCTCATGCATTTCAAGATAGCCTAGAGTGCAGTTCTGTCTAGGAACTTGTATTTTCTTCTCATGCTTGTGCTAGTAGCTAGAATAGAGGTGCATGTTCATTTTCATTTCATGCATCATGTGCTTGTTGCATCTTGAGGTGTTGTTGTTCATTGGATGCTATTTTTATGTTGGGTAGAACCGGGACCGGATAATGAGTACGTGGATCCGGGAGAGTACGTGCAGGACGAAAAAGAGCAGTTCCAAGCTGAGGACATCACAAGCAAGATGATATGACCTTGATTCCACCTCTAGACTTGTTATGCTAGATTACGTCTCTTCCGTCATATGCTCGCTGCCTACCACTGAAATAATTGCCTCCTGAATTGCCATGAAACCCAAACACTTATCCCTTCCTAGCAAATCTTGAATGGCTAAGTAGGCTTTGCTCAGCTACTAACGTTAGCATTGCTAGTTGTAGGTGCAATTGTCTCATGTGATAACATGAGTTTGATATCATTATGTTAAATCTGTTATTTAATTAATGCACCTATATACTTGGTAAATAACGGAAAGCGTACCTTTTGCCGGGTGTTTTGTTCTGTTATTGCCGCCATAGTTTCCGGCTACCGGTGTTTGATTCCATAACTGATCGCTCCTAACACGTTCGGGGTTGTTATGGCCCCCCTTGATAAATCGTGTAGTGTTAAGGCTTGTCCGACAGGACCCAACATTGGTGTTAATTTGCTAATCACTTAATAATAATATGCATAGGGAATAGCTACCCTGAGGAATTTAATCAACAACCCGGGCCAGCGCTCCTCATGAGTGTTGGTCCAACCCAGAGTAGCTTATTACGCTCCCCGGGGCAACTCGATGTTTTGGCGTGGTAACCATCGCTCATCCGTCGTGTTCTGAGACTGAGATACCTGACTCTTATCGGGGTCGTCGACACGACGGGAGGTCCTGCTAGTCTTGTCTTTCCTTAGCGATATATCTTGCGTATAGGAATCCCGGTGAAGCTTTGGTTCTCCCAGAGTTGAGGTTTTCCTCTAAGGAATCCGACGAGATCACGAGATTCGTGATAGAGGACTACTTTGCGGCCAGTGACCGTTTGTGATGGACTAGTTGGAGCACCCCTGCAGGGTTTAATCTTTCAGAAAGCCGTGCCCGCGGTTATGTGGCAACTTGGAATATTTTCTAACATCCGGTTATAGATAACTTGAACATAATTTAATAAAAATTGCCAACTGTGCGCGTAATCGTGACTGGCCCCTTCGAAGATCTCTCCTCGATCGGGAACATGGTGGGGTTATGATTGACATAAGTAGGGTTCAGGATTACTTAGTGATCAGCTAATCATGGATCGCTAGTATAGACCACCTTCAATACATGTTCTAGTAAGTTAGCCACCATAAATGTTTAGGATGTTGCAACCTAAACAATAAACCTTCCTTACCTAATAACTTGACTAGTTCTGGCACCGAGGTCATAGGTTGTTGAGTCGCTGTGGCTCACGGATTACTTCAACAGGTATAGGTACCCCTGACACGGGTGATCGTGACGGCATGCAGCTGGCGTGGCAGTACGCTGAGGAGAACGACCTCCTGTACGTGAACTATCCACAAGACTGAGACGTGGTCGCGATCGTGGGCTATCATGCGGGGTAGCATAGCCATTTCTCATGTTTTGTAGTCCGTAGTGGAACTACCTTGTTTGGATGCGTGATGTAAACTCTAATATTATTTATGAGATGGCAGTTGAATCCCTAATTGTCATTCTATTATTATGTATGAGCTATGTTACCGTGCTTGCGAAACGCTTAGATGCGCTTCTTTCCTCTTTGGGGCCTCGTTCCCCTAAACCGGAAAGTTCCGCATCTTAGTCGTTACACTAGGCCACATGGCAAGTGGGAACGAGCCGGTGCCCCGGGCATCGGTACTTGGAAAGGTTCTCAAGGCCACAATAACTCAGATCAGGCATGTAGAACTCAGACGAGAACTGCATTTTGCCGGCCCCATTGACCTATGAGCGAGCAAATCCCCAATTTGAGATCAAACCCTAACGAGAAATCCACAAATCAGAGAAGGAAAACTAGCCTCCACGGCGACAGACGAGCTCGCGGACGACATGCCTAAGGTGCACATTACCGTGGCCTCACTCCCCGAGCTCGAGAAGGATGTAGTTCGTGCGTCGCCGGTGAATCGCCAAGCTACAGACCAGTAATCACCACGAGGTAGAAGGAACAGAGTGAGAGGGTGGATAGCGTTTGAGACGGGTCCACATGTAAGAAGTTGGGGCTAATATGTCTAACTGACGCCCAGTTACGAGTCAAACATTCTTGACCTGACGGAAACGACACACAGGGGAATTTCTGTAAGGGCAACAAATGGGAGAGGGGTATTTTTGAGCATACCCAAAAATTAGGGGCAAATGCCAGGTGGTGGCTCAAGTTAGGGGGGGAAAATGGAATTGTCCCATTAGGATATGTTATGGGTATTTGGACCCTAGGATTTAGATCTAACGGTAAGAAAAAATTAGGCTAGGGAGATCAAATTGAAAAACGAGTGATGGGTTGGGCTATTACGGTGTTGATCCAGAGCCAACGGTCACGACCATACGATTTGGGTTCGGGAAAGTTTTCACACAAGGATTAGACCACGTCGGTGCACTGTGCACAAGGGCTAGGCGGATGCGAGAGGGAAAACGGACTGCCCGACATCAGGTTATAAATATCAAAAACGTCTGGTGTTTTATCGGCTATAGTGCCGCTCTAGGTTTAACAGTTCGGGCATCAAACAAACCTCGAATGCAACGAAATTTGGAGGAGTTTTACCTACACTAAAACAAGACCGCATGCCAACTTTAAACCCATTCACAGATCAATTTATATGCAGTTTTGAAAACAAGATTTTAACGATGTTGTGGGTGCGTGCGTGTGTGGTTGGTCTCGAAACGGTCAACAACAAGAACGGAGAGAACGGAAAACTAATAACAGATGCAAGTTTTGGAAAATGACGGCTATAGAGTGTCGATGAAATGGTATGATGCGACGATGAATGGGACAACCAGATAGATCACACGGCAACAACGGAATAAAAAAGGGAAGCTGTAGAGCGTTAGTTTCGGGCTGTTATAACTTTCCTCCACTAACAAGAGATCTCGACCCAAGATCTCATGATGAAAGGGGAAGAAGAATAGAAAGGAAGAGGTAAAACTTAGTTGCCTCTTGGGGAAACGAGTGAAACAAAGGAAGATTGAAGGTTGCAAGGAGAAGAAGAATGGCATGAGGAACAAGCAAGAATTAAAAAGAAATTTGATTAGTAAATCGGTAGGAAATAGAGGCAAAACTTGATAAGATGGAAAGTACTTGAAGAGATTTCACAACACTCTGGTTACATCAACAAGCAAGGAAGATAAAAGATATTGATAAAATGAGATGATGGTCGAAGAGAACAACATCACAATGCCTCCGGAACAAAAGAATATAAGATAGAACAAAGAAAATGACAACTTATACCCTAATTGAATTTGAAAAGCATACTTGAAAGGAAGGATTGAACGGCGTTGTTGGAAATTAATGACGAAAGAACAAGCTTGTTGTGGGCTTCTCGAAACCATCTCAAAATTATGAGGTGACAACCATCCACTAATGGAAACTGTTGATTACTTGGGAGCAACAAGTTATGCAAAAATTCTTTCACCAAGAGGATAAGAGAATACTTGGATCATTGGGAAGCACCATAAGAGCAACAATCCTTAGGAAAATGCTTTAGGTGAATCCAATCCAAGATAATTTGAATGAAGAAATCATGAGTTGAAAATATCTCATGATTGAAGAAATTGGTGGGTTTAAATATCTCATTCTTGAAACAAATTCTCTTTGAGACTCATCATGAAGCAGGAATACTATAACACCAACTCAACAGAAAAAAGGATGAATAATTGCACTTCTGAATGCAAGACGAATGATACTTGAGCCTCTCCAACAAAATCTTCAAGAATACTCCGAGAATGAATTAAATCCTCGATGACCCACTTTGAAGAACCTCCGAAATAAATGGATGATCAAACATAATGAAGGTTCAAAAGCATAAGATTAAAGCCTTGCAATGATTTGGATTGAACTTCACGATGAGATTCTTGAGAAAACTTGAACTGCAGAAAACAAAAGATGAACAACTTAGAATCGAGAATTGATATCATGATCCACTTCGAAAGAAGGATTGAAATCACCTTGATGAAACAAGAATAAGAATTATGTTATGCATATCCTTCATCAAGTTAAATGGATGACAAGCAAGAGATTTGGCATACTACTTATTCTTCTTGAAATGATTGAAGAGAGAATACCACGAACTTGAAGAACTCTTGAATGAACCACCGGTAACAATTCACAAATGAATGAGGATACCAAGAATGAATGGAGATACAAGAGAACGAAGGGATCATGATCTGCCTAGCAGGGAGCTTGAACGAAGCACCGAAATAATTGAGATGCGAACGAAGAGACAACAATTGAGAAGAATTTGAGAACGAAAGCTTAAAGCTCAAGAGGAAGAAATCTTCCGAATTGATGGCCTTCAAAGGATCGAGAAATGGAAACAACTCTGAAATGCACCGGAGAGATACGGAAGGAATTACTCATGATCGAAAACAATTTGAGAGAGACCACGAAGCTGAGATGAAAATCTTCAAAAGAATGGACAAGATTTAAGAGAAACACTTCTTCCATCTTCTCAGCTTAGAATTATGGCAAGAAACACCACCAAGAATTACTTACACTCACTGGATTAATGAAGAATGAAAGGTTGAGACAACAACATATTTTTTTGAAGAGATCTTGGAGAAGTAAAATGAGTGATGAAGTCCATACTTACGTCACACTTGAAAGAATTAGAGATCTCCGAAAAAGATTAGAAGAGCCATGTAAGATCCTAGGAAGACCTGTGGGTTATGGTCCCACTCAAAGAGAACACCGTTGAATGGATTGATTAGGAAAAGAGAGATTGCACCGGTATAAATGAAAAACTTGACGAGGTGAGACCCTCGAAATAATTGAAAGGATTTGAATGAAACACGAATCTTCTGATATATCTTCAGCACTCCGGATAGAATAGGGAGCGATGAATAAACAAGAGAGGCATGAATAAGAATTTCCAACATGGAAAAGCATTTATCAAGAATTGAATCCATAACATGAAAAGGATATGATGAACATCGAGAGGTTGAATTGAATCCACCGAAGAAGAAAACAAGAATGAAGAATGATGAACTCAAAACTCCTGAGAATCTTCACAATGAATCACTGGATACAATATGAAAGAAAAAGATAGCAGAGGCAACGATGAAAGAAAGGCCCTTGGATGATAATTAAATCATTGAAGAAAAAGGGCGTGAGGGTGGGGAAAAACATAGACAACTTGGGATAGATGAGACGAACTCCTAAAAGAAGTATGAGGATGGATCTTGCAAATATTGAAAGGGTTGAATTAGCTTGAAGAGAGGCACATCGGTTGAAAAGAATTCATGACAACTCTGGTTGAACAAAAGGATCAGTGATACGTATCCCACATATCTATAATTTTTGATTGTTTCATGCCAATATTTTACAACATTCATATACTTTTGGCAACTTTTTATACTATTTTTGGGACTAACATATTGATCCAGTGCCCAGTGCCAGTTCCTGTTTGTTGCATGTTTTTTGTTTCGCAGATTATCCATACCAAACGAAGTCCAAACACAATAAAAAACCTACGAGATTTTTTTTTGGAATATTTATGATTTTTGGGAAGAATAATCAACGCGAAACGATGCCCGAGGGGGTCACAAGCCCCCTAGCCATGTCCTGGGGGTGGGGCCGCGCCTGGCAGGCTTGTGACCAGTCCCTAAGGCGGTTGGGGCCCTTGTTTCACTGCAAGAAATATAATATCCGGAAGAAAATCATGTTAAAACTTTAGCCCAATCGGAGTTACGGATCTCCCGGAATTTAAGAAATGGTGAAAGGCAAAATCTGGGAGCGTAGAAACAGAAGGACACTGAGAGAGAGAGATCCAATCTCGGAGGGGCTCTCGCCCCTCTGCCTCCATGGAGACCATGGACCAGAGGGGAAACCCTTCCCCATCTAGGGAGGAGGTCAAGGAAGAAGAAGAAGAAGAAGGGGGGCTCTCTCCCCCTCTCTCCCGGCGGCGCCGGAACGCCGCCCGGGACATCATCATGTGATGAAGATCTACACCAACACCTTCGTCATCTTCAGCAACACCTCCATCACCTTCCCCATCTATATTCAGCGGTCCACTCTCCCTCAACCCATTGTACCCTCTGCTTGAACATGGTGCTTTATGCTTCATATTATTATCCAATGATGTGTTGCCATCCTATGATGTCTGAGTAGATTTTCGTTGTCCTATCGGTGATTGATGAATTGCTATGATTGGTTTAATTTGCTTCTGGTTATGTTGCTGTCCTTTGGTGCCCATGATATGAGCGCGCGCGTGGATCACACCATAGGGTTAGTAGTATGTTGATAGGACTATGTATTGGAGGGCAAGGGTGACAGAAGCTTCAACCTAGCATAGAAATTGATGCATATGGGATTGAAGGGGGGCCAATATATATTATTGCTATGGTTGGGTTTTACCTTAAAGAACGTTAGTAGTTGTGAAGATGTGATATTAGAGTCATGCTAGTGACGAAGTCAGAGCATGATTTATTTATTGATTGTCATCCTTTGTGTGGAAGTCGGGATCGCGCGATGGTTAACTCCTACCAACCCTTCCCTTAGGAGCATGCGTGTAGTACCTTGTTTCGATGACTAATAGACTTTTGCAATAAGTATGTGAGTTCTTAATGACTAATGTTGAGTCCATGGATTCGCACTCTCACCCTTCCACCATTGCTATCTTCTCTAGTACCGTGCAACTTTCGCCGGTGCATTACACCCACCATATACCCTTCCTCAAAACAGCCACCATACCTACGTATTATGGCATTTCCATAGCCATTCCGAGATATATTGCCATGCAACTTCCATCGTTCCATTTATTATGACACGCACCATCATTGTCATATTGCTTTGCATGATCGTAAGATAGCTAGCATGATGTTTTCATGGCTTGTCCATTTTTTGATGTCATTGCTACGCTAGATCATTGCACATCCCGGTACACCGCCGAAGGCATTCATATAGAGTCATATTTTGTTCTATATATCGATTTGTAGGTAAATAGAAGTGTGATGATCATCATTATTAGAGCATTGTCCCATGTGAGGAAGTAATAAAAGAGGCCAATGAAGCCCAAATAAAAAAAAGAGGCCAAAGAAGCCCACCAAAAAATATATATAAAAAATGAGAGAAAAGAGAGAAGGGACAATGCTACTATATTTTACCACACTTGTGCTTCAAAGTAGCACCATGATCTTCATGATAGAGAGTCTCCTATGTTTTCACTTTCATATACTAGTGGGAAATTTGCATTATAGAACTTAGCTTGTATATTCCAATGATGGGCTTCCTCAAAAGTTCCCTAGGTCTTCGTGAGCAAGCAAGTTGGGTGCACACCCACTAGTTCCCTTTTGAGATTTCATACACTTATAGCTCTTGTGCATCTGCTGCGTGGCAATCCCTACTCACTCACATTGATATCTATTGATGGGCATCTCCATAGCCCGTTGATACGCCTAGTTGATGTGAGACTATCTCCTCCTTTTTGTCTTCTCCACAACCACCATATTCTATTCTACCTATAGTGCTATGTCCATGGCTCACGCACATGTATTGCATGAAAGTTGAAAAAGTTTGAGAACACTAAAGTATGAAACAATTGCTTGGCTAAAACCGGGGTTGTGCATGATTTAAATACGTTGTGTGGTGAAGATGGAGCATAGCCAGACTATACGATTTTGTAGGGATAACTTCCTTTGGCCATGATATTTTGAGAAGACATGATTGCTTTGTTAGTATGCTTGAAATATTATTGTCTTTATGTCAAATGGTACACTATTGCTTCGAATCACTTGTGTTTTAGTATTCATGCCATGATTAGATTATATGATCAAGATTATGTGAGGTAGCATTCCACATCAAAAATTATCTTTTTTATCATTTACCTACTCGAGGACGAGCGGGAATTAAGCTTGGGGATGCTGATACGTCTCCGTCGTATCTATAATTTTTGATTGTTTCATGCCAATATTCTACAACTTTCATATACTTTTGGCAACTTTTTATACTATTTTTGGGACTAACATATTGATCCAGTGCCTAGTGCCAGTTCCTGTTGGTTGCATGTTTTTTGTTTCGCAGATTATCCATACCAAACGAAGTCCAAACGCAATAAAAAACCTATGGGGATTTTTTTTGGAATATTTAAGATCTTTGGGAAGAAGAATCAACACGAAACGATGCCCGAGGGGGTCACAAGCCCCCTAGCCGCGGCCTGGGGTGGGGCCGCGCCTGACAGGCTTGTGAACAATCCCTAAGGCAGTTGGGGCCCTTCTTTCGCCCCAAGAAAGATAATATTCGGAAGAAAATCAAGTTACAATTTCAGCCCAATCGAAGTTACGGATCTCCGGGAATTTAAGAAACAGTGAAAGGGAAAATCTGGGAGCGCAGAAACAGAAGGACACATAGAGGGAGATCCAATCTCAGAGGGGCTCTCGCCCCTCCGCCGCCATGGAGACGATGGACCAGAGGGGAAACCCTTGTCCCATCTAGGGAGGAGGTCAAGGAAGAAGAAGAAGGAGGGCTCTCTCCCGCTCTGTCCCGGCGGCGCCAGAATGTCGCCGAGGACATTATCGTGTGACGGCAATCTACACCAACACCCCCGTCATCTTCACCAACACCTCCATCACCTTCCCCATCTATATTCAGTGGTCCACTCTCCGGCAACCCGCTGTACCCTCTACATGAACGTGGTGCTTTATGCTTCATATTATTATCCAATGATGTGTTTCCATCCTATGATGTCTGAGTAGATTTTCGTTGTCCTATCGGTGATTGATAAATTGCTATGATTGGTTTAATTTGCTTGTGGTTATGTTGCTGTCCTTTGGTGCCCATCATATGAGCGCACGCGTGGATCACACCATAGGGTTAGTAGTATGTTGATAGGACTATGTATTGGAGGGCAAGGGTGACAGAAGCTTAAGCCTAGCATAGAAATTGATGCATATGGGATTGAAGGGGGGCCAATATATCTTATTGCTATGGTTGGTTTTTTCCTTAATGAACGTTAGTAGTTGCAGATGCTTGCTAATAGTTCCAATCATAAGTGCATAGAAATCCAAGTAAGGAATGACATGCTAGCAGTGGCCTCTCCCACATAAAACTTGCTATCGGTCTAGTAACGTAGTCAATTGCTTAGGGACAATTCTGCAACTCCTACCACCACTTTTCCACACTCGTCAAACTAACGTAATTGTTTCTTTATCTAACCAGCCCCTAGTTTTTATTTACGTTTTCTTGCAAACCTATCCTATCACTCCTACAAAGTACTTCTAGTTTCATACTTGTTCTAGGTAAAGCGAACGTAAAGTGTGCGTAGAGTTGTATCGGTGGTCGATAGGACTTGAGGGAATATTTGTCCTACCTTTAGCTCCTCATTGGGTTCGACACTCTTAATTATAGAGAAAGGCTACAATTGATCCCCTATACTTGTGGGTTATCAATCAGCGTTCCCATAAAAATATGAGAACAACACTTAAGAAAGATATGAAATCTTTACTTGACATCGAAGCAATTCGAATTACCATACTCCACCAAAATTAAGGATGAGGCTTGCAAATTAAATGAGAAAGAAATTCATGACAGCGATTCCATCCAATATTTTCGTGGTAAGGCTCGCACGGGATCAATCGTACATTGGATTTTCATATTGAAATCACGATCGAATATGCTCCCTAGGCATAGCGAACTACAAGGCTTGACGAAGCATACTGGACGAAGAGTGTCGGGACTATCTTCTATAAGAAAGACCGTGAACAAACAAACCACTAGATGTCGAACTCCAACCTCGCATCATGCATCTGTTGGAAGATAATCCGAGGTAACTACTTGAATTCCCATGTGAGAACTCTGAAATCTTTCCGGGTTATGCTATTAGGTTGCGGGTCCAAGAGCCTACTCAATGTTATTAGCTGCATGACCTTTCCCGCAACTTTCAACACATATCCTGGAAGTTCCGCAAACTCATCTATCTCACACCTTGGAAAAACAACCATACCAGACCTGGTAGATCTTCCCAGCTACTTCCACTAGTACTAGCGAAAATTCACGACACTATTTGCTACCAAGCAAAGTATTGAAGCGTTTCCATGTCGGCGTCCTGAGATACTAAGGAACTTGAATGATAAGGATCTGTCGAAAATCCCTTGGAGCTCTACTCCTCAATAACATGAGGCACCAAGTCAGAACTCCATCACATCTACATCATATAGATTCCAAAATACCTGCGTGATCCTAAACTTTTTGTTTGAGAAGAGGGTAGAATTAGAATTCCCACGTCAAGATTCCTCACGAGAGCATAGAAGAGGAGTAAAAGTAATCCTACTCTCTGATATATAGCTAGACTCAAAGTAGTTTCACACTAGACTTGACTCGGCCAAGTCCGATCAATCAAGGGGGCTCCTAGGTCATTACTTATCTGATTCCAACTTGCAACGCCCAAGATGTGATCCTATCCATGTTTTGACATGAGGTCCGCGACAGGGATAGAAGCACATCTTGTCGTTTTGCAAGAATGGATAATATTACAAGTACATGTAAAGAAGAGATGAGTATATGGAATTGGCTTACACTCGCCACAAGATAATCATGATCATCTCAACACAAACATACATTCAATCACCATTCAGAAGAGCAGGGTCCAACTGTTGACGAAATCAAATGAGAAAAACGACGTCCATCCCTGCAATCCCAGGCTGCCGGCCTGGAACCCATCCTATGATCGAAGAAGAAGAAGAACTCCAAACAGAACAATCACTGTGCTCACTTCAAAGTATCACTTTACATGTACCTACAACTGTTGTTGTAGTAATCTCTGAGCCACAGGGACTCAAGAATCTCATTTCCAAAGGTATCAAGACTAGCAAAGCTTAATGGGTAAGGTATGGTTAAGAGGTGACGCTGCAGCAAGCACTAAGCATTTATTTGAGTGGCTAACTTACGAGTACAAAAAAAAGAGGGGGGTGCTCTACGCATAAATGATCGTGAACTAATAATCAAGAGATGATCTTGAACACCTACTTATGATTTAAGCATAAAACCACCGTATCCTCTCTCGGATTCAGAACTCACAAGAAGAGACAGTCACTGCTACACACATAGTTGGTATATTTTAATTGAGTTTAGTTCAAGTTTGCTATGACCGTGTGTTCAACAAAGTTTCCAAGTTGCCACATAACCGTGGCAACGGCTCTCAGAAAGATTTAACTCTACAGGGAGCTCCAACTAGTCCATCAGAAACTACCACAAGCTGCGTAGGAAACCTCAACCACGGAAAACCCGTGATCTCCTTGGATTCCTGGTGGAAAACCTAATACTTGAGATAGCCCAAAGTATCCTCATAATGCCATGCACAAGACGTTCGAGAAAGGTAAAACTAATCCAGCAAGACCGCCCGACGTATAAACGACCTAGATAAGAGCTGCGTATCTCGTTTTGAGGACATGTCGGATAAGCTAAGCATACGATTGTAATAGCCCGGAATAGACACTCCAGAAGATTCCCCCTTTATTCCATTGTTGTCGTTTGATTGTTTTGGTTGTCACATTCATTATCGCATCATTTGCATAATCCACATTGCATCGACATTCCTTTGCCATCATTTTTCAGAACTTGCATCCGTTCATAGTTGTCGGTGCTCTCCGTTATTGTTGTTGACCGTTTCGAGTCCAGCCACACACGCACGCGCGTGCGACACCGTTAAAATATTGTTTTTAAAATTATGGATAAAACATTCTCTGAATGCGATTAGTTTTGGCAGGCGGTCTTACGGGTTGTTTGGTAGCCCAACAGTCAAGTGTAGCGGCACCATCAAGGTTTATTTGTTGGAAGTTTTTCGGTTTTATAACTTGTGTCACGGGCCGCACCATTTCCCTCTCTTCTGAGCCCAACCACTCATAGACAGCCCACGAGCCGACCTAGCCTAACCCTTTGATTGGAGCCGTCGGATCGCGATCCTATGGTCCGAAAACGGACAAAAATTGCAAACCTTAACCCCTGTCTATAAAAGGAATGCCTCCCTTCCAAATTTGGGGCAGATAAACCCTAGTCTAGCCGCCCTCGCCTCAAATTCCGCACCAGTGACCCAGCCGCCGCCCTAGTGGCTGCACCGCGACGTGCGCCTCCCCAGCAGCCTCTCCTACACCGCCATGTCGCCCCCGCAGAACCCCCAGCCATCGCAGCGTGCAGGAGCCCGCGTCCAGCCCTCGTGGGGCCGCCTCCGCTCGCCACTAGGCCTAAGTAGAAGCCGAACTCCACCCCGCGCCCAAGCACCTCATCCCTAAGCACCTAGCCTCCCTCGAGCCGCTGGAACCATCTCATCGGCGACCAAGGGTCCCGCCGCCGGTCGCCCTCCCCTCTCCTTATCCTTCTTCGTCCTCTTTCCCTCTGTCCTAACTCCCCTGCGCCTCTCTCTCCCCTCGCAAGAGCCGCCGGCCGATCTCCTTGTCTTGGACCGCCTGGAGCCGCCGCAGTTGAGAACGGGATCCCCGCCCTGGATCCATCAATTCCGAGCCTCCTGGGAGCTCCGACCGTATCTAAGCCCCCTCACCGGAGCAAGGTCTCCACCGCTGTGCCTGTGCTGCGGGAGCAAGGAGGAGGACGACGCCTTCTCTTGGGCCGCCTCGCCCGCCCTCGCAAGCCTGCACCGGCTAGGACCAACGCGTGGACCAACGCAGCCGAGCCGCCTCGTCCCGTCGGCCAGCCACCCCATCAACCTCGGCCGAGGCGCAACAAGGTGAGCAGCCACCCCTCTCTCCCTTGCCGAAGCGTGTTTTAGTTATGCAACGCCTAGATCGGTTGCCCAGTAGTACTAGTTTTGGCCCGATATGCTTTTTTTGTGCACGACGGTTTCTGCAATTATCTAGTGATTTGCAGCTTTACAGTTTAGTCCCTTATGTTCATGCTTTAATAACTTGAGAACCATGCATCCGATTAAAATGATTCCAACATGAAACATGTGTAGAATTTTGTGTAAATTAATAATATTTCACTTTCATGCATGTTAAAAATATATAAACGTGTTGTTTGCTTTGTTTTGTGTGATGGCATATTAAAATGATTTAATTCATAACAAAATAACTGTGTATCGGATTTAAAAACTTTATACATGAAAAATGCTCAGAATTTTGTGTAGATTCACAATATCCCACTCTCACATGTGTTTAACATGTATAACTTGTTGTTTAGATTAATTAGCATTAATGACATGTTAAAATGATTTATTTCATAACAAACTAACCCTAGCTTTGATTAAAATGTTCCACGTATGTAACATGACCACAAAGATGTGTAGAATAACATGGTGACATTTATTTTGCTGTTTAACAACCCTAAAATTATGTATTGAAAGAACAATACCGAATCTTAATTTGCATGTGTGGACTTTCCAAAATTGTTATTTGGTTTTCCCGCGTCATTTAAACTTGCCTAGAATTTTATGTAGCTCTATAATATCTTGTTGTATCCATGATTGACATGCTTGTGGCTGTCATTTGCATACATTTCACATTGATGTCATATTATCTTGTGATGCAGCTCCGTGTCAAAAGATCTATATATGTAAATCATCAAGAATGACTTGTAGATTCACATGGTCCACTTTATTTTGCAGTTTAGCAAATATAAAATGTGTTTAATTCAGATCTGGACCAATTTCGAAATTAACATATGGGGTCGTTTCAGAAATACTATAAGTTGTTCCCGACCTCATTTAAAATGCCTACATAGTGTAGTTTATTTATGCTTCACCTCTTGCCATGTTTAACAACATTTAAATTTGTTGAGTATATAAAAGGGAGTGAAATAAATATATGAATGTGGAGTTTCATCAGTATGCAACTCGTTGCGTATTGACCTTCATTTAATGTGTAGTATTAATTGTTTTGCTTTGCCATGCCTTGCATAATTGAAATGGACATGCATCATATTTGATTGTGCATATTGTCATGCATATGTTGTGGTGTTATCGAGTGTTGATTGTTGTTTCTAGATTGTTTCTTATCGTTAGAGTTCCAAACCACTTTGGAGTGTGAGGATTCGTTTGACTACATTGGTTCGTCTACTTCACGGATTCGTTCTTCTTCCAAGTGGGATCTCAGGGAAGATGATCATTTCCCTAGATACCGCTACTATCATTGCTATGCTAGTTGTCTCATTTCTATCTCTATGTATCGATACATACCACCTGTTATGTTAAGCCTCCCAACATTGCCATGAGAAAGCCTCAACATTCTTATAGCATTGCTAGTTGCCGGTGAAGTTGCTTTCCAAGTGAAAACATGGGTTCCTTGATATATAACCAAACTATTGTTATTTAATTTAATCCACCTATATTCTTGGTAAAAGGTGGAATGCTTGGCCTTCTAGCTCGATGTTTTGTTCCATCTTTGCCGCCCTAGTTACTTGTGTACCGGTGTTATGTTCCATAATCGAGCGATCTAATATGCTTGGGGTGTTATGGGGACCCCCTTGGTTTTTGTTTTGGGATAAAACTCTTCTGGAAAGGCCCAACATTGGTACTACATTTCCCTAATAACTAATGAACATCATAGGGAGTAATTTACCCATGGATAATTAATAAACCCCCAGGCCAGTTGTAAGGGCATATTTCTACCCCAGTGGTCTTGGTGATTGATGACTATACTTTTGCGGACTAATCGTGCGCACAAATACTTTTAGATGTTTCCTCATTTGGCACAATGACGACTCATGCCCTTGGTGTATTGATATGAAGGCGTCATTCTCTATTATGGTTCGTTGTCGATGGACCTGACTCGTAGGAAAAGCCGTACTATTAAGAGGGGGTCTGTCTCGAAAAGGTCTCGGTGGAATAGTCACGTACATTTTCCCTCGCACCCTATTTTCCACCTCAATGGAGCTTATTTTCTTGACCAAACCTGTCTAGACGGATCCAAGCGGAAGTACCGATCCTGGAAGCGGTACTACCTCTTATCATCGGTAGTACCGCCCAGGCCGGCAGTAGTACCGCTTGAGGGCACATGTGGCCCAGCTTTATGAGGAGTCGATAGAAGTCGTGTCTTGAGGGGGGGTGAATAGACTACTTGTCAAGATAAAAGTTCTAGCCTAAGCTAATTTCTAGGAGGGCATAAATCTAGCAGTTGTAAAAAGTCTAAGTCACCATAGACATGCAGTTCTAAGAGTATATCAACGAAAAGTAAAACATGAAAGTTAATGTAGAGGAGTAAGGTAGGAAGATCAAATGCATGAGGTTGACACGAAGATTTTTGGCATGGTTCCTATAGGTGGCACTATCGTACGTCCATGTTAATGGAGACTTCAACCCACGAAGGGTAATGGATCCGAGAGTCCAGGGAGGGCTCCAGCCACGGAGGGTCCACAAAGAAGTGGCCTTGTCTATCCCACCACGGCTTCCTTCCACGGAGGACTAGCATTACTCATGGTAGATCTTCACAAAGTAGGCGATCTCCTTGCCCTTACAAACATCTTGGTTCAACTCCACAACACGAAGTAGGAGGCTCCCTAGCAGCACCTAACCAATCTAAGGAGGCACCACCCTCTAAAAGGTAATAGATATGGTAGATCAATGAACTCCTTATACTTGTGCTTCTAAAGATAGTCTCCTCAACACAAATCACTCTCTCACAGAATATGCATGGGTAGGAGAGGTTGATTTGGTGGAAAGCAGTTTGGGGAGGCTAGAGATAAAGTTTCAAATGATTGGATTGGGATATCTTGGTCTCAACACATGAGTAGGTGGTTCTCTATCCGAAAATGGATCTGGAAATGAAGTGTGTATGTTCTTAGTGCTTCTCCCACGAATGTGAGGTGAGTGAAGGGGTATATATAGGCAGCAACCAAAATCTAACCGTTACACACAAAAGAGTAAACTCGTCGACACCGAAGTTGGAAACTCGGTGGTGCCGACTAGGACTAAAGGTGTGAACTTTTGAATCTCGGTGAGACCGATATATACAACTCGGTGGAAGCAAAAAGGATACTGACTGCCAGATGGCCAAACTCGGTAGCACCAATACTCAAACTCGGAAATTCCAATTTTGTATATCTTGGCAACAGAATGTTGGTCACCCAAACTCGGTAGCACCGATGCAGTTTCGGTTGCACCGTTTTGGCGGGAATGGCTAGGGTTCTGTCTGAGGTTCAAACTTGGTGGGTCCGATGTGGAAATGTTGGTGACACCGAATTTGTGAATGTGGAATTTGACAGAGTGGAAATGTGGAAAAAATGACTGAGTGTTTTAGTGGCTAACTTTGAGCATTTGAGCAATCAGTTCATTTTACTACCTCACCCCCTTTTAATAGTATTGGCTTTGCTATGGACTCAAAAGTGATTTCTCACAAATATAAAATGAAGATACTTCTATCTTGAAGCTTGAGCGAATATTATTGTTTTCTTGCATCCAGGGGTATCTCCACATAAACGTTAAGCCAAAGCTCTCCATGGACTAATCCTAAAATATCTAGGTAAAAGTGTTAGTCCAAGAGACAATTTATGTTGTCATGAATTATGAAAACCACCAAGGGAGCATATGTGCTTTCAATCTCCCCCTTTTTGGTAACTGATGACAACATACAATCAAAGCTTCAAATAAAGATACTCATAAGGATATGACAACTTTGAATGAAATATGACTAGTACAAGCTCTCCCTAAATGTGTGGAATCACTTTAAAGGATAGTTTCTTTAGAATGCATGGGCACACACAAGGTAGAAGGACAAGACAAGTCATAGGAATCTTGGCTATATGCATCAAACATATGTAAATGAAAGACTTCCATGTTTAAGATTCCCTCTTGCAAACAATATGTGCAAGAAATAAGAGGTCATCCTGAACAAGGATATGATGCATATACTTACCTTGAAGATGTTGAGTGTCTTGACATAGGAGTACACTTGGGAAAACAAATGTTATATAACAAAAGAGTACCCTGTTGTACATATGCAAAGAAATTCAAAAGTACCAAGAAATTGAAGACATAGTTAAGATAGGATATGATGAACGAATATGTCTCCAAGGAACAAGAACTTTTTTCTCCTCTAAAATGAGTATGTAAAGTTTCCTCCCCCCTGAATCATGGCATGTAGATATTGGGAGTAGGTAGGGAAAAAACTTTAAACCAATAAATCCAATTAAAACGGTATTTATCTCTTTCCCCTTTAATGTGTAGGGTTTGATACAAGTATCTCCCCTTAGTGTTGTTGCTCCCTCTTTTGTATAAGCTTCCTGATAGTATTTGATAGTATTTCTCCCCTATATATAGGTTCATTGGATGGAAGCTTTGATGATATTTCTCCCCCTTTGGCACAATTATCAAAAGAAAGGTCAGAGGGTAAGGGCTCATTGAGAGAATAAAGAGGATCCTCGTTACTTCTCTCTTTTGTAAGGGTTCCTCAAATTTGTCTTTTCTCCCCCTTAGATATTTTGTAGGGTTGATTGAATGTTCTTCCCCTTAGGTATGGATAAGAGTTCCTTGAATTATCTCCCCCTAAGTTAGGGATCCTAGAGGATTCTCACTCTTATATTGCATGGGATCACTAAGATTTTTCTCCTCCTAGAGAAGTTGTCTCCCCTAAGACAGTAGTCCGGAAGAAATTATCACAGGAACAAAGTCAGAAAAATCGGAGTCACCAAGGCATATTGATTCGGTATAACCAAGATCGATATTTAGGCCTCCTGGAGAAATCGGTTGGACCGAGTTTCCCAATTTGGGGAAACCGAGTTGCAATGATAGTTAACTCTTTAATAAAAAATAGGCTGATTGAAAGAATTGTTTCAAAAGGTCAAGAGTCCGAAAGAATGATAATTCCAACTGAGACAATTAAACAAAAGTAAGAAGAATAAGAGATGATTTTTTCTTGTTTTTTTGTTAATACACACATATAAATGAGAGTGGAATGGTTCTAAGATTGTGAAAGATCAAATGTGAACCATACGATATTCTCCATCTAGATGTGTGGCGGTGACTAGGTCACCTATATTAGAGTATTTGACTTGAGGAGTCAAGAAAGGATGCTTGATCATAGGTCATACTCATCGTTAATCGCGAAATGGGGTTGCCATTTTTTGATTAAGAATGTCAATGTCTTCATATCACTTGAGTTGATGTAAACCATGAATTGGTGTAGAGTTTTATCATCGATATGAGTACATACCTTCGAGTGATGTTGATGACGTAGCATGTAGGTGAATTTTTTGTGGATGCTCAAAGTTGATGAAGATCGTCTTGAGTTGGGAGCCATCCCTGTCGTTTTGGTTCACTTTTCACTTACAGTGGTTTGTCACGCAAGGAAGAACATAATATATCCAATTGACATGAGTGAAAATCATTATCATAGTATTGTCAAGGATATGATTTGTTGTGTTCTTCCTTCATCTCCGAAGAAAAGGTTGTTGATACTTGGCCATGTGAAGATTGCTTTTGATGAGAGTTGGTTTGCAATCTTGTGGAGTGTATTTATTCCAAGTACCTGCAAAAGGTTAGATGCAATACAAGGGAGCATAGTTTCCAAGACATAAGATAGTCATATCAATGACATCAAGGAACAGTCAGTCAAGCTGATGCCATTGCATGTATCCGAGTGAGTCTAGCTCAAGTTTGAAGTATCAATGATGTTCAACTCACTGCTTAAATGGCAGAACACTTTCTCATCAAGTGGTTTGGTAAAATTACCAGCCATTTTTTTGTCAGTACGAACATGCGTGAGATCGATATCTCCTTTGGCAACATGATCACGAATGAAATGATGTCGCACTTGGATGTGCTTGGTTCTAGAATGTTGCACAGGATTATAGGCAATCTTAATAGCACTTTCATTGTCACACAACAATGGGACTTTTCTAACATGAATGCCATAATCAATTAAGAGTTTGAGACATCCATAGTAATTGAGCACAACATGATCCAGCGACAATGTATTTAGCTTCGACAGTTGATAAGGATACCGAGTTTTGTTTCTTGGATGTCCAAGAGACAAGAGATCTCCCAAGAAATTTACATGTACCCGAGGTGGATTTTCTATCAACCTTGTCTCCAGCATAGTCCTAGTCGGAATAGCCAACACGATTAAAGGAAGATCCCTTGGGACACCATATGCCAAAGTTTGGTGTATGTATAAGGTATCTCACTATCCTTTTCATAGCCAATAGATCACACTCTTTAGGTGTTGCTTGATAGCGGGCACACATACAAACACTTAGCATGATATTAGGACGAGAGGCACATAGGTATAATAATGATCCAATCATTGATCGATAAACCTTTTGATCAACGGTTGCATCATCCTTAGTGATGTCAAGATATCCATTAGTAGGCGTGGGGGTTATCATACCTTTGCATTCTTGCATGTTGAACTTCCTAATCAAGTCCTTGGTGTACTTGGTTTGAGAGATGAACGTACCTTTTCCCGAATGTTTGATTTTCAATCCAAGGAAGAACTTCAGTTCACTCATCATGCACATCTCGTACTTATCTTTCACTTGTGTATACCCTTGGGCTACGAGACATGCTTTGTTGCGTACAACTTGTGTGTCTTCATCTTGCTTGTTCCGAAACACCCATCTTGTACCAATTATATTCTGCTCACCTTCTAGTTTTTCAACAAGTGTCCATACATTGTTACTCTCGATATTGTGTAGACCTCCATGAATGGCATTCACCCAATCTGGACCTTGGAGAGCTTCTTCTACCTTCAAGGGTTCAATGCTAGATATGGAAAAATAATGCTCACAAAAGTTAGCTAGTCGAGTTTTAGAGCGACTGATTCTACCATTGCTTATCTCACTGTAGATTTGTTTCAGCGGATGATCTCTGTCCACTCTTGCTCTAACTCTTGACAACTTATTCTTGTTGGATGGAGGAGCTTCTTCTTCATCATCGTCATCTTGAGCATAGTCCTTGGCGTCATCTTCTCCTTGAGGTGGTGGTGAGGAAGGTTGAGGTGGATCATCAAGATGTTTCTCTCCCTCTTTCTCATCACGTCGTGTATCGCTTGTGGATGCTTCCATGTCATTTTGCAGTTTTCCTTGATGCGTAGTTGGAGATTCCCCTTGAGTTGATGAAGTTCTTTCCTTCACCTCCATGGGACGAATCTTGCTAATGGACAAATCTTTGATAGCTTCCGAATGTTCCTTATCTCCTATATCAATTGGCAGTTGTTTGACTTGCGAACCATTAGTCTCATCAAAATTCACATCTACCGTATCTTCAACTTTTCGAGTGAAGTTGTTGTAGACACGGTAAGCATGAGATTTTATCCATAACCAAGAAGGAAACCTCCATAATATTTAGGTGCAAATTTTGATTGACGATGCTTATCAAGAATATAACACTTAAAGATGAATACTCGGAAGTATCCAACATGGGGTTTGTTACCAGTGAGTAGCTCTTATGTCGTTTTACCAAGAAGCTTGTGGAGGTAGAGTCGGTTTATGGCATGGCAAGTTGTTTCCACGGCTTCTGCCCAAAAGTGTCTTGGAGTCTTGTATTCGTCAACCATCATTCTCGCCATCTCTATAAGCGCCTGGTTCTTCCTCTCAATAACTCTATTTGGTTGAGGTGTGTACGTTGCCGAGAACTCATGTAAGATACCTTCTTCGTCAAGAAAAGTATCCACATTAGTGTTCTTTAACTCTGTTCTGTTGTCGCTCCGAACCTTCTTGATCTTCACTTCAAACTAGTTTTGAGCTTTTTGAGCAAAGTTCTTGAAGATCATTTGTACCTGCGACTTATCATTGAGAAAGAACACCCACGTAAATTTGAAAAAATCATCAACAATAACTAGACCATAAGAATTTCCACCGAGGCTCTTATAAGCGGTGGGACCAAAGAGATCCATGTGAAGCAGCTCGAGGGGTCTTCTTGTGGTCATGATGTTCTTCACGGGATGACTTCCTCCAACTTGCTTTCGTGCTTGACAAGCACTACAAAGTCTATCTTTGTCAAAGATAACATCTTCAGCACCAAGAATTTGATCACCTTTGATGAGTTTGTCAAGATTACGCATACTAACATGTCCAAGCCTTCTATGCCATAACCAACTCTTAGAATATTTTTCAATAAGGCATGTACGGGGTTTGGATATCTTAGAGAAATGAACAATGTATAGATCCCCTCTACGGAAACCAGTAAAGACGATGTTATGATTGTCGCTACGAAACACTCGGCATTCAACTTTTCTAAATAGCACATCAAAACCAAAATTTTCTAGTCTAGATACGAAAAGTAGATTGTAGACAAGAGATTCTACTAGCATGACACTCTGAATGGAACTGTCATGAGATATGGCCACCTTACCGAGGCCAAGTACCTTACCTTTGGAGTTGTCTCCAAAAGTTACAGACCTTCGAGGTCCACGATTCGGTGTGATTTAATGGAACATGTCTTTATCTCCGGTCATGTGATCAGTGCATCCACTATCGATAACCTACTCCTTACCACCCACCATGTAGTCTTTAAGGTTAGCCATAAGACTACGATTCTTCATGGTCTTCTCATACTCGGTGTCGAAGTTTTCATCATCATCATAGTAGCCATGTTCCACATAGTCATCATCGGATGAAGTTTCCTCGTAAGAGATGAAAGTTTCATCAGAAATTTGACTATTACAATGTTCAAGTTTATGCATTCGAATGGCTTCAACAATGATGGTGTTGATGGTAATGACATTTCCTTTGGCATGCACGAAGTCACGAAGCTCAAATAGGCATTTATCAAAGTTAGGATCGGTTGGCTTCATCTTATGGAAAGCAATGTATTTGTGAACAATGATATCAAGATTTTTCAAGGCATAATTTGAATATCTTTTCCCTAAGTCTTTCCACAAGGTATGATCACACTCAATGTTTTGCAACTGATTACGCACATTTCTTGGTAAATCTATAATGGTTAGTTTGACAGTGTTAAGGTTACCAAGCATATTAACTTCATCATCATGAGAAGGATGTATGGGATCAATGGGAGGCGCATAGGGATATTCAACATACTTGCGCAAATGAAACTCATGAAATATAACAAGCATTTCATCTATCCATTGTCTAAAGTAAGCCCCATCAGGAATAGGCACTCTACAACTAAAAATCTGGGAATTAGTCACATTCATTTTCCTCCAATGGCGGTTAAACCAAGGTTTTGGAGACCTTGCTCTGATACCAATTGAGGGATCGCTAGAAGATGTGTCTAGAGGGGGTGAATAGACTACTTGTCAAGATAAATATTCTAGCCTAATCTAATTTATAGGAGGGCAGAAATACAACAGTTGTAACAAGTCTAGGTCATCCTACACATGCAGTTCTAAGAGTATAGCAGTGGAAAGTAAAACATGCGAGTGTAATGTAGAGGAGTAAGGTAGGGAGATCAAACGCATGAGGTTGACACGGTGATTTTTGGCATGGTTAGGATAGGTGGCACTATTGTACGCCCATGTTAGTGGAGACTTCAACCCACGGAGGGTAACGACTGTGAGAGTCCACAGAGGGCTCCAGGCACGGAGGGTCCACAAAGAAGCAGCCTAGTCTATCCCACCACGGCTTCTGTCCACAGAGGACTAGCCTTACTCACGGTAGATCTTCATTAAGTAGGCGATCTCCTTGCCCTTACAAACATCTTGGTTCAACTCCACAACACGAAGTAGGAGGCTCCCAAGCGACACCTAACCAATCTAGGAGGCACCACCCTCCAAAAGGTAAAATATGTGGTAGATCATTGAACTCCTTGCTCTTGTGTTTCTAAAGATAGTCTCCTCAACACAAATCACTCTCTCACATAATATGCATGGATATGAGAGGTTGATTTGGTGGTAAGCAGTTTGGGGAGGCTTGAGATCAAGTTTCAAATGATTGGATTGGAATATCTTGGTCTCAACACATGAGTAGGTGGTTCCTTCTCAGAAAATGGATCTGGAAATGAAGTGTGTATTCTGAGTGCTTCTCCCACGAATGAGTGGAGGGTGAAGGGGTATATATAGACAGTAGCCAAAATCTAAACGTTAGACACAAAAGAGCAAACTCGTTGACACCGGAGTTGGAAACTCGGTGGTACCGACTAGCACTGAAGGTGTGAACTTTTGAATCTCGGTGGGACCGATATATACAACTCGGTGGCACCGAAAATGTGACTAATGGTCAGATGGCCAAACTCGGTGGCACCGATACTCAAATTCGGAAATTCCGATTTTGTGTATCTTGGCAGCAGAATGTTGGTCACCTAAACTCAGTAGCACCTATGTAGTTTCGGTTGCACCGATTTGGTGGGAATGGCTAGGGTTTTGTGTGAGGTTCAAAATTGGTGGGTCCGATGTGGAAATGTATGTGACACCGAATTTGTGAATGTGGAATTGACAGAGTGGAAATGTGGGAAAAATGACTCAATGTTTTGGTGGCTATCTTTGAGCATTTGAGCAATCAGTTCATTTGACTACCTCACACCCTTTTAATAGTATTGGGTTTCCTATGGACTCAAAAGTGATTTCTCACAAATATAAAATGAAGAGACTTCTATCTTGAAGCTTGAGCCAATATTATTACTTTCTTGCATCCAGGGTTATATCCACATAAACCTTAAGCCATAGCTCTCCTTGGATTAATCCTGAAATATCCAGGTCAAAGTGTTAGTCCAAGAGACAATGTATGTTGTCATGAATTATCAAAATCACCAAGGGAGCATATGTGCTTTCATTATACCGCTGGCTAGTACCGCTGACCATGGGTCTCGACACTTTTTGTGCCAGACTTTGCGGTAGTACTGGGCGGTAGTACCACCAATTGGCGGTGGTACCGCTTGTTACTATCGTGCCGGGAAACCTAGGTTCTTCTGGGCTGGGACCGCAGTTGATCCCGAGCGGATATCGGAGGCGGCACTACCTCTTATGAGCGGTAGTACCGCTTCGGCACTACTACCAACCCCTAGCCTCCACTCAGACTGGCTTCCCTCTACCTGAGCGGTAGTACCGCCCACTTCTGAGCGGTACTACCTCTTATCATTGGTAGTACCGCTCTGGTATGGGCAGATCTAGTGGGTAATGGGCAGATTGTTTCCCCCACTATATAAAGGGGTTCTTCTTCCCATAGAACCTCACCTTTTCCCAACCCTAAGCTCTATTGTTGCTCGAAGCTCCATTCTCACCTGATCTCTCTCCCTAGCCAACAAAACTTGTTGATACTCTAGGTTTTGATTTAGAGGGCCTTGATCCACACTTCCACCAAGAGAAATTTGATTCCCCCCACTAATCCCTCGAGGATCTTGTTAATCTTGGGGGTTGTAGCACCCTAGATGGTTGAGGTCACCTCGAAGCCATATTCCATTGTGGTGAAGCTCCGTGATCTCGTTGGGAGCCTCCAATTTAGTTGTGGAGATTGCCCCAACCTTGTTTGTAAAGGTTCGGTCACCGCCTTCAAGGGCACCACTAGTGCAATCACGACACCTCACATTGTGTGAGGGTGTCAGGAGAAAACGATGGCCCTAGTGTCATCTTGGTGAGCATTGTGCCTCCACACTGCTCTAACGGAGACGTACTTGTGGGAAGGAATTTCAGGAAAACATCCTCGTCTTCATCGTTTCACTTGTGGTTACTTCTTTCCTTTACTTGTATTGCTTACTTACTTGTTATTCTTGTTGCTAGCATCATATAGGTTTCTCTCTTAGTTCAATATTTAGACAACATATTTGTTCCTAAAATTAAGTTGATTAAGTAAAGTTTAAAAATTATTAGTTGCCTATTAGCCCCCCTCTAGTCAACCATATTGATCCTTTCAATTGGTATCAAAGCCTCGTCTCTTTATTAAGGGTTTCACCACCCAAAGAGTATCGCTAACGACGAGGTTAGGCCCGTGGAGTTGCCCGTGGCATATGTTGCGAACTTGATCTCCCGAGAGGATCTGAATGAGGCCATGTCTACCTTTAGATCCTCAGTGGCTATCGAGGTCAAGAACATGTTGAAAGATTTCCTTGATAACTTCAAATTGTCTACCGGTCCGTTGCATGTGGTTAATTCCACAACTTCAGACACGGGGACAAATTTTGAAAAGGAGAATACTGGTAGTGGTAGAAATAAATTGGCTCAAGGAACGAATGGGGCAAATACCTTTGCCACGGTTCCTCCACTATAGGAATGAGCTTCTTTGCCGTCTGCCAAAGCAGACGACAAAGGGGTGTTCCACTATAGGCAAAGACCTTTGCTGTCAGTGTCCTGTCGACAAAACTTCTATGACTACTGTTGTCGGTAAAGGCCCTTCTTTGCCGTCTACCTAGAAAAAGTGGACGGCATAGGAGTTTGCCGTCAGCCAGATGTGCAAGCAGACGACAAAGCCCTTTAGACGGCAGCCGACAGGCAACTACTCCGTTAGGTGGCTAACGAAGTATTTGCCGTCTGCTTTGTTTAAAGTCTTTGTTGTCTGCCTTCTTTAAGCTCTTTGTCGTCTGCTTTTTTAAAACATGCGCCGTCTGCCTACTTTAAAACCTTTGTCGTCTCCCTTCTTTAAAACCTTTGTCGTCCGCCCTTTTTAAAACCTGCGTCATCTGTTTTCTTTAAAACCATTGTTGTCTGCCTTTTTTAAAACCTTTGTCGTCTACTTTTTGGGGCAGCAGACGGCAAAGTACCCATATGGGCCAGCCGCATGTCGGCCCAGTTTGCACAGCTCTCTGCCACGTGGCCCCTTTGCCATCCGCCAGCTGATGGCAAAGTCCTTTGGCATCAGCTGGCAGACGGCAAAGAGCCCATATTGCCACTGTTTTGTTTATTTTATGTTATTTCAGAGCATATATATATAGTTCACAACACATATATGATATATCGTTCATAGCACATATATATAGTTCACATTACATATATGATATACATACAAAGTTCATCAATGCCATTTGTTCATCAATCACAGCACATAGGTCGAAAGAACCAACATATAAAGTTTTACATTATTCATCCATATATACATACATATAGTTCCACATTGTTCATCAACTCAGATGAAAACAAAAACTAAAGCACTCCATCAATGCCATCTTCCATGTTGTAAATCTGATCTGCAAAATGGGAATAAGAAAGTTATAAGAAGAAGAACAATATGACATTTTTGAGCTTATTATGTTATTTTGGAGGAAAATAAGCAAATTATATGACCTTTTTAAGCTAACCAAGGTTCTTATGCCATTTTTGACCTAACTAAGCTAATTATGTCATTTTGGATGAAAATAAGCTAACTGTCAGACATTTATGATGTAACAAATGTTCTTATGCCATTTTTGACCTAACAAAACTAATTATGTCATTTTAGAGGAAAGCAAGCTAAGTGTATAACATTTATGAGCTTACCAAGGTTCTTATGCCATTTTGAGATTATTATGTCATTTAGGAGGAAGATATGCTAAGTTATGAGCTAACCATGGTTCTTGTGATGTTTTTTTACCTAACTAAGCTAATTATCTCATTTTGTAGATAAATTAGCTAATTATGTCATTTTGGAGCTAAATTATCAAATTATGTCATTTTGGAGCTAAAATAGCTAATTATGTCTTTGTTGGGGAAAATAAGATAAGGAGAATAAGAAAGAGGAGAACAAAGAGGAGGAGAAGGAGAAGAAGAAGAAGAAGAAGGATAAGAAGGAGAAGAAGGAGGAGGAGGAGAAGAAGATGATGAATAAGAAGAAGAAGGAGAGGAAGAGGAAGAGGATGATTACAATACTTTTCTTATTTTGAGCTTATTATGTCATTTAGGATGAATATACGTTAATTTATGAGCTAACCAAGGTTGTTGTTATGTGTTTTTACCTAACTAAGCTAATTATGTCATTTTGGAGCTAAATTAGCTAATTATGTCATTTTGGATGATAATTAGCGAAGTATGTGTTTGTTGGGAAAATAAGCTAAGGAGAAGAAGAAAGAGGAGAAGGAGAAGAAGAAGAAGAAGGAGAAGAAGAAGGAGAAGAAGAAGGAGAAGAAGAAGAAGAAGAAGAAGGAGAAGGGGAAGAGGATGATTACAATACTATTCTTATTTTGAGCTTATTATTTCATTTAGGAGGAATGTACGCTAAGTTATGAGCTAACAAAGGTTCTTGTGATGTTTTTTTATCTAACTAAGCTAATTATGTCATTTTGGAGCTAAAGTAGATAATTACGTTATTTTGAATCTAAATTAGCTAATTATGTCATTTTGGAGCTAAATTAGGTAAGTATGTCTTTGTTAGGAAAATAAGCTAAGGAGAAGAAGAAAGAGGAGAAGGAGAAGAAGAAGAAGGAGGAGGAGGAGCAAAAGCAGGAGAAGAAGAACGAGAAGGAGGAGAAGAAGAAGAAGAAGAAGAAGGAGAAGAAGAGGAAGAGGATGATTAAAATACTTTTCTTATTTTGAGCTTATTATGTCATTTAGGAGGAAGATACACTAAGTTATGATCTAACAAACGTTCTTGTGATGTTTTTACCTAACTAAGCTAATTATGTCATTTTGATTCAATAGTAGCTAATTATGTCATTTTGGAGCTAAATTAGCTAATTATGTCTTTGTTGAACCTAAATTAGCTAATTACGTCATTTTGGAGCTAAATTAGCTAATTATATCATAAATGAATCTTGCGAAAACTTATCATCGTTGGTCATCTAGGAGAAGCATCAGGATTGCAAGGGCCGGTTGCGTTTGGAGACGGTTGCCCTGGAGAAGGGTCGTGCGATGCCGCTCGGGAGTTATTCTATAGAAAAGATATTTTGCAATGTCTCGTTAGCATGATGACACTGAAATGTTAATACTACTTTATAATGACCATTGAAATGAAACTCACCGTGCCAACCGCAGAAAAGACACGCATCGGCTAAGGGGGCTAACCGGTCTTCCCACAGATAGACTGCACATTTGGTTTTGAAGAGTCAGTCGTATTAGTTAGTAATGAAACAGACATTAAAAACATGGTTTGACTAATGTGAAAAAGGAACTTACCACAAGAAGCTTGTAGATGGCCAGGTGACCCGCCTCATTCTAGGCCCTATCCTCTTCCAACAACCGAGCCGTGGTATGGTCCCTCTCCTCAAGAGCAGCCTGAAGAGCAGCCTGGTTTGGCACTCTCTCTTTCTGAAGAGGAGCCTGCAACACCATTCCCTTGTTACCACTGTAATGATCGATGGCCACACACACAATGAAATGGATGAAAGTTTTCTGAGTCCGTACAACTAACCTCGATGGCGAGATCGACTGGTCGTGGACGAGACGTTATCTCAGGACATGAGCTCGACTGGCGCGCCTTGATATCTGGGAGAGTGAGTGGACAAAGTATTATACCATATCCAATGGCTATCGAGCCATGGGGCGTCCCTCCACCAGATATCATCACCATCTCTGGATCCAAAGGTTCTTGGCTTAGGTTAAAGTCCTGCCCTTTCCTAGGCTTCCCCACGTCCGTGTATTTCACGAGCTTGCGATGTGAGGAGATGTTGGTGAACTTCTCTGGATGATCTAGGTCACACTCAGAGAATGCCTTGGCCTTCTTGTAGGAGGCAGTATGGGCCATGACATAAAGGTCGTACGACTCGGGCACCTCCGTCTTATTTTGATGGGCCTAAAAGAGAGGAACAAAGTATTAGTAAAGGGCTCAAGCTAGCATGAAGAATTAATTTCATGAATAAGGAAGCAAACCACATACCTAGTTCCGTGCAACTGAATTAAGTTGGCGCTGCCTTGATGGTGTGGCACACTAACCATTTGGGCACGCCGATCCTTCGCATTGTCGTGGACGGCTCGCTAGTTGCCTGTGCACCACTCATCCGCCAACGCCTCCCAACAATACATCTTATCTGCACACCATCTCGGGGGCACCTATAAGATTGAAAATAATTTTGAGCGCTATGCCTACGAATCAAATCAAGAAAACTACGTACAAGGCCTTAAGAATAGGTAATTACCTTCATTTACCGTTCCTTCTTCATATACTTTTCGCGGCACTCCTTCTTCTTCTTAACACCACGCGTGGTGTTGTAGTCTCGAATAACGTGTGGCCGAGCCTCATGGCGCAAGTTATATAATAGCCGCCTCCACTCGGCCTCGAGAACATTGGCCTCCGCTTCCTCATATCCCTCCTCACACCTGTAGAACGTCTGCAATCAAACGAGACAATACCAATTAGTACAATAATTAGCTATATTGTTAATTTTAGATTGTGTAAAAGGAGAATTTACCCAGGAGGTGTTGATCACCATCTTGGCCCTCGTGTGGCACAAGACACCATCTATAATCTCCTCCGGCGGGGCCTGTGCAGCCTCGTAGTGCTCCCAAGTAAATCCTAGTGTAGGAACCTGACCCTCACCGGGCGACATGACAAACGCCGGGAAATTTGTCCGGCAAAGCACACCAAGGACGGTGTTCGGCTTGTGGACTCCAAGAGGGTGTATCCAACCCCTGTAGCATTACAAGGCAACACATTACATATTTGAAGAAACTTGAAGGCAAAAGGTAAAAAAAGAGTAAATGCACGTACCTCTCCCTTTCAGCCTTAATCACTGGCCTCTGCTCGCGGATCACCGGTACGACCAGGAGACATGTACTACCATGCTTGTACACGGTGACCCCGTCCACCACGTCACCCTCACTATCCGAAGATCATCCCCGCCACCAACAGAATGGCCACCCCGCCCATCGGTCCTATCCGCCCCCTTGATACGATCCGGCCAGGCACCCCATCCGGACGTCTCTAGGTTAGCCGAAGCCTATGTGGCGGGAGTCTCGTGGGATGTATCCTCAAGAACCGCAGTATCATGGGCCAAATGCCCGTTGACCCGATGCTCCTGGATCGGAGTCTCATGGGCCGAATGCCCGTCGACCCGAGGAATAACGCCCAAGATGCGACCCTATCCTTATTTTGGCGCGAGGGCCTCGACAGGGATAGAAGCGCATCTCGTCGTTTCACAAGAATGGATATCGTTACAAGTACATGTACTAAATAGAAGAGTATATGGAATTGGCTTACACTCGCCACAAGCTACATCAGAGTCACATCAGTACAATACATAAATATCACGAAGAAGAGCAGGGTCCGACTACGGTTGAAAACAAACAAGAAAAGAACGATGTCCATCCTTGCTATCCCACGATGCCGGCCTGGAACCCATCCTAGATCTGTGAAGAAGAAGAAGAAACTCCAAATGAACAATCATCGCGCTCACGTCTTAATATCCTTACTTGTACCTGCAACTGGTGTTGTAGTAATCCGTGAGCCACAGGGGACTCAGGAATCTCATTTCTAAAGGTATCAAGACTAGCAAAGCTTATGGGTGAGGTATGGTTAAGTGGTGAGGTTGCAATAGCGACTAAGCATATATTTAGTGGCTAACTTGCGAGTACAAGAATAAAGAGGGGGATGATCTACGCATAGCGGACGTGAACTACTCGTGATCAAATGAATGACCCAGAACACCTACTTACGTCAAACATAACCCCACCATGTCCTCGATCGAAGAAGGAGCTCATGAAAGAGACAGTCACGGTTACACACTCACTTGGCAAGTTTTAATTAAGTTAACTTCAAGTTATCTAGAACCAGTGTTAAACAAAGTTTCCACGTTGCCACATAACCGCGGGCACGGCTTTCCGAAAGATTTAACCCTGTAGGGGTGCTCCAACTAGTCCATCACAAATTACCACTAGCCGCATAGAAATCCTCGATGACGAAACTCACGATCTAGTCGGACTCCTTAGTGGAAAACCTCAACACTGAGATTTCCCAAAGCATCACCGGAATCCCGATGCACAAGATATTTCGTAAAAGGTAAAACTAATCCAACAAGGCTGCCCGACGTGTCGACGATCCCGATAGGAGCCGCATATCTTGTTCTCAGGACACGGCTGATAAGCTACGCATACGGTGGCCTGATAGAAATCACCCAAGTTGCCCTGGGTTGGCCCAGCACAGTGCTCTGGGTTGGAGCAACACTGATGAGGAGCACTGGCCCGGGGGTTGATTAATTACTCCGCGGGTGCCGGCGGGTCCCTATGCATTTTTATTAGTTATTAGGCAAATGTAGTACCAAAGTTGGGCCTAGCCAGACCTGTTTTAATCTAAGACGAATTATCAAGGTGGTCCCCATAACAACCCCGATCATGTTAGGAGCGCTCAATTTTGAAATATAACATCGGTAGCCGAAACTAAGGGGGCAAAGGTGGAACAAAACACCAGGCTAGAAAGGCCCAGCCTTCCACCTTTTACCAAGTATATAGGTGCATTAAATTATTTAGCAATAAATATGATGATATAACAAGGAACCCATGTTATCACATGGAAGCAACTGCACCAGCAACTAGCAACACTAACACATGGTTAAGCAAGCGGTAACATAGCCAATCAGTGGTTTGCTAGGTTGTGAACAGGTTGAAGGTTTTCATGGCAATGTTGAGAGGCTGATATTTAACAGGTGGTGGGAACAAGACATACGAAAGAAACGAAATAACTAGCATGGGAAAGATAGTAATGGTATCTAGGGAAATGGTCATCTTGCCTGAGATCCCGCTTCAAGGAAGAATCACTCTGTGAAGCAGACAAACCGATGTAGTCAAATGTTTCGACACGCTTGCGGAACTGTATCGAGACAAAGGAAACTGGAAACAAGCAGCAACACAGATATTCATCACAGCACATGCACGGCAAGATGCAATCCACATATGATGCATGTTCAGTTGAATATATGCAAGACGTGGCATGTCAATTCACAACAATCAAACACTACACATTAAGTGAAGTTCAATATGCAACGAGTTACATATTGATGAAACTCCACATACGAATTATTTAGTTCTATCCTGATTAGGTACACGACAATATTAATTGTGGTTAAAAATGGCAAGAGGTGAAGCATGATTAAGCTACCTATCTAGGCATTTTAAATGAGGTCGGAAACGACTTATAGCATCTCCGAACTGACCTCGTACATTAATTTATAATTCTGTACATATCTGCACTAAAACGTTTTAATATTTGTTAAACAACAAAATAAAGAGGTTGACGTGATTCTGCGCGTCGTTCTAATCCATTTACATATATGGAACATCTCTAACGGAGCTACGGTTCAAAAGATATAATCACCGCAAGATATGATGGCATGAATGCAATATGTTTGCAACGATAGTCACAAGCATTCCAAAACATACAAACAACAAGGTGATATGAAACTACACGAGATTCTAAGCAAGTTTCATATAGGACACGATCAAACGGAGCAACGGTTCAACAAATACTAGCTACACAAGAAATAGTCATAATCTGCCAAAATCAGCCACATAGCATTTTCTACACCCCAAAACAGCAAGCTACATAAATCCAAAATGCTCAAACAAGGCATGAGACAGTAGTAGTGAATATGCACTTCAACATCCTACTAAATACAACTAGCATGTTAGCATGGGTCACTAGGAAAATATCAGTTTTGACAGTGCACTTTTCGATCTGAACGCATACAGACAGCAGCAAAACTATATGCTACAGGGCACCAAATGACTTGAAAATTCTCAGAATGCTAGAGAATATTAAGGACATCAAATGACTCCATTGCATGAACCTCAAAAGAGCTATAGCTCACTAGCAAAACTCATGGCAAGAGAGCAACAAAATATAACAGATTTCAGACTTAGAAATATTTCAGCATCTCCAAATCAGCACTATTTTCTAGCATGTTGGAGACAAGCAAACAACACCTAAACATGGGTTTCTATCGCAACCAAAATTAACTAGGGCTAGAATACATATCCAAGGGCATATATCTAGTTGACAACTCATTCATGTCATGCACGGAATAAATCCCACAAAATAAACAAAAGGGCAACATGGCAAAATATCATGCGCACTAACTTGCTCGAAAGGTAAAACTAATTGCACAGTTAAATTCTATGAATTTTTCTACCCCGAAAACATATATAGTACGCGGGGTTGCAAAATAAAATTAACGCCACACATATATGTGAAAATATGTCCTATTCACGATATAACAAACTAGCGACGGAACCTACATGCAAAAGGGCAAACAACTACTCTAAAATACATGGCAAAGGGTTACAAACAACACAGACATTTATCTACAGGGTTGGAGCAATCCGTACACGCACAAAAATAAATATGGGATATCTAGCATATTAGGACATCACGTAAATCTAGGCATATGGCAGGTCAAACCATTCAAACATGCATGCAAGTCCTAAAATGTGAATCTACGCGAAAAACTACACGAGTTACATATATGATACATTGCGATCCGATACACGGTTTGAAATCTACGGGCATTTGAACATATAGCATTTTCTGAAATTATTAAATCCGAAAAATCCTAAAAATATACTACCGGGCCGAATCTGTCCTATGGACCAAATATAATCACTGGCGCATTATACTAAAAGGTGCACATGGCGGGGAATAGCAGGCAGAGGGGGCTCTCACCTCGGGCTGGGCCCGGTTGGAGAAGAGGCCGAGTTGGGCCGGATCTGGTGGACAGGCTCGCGGGGCTCGACCGGGTTGCTGCTGGCCTGGGGACGCCTCGGCCGGCTCGGTGCGGCTGACCGGGGCGACCGGGCCACTGCTGGCCAGCTGGGCCGCTCGGGGCGACACGGGCCGGGGCGCTGCAGGGCTGGAGTGGGCCGGGCGAGGCGAGGCGCTCCTGGGCCACGAAGAGCCACTCTGGCCTCACGGTCAACGAGGCGGCACGGTGCTCCTCCCGATCCCGATCGGGAGAAGAACGACACGCGGTGACGTGGTAGAAACGGGCGAGACCGGCCGGATGTGATGGGATCCGGCGGGATCTGGCGGCGCGGCTTGGCCTGAGTGCGCGGCGACGAGGTGCAGGCGGCGGCGCGCTCTAGGGGCGAGGGAGCATGAAGGCAGGGGCGTGGAGAAGCTGCTCAAGCTGCTACCTGACTCGGGCGAGCTTGCGAGCGCGGCTCCCTTTGGGCCTGGGCGGGCTTGGCTCTGGCATGCGGGCCCTGGCGGCGGCTGGGGGAGGAGGAGAGAGAGGCAGTGACGGCTAGGGTTAGGTGGGCGGCGCAGATTTCAAGGAGGAGAGAGGAGAGACAAAAATGGAAGGGGAGACCCTTCCTTTTATAGACGGGGTAGCTAGGAGTTGCCAAATGGGGCGTTTTCGGACCCTCCGATCTCGATCGGACGCTCCGAAAATGCCCTAAGGTTAGGTTAGGCCGTGTAGAGTGGCTTAGGCGGAGATGAGAGGGAAATAGCGCGCCTGGCAACGTGATTTAAAACACCGAAAAACGTCCGACGATAAACCGAATACGGTGCCGCTACGGACGGCCGTTCGGGTACCAAACGGACTCGGCTTACGACAAAAATCGACACGCGGCCTATCTACGTCTAAATAAGACCGCCTGCCAAGTTACAACCCAATCAGAGAATATTTTATGCCCACTTTTAAAAACAGGGTTTTGACGATGCCGCGGGCACGTGCGTGTGTGGTTGGTCTTGAAACTGTCAACGACGAAAACAAAGAGAACCGACAACTACTAACGGGTGCAGGTTTTCAAAACTGGCGGCAACGGAGTGCCGATGCAATGCAGATGATGCGCAAGATGCGATGATGATGCAATAAATAAAAATAAACACACGCCAGCAATGGAATAAAGGGGAAATCTTCTGGAGCGTTGGTCTCGGGCTGTCGCAACTGTCCTACACTACAAGAGGATCTCGACCCGAGATCCAAGAATGAAAGGGGAAGGGGAAGAGAAAGAGCAAGAGGTAAAATTTAGTTGCTTCTTTGACAAACGAGTGAAAACAATGAATCTTGGAGGTTGCAAAGAGATGAAGAATGAAATCAGAAACAAGCAAGAATTCACGCAGAATTTCGGCAGCATTTCGGTAGGAAAAGGGGAAAAATTGATAAGATGGAAAGATCTTGAGATGATTCACAACAATTCAAGTAAATTGAGCAAGGGAACAATATGATCTTGAAACGACAGATGATAGATTGAAGAGAGCACCATCACAAAGCCTCCGTTACCAAGAATAGAAACTAGATCTTGGAAAGAAGGAACGACGAAGAAAAATATAACCACTACCACAAGAATCTTGAAGAACACCTTGAGAATGAAGAGATCTTCAGCCGCCTAACAGAAAGCTGAACAAGGCACCGCAATAATTGAGAGACGAACGAAGAGAAAACAATTGAGAAGAATTTGAGAACGAAAGCTTAAAGTCGAGAGCGAAGAAATATTCTCAAATGATGGCCTTCGAAGGATCAAGAATGAAAACAAATCAGAAAAGCACCGAATAGCGAGAAAGGGATTCACATGATTGAAACCAATTGAAAGAGACACAAGCTGAGAACGAAGAGAAGGAACACCACCAAAATTACGGAGACACTCCGGAATGATGAAGAATGAAAGGTTGAGACAAATATGAGACTTAATTCGAATAGAAATTGGAGAAGGGATATGACTGGTGAAATTCATACTTACGTCATAGTTGAAAAGCATTAGAGGATTCCGGAAAGATGACAAGAACCAGCTAAGATCCTGGGAAAGAACCTCTGGGTTATGGGCCCACTCAAAGAAACCACCGTTGAAAAGATTGCTTAGGAAGAGAGATATTGCACCGGTATAAAAAAACTTGATGAGGTTAGCACGTCGAAATAATTGAAAACAAGAAACTTCTGGGATAACTTCAGCACTCCAGATAGAAAAGACAGGAATGAATAAACAAGATAGGCTGATAAGAATTTCCAACATAGGAAATAATTTAAAAGATGAAAAGACATGATGAACACAGATAACTGAATTGAATCCACCGGAGAAGAAAACAAGAACAAGCACTGATGAACTATAACTCCTGAGAATCTTCACAATGAATCACGGGATAGGACACGGAAGAAAAGATAGCGGAAGCATCAATGAATTGAAATGCACTTAGATGATAATTGAATCATTGAAGAAAAGGGCGGGAGTGCGGGGAAAAACAAAGACAACTTGGGACACATGAGATAAAGTTTTGGAAGAAATGAGAGATTGATCTTGCAAAAATAGGAGAGGATTGAATTCAGTTGAAGAGAAGCACACCGGGTGGAAAATAATAAACATGAAGACTCCGGTTGAAAAGAATTGACAAGAGAATTGATTAAACAAAAAGGATTAACATTCCCATAAAAATATGAGAACACCTCTTGGAAAGATATGAAATCACCATTTGACATCGAAGCAACTCGAATTACCATACTCCAACAAAACAAATGATGAGGCCTACGAAACAAGCGAGAACAAATTCATGAGAGAGATTCCGTCCGATATTTTCGTGGATGAGACTCGCACGGGCTCTATCCTACAATAGCCATCATGTGCAAGGCAGTGCACACGACATACGAAGCGTCCCCGAGTCGTAGCAAGCTACAAGGCTCTTTAAGACACAACGAGAACCGCTGTAAAATGACTATGAACAAACAAATCCACTAGATGTCGAACCCCAACCTAACATCATGCATTTGTTGGAAGATTGTCCTATAAGTAACTACTTGAATTCCCACCTAAGAAATCTCGAAATTTCTGGTCATGCAATCTGGTCCACAGATAAAAGGAGTAATATACCACTCAACTCCTATACTAATCCGTCCAGTGTATCACATCCGTCAACACATAACCACAGATCTCAGAACTCCATCTATCTCAGACCCTCGTAATCACAATGATACTAAGTATGGCGATACATCCGGATCTATCTACACCAGTACTGGGTAAGCCGGACTCCTCTCACCACTACTAGTATTGAAGCAATTTCGGACATCCTCCGTCCTGAGATACTAAGAAATCTGAATGATAATGATGTGCTCAAGAATTCCCTCGAGCTCAACTCCCCGAAAGAAATCAAGTCAGATAGGAGGCACTAAGACAGAACTTTGTCACATCGACATCATATAGATTCCAAAAATATCCACGTGATCCTAAAAATATTTGAGTGAGAAGAGAGTAGAACTAAAATTATTACGTCAAGATTCCTCACCAGAGCATAGAAGAGGAGAAAAAAGAACCCTACTCCCCGATATATAACTAGACTCAAAGTAGTTTTTCACTAGACTCGACTCGACCGAGTTTGATCAATCAATGGGGCTCCTAGGTCAGTACTGCTCTGATACCAACTTGTAATGCCCGAGATGCGACCCTATCCTTATTTTGGCGCGAGGGCCTCGACAGGGATAGAAGCGCATCTCATCGGTTCGCAAGAATGGATATCGTTACAAGTACATGTACTAAAGAGAAGAGTATATGGAATTGGCTTACACTCGCCACATGCTACATCAGAGTCACATCAGTACGATACATAAATATCACGAAGAAGAGCAGGGCCCGACTACGGACGAAAACAAACCAGAAAAGAACGACGTCCATCCTTGCTATCCCAGGTTGCCGACCTGGAACCCATCCTAGATCGATGATGAAGAAGAAGAAACTCCAAATGAACAATCATCACGCTCATGTCTTAATATCCTTACCTTTACCTGCAACTGGTGTTGTCGTAATCTGTGAGCCACAGGGGACTCAGCAAGCTCAAGTCCAAAGGTATCAAGACTAGCAAAGCTTATGGGTGAGGTATGGTTAAGTGGTGAGGTTGCAGGAGCGACTAAGCATATATTTAGTGGCTAACTCTCGAGTACAAGAATAAAGAGGGGGATGATCTACGAATAGAGGACGTGAACTACTGGTGATCAAATGAACGACCCTGAACACCTACTTACGTCAAACATAACCCCACCGTGTCCTCGATCGGAGAAGGAGCTCACGAAAGAGACAGTCACGGTTACACACTCAGTTCGCAAGTTTTTATTAAGTCAAATTCAAGTTATATAGAACCAGTGTTAAACAAAGTTTCCACGTTGACACATAACCGCGGGCACGGTTTTCCGAAATATTTAACCCTGCAGGGGTGCTCCAACTAGTCCATCACAAATTACCACAAGCCACATAGAAATCCTCGATCAGGAAACTCGCGATCTCGTCGGACTCCTTAGTGGAAAACCTCAACTCTGAGATTACCCAAAGCATCACCGGAATCTCGATGCACAAGATATTTCATAAAAGGTAAAACTAATCTAGCAAGGCCGTCCGACGTGTCGATGATCCTGATAGGAGCCGCGTATCTCATTCTCAGGACACGACAGATAAGCTACTGATAACACACAAGTGTAGGGAATGACAATAATTTTCGAGGGCAGAGTATTCAACCCAAATTTATTGATTCGACACAACGGGAAGCGAAAGAATATTCTGAAGTATTAGCAGCTGAGTTTTCAATTCAACCACACCTGAAAGATTAGTGTCTGCAGGCAAAGTATCAGTAGCAAAGTGGTATGATAGCAACAGTGCCAGAAAAGGGTCTGTTGACGGCAGACTATTCCTAACTAGTTGTATCAATGGCACCAGAAAATAGCACATTGGCGGGGGACTATTCTTGAGAATAATGCTTCCCCGGCTACGGTTCCAGAAAAGTCTTGCAACAGATAACAACAAAGTAGCAAGTAACAACAGTAGTGATAACAGCAGCAAGTAACAGTAGTAGTGACAGCAACAGCAAGTAACAGTAGTAGCAGCAAAGTAACGTAGCAAGGACCAGTAGTAAAAGACTCATAGGCAGTGGATCGGTGATGGATGATTATGCCGGATGTGATTCATCATGTAACAACTATAACACAGAGAGATAAGTAACTAGCTATCGTTCGTCAATTTAATGTAGGCATGTATTCCGTATGTAGTCATACGTGGTTAGGGAAAAGAACTTGCATGACATCTATTGTCCATCCCTCCCGTGGCAGCGGGGTCCTAATGGAAACTACGGGATATTAAGGTTCTCCTTTTAATAAAAAAATGGACCAATGCATTAACACTTAGTGAATACATGAACTGCTCATACTATGGTCATCTCCGGGTGTGGTTCCGGCTATTGTCACTCCGGGGTTGCCGGGTCATAACACATAGTAGGTGACTACAACTTGCGAGAGAGGATCTAAAACACACATATATTGGCGACAACATAATAGGTTCAGATCTGAAATCATGGCACTTGGGCCCTAGTGACAAGCATTAGGCATGGCAAAGTAGTAGCAACATCAATATCAGAACATAGTGGATACTAGGGATCAATCCCCGTCAAAACTAACTCGATTACATGATAGATCTCATCCAACTCATCACCGTCCAGCAAGCCTACGATGAGATTACTCACGAACGGTGAAGAGCATCATGGAATTGTCGATGGAGGAAGGTTGATGATGACGATGGCGACGATTTCCCCTCTCCGGAGCCCAGAACGGACTCCAGATCTGCTCTCCAGATGAAGAACAGGAGGTGGCGGCGCCTCCGTATCGTAAAACGCGATGAATCCTTCTCTCTGATTTTTTCCGGGCGAAACAGAATATATAGAGCTGAGATTGGAGGCGGTGGAGCCTTGTGGGACCCACAAGCCCTCACGGCGAGGCAAGGGGGTGGCTGATACGTCTCCAATGTATCTATAATTTTTGATGGTTCCATGCTATTATATTGTCTTCTTTGGATGTTTTATATGCATGAATATGCTATTTTATATCTTTTTTGGGACTAACCTATTAACTCAGTGCCAAGTGCCAGTTTCTGTTTTTTCCGTGTTTTTGACCCTTTTTCAGACGGAGTCCAAATGGAATGGAACATTATGATGATTGTTTTTGGACCAAAAGAGATCCCTGAAGCTTCGGAAGAAGGCCAGAAGAACCACGAGGGAGTCACAAGCCCATGGGGCGCGGCCTACCCCCCTGGTTGCACCGTGTAGGCTTGTGACCTCCTCGTGGGCCCAACTGACGCAATTCCACCGCCATAAATTCCTATAAATAAGGAAACCTCCAGAAAGAAACTTAGATCGGGAGTTCCGCCGCCACAAGCCTCTGTAGCCACCAAAAACCAATCTGGAGCCCGTTCCGGCACCCTGCCGGAGGGGGAATCCATCTCCGGTGGCCATCTTCATGATCCCAACAATCTCCATGACGAGGAGGGAGTAGTTCTCCCTCGCGGCTGAGGGTATGTACGAGTAGATATGTGTTTGATCGCTCTCTCTCGTGTTCTTGAGATGTCTAGATCTCGATGTACCGTGGGCTTTGCTACTATAGTTGGATCTTATGATGTTCTTCCCCCTCTGCCTTCTTGTAATGAATTGAGTTTCCCCTTTGAAGTTATGTTATCGTATTGAGTCTTTGAGAACACTTGATGTATGTCTTGCACGAGTCTATCTGTTGTGATCAACTTGCGGGTTTTTGACAATTGGGAACCTATGCATATGGGTTGGCACACGTGGATTCATGTGAGTACTCGATGTATGTTTTGGTGATCAACTTGCGGGTTCAAGACATCGGGAACCTATGCATAGGGGTTGGCACACGTTTTCACTCTCCGGTAGAAACTTTGGGGCACTCTTTCAAGTTCTATGTGTTGGTTGAATAGATGATTCTGAGATTGTGTGATGCATATCGTATAATCATGCCCACGGATACTTGAGGTAACAATGGAGTATCTAGGTGACATTAGGGTCTTGGTTGATATGTATCTTAAGGTGTTATTATAGTACGAACTCTTGAATAGACCGATCAGAAAGAATAACTTTATGGTGGTTTCGTACCCGACAATAATCTCTTCGTTTGTTCTCCGCTATTAGTGACTTTGGAGTGACTCTTTGTTGCATGTTGAGGGCTAGTTATATGATCCCTACTAGTGAAAGTATGAACCCTAGGCATTGTTTCCACACTTTGCAATACCGTTCGTGCTTACTTTTGTTACTAGTTACCTTGCTGTTTTTTTAATTTCAGATTACAAAAACCTATATCTACCATGCTTATTGCACTTGTATCACCATCTCTTCGCCGAACTAGTGCACCTATACAACTTACCATTGTATTGGGTGTGTTGGGGACACAAGAGACTCTTTGTTATTTGGTTGCAGGGTTGCTTGAGAGAGACCATCTTCATCCTACGCCTCCCGCGCATTGATAAACCTTAGGTCACCCACTTGAGGGAAAATTGCTACTGTCCTACAAACCTCTGCACTTGGAGGCCCAACAACGTCTACAAGGAGAAGGTTGCGTAGTAGACATCAGTGGTCGCGGCCCCTGGGCTTGTGGCCCACTGGCTCACCTCCTCCGGTGGATCTTTGCGCAGGTATTTTTCATTAATTCCAGAAAAATTATGCGTAAATTTTCAGGTCATAGCGTGGTAGGCAACGAGACATAGCGAAAGAAATGAAATAACAAGCATGGCAAAGATACGTCCATTTTGCATCATGTTTTCATGTTGATATTTATCGCTTCTTGGGTTGTTTTTTCACTGCACGGTACAATACTTATGCCTTTTCTCTCTTATTTTGCAAGGTTTACATGAAGAGGGAGAATGCCGGCAACTGGAATTCTGGCCTGAAAGTGGAGCAAAGTTGAGATACCTATTCTGCGCAACTCCAAACACCGTAAAAATCAACGAGGATTTTTTTCCGGATTTATAAAAAATACTCGGCCGAAGAAGTGCCAGAGGGGCGCGTGCAGGTGGCCACAAGCCTGCACGGCGCGGCCACCCCCCAGGCCGCGCCATGAGGGCTTGTGGGCAGCCTGATGGCCCACAGGCCCCCCTCTTCTGCTATATGAAGGGTTTCGTCCAAGAAATAAATCAGGGAGGAGCTTTTTCGTGGATTCGTCGCCACCACAAGGCGGAACTTGAGCAGAACCAATCTAGAGCTCCGACAGGACGATCCTGCCGGAGAAACTTCCCTCCTGGAGGGGGAAATCGTCGCCATCATCATCACCAACACTCCTCTCATCGGAGGGGACTCGTCACCATCAACATATTCAACACCACCATCTCATCTCCAAACCCTAGTTCATCACTTGTAACCAATCTCCGTCTCGCGACTCCGATTGGTACTTGTAAGGTTGCTAGTAGTGTTGATTACTCTTTGTAGTTGATGCTAGTTGGATTATTGGTGGAAGAGTTTATGTTCAGATCCTTGATGCTACTCATTACCTCTCTGGTCATGAATATGATTATGCTTTGTGAGTAGTTACTTTTGTTCCTGAGGACATGGGATAAGTCATGCTAATAGTAGTCATGTGAATTTGGTATTCGTTCGGTAATTTGATATGTTGTATGTTGTTTTTCCTCTAGTGGTGTTATGTGAACGTCGACTACATAAAACTTCACCATTATTTGGGCCTAGAGGAAGGCATTGGGAAGTAGTAAGTATATGATGGGTTGCTAGAGTGACAGAAGCTTAAACCCTAGTTTATGCGTTGCTTCATAAGGGGTTGATTTGGATCCACTAGTTTAATGCTATGGTTAGAGTTTGTCTTAATTCTTCTTTCATAGTTGCGGATGCTTTCGAGAGGGGTTAATCATAAGTGGGATGCTTGTCCAAGTAAGGGAAGTACCCAAGCGCTGGTCCACCCACATATCAAACTATCAAAGTAACGAACGCGAATCATATGAACATGATGAAAACTAGCATGACAGAAATTCCCGTGTGTCCTCGGTAGCGTTTTTCCTCCTATAAGACTTTGTCCAGGATTGTCCCTTGCTACAAAAGGGATTGGGCCACTTTTCTGCATCGTTGCTACTTTTGTTACTTGTTGCTTGCTACGAATCATCTCACCACACAATCAGTTGTTACTGACAATTTCAGTGCCTGCAGATTTTTCCTTGCTCAAAACCACTTGTCAGATCCTTCTCCTCCTCGTTGGGTTCGACACTCTTACTTATCGAAAGGACTACGATTGATCCCCTATACTTGTGGGTCATCAGGACTCTTTTCTGGCACCGTTGCCAGGGAGTGAAGCGCCTTTGGTAAGTGGAACTTGGTAAGGAAACATTGCATATAGTGTGCTGAAATTAATTGTCACTTGTCACTATGGATACTAATCCTTTGAGGGGCTTGGTCGGGGTATATTCACCACGAACGGAAGCACAAAGAGTTGCTCCTCAACCTGCTGCACCTACTGAAAATATTTGCTTTGAATTTCCTTCGGGTATGCTTGAGAAATTGCTGGCTAATCCTTTTACAGGAGATGGAACATCACATCCAGACTTGCATCTAATCTATGTAGATGAGGTTTGTGGTTTATTTAAGTTTGCAGGTTTGCCCGAGGATGAGGTCAAGAAGAAGGTATTTCCTTTATCTTTGAAGGATAAGGCATTGACATGGTATAGGCTATGTGATGATACTGGATCATGGGACTATAATCGGTTGAAATTGGAATTTCATCAAAAGTTTTATCCTAGGCATTTAGTACATCGTGATCGGAATTATATTTACAATTTTTGGCCTCGTGAAAGTGAAAGCATCGCTCAAGCTTGGGGGAGCCTTAAATCAATGCTATATTCATGCCCCAATCATGAGCTCTCGAGAGAAATTATCATTCAGAACTTCTATGCTCGGTTTCTCATGATGATCGCACCATGCTTGACACTTCTTGTTTCGGTTCTTTTATGAAGTGAGAAATTGAATTCAAATGGAATTTATTGGAGAGAATTAAACACAACTCTGAATATTGGGAGCTTGAAGAAGGTAAGGAGTCAGGTATGAATTTCACGTTTGATTGCGTTAAATCCTTTGTTGAGACAAATACTTTTTGTTACTTTAGCGCTAAGTATGGACTTGACTCTGAGATAGTAGCTTCATTGTGTGAATCATTTGCTGCTCATATTGATCTCCCCAAAGAGAAGTGGTTTAAATATCATCCTTTTTTAGAAGTCAATGTAGTTAAACCCAGTCCAGTTGAAGAGAAAGCCATTGCCTATAATGATCCTGTTGTTCCCAGTGCTTACTTTGAGAAACCACCTTTCCCTGTTAGGATAAAGGATCATTCTAAAGCTTCAACTGTGATACGTAGAGGCTACATTAGAACACCTACACCCCTTGAGAAAATTATAGTTGAACCTAGCATTGCTATTATCAAAGATGCTGCTAGAATTGCTAAACCTCACGCTAGAGACAAACATAGGCCTGTTGTTGGCATGCCTGTGGTTTCTGTTAAGATAGGAGATCATTGTTACCATGGTTTATGTGACGTGGGTGCTAGTGTTAGTGCAATACCTCAATCCTTATACGAGGAAATCAAAGATGAGATTGCACCTGTTGAGATAGAGCCTATTGATGTCACTATTCAGCTTTCCAATAGAGATATTATCTGCCCTGTGGGAATTGTTAGGGATGTTGAAGTCTTATGTGGTAAAACGAAATATCTTGCTGATTTCCTCGTTCTTGCTACAACACAAGATAGCTTTTGTCCCATCATATTTGGTAGACCTTTTCTCAATACCGTCAATGCTCATATTGATTGTGAGAAGCAAACTGTCACTGTTGGCTTTGAAGGTGTGTCACATGAGTTCAGTTTCTCTAAATTGGTAGACAACCTCATGAAAAGGAGTTTCCTAGTAGGGATGAAACTATTGCCTTAGCCTCTATTGCCGTGCCTCCTACTGATCCCTTAGAGCAATACTTGCTTGAGCATGAAAATTATATGCATATGGATGAAAGGGATGAGATAGATAGAGTTGTCTTAGAACAATATCCTATCCTTAAGAATAACTTGCCTGTTGAACTGCATGGGGATGCACCCCCACCAAAGGGTGATCCTGTGTTCGAGCTTAAACAGTTGCCCGATACTCTTAAGTATGCATATCTTGATGAAAAAGAGATATATCCTATTATTATTAGTGCTAGCCTCTAGGAGCATGAAGAAAAGAAGTTGCTAAAAACTCTGAGGAAGCACCGTGCTGCTATAGGATATACTCTTGATGATCTTAAGGGCATTAGTCCCACTCTATGCCAGCACAAGATTAAAACCGATCCTGATTTCAAACCAGTTGCTAATCATCAAAGGAGATTAAATCCTAAGATGAAAGAGGTAGTAAGAATAGACATACTAAAGCTCCTGGAAGCGGGTATTATCTATCCTGTTGCTCATAGCGATTAGGTGAGTCCAGTGCATTGCGTCCCTAAGAAGGGAGGCATTACCGTTGTCACTAATGATAAGGATGAATAGATCCCACAGAGGATTATTACTGGCTATAGGATGGTGATCAATTTTAGGAAATTGAATAAAGCCACTAGGAAAGATCATTACCCTTTGCCTTTTATCGACCAAATGCTAGAAAGGCTGTCCAAACACCAGTGGCACAATATGATCAGGAGAAAATCACTTTCACCTGCCACCTTTCAAATATGTATGATGGCTATATTCTCTGACTTTTCTAAAAAGATTGTTGAGGTTTTCATGGATAACTTCTCCGTTTACGGGTCTTCCTTTGATGATTGCCTCAGCAACCTTTATCGAGTCTTACAGAGATGTAAAGACACCAATCTTGTCTTGAATTGGGAGAAGTGCCACTTTATGGTTAATGAAGGCATCGTCTTAGGACATAAAATTTCTGAAAGAGGTATTGAAGTCGATAAGGCTAAGGTTGATGCATTCGAGAAAATGCCATACCCCACAGATATCAAAGGTATAAGAAGTTTACTTGGTCATGTTGGTTTCTATAGAAGGTTCATCAAAGACTTCTCTAAGATATCTAGGCCTCTTACCAATCTCTTACAAAAGGATATTCCTTTTGTTTTTGACGATGATTGTGAGCAAGCCTTCAAAATACTTAAGAGGGCTTTGATAACTGCACCTATTGTTCAACCACCTGATTGGAACTTACCTTTTGAGATCATGTGTGACGCTAGTGATTATGCTGTTGGTGTTGTCCTAGGGCAAAGAGTTGATAAGAAGTTGAATGTTATTCACTACGCTAATAAAACTCTAGACAGTGCCCAGAGAAACTATGCCACTACAGAAAAGGAGTTTTTAGAAGTCGTGCTTGCATGTGAAAAGTTTAGATCTTACATAGTTGATTCCAAAGTCACTATTCACAATGATCATGCTGCTATTAAGTACCTCATGGAGAAGAAGGACGCTAAACCTAGACTTATTAGATGGGTTCTCTTGCTACAAGAATTTGATTTGCACGTTGTCCACATAAAGGGTGCTGATAACCCAGTAGCAGATAACTTGTCTAGGTTGGAGAACGTTCTTGATGACCCACAAACTATTGATGATAGCTTTCCCGATGAGAAATTGAATGTCATAAATGCTTCACGTAGTGCATCGTGGTATGCTGATTATGCGAACTATATCATTGCCAAATATATACCACCTAGTTTCACGTACCAGCAAAAGAAGAAATTCTTCTTTGACTTGAGACACTACTTTTGGGATGATCCTCACCTTTATAAGGAAGGAGTAGATGGTGTTATTAGACGTTGTGTACCTGAACATGAACAGGGACAGATCCTACGGGAGTGTCACTCCGAGGCCTACGGAGGACACCATGCGGGAGATAGAACTGCACACAAGGTGTTGCAATTAGGTTTCTATTGTCCCACTCTCTTCAAGGATGCCCGTACATTTTTCTTGTCTTGTGACGAATGTCAAAGAATAGGTAATATTAGCAAATGTCAGGAAATGCCTATGAACTATTCACTAATCATTAAACCATTTGATGTCTGGGGCTTTGATTATATGGGACCTTTTCCAAAATCCAACGGGTATACTCATATCCTAGTTGTTGTTGATTATGTCACTAAGTGGGTAGAAGCTATCCCCACTAGAAGTGCTGGTCACAACACCTCTATCAGGATGCTGAAAGAAGTTATCTTCCCTAGATTTGGAGTCCCTAGGTATCTAATGACCGACGGTGGTTCACACTTCATTCATGGTGCTTTTCGTAAAACCCTTGCTAAGTACGATGTCAACCATAAACTTGCGTCTCCCTATCACCCTCAGTCTAGTGGTCAAGTAGAGCTAAGTAATAGAGAGATTAAACTGATTCTGCAAAAGACTGTTAACAGGTCTAAAAAGAATTGGTCTAAGAAGCACGATGATGCACTGTGGGATTATAGAACTGCCTATAAGAATCCCATGGGCATGTCTCCGTACAAAATGGTGTACGGTAAAGCATGTCATTTACCTCTTGAGCTAGAGCATAAAGCTTATTTGGCAATCAAAGAGCTCAACTTTGATTTTAAACTTGCCGGTGAGAAGAGGTTATTTGATATTAGCTCTCTTGATGAGTGGAGAACTCAAGCATATGAGAATGCCAAGCTGTTCAAAGAGAAGGTTAAGAGGTGGCATGATAAGAGGATACAAAAGCGTGAGTTCAATCTAGGTGATTATGTCTTGCTATATAACTCTCAATTATGATTGTTTGCAGGTAAGCTTCTCTCTAAATGGGAAGGTCCGTATGTTGTTGAGGAAGTATATCGTTATGGTGCTATCAAGATGAACAACACGGAAGGTAATTGTCCGAGACTGGTAAATGGGCAGAGAATCAAGCATTATATCTCAGGTATTCCCATAAATGTTGAAAGCAATATTATCAATAGCATAACTCCGGAAGAATACCTAAGGGATATTTATCAGCCTGGTTCAGACTCCGAAAACGAAGAGGTATGTGATTCGGTAAGAAACCAGAGTCCAAAACTTTTCAAGTAGGAAATTTTCTCTGTTTTGGAATATTTGAAAAAATACAAAAAATGTAAGTAGTCGAAAAGTGCGCGAGGAGGCGACAAGCCTACACGGCGCGGGCCCACACCCTGGCCGGGCTGTGAGGGCTTGTGGCCACCTCGTGCGCCTCCCGGACTCCGTTTTCGGGCGGGGTACTCCTTCTGATCTGAAAAAAATAATTATATATACTCCTGTTTGGTCTGACCCCTACATCACGGAGATTTCCTCTGTTTTTGGTTTCGAGCCAGTTTTCTGCCGCCGATTTAGAGCAAGATGTGGTCCCAGGAATCTGTGGGGGAGAACAATCTCCATCAAGTCTATGGAGAAGTACATGCTTCTCTGAAAAGGATGGAGGTCATGGAGGCTAAGGAAAGGCTACCTAAAGAAACCAAGGGCAAAGCTGAGGAGAAGAATCAGGCATGGGACGAGGTGCAATCTGTGCTCAACAAGGAAGAAGTTGAAGAAGTGGATTTCCTCCAACCCTACCTCCACCTACTATCTCCATCCTTGATTGAACTCTTGAGGTTTTGTGAAACAACTCGTGCTCGCAATACTTGTCTCACTCGTGAAGTTGTTTTGCTGGAAAAACATATCGCAAATCTCCAAGGTATAAATCAAAGATTAATAGCCCTCTTGGAGTCAAATATTGCAACAACTCCACCATCACCACCAAAGGAAGAAAACTGAGCATTGGTATGGGCAATCCCCTTGGCTTTTGCCAAGCTTGGGGGAGTTGCCCCGGTATCGTATCAACATCACATCTTTTGCCTTTACCTTTGTTTTAGTTTTCCTTTTCAGTTTTCTCTTTCTCTAGTAGATTAAAAGTCTTAGTGTTTTAATCTTGAGTTTTGCTTTGTGTCACCCCCGATGTATTCGAGCTCGTGAGCCATATAATAAAGAGTGTCTTAGTTGAAGGGCTATGCCACTTGCCATGATCAAAAGAGTGAGAATAGAACAAAAGCATGAAAGATCATGTAATGATCTTATGGGAAGTGATGGCTTCACATATAAAAAGAATGAGGATTGAAACTTGTTGAGGGTAGGCAAACGTAGACCTTGGTCATGGTTGCAATTAATAGGAAGTGATAAAGAAGGAGAGGTTCATATATAAATACATCATCTCCGACACCATTTATGATTGTGAACACTCACTAAACTATTGCATGCCTAGAAGTAGATGTTGGACAAGGAGGACAACATAACGAATTGTGTTTGCTTGGCTCCGAACAATGTTATATGATTAGATATCCCTTAGCATGTGACGATTGCTTCCACCTCACATTAGCCTAACCTCCCGCACTAAGTAGAGATACTACTTGTGCATCCATAAACCATCAACCCAGTTTTTCCATGAGTGTCCACCATACCTACCTATGGATTGAATAAGATCCCTCAAGTAAGTTCTCATTGGTGCAAGCAAGAAAAATTTCTCTCTTATATGTATAATCTATTAGTGTTTGGAAAATAAGCATTGTACGAACCTGTGATGAGGAAGACATAAAAGCGATACACTGCATAATAAAGTTCTTTATCACAGGAGGCAATATAAAGTGACATTCCTCCGCACTAAGAGGACACGCATCCAAACCTCAAAAGAGCATGACAACCTCTGCTTCCCCCTGAGAAGGGCCTATCTTGTACCTTTACTTTTTGCCCTTGAAAGAGTCATGGTGATCTTCACCAATTCCCTATCTCGCCTTTATCTTGGCTAACGTCATATGCTTGGGAAAGATCTATCTTCATATGTCAACTTGGAGGTAAGTATTCATGAATTATTATTGTTGACATTACCCTTGAGGTAAGTAGTTGGGAGGCAAAACTCTAAGCCCCTATCTTTCTCTGTGTCCAGCTGAAACTTTGATCTCATGAGTACCACGTGAGTTGTAGCAAATGTAGAGAACGGAAGAATGATTGAGTATGTGGATTTCCTTTGCAAGCTCTTATTTGACTCTTTTTATGTTGTGATAAATTGCAATTTCTTCAATGACTAAAGGCTATCGGTTGTTACTTTTCGGTAAGGTTCTTGATCCATGCTTTACTTTGTGAAGGAATTATCACTTTAGCATGAGAGATTATATGTTGGTATTGCTGTTCTGATCTGATCATGATGCATGCATGTTCGTATCTTGTTTTGTCGACACCTCTCTCCCTAAACATGTGGACATATTTATTGAGCTAGGCTTTCGCTTGAGGACAAGCGAGGTCTAAGTTTGGGGGAGTTGATACATCCATTTTGCATCATGTTTTCATGTTGATATTTATCGCTTCTTGGGCTTTTATTTCACTTCATGGTACAATACATATGCCTTTTCTCTCTTATTTAGCAAGGTTTACATGAAGAGGGAGAATGCCGGCAACTGGAATTCTGTCCTGAAAGTGGTGCAAAGTTGAGATACCTATTCTGCGCACTTCAAACGCCGTAAAAATCAATGAGGATTTTTTCCGGATTTATAAAAAATACTGGGCCGAAGAAGTGTCAGAGGGGCGCGTGCAGGAGGCCACAATCCTGCACGGCGCGGCCACCCCCCCAAGCCGTGCCATGAGTGCTTGTGGGCAGCCTGCTGGCCCATTGCCCCCCTCTTCTGCTATACGAAGGGTTTCGTCTAGGAAAAAATCAGGGAGGAGCTTTTTCGTGGATTCGCCGCCGCCAGAGGCGGAACTTGAGCAGAACCAATCTAGAGCTTCGGCAGGACGATCCTGGCTGGGAACTTCCCTCCTGGAGGGGGAAATCGTCGCCATCGTCATCACCAACACTCCTCTCATCGGAGGGGCCTCGTCACCATCAACATCTTCATCACCACCATCTCATCTCCAAACCCTAGTTCATCACTTGTAACCAATCTCCGTCTCGCGACTCCGATTGGTACTTGTAAGGTTGCTAGTAGTGTTGATTACTCTTTGTAGTTGATGCTAGTTGGATTATTTGGTGGAAGAGTTTATGTTCAGATCCTTGATGCTACTCATTACCTCTCTGCTCATGAATATGGTTATGCTTTGTGAGTAGTTACTTTTGTTCCTGAGGACATGGGATAAGTCATGCTAATAGTAGTCATGTGAATTTGGTATTTGTTCAGTAATTTGATGTGTTGTATGTTGTTTTTCCTCTAGTTGTGTTATGTGAACGTCGACTACATAACACTTCACCATTATTTGGGCCTAGAGGATGGCATTGGGAAGTAGTAAGTAGATGATGGGTTGCTAGAGTGACAGAAGCTTAAACCCTAGTTTATGCGTTGCTTCATAAGGGGCTGATTTGGATCCACTAGTTTAATGGTATGGTTAGACTTTGCCTTAATTCTTCTTTCGTAGTTGCAGATGCTTGTGAGAGGGGTTAATCATAAGTGGGATGCTTGTCCAAGTAAGGGCAGTACCCAAGCGCTGGTCCACCCACATATCAAACTATCAAAGTAACGAACGTGAATCATATGAACATGATGAAAACTAGCATGACAGAAATTCCCGTGTGTCCTCGGGAGCGTTTTTCCTCCTATAAGACTTTGTCCAGGCTTTTCCCTTGCTACAAAAGGGATTGGGCCACTTTGCTGCACCATTGCTACTTTTCATACTTGTTGCTTGCTACGAATCATCTCACCTCACAATCACTTGTTACCGACAAGTTCAGTGCCTGCAGATTTTTCCTTGCTAAAAACCACTTGTCACATCCTTCTGCTCCTCGTTGGGTTCGACACTCCTACTTATCGAAAGGACTACGATTGATCCGCTATACTTGTGGGTCATCAGGCAACGATAGTAATGGTATCTAGGGAAATGGTCATCTTGCCTGAGATCCCACTTGAAGGAAGAATGACTCTGTGAAGCAGGCGAACCGATGTAGTCAAACGGGTCCTCACTTTCCGACACGCTTGCGGAACTCTATCGAGACGACGGAAACCGGAAACAAGCATGAACACAGATATTCACCACGGCAGAGGCACGACAAGATGCAATCCACATATTATGCATGATCAGTTGAATATATGCAAGACATGGCATGTAAATTCACAACAATCAAACACTACACATTAAGTGAAGTTCAATATGCAACGAGTTACATATTGACGAAACTCCACATACGAATTATTTAGTTCTACCCCGATTAGGTACACGGCAATATTAATCGTGGTTAAACATGGCAAGAGGTGAAGCATGATTAATCTACCTATCTAGGCATTTGAAATGAGGTCAGAAATGACTTACAGCATCTCCGAACTGACCTCATATGTTAATTTAGAATCCTGTCCAGATATGCACTAACATGTTTTAATATTTATTAAACAACAAAATAAATAGGATCATGTGATTCTGCATGTTGTTCTAGTCCATTTACATATATGGAACATCTCCAACGGAGCTACGGTTCAAAAGATATGATCACCGCAAGATATGATGGCATGAATCCAATATGTGTGCAACGACAGTCACAAGCATTCCAAAACAAACAAACAGCAAGGTGATATGAAACTACACGAGATTCTAAGCAAGTTTCATATAGGACACGATCAAAACGGAGCAACGGTTCAACAAATCCAAGCTACACAAGAAATAGTCATAATTTGCCAAAATCAGCCACATAGCATTTTCTACACCCCAAAATAGCAAGCTACATAAATCGAAAATGCTCAAACAAGTCATGAGATAGTAGTGGTCAAGATGCACTTCAACACCCTACTAAATACAACCAACATGGAAGCATGGGTCACTAGAAAAAGAACTCACAAAATGGCATCTCACACACAGTTTCAGACTTAGTGAAAATATCAGTTTTGACAGTGCACTTTTCGATCTGAAGGCATACAGACAACAGCAAAACTATATGCTACAGGGCACGAAATGACTTGAAAATTCGCAGCATACTAGAGAATCTGAAGGACTACAAATGACTCCATTTCACGAACCTCCAAAGAGCTATAGATCACTAGCAAAACTCATGGCAAGACAACAACAAAATATAACAGATTTCAGACTTAGAAGTATTTCAGCATTTCCAAATCAACACTATTTTCTAGCATGTTGGCGACAAGCAAACAACACCTAAACAAGGATTTCTATCGCAACCAAAATTACCAAGGGCTAGCATACATATCAAAGGGCATATCTCTAGTTGACAACTCATTCATATCATGCACGGAATAAATCCCACAAAATAAACAAAAGGGCAACATGGCACAGTTAAATTTCTCGAGAGGTAAAACTAATTGCACAGTTAAATTCTACGGAATTTTCTACCCCGAAAACATATATAATACGTGGGGTTGCAAAATAAAATTAACGCCACACATATATGCGAGAATATGTCCTAATGACGACATAACAAACTAGCGATGGAACCTACATGCAAAAAGGCAAGCAACTACTCTAAAATACATGGCAAAGGGTTACAAACAACAGGAACATTTATCTACGGGGTTGGAGCAATCAGGACATGCGCAAAAATAAATACGAGATATATAACATATTAGGACAACACGCAAATCTGGGCATATGGTAGGTCAAACCAATTCAAACACGCATCCAAGTTGTAAAATGTGAATCTGCATGAAAAACTACACGAGTTACATATATGATACATCGCGATCCGATACACGGTTTGAAATCTACAGGCATTTGAACATATAGCATTTTCTGAAATTATTAAATCTGAAAAAAATCCTAAAAATATACTACCGGGCCGAATCTGTCCTATGGACCAAATATAACCACGAGCGCATTATACTAGAAGGTGCACAAGGTGAGGAATAGCAGGCAGAGGGGCTCTCACCTCGGGCTGGGACCAGTTGGAGAAGAGGCCGAGCTGGGCCGGATCTGGCCCGGGTTGCTGCTGGCCTGGGGTCGCCTGGGCCGGCTCGGTGCGGTTGACCGGGGCGGCCGGGCCGCTGCTGGCCAGCTAGGCCGCGCGGGGCGGTGCGGGCTCGGGCGCTGCGGGGCTTGAGCGGGCCGGGCGAGGCGAGGCGCTCCTGGGCCATGAGGAACCGCTCTGGCCTCGGGGTCAACGGGGCGGCGCGTTGCTCCTCCCGATTCCGGTCGGGAGAAGAACGGCAGGCGGCGACGGGGCGGAAACAGGCGAGACCGGTCGGATCTGAGTGGATCCAGCAGGATCTGGTGGAGCGGCTTGGTCGGAGGGCGCGGCGACGAGGTGCAGGCGGCGGAGCGCTCTAGGGCGAGGGAGCAGGGAGGCGGGCGGCCGGGAGAAGCTGCTCGGGCTGCTGCCTACCTCGGGCGAGCTCGCGAGCGCGGCTCCCTTTGGGCCCGGGCGGGCCTGGCTCGAGCCGGCGGGCCCTAGCGGCGGCTGGGGGTGGAGGAGAGTGAGGCAGTGATGGCTAGGGTTAGGTGGGCGGCGCAGATTTCGAGGAGGAGAGAGGAGAGACAAAAATGGAAGGGGAGACCCTTCCTTTTATAGACGGGGTAGCTAGGGTTTGCCAAACGGGGCGTTTTCGGACCCTCCGATCTCGATCGGATGCTCCGGAAATGCCCTAAGGTTAGGTTAGGCCGTGTAGAGTGGCTTAGGTGGAGATGAGAGGGAAATACTGTGCCCGGCAACGTGATTTAAAACTCCAAAAAGGGTCTGACGATAAACCGTATGCGGTGCCGCTACGGATGACCGTTCAGGTACCAAACAAACTCCGATTGCGACAAAAATCGGTAGGCGGCCTACCTACGTCTAAATAAGACCACACGCCAAGTTTCAACCCAATCAGAGAATATTTTATATGCACTTTCAAAAACAGGGTTTTGACGATGCCGCTGGTGCGTGCGTGTGTGGTTGATCTCAAAACGGTAATGACGAAAACAAAGAGAACCGGCAACTACTAATGGATGCAGGTTATGATAACTGGCGGCAACGGAGCGCCGATGCAATGCAGATGATGAGCAAGATGCGATGATGATGCGATTAATAAAAATAAACACACGCCAACAATGGAATAAAGGGGAAATCTTTTGGAGCGTCGGTCTCGGGCTGTCACACGAGTCTCATGGACCGGAGTCCCCGTAGCATCCATCGCGAACGAGTCTAGTATAGTAGTCATGTGCTCGGGTGAATGAGCTGGGTGGTGGTGGCGAGGACGGTGTAGTAGCCCGCGTACCTCTCCTGTGGCCACGTCATGTACCTTTCCCCTTCTTCCCTACCCAACCCCCTCTCCCAGTGGGTAACGCCGCCGACGAAGAAGCACCCGCGGGTGGTGTCGTGAGACTGTCCGCCAAGGCTCTACGAAGAGATAGGGGTGGAATGGAAGTACCACCCCTCGCGCGGGAAGCCGACGAAGAAGAACCCGCCGAGGAATCTGGACCCACGCTCACCATCTTTCAACACCTGCCATGATAAATATTAAAACAAATTAGTACAACATAAAAAAATTGAATACCTAACATGACTAATAATATGTACATATATAATTTAAGTTGGGATGCACACAAATTAATAATAGTCTACATCAAAAAATTGCATCATCATCATCACTATAATGCGTGTCGTCATGAATGACGCGCTCATCGGGTTCAACGGCATGAACTTGTGGAAGGCCTTTTTGTAATAGGTCAAGCATTGACAGGTCATCTGCAGTCGTAACCTCTTCTAGTTCTAGCTCTGCTGGTTCCGGCTCAGGGGTGAAGTCGGATTCACTATCGCTGTCTACTTCCTTGTGTTGGGGTTAAGCACGACGGTTCTTGAAACGTTTCTTGGAAAGACGTGTTTCTTCGAAGAATTCTCCCTCATATATGTCTGGGTTAGTGTGAGGTTCATAATCCTCTTCATCTGGGGGAGGTAGTCTAACACGTGGCGGCACTTCATAAACAACATACCAACCATTCAGATTCTTATCAGTTTGGCATGCCCAAGGTAGATAGAAAACTTGGTTTGCCTATTGAGCCACAATATAGACATCGGGAACATCTAAATGGATGCTTGTATTGATTTCGACTAGCCCTATATGTTCATGAGTCCTTCTAGTCTCCTTCGGCTGGAACCAATAACATTTGAAGACTACGATGTTCGGTAGGTTGTCACCATTCACCATAGAACTGAAGTTCATACATTTCTTCAACACTTACATAATACTCGATACCACCTTCGTCGATAGCAAAGACACAACAATTTGTACATTTCCGGTCTCACATAGATAGCTCTTTCCCAAAGGTACGAAAGTGATACCCGTTGATGTTGTATTTCTCAAATGAACGGACCTTATAGTCAAAACCATTAGCGGCTTGTCTCAATTCAGCGCCCATAGACTCTAAATTAGCCTAGAAGTTTAATACAAAATGACTGTTGCATTAGCCGCAAGTTAGACAAAGGAATGAAATGGTCCATTGTTGATAATTACTGCTTGTTTGAACCAAGAGATGAAACTCGCATAACCGCCTTCATGCTTTGCCAGAAGCTCATACTCTTCGATGGAATCATTTTGGATCACCGCTCCATCCGAGAATTTGGTGACGTGTCGATGGTATCAAATATCCAGGAATAAGAGTAGTTCAAAGGAATTAGAAGTTATGGAAAAATGTGCCGAGAACTTACTCGACGTACGGCCACACTTCTGTTAGGTTGTTGAAGATATACAACAAAATGTAACGCCATTCTACGACATCCAACGTTATTGGTTTCGAAGCACCGGCTGGTGCGAGCTTCCGTTTGAATAGGCTGAGGTTGGATCCACCTTTTTCAGGATCGGCGTCATTGTACCGAGGCTTCGGATTAGGCAAGTGATGATTTTTGGCTTTGAAGTGTGTTGTCATAAAGTTAGCTACCTCCTCAGTAATGAAAGCCTCGGCCATCGATGCTTCAATTCTATGTTTATTTTTACATTTAGCTCGAAGCGACTTCTGCATCCCCTCAGTTGCAAAGCACCAACAATTTTGCACAGGCCCACCCAATCTTGCCTCGGTCGGTAGATGTGAAATCAAATGCTGCATTGGATTAAAGAAGCCCGGCGGAAAGATCTTCTCTAACTTGCAGAGCAACTCCGGCGCCAACTCCTCCATGTCATCTGCCACGCCAGGCGACAATTCTTTCACACAAAGAACACGAAATAAATATCTACGCTCCGCCAGTGTAACACCCAAGATGCGATCCTATCCTTATTTTGGCACGAGGGCCTCGACAGTGATAGAAGCGCATCTCGTCGTTTCACAAGAATGGATATCGTTACAAGTACATGTACTGAAAAGATGAGTATACGGAATTGCCTTACACTCGCCACAAGATACATCAGAGTCACATCACTACAATTCATACAATCATCAGATAAAAGAGCAGGGTCCGACTACGGACGAAAGACAAACGATAAAATAACGACATCCACCCTTGCTATCCCAGGGTGTCGGCCTGGAACCCATCCTAGATCGACGAAGACGAAGAAGAAGAAACTCCAAATGAACAATCATCGCGCTTACGTCTTAATATCCTTTACATGTACCTGCAACTAGTGTTGTAGTAATCTGTGAGCCACAGGGGACTCAGCAATCTCATTTCCAAAGGTATCAAGATTAGCAAAGCTTAATGGGTGAGGTATGGTTAAGTTGTGAGGCTGCAACAAGCGACTAAGCATATATTTAGTGGCTAACTTATGAGTACAAGAATTATAGGGGGAAGGATTACGCACAGCGGACGTGAACTACTGATGATCAAATGAATGATCATGAACACCTACTTACGTCAAACATAACCCCACCGTGTCCTCGATCGGGGAAGGAGCCTGCGAAGGAGACAATCACGGTTACACCCTCAGTTGGCATAATTTAATTAAGCTTACTTGAAGTTATCTAGAACCGGATGTTAAACAAAGTTTCCATGTTGCCACATAACCGCGGGCACGGCTTTCTGAAAGATTTAACCCTGCAGGGGTGCTCCAAGTAGTCCATCACAAACTACCACATGCTGTGACGGAATGAACTTGATCAGGGAAACACGTGATCTCCTCGGCTTCCTATTCGAAAATCTCAACCTCGAGATAACCCGAAGCATCCTCGGAATCGCTCGAACAAGACGCTCGAGAAAGGTAAAACAAGTCCAGCAAGTCCGGAAGGCGTGTCGACACTCCCGATAGGAGCCGTGTATCTCGTTCTCAGGACACAACAGATGAGCAATACGTATGGTGGCCAGATAGAAATCCTCGAGTTGCCCCGGGTGGCCCTGCAAGTGGCTCTGTTTTGGACCAGGACCATCAACACTGGCCCTCCCTGTATTCTCTGGAATTACTCCTCTCGTTCATGACGCCCTATGTTTTTCAGTATTAACAATATTATTATGTTGGGAAAATATAGTACCAATGTTGGGCCTTGCCAGACGAGCTTTATCCCGAAACGAGAATCTAGGGGGTCCCCATAACAACCCCAAGCATGTTAGGAGCGCTCATTTATGGAACATAACACCGGTAGCTGAAACTAAGGCGGCAAAGGTGGAACAGAACACCAGGCTAGAAAGGCCGAGCCTTCCTCCTTTTACCAAGTATATAGGTGCATTAAATAAAATAGCATTAATATAGGGTGATATAACAGGGAACCCATGTTACCACATGGAAGCAACTGCACCTACAACTAGCAATGCTAACACATGTTTAAGCAAGCGGTAACATAGCCAATCAGTGGTTTGCTAGGTTGTGAACAGGTTGATGGTTTTCATGGCAATGTTGAGAGGCTAACATTTAACAAGTGGTAGGCAACGAGACATAATGACATAAACGAAACAACTAGCACGGCAATGATAGTAATGGTATCTAGGGAAATGGTCATCTTGCTTGAGATCCTGCTTGGAAGAAGAACAACTCCATGAAGCAGACGAACCAGTGTAGTTGTACGGGTCCTCACATTCCGACACGCTTGCGGAACTCTATCGAGACGAAGCAAACCGGAAACAAGCATCAACACAGATATTCACCATTGCACATGCATGAGAAGATGCAATCCACATATGATGCATGATCAGCTGAATATATGCAAGACATGGCATATAAATTCACAACAATCAAATACTACACATTAAGTGAAGTTCAATATGCAACGAGTTGCATATTGACGAAACTCCACATACGAATTATTTAGTTCTATCCTGATTAGGTACACGGCAATATTAAATGTTGGTTAAACATGGCAATATGTGAACTGTAATTAAGCTACCTATCTAGGCATTTTAAATGAGGTCGGAAACGACATATAGTATCTCCGAACTGACCTCATACGTTAAATTATAATTCTGTCCAGATCTGAACTAACACATTTTAATATTTGTTAAACAGGAAAATAAATAGGTTCACGTGATTGTACGCGTCGTTCTAGTCCATTTACATATATGTAACATCTTCAACGGAGCTACAGTTCAAAAGATACGAGCACCGCAAGATATGATGGCGTGAATGCAATATGTATACAATGACATCCACACGCATCCCAAAACATGCAAACAGCAAGATAATATGAACCTACACGAGATTCTAAACAAGTTTCATATAGGACACGATCAAAGTGGAGCAACAGTTCAACAAATACAAGCCACACATATATGCGAGAATATGTCCTAAACACGATATAGCAAACAAGGGACGGAACCTACATGCAAAAATGCAAACAACTACTCTAAAATACATCGCAAAGGGTCCCGAAAAACATGAACATTTTATCTCCGGGATGGAACAATCCGGACGCACACGAAAAATAGCAACGGAATAAATCCCTATTAGGACAGCACGCAAATCTAGGGTACGGCAGGGCAAACTACTTCAAACTTTCATGCAAGTTCTAAAATAATGTTCTACGCAATAAACCACACGAGTTACATATTTAAATCATCGCGATCCGACGCACGGATAATTATATATGGGCGTTTGAAATATGACATCTCCTGAAATTAATAAATCCAAAAATTCTAAACTAAAATACTACCAGGCCTAATCCCTAACGGGCCTAAATAGGGCAGCATTCAATTTCATAAAATGCGCCACGGGTGGGGCTTAGAGGAGGCCCTCATCTGAGTGGTCTCGGCCCAAGAAGGAGATAAGGCAGGCCGGCTTGGGGCTGGATCTGGGCCGGGGCGATGCCGTAGCTGGGCCACTGGGACTGGGCCTTGCACATGCGCTACTGGCCTCGGCGGACTCCTGGGCCGCGTGGGGGCAAGAGGCCCATACGGGTAGTGCCTCGCGAGGATGGAGCTGTTGCTGCGTTTTGTATCCCTACCCGATCCAGATCCGGGCCACGAGATGCGCGGCGGTCGGCGAAGATGGCAATGGGGCGGAGGCGCTCGAGCTCTGGCGACGGGAAGGTGACGACGAGGTCTAGGGTGGCCGGATCCGAGCAAGGGGGTTCCGTTGCCTTCGGGGACAGGGCCGATGGCGAGCTTGACAGGCGGCGAGAGAGCGAGCTTGACACACGGAGGCCGGCAGGGCTGCAAGGAGTTGCGACGGCTCGAGCCGGTGAGGCGGCGAGGGCGGAGGCTCGCGAGGTTGGAGATGACCAGCGGCGGATCCAGTGGAGCTCGGGAGGAGCCCGACGGGGCACTGCCATGGAGGGGCTTCGGGGGGAATTCCTCCGACGCGGCGGCGGATCCGGGCCCGGCGGTCCTCAGATGGGCTTGGGCGGGCCCACGGCGGCTGGAGGCGTAGAGGAGAGAGGAGGGCGACCACATGGCGGTGGCTAGGGTTTGCTGCGCATGGAATTTGAGGAAGAGAGAGAGAGGGGTCACATTAGGAAGGGCTAGCCTTCCTTTTATAGCAAAAAGGTTAGGGTTAGTAGTTTTTCGCCTCGGTTTCAACCGCGCGATCTATATCGGACGGTCTTGACCGTGGGGACAGGCTAAGGGGCTGTGTAGAGTAGGCTAGCCGGAGATGAGAGGGAAAACGGGCACCCGACAACGTATTTTAGAACACCGAAAAAACGTCCGACGATAAACTGAGTACGGTGCCCCTACGGACGACCGTTCAGGTGCGAGACGGACTCCGATTGCGACGAAAATTGGTAGGCGGCCTACCTATATTAAAATAAGACCGCACGCCAAGTTTCATCCCAATTCAAGAATATTTTATACACACTTTTAAAAACAAGGTTTTGATGATACCGCGGCGCGTGCGTGTATGGTCGGGCTGAGAAAGGGCAACGACGAGAACGGAGGGAACCGACAACTAATAACTGATGGATGTTTTGAAAACTGATGGCAACAGAGTGCCGATGCAATGCGGATGATGTGCATGATGTGATGATGAATGCGAGAGACAAACGAACCACACGACGGGAACGGAATAAAAGGGGAATCTTCTGGGGCGTCGGTCTCGGGCTGTCACAGCTCTCCTACACTACAAGAGGATCTCGACCCGATATCCAAGAATGGAAGGGGGAAGAGGATGAGAAAGAGCAAAAGGTAAAACTTAGTTGCTTCTTTGACAAACGAGTGAAACCAATGGTCCTTGAAGGTTGCAAGAGATGAAGAATGACATGAGAAACAAGCAAGAATGCACACAAAATTTTGGCAGCACTTAGGTAGGAAAAGAGGACAAAATTCGAAACAATGGAAAGATCTTGAGAAGATTCACAACAAACTAACTAAATTGAACAAGGGAACAAAATGATCTTGAAAAGACAAAATGATAGATTGAAGATAGTAACATCACAAAGCCTCCGTTAGAATGAATAGAAACTAGATCTCGGAAAGAAGGAACGAAGAAGAAAAACATAACTACTACCACAAGAATCTTGAAGAACACCTTCAGAGTGAAGAGATCTTGAGCCGCCTGATAGAAAACTAAACAAGGCACCGGAATAATTGAGAGACGAAGGAGGAGACAACAATTAAGGAGAATTTGAGAATGAAAGCTGAAAGCTAAGAACGAAGAAATCTTCTTAAATGTTGGCCTTCGGAGGATCAAGAATGAAAACAATTCAGAAATGCACCGGATAGCAAGAAATGGATTACTCATGATTGGAACAATTCAAGATGATGCCACAAAGCTGAAATAATGAATCTTCAAGAGAATCGACCAAGATTTGAGAGAATCACTCCTTCAGTATTCCAAGCTGAAAATGATGAGAAGAACACCACGAAGAATAACTAAGACACTCCGGAATAAAGAATATGCAATGTTGAGCCAATGATTTGAATAACCGAATAGATCTTGAAGAAGGAATATGATGGATGGAAATCATACTTACGTGATAGTTGAAAAGAATTAGAGAACTCCAGAAAGATGACAAGAACCTGGTAAGATCCTGGGAAATAACCTGTGGGTTATGGGCCCACTCAAAGAAACCACCATTGAAAAGATTGCTTAGAAGAGAGATATTGCACCGGTAAAAAGAAAACTTGGTGAGGTTAGCACCTCCAAATAATTGAATGACTTGAAAACAAGAAAACAAGAAAACAAATGGAAGAATAAGAACAGAGGCTTGAATAAGAATTTCCGACATGGGAAAGAATTTAAGGCATGAAAAGGATATGATGAACACTGAGAGGTTGAATTGAATCCACCGGGAAAAGAGAACAAAAATGAAAAATGATGAACATGAAACTCTTGAGAATCTTCTCAATGAATCACCGCAAAAGACACAAAAGAAAAGATAGAGGAAGCAACAATTAAAAGAAGACACATGGATGAAAATTGAATCACTCAAGAAAAGGGTGGGAGGGCGGGAAAACAAAGAATCCTTGGTACATATGAGACGAACTCCAGAAAGAAAAGAGAGATTGATCTTGCAAATATTGGACAACATTGAATTCATTGAAGAGAAGCACACCGGTTGAAAAGAATTGACATAAGAACTCCAGTTGACAAGAATTGATAAGACAATTGATAGAGCAAAAAGAATTTGCATTCCCATAAAATACGAGAACACCTCTTGGAAGGATATGAAATCACCATTTGACATCGAAGCAACTCGAATTACCATACTCCAACAAAACAAAGGGCGAGGCTTACGAAACAAGCCAAAACAAACTCATGACAGAGATTCCGCTTGATATTTTCATGGATGAGGCTCGCACGGGCTCTATCCTAAAGTAGCCATCATGTGCAAGGCAGTGCACACGACATACGAAGCGTCCCAGAGTTGTAGGAAGCTACAAGGCTCTTTAAGACACAACGAGAACCACTATAAAACGACCATGAACAAACAAATCCACTATATGTCGAACCCCAACCTGACATCATGCATCTGTTGGAAGTTTGTCCTATAAGTAACTACTTGAATTCCCTCCTAAGAACTCCCGAAATTTCTGGTCATGCAATCTTGTCCACGAATACAAGGAGTAATATATCACTCAACTCATATACTAACCCGTCCAGTGTATCACATCCGTCAACACATAACCAGAATCTCGGAACCTCAACTATCTCAGATACTCGTAATCACAATGATACTAACTATGTCAATACATCCGGATATATCTTCACCAGTAATGGGGAAGCCGGACTCCTCTCGCCACTACTTATATTGAAGCAATTTTGAGCATCCTCCGTCCTAACATACTAATAAATCTGAATGATAACGATGTGCTAAAAAATACCCTAGAGTTCAACTCTCTGGAAAAATTAAGTTAGACAGGAGGCAACAAGACAGAACTCCGTCACATCAACATCATATAGATTCCAAAAATATCCGCGTGATCGTAAAAAAATTTGAGTGTGAAGAGGAGTAGACTTAAATTATTACGTCAAGATTCCTCACCATAGCATAGAAGAGGAGCAAAAAGAAACCTACTCTCCGATATATAACTAGACTCTAATCAGTTTTTTCACTAGACTCGACTCGGCCATGTTTGATCAATCAAGGGGGCTCCTTGGTCGGTACTACTCTGATACCAACTTGTAACGCCCAAGATGCGATCCTATCCTTATTTTGGCATGAGGGCCTCGACATGGATAGAAGCGCATCTCGCCGTTTCACAAGAATGGATATCGTTACAAGTACATGTATTGAAAAGATGAGTATACGGAATTGGCTTACATTCACCACAAGGTACATCAGAGTCACATCAGTACAATTCATACAATAATAATATAAAAGAGCAGGTCCAACTACGGACGAAAAACAAACGATAAAATAACGAGGTCTATCCTTGCTATCCGAGGCTGTCGGCCTGGAACCCATCCTAGATCGACGAAGAGGAAGAATAAGAAACCCCAAATGAACAATCATCGTGCTCACGTCTTAATGTCCTTTACATGTACCTGCAACTAGTGTTGTAGTAATCTGTGACCCACAGGGGACTCAGCAATCTCATTTCCAAAGGTATCAAGACTAGCAAAGCTTAATGGGTGAGGTATGGTTAAGTGGTGAGGCTGCAGCAAGCGACTAAGCATATATTTAGTGGCTAACTTACGAGTACAAGAATAAGAGGCGGAAGGTCTATGCACAGCGGATGCGAACTACTGATGATCAAATGAATGATCATGAACACCTACTTACGTCAAACATAACCCCACCGTGTCCTCGATCGGAGAAGGAGCTCTTGAAAGAGCTAGTCACGGTTACGCACTCAGTTGGCATATTTTAATTAAGGTTACTTCAAGTTATCTAGAACCGGATGTTAAACAAAGTTTCCACGTTGTCACATAACCACGGGCACGGCCTTCCGAAAGATTTAACCTTGCAGGGCTGCTCCAACTAGTCCATCACAAACCACCACACGCTGCGACGGAATGACCTCGATCAGGGAAACCCGTGATCTCCGCGGGTTCCTATTGGAAAACCTCAACCTCGTGTTAACCCAAAGCATCCTCCGAATCCCTCACATAAGATGCTCGAGAAAGGTAAAACAAGTCCAGCAAGGCCTCCCGGCATGTCGACAATCCTGATAGGAGGCGCGTATCTCGTTCTCAGGACACGACGGATGAGCAATACGTACGGTGGCGGGATAGAAATCCCCTGAGTTGTCCCGGGTGGCCCCGCAAGTGCCTCTGTTTTGGACCAGTACCATCAGCATTGGTCCTCCTTGTATTATGTGGAATTACTCCTCGGGTTCATGACGCCCTATGTTTTTCAGCATTAACAATATTATTATGTTGGGAAAATATAGTACCAATGTTGGGCCTTGCCAGACGAGCTTTATCCCAAAACGAGAATCTAGGGGGTCCCGATAACAACCTCAAGCATGTTAGGAGCACTCATTTATGGAACATAATACCGGTAGCCGAAACTAAGGCGGCAAAGGTGGAACCAAACACAAGGCTATAAAGGCCGAGCCTTCCACCTTTTACCAAGTATATAGGTGCATTAAAATAAATAGCATTAATATAGGCTGATATAACAAGGGACCCATGTTATCATATGGAAGAAACCGCACCTCCAACTAGCAACACTAACACATGGATAAGCAAGCGGTAACATAGCCAATCAGTGGTTTGCTAGGTTTTGAACAGGTTGATAGTTTTCATGGCAATGTTGAGAGGCTAACATTTAACCGGTGGTATGCAGCGAGACATAACGATATAAATGAAACAACTAGCATGGCAATGTTAGTAATGGTATCTAGGGAAATGGTCATCTTGCCTGAGATCCCTCTTGGAAGAAGAACGACTCTGTGAAGTAGACGAACCGATGTAGTCGAACGGGTCCTCACATTCCGACAAGCTTGCGGAACTCTATGGAGACGAAGCAAACCGGGAACAAGCATCAACACATATATTCACCACGGCACATGCATGACAAGATGCAATCCACATATGATGCATGATCTGCTGAATATATGCAAGACATTGCATGTCAATTCACAATAAACAAATACTAAACATTAAGTGAAGTTATTGACGAAACTTCACATACGAATTATTTAGTTCTATCCTGATTAGGTACACGACAATATTAAATGTTGGTTAAACATGGCAAGATGTGAAGCGTAATTAAGCTACATATATAGGCATTTTAAATAAGGTCGAAAACGACATATAGCATCTCCGAACTGACCTTATACGTAAATTTATAATTCTGTACAGATTTGAACTAACACCTTTTAATATTTGTTAAACAGCAAAATAGATAGGTTCATGTGATTCTACGTGTCGTTCTAGTCCAGTTACATATATGTAACATCTTCAACGGAGCTACAGTTCAAAAGATACGAGCACCGCAATATATGATGGCATGAATGCAATATGTATACAATGACATCCACACGCATCCCAAAACATCCAAACAACAAGATAATATGAACCTACACGAGATTCTAAACAAATTTTATATAGGACACGATTAAAATGGAGCAACGGTTCAACAAATACAAGCTACACAAGAAATAGCTACAATCTGCCCAAAACAGCAACATGGCATTTTCTACACCCCAAAACAACAAGCTACATAAATCTGAAATGCTCAAACAAGGCATGAGACGGTAGAGGGCAAGATGCAATTCAACACCCTACTAATAACATCTAGCATGGAAACAAGGATCACTAGGAAAAGAACTCACAAAATGGCATCTCACACACAGTTTCAGACTTACTGAAAATATCAGTTTTGACAGTGCAGTTTTTGATCTGAAGGCATATTGACAGCAACAAAACTATATGCTACAGGGCACCAAATGGCATGAAAATCTACAACATGCTAGAGAATCTTAAGGACTATAAATAACTCCATTGCACCAACCTCAAAGGAGCCATAGATCACTAGCAAAACTCATGGCAAGACAGCAACAAAATATAACAAATTTTAGACTTAGAAATATTTCAGCATTTCCATATCAGCACTATTTTCTAGCATGTTGAGATGAAGCAAACAACACCTAAACATGGATTTCTATTGCAACCAAAATTACCAGGGACTAGCATACACATCCAAGAGCATATCTCTAGTGCACAACTAATTCATATCACACACCGAATAAATCCCACAAAATAAATAAACAGGGCAACGCGGAAAAATATCATGCACACAAACTTACTCGCAAGGCAAAACTAAATGCACAGTTAAATTCTATGCATTTTTCTACACCAAAAGCATATATAATATGTGGGGTTTGAAAAATAAACTAGCACCACACATATATGCAAGAATATGTCCTAAACACGATATAGCAAACAAGCGATGGAACGTACATGCAAAAATGCAAACAACTACTCTAAAATACATGGATAAGGGTCCCGAACAACGTGAACATTTTATGTATGGGGTTGGAACAATCCGGACGCGCACGAAGAAAAGGTACAGAATAATTCCCTATTAGGACAGCATGCAAATCTAGGCATACAGCTGGGCAAACCACTTAAAACATGCTTGCAAGTTGCAAAATAATATTCTACGCGAAAAACTACAGGAGTTACATATTTAAATCATCACGATCCGACGCACGGTTAATTATCTACGGGCGTTTGAAATATGACATCTCGTGAAATTAATAAATCCGAAAATATTAAAATAAAATACTACCGGGCCTAATCCCTAATGGGCCTAAATAGGGCAGCACGCAATTTCATAAAATGCGCCAAGGGAGGGGCTTAGCAAAGGCGCTCACCTGAGTGGGCTTGGCCCAAGGAGGAGAGGAGGTAGGCCGGCCTGGGACTGGATCTGGGCCGGGACGATGCGGTAGTTGGGCCACCGGGACTAGGCCTTGCACAGGTGCTACTGGCCTCGGAGGACTCCTAGGCCGTGTGGGGGCAAGAGGCCCACACGAGCAGCGCCTCGCGAGGCTGGAGCAGCGGCCGCGATCTGGATCCCTGCCCGATCCAGATCCAGACGAGGGGATGCGCGGCGGCCGGCGAAGATGGCGACGGGGTGGAGGTGCTCGAGCTCGGGCGAGGGGAGGCCGACAACGAGGTCTGGGGCAGCCGGATCCGAGCAAGGGGGTTCCCTTCCCGGCGGGGACAGGTCCGACGGCGAGCTTGACAGGCGGCGACGAAGCGAGCTTGACACGCGGCGGCCGACAGGGCTGCAAGGAGCTATGACGGCTCGAGCCATCGAGGCGGCGTGGTGGAGGCTCGCGAGGTTGGCGATGACCAGCGGCGGATCCGGTGGAGCTCGGGAGGAGGCCGACGGGGCGCTGCCATGGAGGGGCATCGGGAGGAGTTCCTGGGACGCGGCGGCAGATCCGGGCCTCGCGGGCCTCAGATGGGCTCGGGCGGGCCCGCGGTGGCTGGAGGCACAGAGGGGAGAGGAGGGTGACCAGGTGGCGGCGGCTAGGGTTTTCTACACACGTAATTCGAGGAAGAGAGAGAGAGATGGGTCAGATTAGGAAGGGCTAGCCTTGCTTTTATAGAAAAAAGGGTTAGGGTTAGCAGTTTCTCGCCCCGGTTTCAACCGAACGATCTAAATCGGACAGTCTCGAATGCGGGGACGGGCTAAGTGGCTCTCTGGACTAGGCTAGCCGGAGATGAGAGGGAAAACAAGCACCCGACAACGTATTTTAAAACACTGAAAAAACGTCCGACGATAAACCGAATACGGTGCCGCAACGGATGACCGTTCGGGTGCCAGACGGACTCCGATTGTGACGAAAATTGGCACACGTCCTACCTATATAAAAATAAGACTGCACGCCAAGTTTCATGCCAATTCAAGAATATTTTATACACACTTTTCAAAACAAGGTTTTGACGATGCCGCGACGCGTGCGTGTGTGGTCGGGCTCAAAATGGGGAACAACGAGAACGGAGGGGATCGACAACTAATAACGGATGCAAGTTTTGAAAACTGACGGCAACGGAGTGCCAATGCAATGCGGATGATGTACATGATGCGATGATGAATGCGATAGACAAACGAACCACATGACGGGAACGGAATAAAAAGGGGAATCTGCTGGGGCGTCGGTCTCGGGTTGTCACAGCCAGTACTAGCCATTCATCCTGAGGAATAAAGCCACGTAACATCACCGACATTACCCGCTCAAGCCATATGTGCCAATCATGACTCTTGAGACCTAATATTTGTAATTTTTCAAGACTCGCTCCCCTCTGTAGATTCGCTGCATACTGATCGGGGAACATCAAGTTCATTTTGACCCACAACATAATTTCCCTCATAGCTGGCCTTCCAAGATTGAACCAGGCCTTTGGTTTCGACCACTTCTGCTTTCCTTTGCCTTCTCGCATGTTTTGTAACGGTCTATGACATAGTGTCTCTTGATCGACTCTAGCCTTAGGATTAACCTTTATCTTCCCATCTATGTCAAACAATGTACCAAAAATGGCCTCTCCGATATTCTTTTCAGTGTGCATCATGTCGATGTTGTGTGGAAGAAGGAGGTATTTGAAGTAAGGCAGATCCGACAAGCATGGCTTGTGAGTCGAGGCGTGTTCTGAATTATACCCCTTGAAATACCCTGGACGCTCAGGATCAGGCTCGAGGGCATTTAACTGATCCATGATCTGTTGGCCTGTCAATGCAGGTGGTGCCAAGGTTTTGACAACTTTACCTTTGGTAAAGTTCTTCTTGTCTTTTCTGAAACGATGGTGAGGATCTAGGAACTGTATATGCAAGTCAAAGCAAGAATACTTCCCACCCGCCTGCAACCAATGAAACTAAAGAGCTGCCTTACACAAGGGGCACGGGAACCTTCCATGCACACACCATCCAGAGAATAGCGCATACGCCGGCAAGTCATGCATTGAGTACATGTACCACACATGGATTTTGAAGTTTTCTTTTTTAGTGGCATCGTATATCTTGACCCCATTATCCCAAGCTTCTTGCAATTCATCCTTAAGCGGGTGCATGTACACATTCATATTCTTCCCCGGATAGTTGAGCCCAGGAATTATCAATGTCAGGAATATGTTATTTCTTTGCATAATCTGCCCGGGAGGGGGGGGGAGATTGAGTGGAATGACAAATACAGGCCAACAACTGTATTGGGTTGTCGTCATGCCGAAGGGATTGAACCCATCCGTGGCGATGCAAACTCGAGGATTCCTTGGATCTACCGCTTTATCCTAATGTAATCCATCGAAATCTTTCCATGCTTTCCCATCCGATGTGTGTACCACCATCTTATTCCCATCCGCATCTAGTTCGGTTCTTTTGCCCAATTTGTGCCATGTCATCTTTCTGGATGTCTCTTCGACCATGAAAAGAGGTTGAAGCCTTGGTATGATTGGCATATACCAAAGAACATTAACTGCAATTTTGGTCTGCCTCTTCTCACCCATACTGTTGTCTACGACGAGATACCTGTAAGACTTGCAATTGGGACAATAGTCCAAGTGTGCATACTCCTTCCTAAATAAGACACATACTTTCTAACAGGCATATATGTTCTCATAGGGCATCTTAAGTACACGAAGTATTTTGTCCGACTGGTACAGGTTTGCAGGCATGACATGGCCTTTGGGTAGAAAGCGTCCAAATAGTGTCACCATCGCGTCATAGCATTCTCTTCCCAAGTTGAACCGAGCCTTCATAGCCATTACTTGTAAAATGGCATCCAACTGACAAAGCTCGGTGTGCTCGTGGAGAGGATGTTTTGAAGACTCCAACGTTTCATAGAAGGCCTTTGCAGATTCCTCCATCTCATCGTCCGAAGCCCGAGCATCATCAATGTCTTGCACCATGTCTTCGATCCCGGTACCATGCTTGTCGGTGCGACGACGTACCACCTCAGCTCTGGTGCATTGTATAGACTCACCATGAAATGTCCACACCGTATACTTAGGTTTAAAACCCCTCCTCTGTAGGTGTTTAATCATTACAACCTCTGTCCTCTTTTTATAGTTGTCGCACTGTGGACAGGGGCACCAGTTTGTTTCCTGGACATTTGCAAATGCTACTTTCACAATGTCCTTGGTCTTTAGAAACCATTCTTTCGTCATCTCTTTGTGACTAGGGTGACCGGTGTACATCCATGCACGATCACTCATCTTGCATAGCTACTAAACACACAAGAAATATGTATATCTATATATATACAATTCGGCATATATATTCATCAGTTAATCAAGTTCGTCAGTTTTATTACGTCCATGCAACCTACACGCTAATAGGTAAAGATATGTCCTAGTCCCACCCGAGTATGTGTAGATTGGGTTCGTTTTTCCCATGCTCTGCTCCATATCCAACGCAATATTTCGGCATAACCTCCCCGCTGTTGTTCTGATACACGTATCGGCAATAAAAAGTGAGGATGTGTCTCTAGAGAACAACAGGGGGGCACTGAAGAAATTATGCATCGGATCCGGAACAAAGCATATGAGAAAACGAACCCAATCTACTCATACTCGGCCTGTCCATGGATAACGTTGGACAATTCAGAAGAATCATAGTTATATATATGTGCAAATGCATGCATATTTATAAGTGTATCCCTTTCGAACGGGAGACTCGTACTAGTCACCCATACTAATAATTTAATGTACCTATAGGTAACAAGTTTCATCTGAAGACCGACTGAGAGAAAATTAAGGGGAGAGGAGGAGATGTCATTTGTACTCACCCACGAGGAGGTCTTCAAACAGCACACCTCGCAGCGACGAGACAACTGCACATGTAAATCCATCCGATCAACACAAATTTTTTGTGTGCATTAAAAAAATCGAAAAATATATGACCTAAAACAAATACATGACCTATATAGATGTCATTTAGGATTCCATCGACATCGAGGAACCCCCTAACTCGCTCGTCCCCGGCGCTCTCAGGTATGGCGACACACGGTCGAAGGGCCAACACACCAACTCTTCCGGTTTGGGAGATCTCTCTTCTCTACCTCTCCTCTCCTCTCCGAGCATTTTCCTGGTGAGGTTCGTGGCCGGCGGCCTGTAGAAGGCCGAAGATCACCTTTACGGTCAACAAGAGGCCAAAGAGGTGTCAAGGGTTGGTGGTCAGTGGCGTCGGGGGCGGCGTGTTAACAGCTACGGGGACTTTCGTGCTCGGGTGTCGGTGTGATAGCCTGGCTTATTAGGGATGATAGACTACTCATATCAATAAGGAATTCCTTCTTTTCCGGGAGCCCATTCGAACAGAACTCCCAGGTTAAGCATGCTTGGCTTGGAGTAGTTCTAGGATGGGTGACCGACCGGGAAGTTGGTCCCGAGTGAGCATGAGTGAGGACAAAGTGCACAGAAAAGACTAGTATTTCTATGTGGGGCAAGTATAGATCCCGCCAGGAGTAACGACCGCCGGCGGGTGTGTCCGGGGCGTTACAAGTTTGGTATCAGAGCCTTACCGTTACAAGTTTGGGAGATCTATCGTAGTCCTTTTGATAAGTAAGAGTGTCGAACCCAACAAGGAGCAGAAGGATCTGACAAGTGGTTTTCAGCAAGGTAAAATCTACAAGCACTGAAATTATCGGTAACAAGTAGTTGTGCGGTGAGATGATTCGTAGCAAGCAACAAGTAACAAAAGTAGCAACGGTGCAGCAAAGTGGCCCAATCCCTTTTGTAGCATGGGACAAGCCTGGACAAAGTCTTATAGGAGGAAAAGTGCTCCCAAGGACACACGGGAATTTCTGTCATGCTAGTTTTCATCATGTTTATATGATTCACGTTCGTTACTTTGATAGTTTGATATGTGGGTGGACCGGCGCTTGGGTACTTCCCTTGCTTGGACAATAATCCCACTTATGATTAACCCCTCTCGCAATAATCCGCAACTACGAAAGAAGAATGAAGACAAAGTCTAACCATAGCATTAAACTAGTGGATCCAAATCAGCCCCTTACGAAGCAACACATAAACTAGGGTTTAAGCTTCTGTCACTCTAGCAACCATCATCTACTTACTACTTCCCCATGCCTTCCTCTAGGCCCAAATAATGGTGAAGTGTTATGCAGTCGAAGTTCACATAACACCACTAGAGGAAAAACAACATACAACACATCAAATTACCGAACGAATACCAAATTCACATGACTACTATTAGAATTACTTATCCCATGTCCTCAGGAACAAAAGTAACTACTCACAAAGCATAGTCATATTCATGACCAGAGAGGTAATGAGTTGCATCAAGGATCTGAACCTAAACACTTCCACCAAGTAATCCAACTAGCATCAGCTACAAAGAGTAATTAACACTACTAGCAACATTACAAGTACCAATCGAAGTCGCGAGACGGAGATTGGTTACAAGTGATGAACTAGGGTTTGGAGATGAGATGGTGCTGATGAAGATGTTGATGGTGATGAGTCCCCTCCGATGAGAGGAGTGTTGGTGATGACGATGGAGACGATTTCCCCCTCTGGGAGGGAAGTTTCCCCGGCAGGATCGTCCTGCCGGAGCTCTAGATTGGTTCTGCTCAAGTTCCGCCTCGTGGCGGCGGCGAATCCTCCGAAAAGCCTCCTCCTGAATTTTTTCGGAATGAAATTCTTCATATAGCAGAAGAGCGGGCCAGTGGGCCAGCAGGGAGCCCACAAGCCCCCTAGGCGCGGCCAGAAGGTGGCCGCGCCTACCAGGCTTGTGAACCCCTGGTTGCTCTCCTCTCGCACTTCTTCGGCCCAATATTTTTTATATATTCCCAAAAATCCACGTTGATTGTCACGGCTTTTGGAGTTGTGCAGAATATGCATCTCAGACTTGCTCCTTTTTCAGGCCAGAATTCCAGCTGCCGGCATTCTCCCTCTTCATGTAAACCTTGCAAAATAAGAGAGAAAAGGCATAAGTATTGTACCATGAAGTGAAGTAACAGCCCAAGTAGCGATAAATATCTACATAAAAGCATGATGCAAAATGGACGTATCAACTCCCAAGCTTAGACCTCGCTTGTCCTCAAGCGAAAGCCGAGGTCAATAAATATGCCCACATGTTTACGGAGAGAGGTGTCGACAAAACAAGATATGAACATGCATGCATCATGATCATGATCAGAACAGCAATACCAACATATAATCTCTCATGCTAACGTGACAATTCCTTCACAAAGTAAAGTATGGATCAAGAACCTTACCGAGAATCAACAAGCGATAACCTTTAGTCATTGAAGCAATTGCAATTTATCACAACATTAGAAAGAGTCAAATAAGAGCTTGTAAAGAAAATGCACATACTCAATCATCTTTTCGTTCTCTACAATTTCAACAATTCACGTGGTACTCATGAGATCAAAGTTTCAGCTGAACACAGAGAATGATAGGGGCTTATAGTTTTGCCTCCCAACTACTTACCTCAAGGGTAATGTAAACAATAATAATTCATGAATACTTACTTCCAAGTTGACATATGAATATAGATCTTTCCCAAGCATATGATGTTAGCCAAGATAAAGGTGAAGCAAGGAATTGGTGAAGATCACCATGACTATTTCAAGGGAAAAAAGTAAAGGTACAAGATAGGCCCTTCGTAGAGGGAAGCAGAGGTTGTCATGTGCTTTTGAGGTTTAGATGCATGTCCTCTTAGTGCAGAGGAACGTCACTTTATATTGCCTCCTGTGATAAAGAACTTTCTTATGCAGTCTGTCGCTTTTATGTCTTCCTCATCACAGGTTCATACAAAGCTTAATTTCCACACACTAATAGATCATACATATTAGGGAGCAATTTTTATTGCTTGCACCCATGACAACTTACTTGAGGGATCTTATTCAATCCATAGGTAGGTATGGTGGACACTCATGGCAAAACTAGGTTGAAGGTTTACGGATGCACAAGTAGTATCTCTACTTGGTGCGGGAGTTTCGGCTAATATGAGGTGGAAGCAATCATCACATGCTAAGGGATCTCTAACCATATAACATTGTTCGGAACCAAGCAAACATAATTCATTATGTTGCCTTCCTTGTCCAACATCTACTTCTAAGCATGTAATAGTTTAGTGAGTGTTCACAATCATAGATGGTGTCAAAGATGATATATTTATATGTGAAACTCTCCTTCTTTATCACTTCCTATTAATTGCAACAATGACCAAGGTCTACGTTTGTCTACCCTCAACAAGTTTCAATCATCATCCTTTTTATATGTGAAGCTATCACTTCCCATAAGATCATTGCATGATCTTTCATGCTTTTGTTCTTTTCTCATTTTTTGATCATGGCATGAGTCAAAGCCCTTCAACTAAGACACTCTTTATTATATGGCTCACGAGCTTGAATACATCGGGGGTGACACAAAGCAAAACTCAAGACTAAAACACTAAGACTTTTATTCTACTAGAGAAAGAGAAAACTCAAAAGGAAGAAACTAAAACAAAGGTAGAGGCAAAAGATGTGATGGTGATACGATACCGGGGAAACTCCCCCAAGCTTGGCATAAGCCAAGGAGATTGCCCATACCCATGCTTAGTTGTCTTCCTTTGGTGGTGATGGTGGTGGAGTTGTTGCAGAGGTCTTGAGCTTGTTTCATTTCCACTTGAGCATAAAATTCTGCTCACTCAGATCATCATTTTCCTCTTCAAGCTTCAACACCCTTTCGCATAATTCTTGCTTACTCTCCTACAAGAAATTAGAAGGGATAAACAAAGTCTTAGGCTTCTTCCTTGAGTCAGGGAGGCTCAACTTCTTGAACTCCACATGCGTGTGTCCAGGTTGAGGTAGAGGAGCCTGCTCTTCATCGGAACTTGTTTGTTCCTTCCCCTTGGGATCATAATTTTCTCCCTCATCAGTGCTCCAGCCATAAGGATACAAGTCCCCATAGACCTTGGGGTTAGCAAGGTAATTTGCCACATATCTCTCCCCCTCTGAATCTTGAGAAGACATCTTGCCCTAAATCTGCGGCAGAAAACATGCTCGAAACGAAAACAGAGGAAATCTGCGTGATACGAGGGTCAAACCTTTCGGGAAATATATAATGATTTTTTCCATACCAGAAGGAGTACTCCGCATGAAAATAGAGTCCGGGAGGCGCATGAGGTGGCCACAACCCCCCAGGCGCGGCCACGGGGTGGGCTTGCGCCTGGCAGGCTTGTCGCCTCCTTGCGCGCTTTCCGGACTACTTCCAATTTTTGTATTTTTTTGAAATATTCCAAAACGGAGAAAAATTCCTACTGGAAAAGTTTTGGAGTCTGTTTTCTTACCGAATCACATACGTCTTCATTTTCGGAGTCTGAAATAGGCTGATAAATATCCCTTAGGTATTCTTCTGGGGTTATCGTATTGATAATATTGCTTTCAACATTTATGGGAGTACCTGAGATATGATGTTTGATTCTCAGCCCATTTACCATTCTCGGACAATTACCTTCCATGTTGTTGATCTTTATAGCACCGGAATGATATACTTCCTCAACAATATAGGGACCTTCCCATTTAGAGAGAAGCTTGGTTGCAAAAAAATCTTAAACAAGAATTATATAGCAAAACATAATCACCTACATTGAACTCACGCTTTTGTATCCTCTTATCATGCCACCTCTTAAACTTTTCTTTGAACAACTTGGCATTCTCATATGCCTGAGTTCTCCACTCATCAAGCGAGCTAATGTCAAATAACCTCTTCTCACCAGCAAGTTTGAAATCAAAGTTGAGCTCTTTGATTGCCCAATAAGATTTATGCTCTAGCTCAATAGGTAAATGACATGCTTTACCGTATACCATTTTGTATGGAGACATGCCCATGGGATTCTTATAGGCAGTTTTATAAGCCCACAGTGCATCATCGAGCTTCTTAGACCAATTCTTTCTAGACCTGTCGACAGTCTTTTGCAGAATTAGTTTAATCTCTCTATTGCTTAGTTCTACTTGACCACTGGACTGAGGGTGATAGGGAGATGCAATTCTATGGTTGACATCGTACTTAGCAAGCCTTTTACGGAAAGCAACATGAATGAAATGTGAACCACGGTCGGTCATTAGATATCTAGGGACTCCAAATCTTGGGAAAATAACTTCTTTAAGCATCCTGATAGAGGTGTTGTGATGAGCACTACTAGTGGGGATAGCTTCTACCCACTTAGTGACGCAATCAACATCAACTAGGATATGAGTATACCCGTTGGATTTTGGAAAAGGTCCCATATAATCAAAGCCCCAGACATCAAATGGTTCAGTGACAAGTGAATAGTTCATAGGCATTTCCTGACGTTTACGATATTAGCTATTCTTTGACATTCGTCACAAGACAAGACAAACTTACGGGCATCCTTGAAGGGAGTGGGCCAATAGAAACCTGATTGCAATACCTTGTGTGCAGTTCCATCTCCCGCATGGTGTCCTCCGTAGGCCTCGGAGTGACACTTCTGTAGGATCTGTCACTGTTCATGTTTAGGTACACAACATATAATAACACCATCTACTCCTTCCTTATTAAGGTGAGGATCATCCCAAAAGTAATGTCTCAAGTCAAGGAAGAATTCCTTCTTTTGCTGGTATGTGAAACTAGGTGGTATACATTTGGCAACAATATAGTTTGCATAATCAGCATAACAAGGTGCACTACGTGAAGCATTGATGACATTCAGTTGCTCATCAGGAAAGCTATCATCAATAGGTTGTGGGTCATCAAGAACGTTCTCCAACCTAGACAAGTTATCTGCTACTGGGTTATCAACACCCTTCCTGTCAAAAACATGCAAATCAAATTCTTGTAGCAAGAGAACCCATCTGATAAGTCTAGGTTTAGCGTCTTTCTTCTCCATGAGGTACTTAATAGCAGCGTGATTAGTGTGAATAGTGACTTTGGAATCAACTATGTAAGACCTAAACTTTTCACATGCAAACACGACTGCTAAAAACTCCTGCTCCGTAGTAGCATAGTTTCTTTGGGCACTGTCTAGAGTTTTACTAGCATAGTGAATAACATTCAACTTCTTATCAACTCTTTGCCCTAGGACAACACCAACAGCATAATCACTAGCATCACACATGATTTCAAAATGTAAGTTCCAATCAGGTGGTTGAACAATAGGTTCAGTTATCAAATCCTTCTTAAGTATTTCGAAGGCTTCCTCACAATCATCGTCAAAAACAAAAGGAATATCCTTTTGCAAGAGATTGGTAAGAGGCCTAGAAATCTTAGAGAAGTCTTTATTGAACCTTCTATAGAAACCAGCATGGCCAAGGAAACTTCTTATACCTTTGATATCTGTGGGGTATGGCATTTTCTCGATTGCATCAACCTTAGCCTTATCGACTTCAGTACCTCTTTCAGAAATTTTATGTCCCAAGACGATGCCTTCATTAACCATAAAGTGGCACTTCTCCCAATTCAAGACAAGATTGGTGTATTTACATCTCTGTAAGACTCGATCAAGGTTGCTGAGGCAATCATCAAAAGAAGACCCGTAAACAGAGAAGTAATCCATGAAAACCTCAACAATCTTTTCACAAAAGTCAGAGAATATAGCCATCATACATCTTTGAAATGTGGCAGGTGCATTACATAAGCCAAAAGGCATACATCTATAAGCAAAGGTGCCGAAAGGGCAGGTGAAAGTGGTTTTCTCCTGCTCAGATTGTGCAATAGGTATTTGGGAGAAACCAGAATAACCGTCTAGAAAGCAGAAGTGTCTATGTTTAGACAGTCTTTCTAGCATTTGGTCGATAAAAGGCAAAGGGTAATGATCTTCCCTAGTGGCTTTATTCAATTTCCTAAAATCGATCACCATCCTATAGCCAGTAATAATCCTCTTTGGGATCAATTCATCCTTATCATTAGGGACAACGGTAATGCCTCCCTTCTTAGGGACACAATGCACCGGACTCACCCAATCACTATGCGCAACAGGATAGATAATTCCCGCTTCTAGGAGCTTTAGTATTTCTTTTATTACTACCTCTTTCATCTTAGGATTTAATCTCCGTTGATGACCAACAACTGATTTGGAATCAGGATCAGTTTTTATCTTGTGCTGGCATAGAGTGGGACTAATGTCCTTAAGATCATCAAGACTATATCCAATAGCAGCACAGGGCTTCCTCGGAGTTTTTAGTAACTTCTTTTCTACATGCTCTAAGAGGCTAGCACTAATTATAACATGATATATCTCTTTTTCATCAAGATAAGCATAATTAAGAGTATCAGGCAACTGTTTAAGCTCGAACACAGGATCACCCTTTGGTGGGGGTGGATCCCCAAGCAGTTCAACAGGCAGATTATTCTTAAGGATAGGTTATTGTTCTAAGACAATTCTATCTATTTCATCCCTTTCATCCATATGCATATCATTTTCATGCTGAAGCAAGTATTGCTCTAAGGGATCAGTAGGAGGCACGGCAATAGAAGCTAGGGAAATAATTTCATCCTTACTAGGCAACTCCTTTTCATGAGGTTGTCTACCAAACTTGGAGAAATTAAACTCGTGTGATACGCCTTCAAAGCCAACAGTGACAGTTTGCTTCTCACAATCAATATGAGCATTGATGGTATTAAGAAAAGGTCTGCCAAATATGATGGGACAAAAGCTATCTTGGGTGGTAGCAAGAACGAGGAAATCAGGAGGATACTTCGTTTTACCACAGAAGACTTCAACATCCCTAACAATTCCCACAGGGCAGATAGTATCTCTATTGGCAAGCTGAATAGTGACATCAATAGGCTCTATCTCAACAGGTGCAATCTCGTCTTTGATTTCATCATATAATGATTGAGGTATTGCACTAACACTAGCACCCACGTCATAAACCATGATAACAATGATCTCCTATCTTAACAGAAACAACAGGCATGCCAACAACAGGCCTATGTTTGTCTCTAGCGTGAGGTTTAGCAATTCTAGCAGCATCTTCACAGAAGTGAATATTATGTCCCTCAACATCGTCGGACAGAATATCTTTGATAATAGCAACACTAGGTTCAACTCTAATTTGTTCAGGGGGTGTAGGTGTTCTAATGTAGCCTCTACGTATCACAGTTGAAGCTTTAGAATGATCCTTTATCCTAACAGGGAAAGGTGGTTTCTCAATGTAAGCACTGGGAACAATAGCATCATTATAAGCAATGACTTTCTCTTCAACTGGATTGGGTTTAACTACATTGACTTCTAAGGGAGGATGATATTTAAACCACTTCTCTTTCGGGATATCAATATGAGCAGCAAATGATTCACACAATGAAGCTACTATCTCAGAGTCAAGTCCATACTTAGCGCTAAAATCACAAAAAGTATTTGTTTCAACAAAGGATTTAACAAAATCAAACTTGAAATTCATACCTCACTCCTTACCTTCTTAAAGCTCCCAATCTTCAGAGTTGCGTTTAATTCTATCCAATAAATTCCATCTGAAGTCAATATCTCTCTTCATAAAAGAACCGGTACAAGAAGTATCAAGCATGGTGCGATCATCATGAGAAAGTCGAGCATAGAAGTTCTGAATGATAATTTCTCTCGAGAGCTCATGATTGGGGCATGAATATAACATTGATTTAAGCCTCCCCCAAGCTTGAGCGATGCTTTCTTTGTCACGAGGCCAAATATTATAAATATAAATCCGATCACGATGTACTAAATGCATCGGATAAAACTTTTGATGAAATTCCAATTTCAACCGATTGTAGTTCCATGATTCAGTATCATCACATAACCTATACCATGTTAACTCCGTATCCTTCAAACATAAAGGAAAGACCTTCTTCTTGACCTAATCCTCGGGCAAACCTGCAAGCTTAAGCAAACCACAAACTTCATCTACATAGATTAGATGCATGTCTGGATGTGATGTTGCATCTCCTGTAAAAGGATTAGCCAGCAGATTCTCAAGCATACCCAAAGGAAATTCAAAGAAAATATTTTCAGTAGGTGCAAAAGGTTGAGGAGCAACTCTTTGTGCTTCCGTTCTAGGTGAAGATACCCCGAACAAGCCCCTCAAAGGATTAGTATCCATAGTGACAAGTGACAATAAATTTCAGCACACTATATGAATGTTTCCTTACCAAGTTCCACTTACCAAAGGCGCTTCACTCCCCGTCAACTACGCCATAAAAGAGTCTTGATGACCCACAAGTATAGGGGATCTATCGTAGTCCTTCCGATAAGTAAGAGTGTCGAACCCAACGAGGAGCAGAAGGATCTGACAAGTGGTTCTCAGCAAGGTAAAATCTACAAGCATTGAAATTATCGGTAACAAGTAGTTGTGTGGTGAGATCATTCGTAGCAAGCAACAAGTAACAAAAGTAGCAATGGTGCAGAAAAGTGGCCCAATCCCTTTTGTAGCAAGGTACAAGCCTGGACAAAGTCTTATAGGAGGAAAAACGGTCCCGAGGACACACGGGAATTTCTCTCATGCTAGTTTTCATCATGTTCATATGATTCGCGTTCGTTACTTTGATAGTTTGATATGTGGGTGGACCGGCGCTTGGGTACTGCCCTTACTTGGACAAGGATCCCACTTATGATTAACCCCTCTCGCAAGCATTCGCAACTATGAAAGAAGAATTAAGACTAAGTCAAACCATAGCATTAAACTAGTGGATCCAAATCAGCCCCTTACGAAGCAACGCATAAACTAGGGTTTAAGCTTCTGTCACTCTAGCAACCCATCATCTACTTACTACTTCCCAATGCCTTCCTCTAGGCCCAAATAATGGTGAAGTCTTATGTAGTCGACGTTCACATAAAACCACTAGAGGCAAAACAACATACAACACATCAAATTACCGAACGAATACCAAATTCACACGACTACTATTAGCATGACTTATCCCATGTCCTCAGGAACAAAAGTAACTACTCACAAAGCATAATCATATTCATGACCAGAGAGGTAATGAGTAGCATCAAGGATCTGAACCTAAACTCTTCCACCAAGTAATCCAACTAGCATCAACTACTTAGAGTAATTAACACTACTAGCAACCTTACAAGTACCAATCAGAGTCGCGAGACGGAGATTGGTTACAAGTGATGAACTAGGGTTTGGAGATGAGATGGTGCTGATGAAGGCGATGAATGCCCTCCGATGAGAGGAGTGTTGGTGATGACGATGGCGACATTTTCCCCCTCTGGGAGGGAAGTTTCCCCGACAGGATCATCGTGCCGGAGCTCTAGATTGGTTCTGCTCAAGTTCTGCCTCGTGGCGGCGACGAATCCTCCGAAAAGCCTCATCCTGATTTTTTTGGAACGAAACACTTCATATAGCAGAAGAGGGGGGACAGTGGGCCAGCAGGGAGCCCACAAGCCCCCTAGGCGCGACGACGGGGGGTGGCCGGGCCTACCAGGCTTGTGGCCCCCTGGTTGCGCTTCTCTAGCACTTCTTCGACCCAGTATTTTTTATATATTCCCAAAAAAATCCACGTTGATTTTCACGGCTTTTGGAGTTGCGCAGAGTAGGCATCTCAAACTTGCTTCTTTTTCAGGCCAGAATTCCAGCTGCCAGCATTCTCCCTCTTCATGTAAACCTTGCCAAATAAGAGAGAAAGGGCATAAGTATTGTACCGTGAAGTGAAATAACAGCCCAAGAAGCGATAAATATCAACATAAAAGCATGATGCAAAATTCACGTATCAGGGGTCGCGGGGAGGAGGAGGTTGTGGTGGAGGAGGGGGCGCAGGGAGGAGGAGGTCCCGAGGAGGAGGAGGGCACAGTGTTGGAGGAGGGGGCGATGGTGGAGGAGGGTGTGCAGGGAGGAGGAGGGCCCGGGGAGGAGGAGGGCGCGATGGTGGAGGAGGGGGCGGTGGTGGAGGAGGGGTGAGCTCCGACAACGGGTCGCGCACGGGGAGGAGGGGAGGGCGAGCTCCGGCGGCGGAGGGTTTCGGGGGTGAGAGAGATCCGTTAGGGGAGAGGGGGTGTGGGGGTGAGGGTGACGCCTCTTAGGGGACAGAGTGGGTGGCGGGGTGGGGGCGACGGTTGTTAGGGCGCCATCCTCTTTGCTGTCTGCCCCCCGATGGCAAAGAGGTACAAGGCATACGACAAAGATGGTGGAGGTGGTGTGGGCCATCACGTGCTCTTTGCCGTCTTCCTACGGCCTCTTTGCCGTCAGCTGGCAGATAACAAAGTTCTGACTGATGGCAAATAGTTTATTTGCCATTAGTCTGCTCTTTGCCATCTGGTCTGCGGCAGCGGACGACAAAGAGGGCCTTTACCATTAGTTTGCTCTTTGCCGTCTGGTCAGTGGTAGCGGACGACAAAGACAAATGGCAAATTCTGTGATTCAAGTAGTGCTCCTCCCATGGTCTATGGAGGACCAGTTCACCCACCACATATTATTAACCTCAATACTCCACCAAACTTGTTAAAAATAATTTTGCTAACTTGGTTTTTCGTATAAAGGCTCATTATAATCACAACTCAACACACTTTTGGAGAATCATTCAGCAAGGCTACTACCCACATGATCCAAGAAACCTCACTCCAAGAGAAGAGGTTGACGATCAGCTCAATCACTCCACCTTGTTCATCCTTCAAGCAAGTGTTCCCATTAAAGATCTCGCACATTTGCATCCCTTTACTCGTGCCAAAGATTGTTGGGAGCACATCATTTAGATGTACAACGGAAGCTCTAGTATTCAATGGTCTAACTATGAAGTGGTACTTGATGAGGCCGATGAATTTGTTATGATTGATGATGAGGACCCTCATGAGCTCTACCGAAGGGTGACAACTCTTGCAGTTGCTCTTGAAGATCATGAAAGCAAGGATGTGGATCACAATTGGATAAAGCATAAGTTTCTCAAGGCTATGCAACAAATCCATGTCCTCCATCATGTGTCAGACGCTAGACTTACACTCCATGTCCTCAAGTGATGTGTTGGATGAGTTCATTGCCATGAACATATTGAAAAAGACCGCTCACAATGCTCTAGCTCGTGTCCAACGGTAAACAAAAGACTCTCCCAACCTTGCTTTGAAGGCCAAGGCTGTTTTGGAGGAAGATGAAGAAGAAGAAGAGGAATTGTGCCCCGAAGACACCAAGTATGCTTATCACGAGCATATGGCTCTTGCATCAAGACAATTTTGGGGCAACAAGAGAAACTCAAAGCCTAATTTCTCGAAGAACAACTCAAATGGGTCCAAAGGCAAGCAACACGTGAGGACTTGCTACAAATTTGGCAATGTGAGTCACTTTGTGGCTGACTGTCCTTATGACAAGAGGGAAGACAATGGTGGCAAACTTATCTGCAAAGACAAGGCCAATCCCTTCCCCAACAAGAACAACTTCTCCAAGAACAAGCCCCAAAAAGTGTTGGTGTCTCAAGAAGAGTATCTCTCTGATGAGGAGGACAATGATGATGCAAGTGGTGAGGTGATGGGAATGACCATGATGGCCATTGCATCTTCTTCCCCAAGCAAGGTGTCCCTCTTCAATGCCCGCAACGAGAACCACATTGCCACGTGTATTATTGCCAAGGCATACAACAAGGTAACCTCCAACATGAAAACTATCATTTCCACAACCCCTCTCCTATGGTTAGTGGACATGAACAAGAGGAGGTTAATGATGAAGAAAACTCCTTTGACAGATTCATGAGAAAAGTCAAGGGTAAAACCAAAAAGCATTTTGTTGCTCTCTTGGAACAACTAGGTGAGGCTAATGACCTCATTGAAACTCATGAAGAAACTACCTCTACTTTACAAGGACATAGTCATGACTATGCCGATAAGATTGTGGATCTCTCCATTGCTCTTGAGGAACAGCAAGGGCTTCATTTGGCTCTTGAGGAGTCACACAACGATGATCTTGCTAAGTTACATAAAAATCATGATCATGCTCTTGTTCTGACTCGTGTGCTTGAATCCAAAAAGGTTGCACTTAGGGTTGACCATGCTAGACTCGAGAAAGAGCTTGCCATACTTGACAAGGCCCACAAGGCTTTGAAGAGTGCTCATGCCTTGTTGAAAGAGTCTCATGCTCAAGTCCAAGTAAAACTTACTAAGGAGATAGCCACGTGTTCTCCGTTTGTTTTAATTGATAATGCACATGCTTATAACCCATGTTGTGAGCATGTACTTCTTATGGATGAGAATGCCAAATTAAAGGAGCATCTTGAGAAAGGCCTTGTGACATGCATTCAAGGCGAAAAGAATCTCAATGACCTTCTAAGCAATCAAAAGGAGGTGGTTGCAAAGGAATGAGTTGGGTTTGCACCCAAGGCAAAGAAGAACAAGAATATCAAGACCAAACAACCTTCCTTGCTTAAAGAAACCTTTGTTAAGACAGGGTAGGGTACTCACGAATATAGGAAGAGCAAAGCCAAGGGTGGTAATGCCAAGAAAGGAAAAATCCTCCTTCACAACAATGCCGGTGACTTTAACCCGTCTTACGTTTTGTGCCATGCTAGTGATGGAAATGTATTTGCTAAATTTGTTGGTTCCCCTTATAAGTACATTGGTTGGTCTATTTCGGTTCCAAAGCCTGTTGTTACTAACCTGAAAGGACCCATTAAAGAATGAGTACCTAAATCCAAGCATTAATATTATGTAGGAGTTTGCTTCCGGTGGAGTGTCCTGGTTGCTTGATAGCGGAGCAACAAATCATATGACTGGAAGCAAGGACTTGGTGGTGGACGTTCATCCCGACCCATCTGTATCCACCCAAGTCTCCTTTGGTGATGATGTGATTTCAAAGGTATTGTGTCTCGACAAGGTGGTAATTTCTCGAGAACTTACCATTGAAAAGGTCATGCTTGTTGAGACCCTCACATACAATTTTCTTTTCGTTCGTCCACTCGCACTCATGGGTTTTAGTACTTTATTTGGTATTGAATCTGTGGCCCTTTTGTGGAGCAAGACTATTAAAGTAGCCCTTTTGTGACGCACAAAGACCGCGACTTGCCTAGTGGCTAAAGTTGATATGGGATGGGTCATCGCGGGCTAACCCACGTCAATATGAGATCTTTGCAAAGTCTCCTCAAACGGGATCGCGTCCTTGGACTAACAAATGTGAATTTTGCCAAAGACGTGCTTGCAATGCTTGTATTGAAGGAAAGCTACATGAGACAGCTCACCGCCCCACGACAACCATTTACTCGAAGAGGCCCTTGGATCTCCTTCACATGTATCTATTTTGTCCTCCATCCTTCAACAATCTTGGGGGAAGAAAGTATTGCTTGGTGATAGTGGCTGACTAATCAAGATATACTTGTGTGTACTTCTTCAAGAGAAAAAGCGAGACTCAACAAACTGTCATCGACTTCGCCGATGAAGCTCAACGACAACGTGAGGCATACATATTAATGATTAGAAGTGACAATGGCACTGAGTTCAAGAATTACTCGTTAAATGAATTTTGAGTGACGAGGAAATCAAGCATCAATACTAGGAACCATATACCCCTCAACAAAATGGTGTAGTTGAAAGGAAGAACCGGACGTTGGTGCACACGACAAGAACCATAATGGCGGATTTTAAATCTCCGTTTAACTTTTGGGCCGAAGCCATCAACACCGCATGTCATGCATCCAATCGGCTCTACCTCCACAAAGGCTTGAACAAGACTCCTTATGAAATTCATACCTGTAACAAGCCCAACATCAAGTACTTCCTGGTGTTCGGGTGTAAGTATTTCATTCTTAAGAAAGGTGCTCATTTGTCTAAATTTGAACCTAGAGCTCAAGAGGGCTTATTTGTTGGTTACCCTACAATCTCTCATGCTTACTGTGTCCTCAACAAGTCCAATGGCCTAATTGAGGAGACATTTAACAAGGATTTGATGAGAATAATGGCTCCCAAGTGGAGCAAAGTGGTCTTTGTGATCTAGGTGCCGAAATTCCTCCCAAAGCCATAAAAAGAGTGGGTGTGGGATACTTCCTACCCGTTGAGGAACCCCTTGTGGCAGAAGGAGAAGGACAATGTTCCACTTAAATGGAACCATCACCAACGCAAGACCCACACGCTTCCGAAGAACAAACTGAAGGCCCTCAACCCTATGATCAAGATCAAGGAGAAGATCAACCTCATGATGGTGCTGCACCAAGTGATGTACATGATCAAGCTCACACCTTCGAGAATGCTCGAGATCAAGAGCAAGCTCAAGATCAAGACGTTGCTCATAATCAAGACCAAGCTCAAGATCAATATCAAGCTCTCAAAGGTGGTAAAGGTCTCAAAAAGGCTCCTCCTCAGCTTAGCCCTCAGGAGATTCGAGAAAGACGTGCTGCCAGGAGTGCTAAAAATCTCATAAAGAATTCTCATGTCCAGGAGAATGTGTATAACAGCTTAATGAGAGGGGTAACCACTCGTCGCCAATTAACAAACTTTAGTGCCCATCATGCATTTTTCTTGCATTGAACCCCTAAAGGTACAAGAGGTTCTCGAATGCATGGACTAGGTTGAAGCCATGCATGAATAACTCAACAACTTCGAGCGCAACAAAGTGTGTCGGTTAGTGCTGAGACCACAGGAGAACCACAATGACATTGTAACAAAGTGAATCTTTAAGAACAAGCAAGATGCAGACAGTGTTGTCATTCATAACAAGGCAAGATTGGTAGCACAAGGCTACTCCCAAGTTGAGGTTATCGACTATGGTGAAACCTTTGCTCCTGTTGCTCGCCTTGAATCTATTCACATGTTGCTTGCATTTGCTTCTCATCACATCTTCAAATTATATCAAATGGATGTGCAGAGTGCATTCCTTAATGACCCCCTTAAGGAGTTGGTATATGTCAAGCAATCCCCAGGGTTCGAGGATCCCAAGTTCCCCAATCATGTATATGTTCTTGATAAGGCACTCTATGGCCTTAAACAAACCCCACATGCGTGGTATGAGCACCTTACCAAGATGTTACATGATCGTGGGTTCGAAATTGGGAAAATTGACCCCACTCTTTTTACTAAGAAAGTCAAAGGGAGTTTAGTCATATGTGAACTATATGTTGATGATATTATATTTGGTTCTCCTAACAAATATTTTAATGTAGAGTTTGGCGCATAAATGACCAAAGAGTTTGTGATGTCTATGATTGGACAGTTGAAGTTTTTCCTTGGATTCAAAGTCAAGCAACAAAGTCAAGGAACCTTCATCAATCAAGCCAAATATACTCAAGACATGCTCAAGAGGTTCAAGATGGATGATCTCAAACTAGCCAAGGCAAACACTCGCATGCCTCTCAACTGCCATCCCGATCTCGATCCCAAGTGTAAATCCGTGGATCAAAAGGTATATCGCTCTATGATTGGCTCTTTCTTTAACTTTGTGCATCTAGACCAGATATTATGTTGAGTGTGATAATTTGTGCATGTTTTGAATCCGCACCTAAGGAAAGTCACAATGTGGTTGTCGAACAAATCTGTTAATATTTGTCTCATGCCCCAAACTTTGGCTTATGGTATCCCAAAGGTACTTCATTCGATCTCATAGGGTACTCGAATTTGGATTGGGAGGGACACCGTGTGGATAGGATGTCAACTTCCTGACGTTGCCAATTTCTTGGTCGCTCTTTGGTAAGTTGGTCTTCCAAGAAACAAAAATGTGTTTCTCTCTTGTCCACCGAGGCCGAGTCTGTCGTGGCTGCAAGTTGATGTTCTCAGTTGCTTTGGATGAGGCAAAATTTAAAGGAAAGTTCCTCCTTATTGTGATAATATAGTGCTATCTCAAGCTCCAATAACCCGGTTCAAAACTGCAAGACAAAGCATATTAGTATTCATGACTACTTCATCCGGGATCATATCAAGAGTGGGGAGATTGATCTTATTTACCTCAACACTAATGATCAACTTGCAAATATCTTCACTAAGCCATTGAATGAAGCAAGATTTCATGAGTTAAGGCACGAGCTAAATATCATTGATTTGAGCAATGTGAATTGAAAGTAGGGACACCCCACTTCTCTCATCATACTATCTTATTTAGATGTAGGCATGAATTTAGGGGGAGTGTTGTTCTCTCAATGAACTCTCCCTCCCCTATTATGCATAAATCGATCAAGTCATTGACATTAGTCGTCTTAGATGACACTTGTGCTTCAAAGATGAGTTTTGGTCATGGCACCAAGGTTAAAATCTTCGCAGTGCCATACCAACTAACTCAACATAGGTGGCTTCAGCCACCGCCCTCCACCTTGAGGCACTTGCGTCTCGAGAGCGTGTTGTTTTTCGTTTGTGTCACTCAAAGTTTATTTCTCTCTGCTTGTGTTTTTTCACAACTTGGAGTGTCACCATCTCCATGACGTGTCTTTATGTCTCTTGCCTATGTGTGATTCAAAGTTTTCCATTTTTTCACATGTTTTCGGTCTTCTGGGGCGGTAGTACCGCTGCCATAAGCGGTACTACCGATGATAAGAGGTAGTAAAGCTCGTAGTAGTGGTACCACCGTCGGGTCGTACTACCGCTCGGGAGCGGTACTACCGCTTAGATAACTCATAGAGGGGGTTATGGGGACGGGCAGGGGCACTTTCCACTCCCCATACCCACTCATCCCCAGTCCTCCTCGTGGGCGTCTCTATCCACGCGACCCAAAGGCTCCATTGGGGGCCGCCGATCTCTGTTTTCGGCCACTCATTCACAATTTCAATCGGTGGAATCGCTCTCCACCCCTTCCTCTTGCCATGGAAACCAGTATTGCCCCCGTTCTTCTTTGCCTTTGGTCTAGATCTAGGTCTTGGGAAATATGGGGTGTATCTCTCTCTTTTTAGTCTTGATTTGCGGCATGTGAAGGGTGTGGAAGATGGTTGGAGTGTAGACGCGATCTTCCTGTTGGAATTATGTGCTCATGGCATCCCTGGTAGTACCAGACCTGACTAGTGCTGGTTCTCACTCCATGTTCCCTACCCTGAGCGATACTACCGCTCCGCCAGGTGGTACTACCACACATAAGGGGTAATATCGCTCCTAGCAGCGGTAATACCGCTCTCGGCTAACCTTTGCACGACATTCCTACTGGTTCACCACCTCTTTTTCCCATTGCTTGGTTTCTTGTTATCACTTTCACATCATTTAATCTCGTGTTTTCCTATGGTTATGGTTTGGATGTCAGGAGGTGGCAGCTCTGCTCATCAGGAGCGTAGGAAGAACACCAGCCGTGGTAGTATGAAGTGGTACCATTCATTTGAGGCAGATAGCTCAAGTCAACCATAGGCGTTAGTTCATGCAAAGAGGGCTAGTGGGTCTGCTTCCAATTCACAAGGGAAGCACCCTGCTGTTAGGCCCTCGAAGTCCTAATCCATGGCCAATTTGAATGCTAAGGACTTCTCGATGTCTCGCAAGGCCTATCCCTATGGGGATCCCCACGTGCCATCTATGCACAACCGTCCATTCTGGATCAGGAAGCAACTGTCTATCTATAATGACATTCTTAAGGCAAGGGAGAACCTATTTGTTCCACATGTCAAATCCATGAAGGTTGAATGCTTGCAACGAAATGAAAGGTACTTCAGGACTGCTCTCTTCGTGTGTGTGAAATTGGGAGTTCTCAACATTATACAGTTCAACAAAGACTTGATGCCGAACTTATTGCTGTCTTCTTTCCCACGGTGCACGTGGGAACTCATGAGGACTTGAATTTATCATGGATGACTAATGGGAAGTTACTTTTTTATCCCTAGATGTATTTTATGCATCTACTTGACATTCAGGACAACGGACTCGAGATCCCTCTTGGTTTTTGTCCCCACCACGAGAGTGCTTCCACCCACAAGCAAGTCCTTTACAAGTACATTACTCAGAAGATCTCCTCTACAACAGGAAAGTCCACTTGGGTCCATTCTTAGATATCATGCACCGCATCTTCCACCACACCTTATTCCCTCGAGTTTAATGTGAAGCCATTGTATCTTTCTCATCTTATGTGGTTTGAGCTCCGTTTTGCGGTTTCGGAGCATAAGTACCCCATCTATGGGCCCTTTCCGATGCATCTGATTGAGAAGACATGGGCTGAATCCTTTCCTGGCGAGTTGTTTGAGGCTGGGGAGCTCGTATCCCCCAAGATTGTACAACTTCGATAGAAGGACCAGTGGGATACTCTCACTGCCCCTGAGTAGGATGTGCTAGATGGCATGGATGCAGATTAGGATGATGAAGAGGCTGATGAGGATTTTGGGGCTAAAGAGGACACTACTTTAGGTGTTGTGCCACCTACAGAAGAACCATCTTGGGCTAAGAAGCTCAAGAAGAAGATGAAGAAGCTCTTCTGTCTGTAGCCCAAAGGCAGTACAGGGCTCATGCGGCTGATAAGGCAGCTATCAATCGTCACAAGGCTCTTGGTAGTTAGGTTGGTTTAATGATTGAGAGCGGTTCTGAGGACAGACTCACAATGCGGACACCTTGATTGCTCGCCACTGCCCATGGGATTCCGATGCTGAGTTGCGTTATTCTCTTGCTTCTCCTGGCACCATTCAGCACAGCTGTTAGTGTGGAGAATATTGATGTTTGAGCGCTACCACCCTTCCTGGATCCTCGCTGTTTTCTTTGTCCTTTTTTGCGTCATGCTGCCAAAGGGGGAGATTGTTTTTATTTGCGAGAGTCATGAGTGTTCTTTCGTTGCCCATCTTTGTTCACTCAGGAACACTTTTACCATTTGCTTTGCTTTGAAACTACATCGTGTGTTGTGAGACACATATTTCTTTGCTTTTAGGTGTGTGAGACTCTTGTGAGACTATGTCACATGGTGTGAGTCATATGCTACCTTAGTTTTATCATATGTCCTAAAGTTCGTGAGATGCTTATCTTGTGCGCTATTGGTAATGCTCACATCACTTGTTGCTATTATATTACTTTTAGTTGTTCCCTAAGTGCAAGTAGTGTCTGCGTATAAAATATAGGGGGAGTGTTGATCCTATTGTGTGCACTTTGCATTCCAAAAGCATATTCAAATAGTGGACACATCTAGGGGGAGCATGTCTATATTTTGTGGAGAGTGGGGTTTACATTCTACCTCATATTTATCTTCTATGCAAATCCCGTGTTTTCATCAATCCACCAAAAGCGGGAGATTGTAAGGGCATATTTCTACCCTAGTGGTTTTGGCGATTGATGACAATACTTTTGTGGACTAATCGTCTGCACTAAGCCTTTCACGTATTTTCTCATTTGGCACAAAGACGATTCAAGCCCCTCGGTGTATTGATACGAAGTCGCCCCTCGGTGGACTCGAGTCATAGAAAAAGTCGTACTATTAAGAGGGGGTGTGTCTCAGAAAGGTCTCGGTGGAATCATCACGTACACTTTCCCTCGCACCCTATTTTCTGCCTCAATGGAGCTTCTTTTCTTGCCCAACCCTACCCACAAGGACCCAAGCTGTAGTTGTCGAGTAACGTAGCATAAATTCAAAAAATTTCCTACGCATATTCAGATCTTCCTATGGAGAGACCAGCATCGAGAGAGGGGTGAGTGCATCTTCATACCTTTGAAGATCGCGAAGCGGAAGCGTTACTATAATGCGGTTGATGGAGTCATACTCGCGGCGATTCAGATCGCGGTGTGATTCTGATCTAGTGCCGAACCACGGCACCTCCGCGTTCAACACACGTGCAGCCCGGTGATGTCTCCCGCACCTTGATCCAGCAAGGAGGAGGGAGAGGTTGGGGAAGATCTCCAGCAGCACGATGGTGTGGTGTCGATGGAGAGACAAGGTCTCCCGGCAGGGCTTCGCCAAGCACCGTGGGAAGAGGAAGAAGGAGGGGAGCAGGGCTGCACCGAGAGGAGAGAAAACCTTCTGTAAAACATCCCCATACCCCTCTCTATTTATAGGAGGAGGGGAGGGGGGGTGCCACCCCTAGGGTTTCCCCCCTAGGTGGTGCGGCAGCCCCCCAAATGGGAGGTGCGGCGGCTAGGGTAGGGGGAGGGGGTGGCGCACCCCTTAGGTGGGCCTTAGGCCCACCAGCGCTAGGGTTCCCCCATCTCTCCCTCCTATGCCTTGGGCCTCTTGTGGGAGGCGCACCAGCCCACTTTGGGCTGGTTGCCCTCCCCCTATTGGACCATGCTACCTCTTGGGCCTGGTGGCCCCTCCCGGTGGACCCCCAAAACATTTCCCGTGTCCAAAACCATCCATCCTATATATCAATCTTTACGTCCGGACCATTCCGGAGCTCCTCATGACGTCCGGGATCTCATCTGGGACTCCGAACAACTTCCGGTAACCTCGTATGACATTTCCCTATAACCCTAGCGTCATCGAACCTTATGTGTGTAGACCCTACGGGTTCGGGAAGCATGCAGACATGACCGAGACATTCTCCAGACAACAACCATCAGCGGGATCTGGATACACATGGTGGCTCCCACACGTTCCACGATGATCTCATTGGATGAACCACGATGTCAAGGATTCAATCAATCCCGTATACAATTCCCTTTGTCTGTCGGTATAGAACTTGCCTGAGATTCGATCGTCGGTATACCTATACCTTGTTCAATCTCGTTAATGGTAAGTCTCTTTACTCGTTCCGTAGCATGTCATCGTGTGACTAACTCCTTAGTCACATTGAGCTCATGATGATGTTCTACCGAGTGGGCCCAGAGATACCTCTCCGTCACACGGAGTGACAAATCCCAATCTCGATTCGTACCAACGCAACAGACACTTTCAGAGGTACCCGTAGTTCACCTTTATAGTCACCCAGTTACGTTGTGACATTTGATACACCCAAAGCACTCCTACGGTATCCGGGAGTTGCACAATCTCACGGTCGAAGGAAAAGACACTTGACATTAGAAAAGCATTAGCATACGAACAATATGATCTAGTGCTATGCTTAGGATTGGGTCTTGTCTATCACATCATTCTCCCAATGATGTGATCCCGTTATCAATGACATCTAATGTCCATGATCAGAAAACCATGATCATCTATTGATCAACGAGCTAGCCAACTAGAGTCTCGCTAGGGACACATTGTGATCATTTATTCACACATGTATTAGGGTTTCCTATTAATACAATTATAGCATGAACAATAGACGATTATCATTAACAAGGAAATATGATAATAACCATTTTATTATTGCCTCCAAGGCATATTTCCAACAGTCTCCCACTTGCACTAGAGTCAATAATCTAGTTACATCGTGATGTATCGAACACCCATAGTATTATGGTGTTGATCATGTTTTGCTCGAGGAAGAGGTTTAGTCAACGGGTCTGCAACATTCAGATCCGTGTGTACTCTCCACTCTGGACATGGTCCTGGATGGAGTTGTAGCGGCGTTTGATGTGCTTGGTCTTCCGGTGAAACCTGGGCTCCTTGGCTATGGCAATGGCCCCAGTGTTATCACAGAACAGTGTCATTGGACCCGACGCACTTGGAACCACTCCAAGGTCGGTGATGAGCTCCTTCCTCCAAATTCCTTCATGAGCCGCTTCTGAAGAAGCTATGTACTCCGCTTCACATGTAGATGTTGCCATGACTTCTTGCTTGCTACTGCACCAGCTCACTGCCCCACCATTCAAAACATACACGTATCCGATCTGTGACTTAGAGTCATCCGGATTTGTGTCGAAGCTAGCATCGACGTAACCCTTTACGACGAGCTCTTCGTCACCTCCATAAACGAGAAACATCTCCTTAGTCCTCTTCAGGTACTTAAGGATATTCCTGACCGCTGTCTAGTGTTTCATACCGGGATCACTTTGGTACCTCCCTACCAAACTTATGCCAAGGTTTATATCAGGTCTGGTACACAGCATGTCATACATTAGAGAACCTATGGCTGAATCGTAGGGGACAGTACTCATCTTCTCTCTATCTGCTGCCGTGGTCGGCGACGGAGTCTTACTCAATCTCATACCTTGCAAAACTGGCGAGAACCCTTTCTTTGAGTTTTCCATATTGAACTTCTTCAATATCTTGTCAAGGTATGTACTTTGCGAAAGACCTATGAGGCGTCTCGATATATCTCTATAGATCTTGATGCCTAATATGTATGGAGCTTCTCCAAGGTCCTTCATTGAAAAACTCTTTTTCAAATAGGCCTTTATGCTATCCAACATCTCTATATTATTCCCATCAATAATATGTCATCCACATACAGTACATGGAAATCTATAGAGCTCCCACTCACTTTCTTGTACAGACAGGCTTCTCCGTAAACCTGTATGAACCCAAACGCTTTAATCACCTCATTGAAGCGAATGTTCCAACTCCGAGATTTTTGCATCAGCCCATAGATGGAGCGCTGGAGCTTGCACACTTTGTTAGCACCCTTAGGGTCGACAAAACCTTCTGGTTGCATCATATACAACTCTTCCTTAAGATTCCCATTAAGGAACGTTGTTTTGACGTCCATTTGCCAAATTTCATAATCATAAAAGGCGGCAATTGCTAACATTATTCGGACTGATTTTAGCTTCGCTACGGGAGAGAAAGTCTCCATGTAGTCAATTCCTTGAATTTGTCGAAAACCCTTTGCGACAAGTCAAGCTTTATAAACGGTCACATTACCGTTTGCATCAATCTTCTTCTTGAAGATCCATTTATTTTCTATGGCTCGCCGATAATTGGGCAAGTCCACCAAAGTCCATACTTTGTTCTCATACATGGATCCTATCTCGGATTTCATAGCCTCAAGCCATTTGTTGGAATCCGGGCCCGCCATTGCTTCTTCATAGTTCAAAGGTTCACCATTGTCCAACAACATGATTTCCATCACAGGGTTGTCGTACCACTCTGGTGCGGAGCGTGCCCTTGTGGACCTTCGCGGTTCAGTGGTAACTTGATCTGAAGCTTCATGATCATTATCATTAACTTCCTCTTCAGTTGGTGTAGGCGCCACAGGAACAATCTCCCGTGCTGCGCTACTTTCCTCTTCGAGAGGGGGTGTTATTACCTCATCAAGTTCTACTTTCCTCCCACTTACTTCTTTCGAGAGAAAATCTTTCTCTAGAAAGGATCCGTTCTTGGCAACAAAGGTTTTACCTTCGGATCTAAGATAGAAGGTATACCCAATAGTTTCCTTAGCGTATCCTATGAATACGCATTTCTCCGCTTTGGGTTCGAACTTCTCTGGTTGAAGTTTCTTCACATAAGCATCGCAGCCCCAAACTTTAAGAAACGACAACTTAGGTTTCTTGCCAAACCATAGTTCATACGGTGTCGTCTCAACGGATTTAGACGGTGCCCTATTTAAAGTGAATGCTGCAGTTTCTAATGCATATCCACAAAATGATAGCGGTAAGTCTGTAAGAGACATCATAGATCGTACCATATCTAATAAAGTGCGATTACGACATTCAGACACTCCGTTGTGTTGCGGTGTGCCAGGTGGCATCAGTTGTGAAACGATTCCACACTTCCTTAGGTGTGTGCCAAACTCGTGACTCAAATATTCTCCTCCACGATCAGATCGTAGACACTTAATTTTTCTGTCACGTTGATCCTCGACCTCACTCTGAAATTCCTTGAACTTTTCAAACGTCTCAGATTTGTGCTTCATCAAGTAGATATACCCATACCTACTCAAATCATCGGTGAGAGTGAGAACATAACGATAGCCACCGCGAGCTTCAACGTTCATTGGACCACACACATCAGTATGTATTATTTCCAATAAGTCGGCCGCTCTCTCCATTATTCCAGAGAATGGAGTCTTAGTCATCTTGCCCATGAGGCACGGTTCGCATGTGTCAAATGATTCAAAGTCAAGAGACTCTAATAGTCCATCGGTATGGAGCTTCTTCATGCGCTTAACACCGATATGACCAAGGCGGCAGTTCGACAAGTATGTGGGACTATCATTATCAACTTTACATCTTTTGGTACTCACACTATGAATATGTGTAACATCGCGATCGAGATTCATTAAGAATAAACCATTCATGAGCGGAGCATGACCATAAAACATATCGCTCATATAAATAGAACAACCATTATTCTCTGACTTAAATGAGTAGCCGTCTCGCATTAAGCAAGACCCTAATAAAATATTCATGCTCAAAGCTGGTACTAAATAACAATTATTAAGGTTTAAAACTAATCCCAACGGTTTATGTAGAGGTAGAGTGCCGACGGCGATCACATCGACCTTGCAGCCATTCCCGACGCGCATCGTCACCTCGTCCTTGGCTAGTCTCCGCTTATTCCACAGTTCCTACTTTGAGTTGCAAATGTGAGCAACAACACCGATATCAAATACCCAGGAGCTACTACGTACGAGCGCTGGTAAGGTACACATCAATAACATGTATATCACATATACCTTTAACGTTGCAGGCCTTCTTGTCTGCTAAGTACTTGGGGCAGTTCCGCTTCGAGTGACCTTTTCCCTTGCAATAGAAGCACTCAGTCTCAGGCTTGGATTCATTCTTTTTCTTCTTCCCGGCATCTGGCTTACCGGGCGCGGCAACGGCTTTGCCGTCTTTCTTGAAGTTCTTCTTAGCCTTGCCCTTCTTGAAACTGGTGGTCTTGTTGACCATCAACACTTGATGCTCTTTCTTGATTTCTACTTCTGCAGACTTGAGCATCGAGTACAACTCGGGAATGGTCTTCTCCATCCCTTGCATGTTGTAGTGCAGCACATAACCTTTCTAGCTTGGTGGGAGAGACTGGAGGATTCTGTCAATTATGGCATCATCCGGAAGTTCGACTCCAAATGAAGTCAGACGACCGTGTAACGGAGACATGATGAGTATATGCTCACTGACAGAACTGTTCTCCTCCATCTTACAGCTAAAGAACTTGTCGGAGACTTCATATCTCTCGACACGGGCATGAGCTTGAAAAACTAGTTTCAGCTCTTGGAACATCTCATATGCACCGTGTTGCTCAAAATGCCTTTGGAGCCCCGTTTCCAAACTGTATAGCATGCCACACCTAACTAGAGAGTAGTCATCACTTCGCGTTTGCCAGACATTTAGAATGTCCTGGACTGCTGCGGGAGCGGGAGGGTCACCTAGCATCGCATCAAGGACATAAGCCTTTTTAGCTGCTTCAAGGATGAGCTTCAAGTTGCGGACCCTGTCTGCATAGTTGCTATCATCATATTTGAACTTGTTTTTCTCTAGGAATGCGTTGAAATTGAGGTTGACGTTGGCCATCTACAATATTTATAAAGACAACCTTTAGACTAAGTTCATGACAATTAAGTTCATTTAACCAAATTAAGTATGAACTCCCACTTAAATCGACATCCCTCTAGTCATCTAAGTGATACATGATCCATGTTGACTAACCCATGTCCGATCATCACGTGAGACGGACTAGTCACCATGGTGAGCAACTTCATGCTGATCGTATTCAAACATACGACTCATGTTCGACCTTTCGGTCTCTTGTATTCGAGGTCATGTCTGTACATGCTAAGCTCGTCGAGTCAACCTAGGTGTTTCGCGTGTGTAAATCTGGCTTACATCCGTTGTATGCGAACGTTATAATCTATCACACCGGATCATCACGTGGTGCTTCTAGACAACGATCCTTCACAACGGTGCACACTTAGGGGAATACGTTCTCGAAATTTCAAGAGGGATCATCTTATTATGCTACCGTCGTTCTAAGCAATAAGATGAAAAAAATGATAAACATCACAATGCAATCATATAGTGACATGATATGGCCATTATTATCTTTGCTCTTTCGATCTCCATCTTTAGGCATCACATGATCATCATTGTCACCGGCATGACACCATGATCTCCATCATCATGATCTCCATCATCGTGTCTCCGTGAAGTCGCCACGCCAACTACTACTATCACTACTACTATAGCTAACCGTTAGCAATGAAGTAAAAGTAGTAAGCACATGGCGTTGCATCTCATACAATAAATTAAGACAATTCCTATGGCTCCTCCCGGTTTTCATACTCATCGACATGCAAGTCGTGAAACCTATTACAATAACATGATCATCTCATACATCATACATGCAACATCACAACTTTGGCCATATCACATTGTTGGGGAACATCGCATGGGAAACAAAAAATTTCCTATGCACGAAGACCTATCATGGTGATGTCCATCTACGAGAGGAGATTTGAATCTACGTACCCTTGTAGATCGCACAACAGGAAGTGCTATGAAAAGCGGTTGATGTAGTGGAACGTCTTCACGTCCCTCGAACCGCCCCACGAACCGTCCCACGAACCGTCCCGCGATCCGTCCCACCATCCGTCCCGCGATCCGTCCCACAAACCGTCCCACGAACCGTCTCGCGATCCGTCCCACGAACCGTCCCACCATCCGTCCCACGAACCGTCTCGCGATCCGTTGCACGAACCGTCTTGCGATCCATCTCATGATCCGTTACGATCTAGTGCCGAACGGACGGCACCTCCGCGTTCAGCACACGTACAGATCGATGATGATCTCCACCTTCTTGATCCAGCAAGCGGGGGCGGAGAGGTAGAAGAGTTCTCCGGCAGCGTGACGACGTGCCGGTGGTGGTGATGATCTACTCCGGCAGTGCTTCGCCTAAGCTTCGCAGAAATACGATCTAGAGGAAAAACTGCGTGGTATAGGCTCGAGCAACACGTGGCAAAGTTGTGTCTCAAAAACCCTCAATACCTCTAGTATATATAGGAGGGAGGGAGGGGAGGAGGCAGCCTCAAACCCTCAAGGTTTCGCCGAAATTGGAGGTGGAGGAGTCCTACTCTAATCCTACTTGGAGTAGGATTCCACCTTCCCACTTGGAAACTCTTTCCACCTTGTGTTTTTTCCTTCTCAAACCTTATGGGCCTTAGTGGGAACTTATTCCACCCCACTAGGGGCTGGTTTATCTCTTCCCATAGCCCATGAAACCCCTTGGGGCGTTAGACCCCTCCCGATGGTCCCCGGCACCCCTCCCGACACTCCCGGTACACTACCGATGAGCCCGAGACTTTTCCGGTGACCAAAACAGGACTTCCTATATATCAATATTTACCTCCGGACCATTCCGGATCTCCCCGTGATGTCTTGGATCTCATCTAGGACTCCGAACAACTTTCGGTTACCAACACCAATAAGTCAACTATACCGAAACGTCACCGAACCTTAAGTGTGCAGACCCTGCGGGTTCGAGAACTATGTAGACATGACCCGAGACACTCCTCGGTCAATATCCAATAGCGGGACCTGGATGCCCATATTGGATCCTACATATTCTCCGAAGATCTTATCGGTTGAACCTCAGTGTCAAGGATTCATATAATCCCGTATGTCATTCCCTTTGTCCTTCGGTATGTTACTTGCCCGAGATTTGATCTTCGGTATCTGCATACCTATTTCAATCTCGTTACCGGCAAGTCTCTTTACTCATTCCGTAATACAAGATCCCGTGACTTACACTTAGTCACATTGCTTGCAATGCTTGTGTGTGATGTTGTATTACCGAGTGGGCCCCGAGATACCTCTCCGTCACACAGAGTGACAAATCCCAGTCTTGATCCATACTAACTCAACGGACACCTTCGGATATACCTGTAGAGAACCTTTATAGTCACCTAGTTACGTTGCGAAGTTTGACGCACACAAGGTATTCCTCCGGTGCCAGTGAGTTATATGATCTCATGGTCATACGAACAAATACTTGACACGCAGAAAACAATAGCAATAAAATGACACGATCAATATGCTACGTTCATAGTTTGGGTCTTGTCCATCACATGATTCTCCTAATGATGTGAGCTCGTTATCAAGTGAAAACACTTTCCTATGGCCAGGAAACCTTGACCATATTTGATCAACGAACTAGTCAAGTAGAGGCTCACTAGGGACAGTGTGTTGTCTATGTATCCACACATGTATTTGAGTTTCCAATCAATACAATTCTAGCATGGATAATAAACGATTATTATGAACAAGGAAATATAATAATAAGTAATTTATTATTGCCTCTAGGGCATATTTTCAACAGTCTCCCACTTGCACTAGAGTCAATAATCTAGTTTACATCACCATGTGATTTTAACAAATCCAACACCCATATAGTTCTAGGGTCTTATCATGTCTTGCTCGTGAGAGAGGTTTTAGTCAACAGTTCTAAATCTTTCAGATCCGTGTGTGCTTTACAAATCTTTATGTCATCTTTATAGATGCCGCTACTACGTGCTATTCGGAAATACTCCAAATATCTACTCTACTATACGAATCCGTTTTACTACTCATAGTTATTCGGATTAGTGTCAAAGCTTGCATCAACGTAACCCTTTACGACGAACTCTTCAACCACCTCCATAATCGAGAAAAATTCCTTAGTCCATTAGTTACTAAGGATAACTTTGACCGCTCTTCAGTGATTCAATACTGGATCAGTCTCTGTACCTCTTAACAGACTTGTGGCAAGGCACACATCTGGTGCGGTACACAGCATGGCATACTGTAGAGTCTATGGCTAAGGCATAGGGGACGACCTTCATCCTTTATCTTTCTTCTCCCGTGGTCGGGCTTTTGAGTCTTACACATATTCACACCTTACAAGATAGCCAAGAACTCCTTCTTTGCTGATCTATTTTGAACTCCTTCAAAAACTTGTCAAGGCATGCCTTTCATTTGAAAGTTTTGTTTAGCATTTTTGATCTATCTCCATAGATCTTGATGCTCAATGTTTAAGTAGCTCTATCCAGGTCTTCCTTTGAAAAACCCCTTTCAAACAACCTTTATGCTTTACAGAAATTCTACGTTACTTACGATCAACAATATGTCAACCACATATACTTTATCAGAAATACTATAGTGCTCCCACTCACTTCTTTGGAAATAAAAGTTTCTCATAAACTTTGTACAAACCCAAAAGCTTTGATCATCACATCAAAGCGTATATTCCAACTCCGAGATGCTTGCACCAGTCCATGAAAGGATCGCTGGAGCTTGCATACTTGTTAGTAACCTTAGGATTGACAAAACCTTCTGGTTGTATCACATACAATCTTTCCTCAAGGAAACCGTCGAGGAAACAATGTTTTGATTTCCTATGTGCAATATTTCATAAATAATGTAGCAAGTACTAACAGAATTCCAACAGACTTTTAGCATCGCTACGAGTGAGAAAGTCTCATCATAGTCAACTATATGATCTTGTCGGAAACATCTTTGCGACAAGTTGAGCTTTTATTAATAGTGACTTATCACCATCATCGGTTGTGTTCCTTTTAAAGATCCATCTTTACTCAATATTCCTACGACCATCAAGTAGTTCTTCCAAAGTCTACATGGATCCACTCTCGAATTTCATGGCTTCCAGCCATTTGTCGGAATTCCGGCCAACAATCGCTTCTCCATAGCTCATAGGTTCATTGTTGTTCAACAACATGACCTTCAAGACAGGGTTACTGTACCACTCTATAGTAGTACGTGACCTTGTCGACCTACGAGGTTTGTAGTAACTTGATCTGAAGCTCTAATGATCACCATCATCAGTTTCCACTTCAATTGGTGTAGGCGCCACAGGAACATCTTCCTGCGCCCTGCTACACACTGGTTGAAGTGACAGTTCACTAACCTCATCAAGTTCCAACACCCTCCCACTCAATTCTTTCTAGAGAAACCTTTCCTCGAGAAAGGACCCGTTTCTAGAAACAAACACATTGCTTCCGGATCTAAGATAGGAGAAGTATCCAGCTGTTTTGGATATCCTATGAAGATGCTATTATCCGTTTTTGGGTTCGAGCTTGTCAGATTGAAACCTTTTCACATAAGTGTTGCAGACCCAAACTTTTAAGAAACGACAACTTAGGTTTCTCCAAACTATAGTCTATACTGTGTCGTCTCAACGGAAATACGCGGTGCCCTATTTAAAGTGAATGGGGTTGTCTCTAATGCATAACCCATAAACGATAGTGGTAATTCGATAAGAGACATCATAATATGCACCATATCTAATAGGGCGTGTCTATGATGTTCAGACACATCATCACACTATGGTGTTCCAGGTGGCATGAACTGCGAAACAATTTTCACGTTGTCTTAACTGCGTACCAAAAACTCGTAACTCAGATATTCATCTCTATGATCATATCGTAGACAATTTATCCTCTTGTCACAACGATCTTCACTCTGAAATAGCTTTGAACTTTTTAATATTTCAAACTTGTGATTTATCAAGTAAATACTCATGTATCTACTCAAATCGTCAGTGAAGTAATAACATAACGATATCCACTGCGTGCCTCAGCACTTATTGGACTTCACACATCAAAAATGTATTACTCCCAACAAGTTACTCTCTTGTTTCATGTGGCATGATTTGCATGTCTCAAGTGATTCAAAATCAAGTGAATCCAAACGATCCATCTGCATGGAATTTCATCATGCGTTTTATACCAACATGACTCAAGTGGCAATGCCACAACTATGTGGTACTATCATTATTACTTTGTATCTTTTGGCACCAATATTATGAACATGTGTAACACTACGATCAAGATTCAATAAACCATTGAGGGTAATTATTCAAGCAAACAGAATAACTATTATTCTCTTTAAATGAATAATTGTATTGCAATAAACACGATCCAATCATGTTCATGCTCAACGCAAACACCAAATAACATTTATTTAGGTTTTACCACCAATCCCGATGATAGAGGGAGCATGCGATGTTTGATCACATCAACCTTGGAAACACTTCCAACACGTATTGTCACCTCGCCTTTAGCTAGTCTCCGTTTATACCATAGCTTTCATTTCAAGTTACTAATCACTTAGCAACTGAACCTGTATCTAATACCCTCGTGCTACTAGGAGTACTCGTAAAGTACACATCAATATCATGTATATCAAATATAGTTATGTCGACTTTGCCAGCCTTATTATCTACCAAGTATCTAGGGTAGCTCCGCCTCAGTGACCGTTCCCCTCATAAAAGAAGCACTTAGTCACGGGTTTGGGTTCAATTTTGGGTTTCTTCATTAGAGCAGCAACTGGTTTGCCATTTCATGAAGTATCCCTTCTAGCCCTTGCCCTTCTCGAAACTAGTGGTTTTACTAACCATCAACAATTGATGCTCCTTCTCGATTTCTACTTTCGCAGTGTCAAACATTGCAAATCACTCAAGGATCATCATATCTATCCTTGATTTGTTTATAGTTCATCATGAAGCTCTAGCAGCTTAGTGGCAATGACTTTGGAGAACCATCCCTTTATCATGTGGAAGATTAACTCCCACTTGATTCAAGCGATTGTTGTACTCAGACAATCTGAGAACATGCTCAACGGTTTGAGCTTTTCTCCTTTACTTTGTAGGCAAAGAGTCTTGTCGGAGGTCTTATACCTCTCAACAAGGGCACGAGCATGAAATCTCAATTTCATCTCTTTGAACATATCTTATGTTCTACGATGTTTTCAAAACGTCTTCGGCGCCTTACTTCTAAGCCATTAAGTATTGCGCACTGAACTATCATGTAGTCATCAAAGACGTGTATGTCAGATGTTCGCAACATCCACAGACGACGCCCGAGGTGCAACACACCGAGTGGTGCATTAAGGACATAAGCCTTCTGCGCAGCAATGTGGACAATCCTCAGTTTTACCGACTCAGTCCGCAAAGTTGCTACTATCAACTTTCAACTAAATTTTCTCTAGGAACATATAAAAACAGTAGAGCTATAGTGCAAGCTACATCATAATTCACAAAGACCATTAGACTATGTTCATGATAATTAGTTCAATTAATCATATTACTTAAGAACTCTCACTCAAAAAGTACATCTCTCTAGTCATTTGAGTGGTACATGATCCAAATCCACTACCTCAAGTCTGATCATCACGTGAGTCGAGAATAGTTTCACTGGTAAGCATCCCTATGCTAATCATATCAACTATATGATTCATGCTTGACCTTTCGGTCTCATGTGTTCCGAGGCCATGTCTGCACATGCTAGGCTCGTCAAGTTTAACCCGAGTGTTCCGCGTGTGCAACTGTTTTGCACCCGTTGTATGTGAACGTTGAGTCTATCACACCCGATCATCACGTGGTGTCTCGAAACGATGAACTATAGCAACGGTGCACAGTCGGGGAGAACACAATTTCGTCTTGAAATTTTAGTGAGAGATCACCTCATAATGCTACTATCCTTCTAAGCAAAATAAGGTGCATAAAAGGATTAACATCACATGCAATTCATAAGTGACATGATATGGCCATCATCATGTGCTTCTTGATCTCCATCACCAAAGCACCGACACGATCTTATTGGCACCGGCGCCACACCATGATCTCCATCAACGTGTCGCCATCGGGGTTGTCGTGCTACTTATGCTATTACTACGAAAGCTATGTCCTAGCAATATAGTAAACGCATATGCAAACACAAACATTAGTTTAAAGACAACCCTATGGCTCCTGTCAGTTGCCGTACCATCGACGTGCAAGTCGATATTAACTATTACAACATGATCATCTCATACATCCAATATATCGCATCACGTCATTGGCCATATCATAACATAAGCATACCCTGCAAAAACAAGTTAGACGTCCTCTAATTTGTTGTTGCATGTTTTATGTGGCTGCCATGGTTATCTAGTAGATCACATCTTACTTACGTAAATACGACAACGGAGATGTGCAAATTGCTATTTACCCTCTCCAAGGACCGCCTCGGTCAAAACCGATTCAACTAAAGTTGAAGAAACCGACACCCGCCAGTCATGTTTATACAACGAGGTTGCATGTCAAGCGATGAAACCAGTCTTTCGTAAGCGTACGAATAATGTCTGTCCGGGCCGTTTCAATCCAACAATACCGCTGAATCGAGAAAAGACTAAGGAGGGCAGCAAATCGAACATCACCGTCCACAGAACACTTTGTTTTCTACTCGAGATAACATCTACGCATGAACCTAGCTCATGATGCCACTATTGGGGAACGTCGCATGGGAAACCAAAAATTTCCTACGCGCACGAAGACCTATCATGGTGATTTCCATCTACGTACCCTTGTAGATCGCATAGCAGGAAGTGTTACGAAACGCGGTTGATGTAGTGGAACATCTTGACGTCCCTCGAACCGCCCCACGAACGTCCCACGAACCGTCCCATGATCCGTTCCACAATCCGTCCCGCGATTCGTCCCACGAACCGTCTCACGATCCGTTGCATGAACCGTCCCGCGATCCGTCCCACGAACCGTCTCGCGAACCGTTGCACGAACCGTCTTGCGATCCGTCTAATGATTCGTTCCGATCTAGTGCCGAACGGACGGCACCTCCGCGTTCAGCACACGTAAAGCTCGATGACGATCTCCACCTTCTTGATCCAGCAAGAGGGGGCGGAGAGGTAGAAGAGTTCTCCGGCAGCGTGACGACATGCCGGTGGTGGTGATGATCTACTCCGGCAGGGCTTCACCTAAGCTCTGCAGAAATACGATCTAGAGGAAAAACTGCGTGGTATAGGGTCGAGAAACACGTGGCAAAGTTGTGTCTCAAAAACCCTCAATACCTCTAGTATGTATAGGAGGGAGGGAGGGGAGGAGACAGCCTCAAACCCTCAAGGTTTCCCTGAAATTGGAGGTGCAGGATTCCTACTCCAATCCTACTTGGAGTAGGATTCCACCTTCCCACTTGGAAACTCTTTCCACCTTGTGTTTTTTCCGTCTCAAAACTTATTCCAGCCCACTAGGGGCTGGTTTATCTCTTCCCATAGCCCATGAGACCCCTTGAGGCGTTACACCCCTCCCGATGGTCCCCGGCACCCCTCCTGGCACTCCCGGTACACTACCGATGAGCCCAAAACTTTTCTGGTGACCAAAACAGGACTTCCTATATATCAATCTTTACCTGTGGACCATTCCGGAGCTCCCCGTGATGTCCTGGATCTCATCTGGGACTCCGAACCACTTTAGGTTACCAACACCTATAACTCAACTATACCGAAACGTCACCGAACCTTAAGTGTGTAGAGCATGCGAGTTCGAGAACTATGTAGACATGACCCGAGACACTCCTCGGTCAATATCCAATAGCGGGACCTGGATGCCCATATTGGATCCTACATATTCGCCGATGATATTATCGGTTGAACCTCAGTGTCAAGGCTTCATATAATCCCGTCTGTCATTCCCTTTGTCCTTCGGTATGTTACTTGCCCGAGATTTGATCGTCGGTATCCGCATACCTATTTCAATCTCGTTACCGGCAAATCTCTTTACTCGTTCCGTAATAGAAGATCCCGTGACTTACAGTTAGTCACATTGCTTGCAAGGCTTGTGTGTGATGTTGTATTACCGAGTGGGCCCCGAGATACCTCTCCGTCACACAGAGTGACAAATACTAGTCTTGATCCATACTAACTCAACGGACACCTTCGGATATACTTGTAGAGCACCTTTATAGTCACCCAGTTACGTTGCGACGTTTGACGCACACAAGGTATTCCTCCTGTGCCAGTGAGTTATATGATCTCATGGTCATAGGAACAAATACTTGACACGCAGAAAACAATAGCAATAAAATGACACGATCAATATCCTACGTTCATTGTTTGGATCTTGTCCATCACATGATTCTCCTAATGATGTGATCCCGTTATCAAGTGACAACACTTGCCTATGGCCGGGAAACCTTGACCATCTTTGATCAACGAACTAGTCAACTAGAGGATCACTAGGGACAGTGTGTTGTCTATGTATCCACACATGTATTTGAGTTTCCAATCAATACAATTCTAGCATGGATAATAAACGATTATTATGAACAAGGAAATATAATAGTAACTAATTTATTATTGCCTCTAGGGCATATTTCCAACACACATCACATGTCAAACCCTGCAAAAACAAGTTTGACATCCTCTAATTGTTGTTGCATGTTTTACGTGGTTGATTTGGGTTTCTAGCAAGAACACCTTCTTACCTACGTGACAGCCACAATGATGATATGCCAAAGCTATTTACCCTTCATACGGACCCTTTTCATCAAATCCAATACAACTAGAGTAGGAGAGACAGACACCCGCTAGCCACCTTTATGCACGGTGTGCATGTCTGTCGGTGGAACCAGTCTCACGTAAGCATACGTGTAAGGTTGGTCGGGGCCGCTTCATCCCACAATACCGCCGGAAAAGAATAAGACTAGTAGCGGCAAGCAATTGACAAATCATCACCCACAACCTTTTGTGTTCTACACGTGCATAGAATCTACGCATAGAAAACCTGGCTCGGATGCGACTGTTGGGTAACGTAGCATAAATTAAAAAAAATCCTACGCATATTCAGATCTTCCTATGGAGAGACCAACAACGAGAGAGGGGTGAGTGCATCTTCATACCTTTGAAGATCGTTAAGCGGAAGCGTTACTAGTACACGGTTGATGGAGTCGTACTCGCGGCGATTCAGATCGCGGTGTGATTCCGATCTAGTGCCGAACCACGGCACCTCCGCGTTCAACACACGTGCAGCCCGGTGACGTCTCCCGCACCTTGATCCAGCAAGGAGGAGTGAGAGGTTGGGGAAGATCTCCGGCAGCACGATGGCGTGGTGTCGATGGAGAGACGAGGTCTCCCACCACGGCTTCGCCAAGCATCGTGGGAAGAGGAGGAAAGAGGGGAGCAGAGCTGCACCGAGAGGAGATAAAATCGTGTGTAAAACAACCCCAAACCCCTCTCTATTTATAGGAGGAGGGGAGGGGGGGTGCCACCCCTAAGGTTTCCCCCATAGGTGGTGCATCAACCCCCAAAATGGGAGGTGCGGCGGCTAGGGCAGGGGGAGGGGGTGGCGCACCCTTTATTCGGCCTTAGGCCCACCAGTGACAGGGTTTCCCCCCCTCTCCCTCCTGCGCCTTGGGCCTCTTGTGGGCGGCGCACTAGCCCACTTTGGCTGGTTTCCCTCCCCCTTTTGGCCCATGCTACCTCTTGGCCCTGGTGGCCCCTCCCGGTGGAACCCCGGGACCATTTCCGGTGGTCCCAGTGGTCCCGGTACGTTACCGGTGACGCCCGAAACATTTCCGGTGTCCAAAACCATCCATCCTATATATCAATCTTTACCTCCGGACCATTCCGGAGCTCCTCGTGACGTCCGTGATCTCATTTGAGACTCCGAACAACTTTAGGTAACCTCGTATAGCATTTCCCTATAACCCTAGCGTCATTGAACCTTAAGTGTGTAGACCCTACGGGTTCGGGAAGCATGCAGACATGACCGAGACGTTCTCCGGCCAACAACCATCAGCGGGATTTGGATACCCATGGTGGCTCCCACACGTTCCACGATGATCTCATCGGATGAACCACGATGTCAAGGATTCAATCAATAACGTATACAATTCCCTTTGTCTGTCGGTATAGAACTTGCCCGAGATTCGATCGTCGGTATACCTATACCTTGTTCAATCTCATTACCAGTAAGTCTCTTTACTCGTTCGGTAGCACGTCATCGTGTGACTAACTCCTTACTCACATTGAGCTCATGATGATGTTCTACCGAGTGGGCCCAGAGATACCTCTCCGTCACACGGAGTGACAAATCCCGATCTCGATTCGTACCAACCCAACAGACACTTTCAGAGGTACCCGAAGTGCACCTTTATAGTCACCCAGTTACGTTGTGACGTTTGATACACCCAAAGCACTCCTACGGTATCCGGGAGTTGCATAATCTCACGGTCAAAGGAAAAGACACTTGACATTAGAAAAGCTTTAACATACAAACAATAAGATCTAGTGCTATGCTTTGGATTGGGTCTTGTCCACCACATCATTCTCCCAATGATGTGATCCCATTATCAATGACATCTAATGTCCATGATCAGGAAACCATGATCATCTATTGATCAACGAGCTTGCCAACTAGAGGCTCGCTAGGGACACATTGTGATCTATTTATTCACACATGTATTATAGTTTCCTATTAATACAATTATAGCATGAACAATAGACGATTATCATGAACAAGGAAATATTATAATAACCATTTTATTATTGCCTCTAGGGCATATTTCCAACAGTAGTACCACTCCTGGGAGTGGTACTACCTCTTATCATCGGTAGTATGGCCCAGGCCGGCGCTAGTACCGCTCCAGGGCGGATGTGGCCTAGCTTGTACCGTTGGCCTGTACCATTGCCCGTGGGTCTTAACACTTTTCGTATCTGACTTTGCGGTAGTACTGGGCAGTAGCACCGCCCATTGGGAGGTAGTACCGCTTGTTACTACTGTGCCGGGAAACCTAGGTTGTTCTGGGCTGAGACCGCAATCAATCCTGAGTGGATATAGGAGGCGATACTACCTCCTATGAGCTGTAGTACCGCTCTTGGCAGCGGTAGAACCGCTCTGGCAGTACTACTGACCCCTGCCCTCCACTTAGACTGGTTGTCCTCTACCGCTCACTCTAGAGCGGTACTACCTCTTATCATCGGTAGTACCCCTCCCTAGAGCAATAGTATCTCTCTGGTATGCATAGAACGAGTGGGTAATGGGCAGATTCTTTCCCCCACTATATAACGGGTTCTTCTTCTGAGAGAACCTCAACTTTTCCCAACCCTAAGTTCTATTGTGGCTCCAAGCTCCATTTTTGCCCGATCTCTCTCCCTAGCCCACAAAACTTGTTCATACTCTAGGGCTTGGTTGAGAGGGCCTTGATCTACACTACCACCAAGAGAAATTTGAATCCCCCACTAATTCCTTATGGATCTTGTTAGTCTTCAGTGTTTGAGCACCCTAGACGGTCGAGGTCACCTCGAAGCCATATTCCATTGTGGTGAAGCTTCGTGGTCTCGTTGGGAGCCTCCAATTCAGTTGTGGAGATTGCCTGTCATGCCCAAGATGCGACCGTATCCTCAATTTGGTACGAAGGCCTCGTCAGGGATAGAAGCGCATCTCGTCGTGTTGCAAGAATGGATATCGTTACAAGTACATGTACTGAAAATAAGAGATATATATATATATATAGAATTGGCTTACACTCGACATAAGCTACATCAGAGTCACATCAGTATATTACATAATCATCAAGAGTAAGAGCAGGGTCCGACTACGGACGAAAACAAACGAGAAAAATAAGAATGACGTCCATCCTTGCTATCCCAGGCTGCCGGCCTGGAACCCATCCTAGATCGATGAAGAAGAAGAAGAAGAACCAACTCCAAATGAACAATCAACGCGCTCGCGTCAAGTAACCTTTACCTGTACCTGCAACTGGTGTTGTGAGCCACAGGGGACTCAGCAATCTCATTTCCAAAGGTATCAAGACTAGCAAAGCTTAATGGGTGAGGCATAGTAAGTGGTGAGGTTGCAGCAGCGGCTAAGCATATATTTGGTGCCTAAACTTACGAGTACAAGAAATAAGAGGGGGAGGATCTACGCATAGCAGACGTGACTACTGATGATCAAATGAATGATCCTGAACACCTACCTATGTCAGACGTAACCCCACCGTGTCCTCGATTGGCGAAAGAACTCACGAAACAGACAGTCATGGTTAGGCACTCAGTTGGCATATTTTAAATTAAGTTATCTTCAAGTTATCTAGAACAAGTGTTAAACAAAGTTTCCACGTTGCCACATAACCGCGGGCATGGCTTTCCGAAAGATTTAACCCTGCAGGGGTGCTCCAACTAGTCCATCACAAATTACCACAAGCCGCATAGAAATCCTCAATCACGAAGCTCGCGATCTCGTCGGATTCCCTAGTAGAAAACCTCAACTCTGAGATTTCCCGATGCACAAGATATCTCGTCGAAGGTAAAACTAATCCAGCAAGGCCACCCGGCGTGTCGACGATCCGATAGGAGCCGCGTATCTCGTTCTCAGGATACGACGGATGAGCGATGCGTATGATGGCCTGATAGAAATCACCCAAGTTGCCCTGGGTTGGCCCCGCACAGTGCTCTTTTCTGGACCAGCACTGGTCCTCCCTGTATTATGTAGAATTACTCCTCAGGTTCATGACACCCTATGCTTTTAGTATTAACAAAGTTATTATGTTGGGCAAATGTAGTACCAATGTTGGGCCTTGCCAGACCAGCTTTAATCTAAAACGAATTTTCAAGGGGGTCCCCATAACAACCCCGATCGTGTTAGGAGCGTTCAATTATGGAACATAACACCGGTAGCCGAAACTAAGGGGGCAAAGGTGGAACAAAACACCAGGCTAGAAAGGCTGAGCCTTCCACCTTTTACCAAGTATAGAGGTGCATTAAATTAATATCATTTAATAGGGTGATTGTCACATCCCTAACCCTTCAGCAAGATAGCATTGTGCTCATGTATTCTTTGCATTTGCATCTAAGAAGTTTCGACAAAAACAACAAAGTGCCAAAGGAAAAACTCAAAACCCTAGCCACCATTTCAATTAAAGGAATTTTCAACTAGTTCAAATCAATGAACCCAAAATGGCCTCAAGAAATGTTCAAACTTTCTGATAAATCATGAAAGTAAATGAGCATTGGAGAAAACTATTTTTCTTGACACTTTAAGCATTTTAATAAATGCAAAAGCTACTGGTTTCAAATTTAAAAATTGAAATCAGAAACTATAATTTTCCAAAAATGTTGAAAACCTTGGAAATGAGTGGGGATATTATAACAAATATTTCAGGAGGTCTAAAATAGTTTTTACTTTTTGTTTTGGAGCTGAATTAATTAGCAATACAATAATTAGCAAAACAGAAAAACAAAAACAGAGGAAATGGAAAAAGACTTACCTGTCGCCCTAGCCTGGCCCGGCCCATCTCCCCGCTCGTCCCCTCCCTCGCGCCAGTAGGCAGCAGGAGGTGGCCGCCGCCTCCTCCGGCGCGGCCACGCACCTGCGTGCCTGCTTGGCCGCCGGTTCGCGCTGGCGACGACGGGGATAAGCTCGCCAGAGCTTCCCCTATCCATTCCCCGCCTCGGTTCTTCCCCTCCTCCCGGATCCCCTCCTTCTCCCTGCTGCCGCCATTAGAGCCGAGCTCGAGCTCGAGCTGCCCATGCCCCTGCCATAGGATCCCCTCCCAGAGCACGCCATTAGCTCCGCCTCGTCGCCCTGGTCATCTCTGCAGAAGCCGAAGCTTCCTCGAGCCCTGCAACGCCCGCAAAGCCGTCGTCTTCCTCCTCCGGCCGCCGGACCTCTCGCGTCGATTCATCGCCCCCAGGCCTTCCCCGAGCCGTCTAAGCTCTGCTCTGCACTCCCTGTGAGCATGCGATCGTTTCCCCTAAGTTTTCCCCGTCGATCCCCTCCTCTAGCCCTAGTTTCACCGGAGCCCGACGAGGACCGCCGCTACCGCTCGTCGCCGGTAGCCCCCCAATGTCCAGCTCGTCCTTCCAAGGGCACCAGCAGCTCCAGGACGACGCGTAGATGCCGTAGCAGCTAAGAACCGAGCGTAGATCCCTCCGATTCAAAGACCCCAATGACGCCTGAGCCTTGGCCGCCGCCAAGCTCGTCGCCGGCGTCATCTCCGGCCAGATCAGCCCCGGCTAGGCGCAGAAATGAAGCTGCGGGAGACGTGCCGTTCCTCTGGTGCTCTCCGCGCAGCATTTGGCCCCCAGTGCGCCGTTTCCGAGCCCCTCCGCCGTGCTGGTGGTCGCCGGAGGCTCCCCGCCGGCGAGGACGGCCTCGCCGCCGGTGGAGGTCGACGTGGCAAGCTAACCCAGCCGATTAGTGACTTAATCACTCGCTGACAAGTGGGCCCAAGGCCAAGTCAAACCTCAGTTAGGGCTGGTCAGTGCGGGATTAGTCCCAGAGAGGCTGACCAGTGGGGCCCCCCTGTCAGGTTTGACCTGAACAGGTCGGCTGACCTGCTGACGTCAGCCTGATGCAATAAATGGAATTTCCAGTTTAAAACTAATTCAGGAAATTGCTAAAAATTGCAAAGATCATAGAAATTAATCTGTAACTCCAATGAAAATAAATTATATATGAAAAAGTATCAGAAAAATTCAAGGATTCTGATTATGCTATTTTCAACTATGTTTGAAAAAGTTACAGGACCCTAAATTGTGAAATAAGGAATAATTCAATTCTTTAATCACTTTATAAATGGAATTTGCAAAAATATCCAAATTTCATTATAAATGCAATGATCACACACTGCCCTAGATATAAATCAGTACCATAACATGACATTTCATGCATGTTAACATTAGGTTGATCTGAGCATCAGGTCGAATCAATTAAACCGGTATCCGAGAATACCCGTTTGAATTGCTATTCGAATGTGATTCAAATCAACTCTAAACCTAAAACATCTTGATTACAATAACTTATCACTTTGCATTCTCATGCCATGCTCATGCATCATTTTGATTGCATATGATTGTTATTGAATGGTGCCATTCATTTCGGTAGGCTCCGCACCCCCGGATTCCACCGAATATCCGTCTGACGGATATCGTTCCTCCTCTGAGGAACAAGGCAAGCAACCCTTTTGATCATCCCGATAACTCCTATGTTCTTGCTCCTGCACCTATTTATTGCATTAGGATCAAATGCTTCAACTGCTTTCGCCACGATAGTTGGACCCACTTCCTTTGCATGACTTAACCTTGTCACAGTAAATAGCCGAACCTTGCAACCTAGCATACCTGGTAGTTGCTTGAGCTATGATGTGCCTTATCCTGCTATGCATGCTATGCTTAGAGTTGTGTATGGTCTGTCATCTGGGAGATGAACAGAAATGTGGAATGTGTTCGGTGAGCGAAGGTCGTGTGTTGAACTTGATTTGGTAAAGGTACCGGTGAAAGGCTATGTAGGAGTTCATGGCGGGTTGTTTCATTGGAACCGTCCTTAGGAACTGAGTTCCGTGTATGTAATCCAAGACTAGATACTACCACATGCTGGGCCCTGAAATATGACCCCGCTCGGCCTATTAATCGCGTAGTACTCGGTCCAGGAGTTGCAAGTAGTTTCTGGTGTTTATAGTAATGCTGGAGGCCGTGCATGGTGCTGACCTGAGAGGTGGACCGTGATGCGGTAGGCAGTGGCACGGTGTACCAAGTGGCACCCGGGTGGTGGGCTTGGGAACCCTGCGCACATCGTTTGAGGCCGTGGCGGAAACCTCGGCCGGACTTCCGTACGGGTTACTCTCAGATAGGCGATAAACCTGGACTAGGTACTAGTGTGGTTAACGGTCGTGGCCGACTCCCTCGCTGGGCTTCCGCGTGAACGTTGCCGAGGTGCATGACGTGCACATGGCGATAAGTGGCGAGAGCGTGTGTGACGAAGTACACCCCTGCAGGGTTATGATCTATTCGAATAGCCGCGTCCGCGGATATGGACAACTGGGAGACATATGTTGTTCATAGATAACTTCAATGGCTACTCATAAAATTGTCAAGATAAACGTGAGTGTCGTGGACGGCATTTCTGTATGGAGACGGAATGATTCCACGATGGTGTATTGTTGTGGTGCTAGTGGACTCGTGTGCGAGAAATCAAGTTGTCAAAACTAATTTCGAAAAGCAAGTTGTCTAGCCACGAGTCAAATGCTGGCTTCCCGCATGAAACCCCACAATACCTTTTGATACCTTGCACGAGTAGTTAGTTCTCCTAAAGTCTTGCTGAGTACCTTCATACTCATGTTTGCTTAATAAATGTTGCAGAGGTTGCTAATGACCCTAATGGAGGGTTCTTCGTAGACATCGACGACGACGAGTAGCTGGTGTCCCAGCTACGATCTGGCCCTACGTCGGCTCTGTAATATAGTCAGGCCACGTGCCTACTAATTTCCCTGTCTGTACCCAGACAGTTTATAACTCTTCCGCTGGCTTTTATTGTATGACTGCTATTATGGGTCGTGAGACCCTTAATGTGTAATATTATGTCTGTGGCTCTTCCGAGCCTCTTAAATAAAGATTGTATGGTTATGGTTATGTTGTGATGCCATCGATGTATCTATACATATCGGTATGCCATGCGTACGTGTGTCTTACTTGATATGTATGGGGTTCGAATACCTAGTCGTGAACTTTAGTAGCACTCCTTACAAGGAAATGCCCTTTGTGATCCAACGAGCCTTGGTAGTTCGCTACTGCTCCGGACACATTGGTTGATCGGCATGTGTCCTTCTTAGCTGCTGTGTGTGTCCCCTTTGGGGAAATGTCACGCGACGTAATGGAGTCCTTGTAGCTTGCTACGACTCGTCTACGTTCGTTGATGACCGACACCTGCTTTGTTGGGTCATGTATGCCTGTCCTTGTGCGGAACTGCCACTTTGGTTTATGACTAGACATGTCGATCCGGGTTCTTTGACATTGGATTGCTAGCGACACTATCGCATACGTGAGTCAAAAGACGCAAACGGTCCCGGCTAAGGTAAGGCTGCAGCCGTGGAGTTAACCGTGCGTGAGACCACAAAGGGATGCGATGTGTTACAGGCTAGATTCCTATGGCTTAGGATCGGGGTCCCGACAGCGTTGGTATCAGAGCCTGACTGACTGTAGGATTACTAAGCCAAACTGGTCAAAGTTGAGTCTAGAATTTCTTAGTTATATATAGGGGAATTGTTTGTGGAAGGGAACGTAACACTCTTGTTCTCTTCTCAAGATATTCTATCCTGGTCATCCTCGTCTTTTCCGCGGGAATTAAGGACTAGATTTCTCATCTTCTCCTAGGCTCGTGTTTCCGATCGGTAGCTTATAGGATTACGGGTCGAGAGATATTGGGTTTCTTTTATTCCTAGGAAGCAGGAAGTAAGTTTGATGATCACAGAGTTGAACTTGATAGTTGAGTGGTTACGCTATTCTATTTTGGGTTGTCTCAAAATTTGTTTTTGAGCATTTACAGCCGTTATGCTGCCCAATTTTGCATTCAGAGCTCTAATGATTTTGCATTACTCTCTATTTACAGATGCCTGGCCGTCCTTCTCGTCAGGTGGTACGTTTGACCAGGTGCATTGATGTACCGGGTCATACGGCCATGCTGGTCAGGGTGATGTCGGTGTGCGGTTACCGCTGGTACCCCGAGTACACGGTAGAGGAACAGTACCGAGACTTCAACCAGAGCCAGTACATCTGCACTGTTAGGGTACTTCCAGACTACCCTGGAGCGGAGAAGCCAATCCATTGGTCCTATGGGTTGGGAGTCACTGTTGACATGGCAGTACAAGATGCTACCTATTCAATGCTGACTATTATGAGAGCGAGACATGCACTGCTGCAGAATTCAGAGTTCTGCTATGTTCCGGCCTCTCAGTCTGGTGAAGAGGGATACCTAAGTGGAGTCTATTTTGATTCTTCTTTGGAGGATCCACTTCTGCGGTCCACTGTTGAGATGCTAGAGAACAGAGACAAGGACGCTCGTGCTCTCCGCATGGAGCTTTATGCTACCCGTGCCCGTCTGTGGACAACTTTGACGCAGCTGGCACCGGTAGTCCAGACAAGGTATGGAGAGATGGAGATGCTGAACCCTGTTAGGAACCATCTTCCGGCCCACGTTGACTGGCCAGCTATAGGAGGAGTTACAACTCTTCGGGGACCCCTCTTACCACCAGTCAGGGGACCAAGGCCACATCCGTGTCCTTATGGATCCCAGGGATCTCAGGGTAGAGTGTTTCCTGATCCGCAGGTTGAACTTCCAGGTCATGGAGGTAATCTCTATGAGATGTTCTATGCGGATGCCTGAGCTGTGAGCGGAAGGATAGTATGGTAGTAGCCATACGTTCATAGTCCTGCGTGACTTGTGAAGTATGGTAGTAATGTGAAACGAATTCCGGAGGCCTAGATAAATAATGTATAGGAAGCTTGTACGCCTCTGATGAGTAGTTTCACAATTTCAGCAGTTTGCTCTACGGTTAAGGTTGTACTCAGCTATGTAAGGGTGTGTATGAACCATGGTGTATATATAGTAGTTGCTTGTTACCATGTTGTTCGGATATTCATTTCCGCATTCCGTGTGTTCAGTACATTCTTAATCCATAGCTAGTATTGATATGATATTGGTCTAAGCTATGAGTTTGTTTGTCAGGATGGTGTTCACCAGATTGAACCGTGCCCCTACTCATGAGCAAGGTGAGGGTAGTCAAGCGTCGCAGGAAGACGTGCCTCACCCAGCTTCTCTGGTAGAAGTGATGCTTGAGGCAGAAAGAAACAAAAGGGAGACCAACCGACTGCTAGAGCGTATTGAGCAGAATACGGCTCGACAGCCTAGGAATGCTGCAGTGTCCCTCAATGACTTTGTGAAGCTGAATCCTCCAAAGTTTCATCATTCCGTCGATCCCCTCGACGCTGATGACTGGTTGTGCAGCATCTCATGCAAGATTCGCTCTGCAAATGTGTCTGAGGCCGACAAGGTGACCTTTGCGGCGTATTTCCTGGAGGGACCCGCCAATCTGTGGTGGGAGAATTTTGAAGCTATGCGTCCCGCTGAACCAGTGGCCACATGGGCAGACTTCAGTGCAGCTTTTCGTCTGCACCATATTCAAGAGGGCCTGATGGACAGAAAGAGAGAGGAGTTCTGTGCCTTCACTCTGGGCAAGTTGTCTGTGGATGCCTATAGCCGCGAGTTCAGTAACCTCGCCCGCTATGCAACAGAGGAGGTGTCTACTGACGCCAAGAAGCAAGCAAGATTCCGTAAGGGTCTGAGCCCTGAGCTCCGTCGTGATCTGCGCCTCCATGAGTGTACAAGTTTTCAAGCCCTAGTCAACAAAGCGATCAGTGCGGAGACTGGTCATTCTGACTTCGAAGCCACAAGGAAGCACTCCACTGACTTCGGCTCGTCTTCTGGTTTCGCGTTTCCAAAACGTAGGCTGTGGGTTCCAAACAGTTCTCTGCCGCCAAGATACACTCCGAGGCCATCCTACGTGGCGCCTCAGACGAATCAGGCCAACCCTCCAGCAAAAGCTTATGGTGGTCCAGCTAGCAATGCTGCACCACGTGCCAACCAGGTGATATGCTACAAGTGTGAAGAACCAGGGCATTATTCCCGTGAGTGTCCTCAGAATGTGGGTGCCAAGCAACCCGGAAAGTCCGTCGGGCAGGCCAAGTCGGGCAAAGCTTTTTATGTGAAGCCAACTCCTGCACGTGGCCGTGTGAACTATGTGTCAGCAGAAGAAGCTGCAGAGGATCCCGACGTCATGCTGGGTATGCTTCTTGTTAATCATCACCCAGCGTCCGATCTCTTTGACACTGGGTCTTCTCATTCCTTCATTTCAGAAAGTTATGCACAGTTGCATAATATGTCATTTTGTGATATGCCAATCCCATTGGTTGTCCAAACCCATGGTAGTAAATGGCAAACCTCTAGGATAACCTATGACAATGAAATTCTAGTAGACAGGCTAGTTTTTCTAGCCTCATTGATAGCATTGAAATCTTCGGATATTAATATCATCTTGGGCATGGACTGGATGTCAGCTCACTATGCCAAGATTGATACTCACTCTAGAAATGTCCAGCTTACCCATTCCTCGGGTGAGATAGTAAATGTCTCTACTCGAGTTGCCAAATGCCAGCTCTATTCCCTAAATGCCAACCCTCTTCCGGAACTTGAAGACATTCCGATAGTCCGTGACTTCCCGGATGTTTTTCCAGAGGAACTGCGAGGAATTCCACCTGACAGAGATGTAGAGTTTGTGATAGATCTTGTTCCGGGAACTGTCCCAATAGCCAGAAGACCTTATAAGATGGCACCCCTAGAGCTAGCCGAACTTAAGAAGCAATTAGATGAGGCCTTGAACAAAGGTTTCATTCGTCCTAGCTCTTCTCCTTGGGCTTGTCCCGTCCTCTTCATCAAGAAGAAAGACGGAACGGATCGGATGGTTGTAGATTACCGACCAGTTAACCTGGTCACCATTAAGAACAAGTATCCGCTCCCCAGGATCAACGACCTGTATGATCAGCTCGCTGGATCCTCAGTCTTCTCCAAAATGGATTTGAGGTTGGGATACCATCAAATCAAGATTAAGAACGGGGACATTCCAAAAACGGCTTTTGTTACTCGTTATGGCCAATATGAGTACACCGTTATGTCCTTCGGTTTAACCAATGCCCCAGCCACCTTCTCTCGGCTGATGAATTCAATCTTTATGGAGTATTTGGATAAATTCGTCGTAGTATACCTCGATGATATTCTCATCTACTCATAGAATGAACAAGAACATGCCGAGCATCTAAGGCTGGTATTGATGAAACTTCGAGAGCATCGCCTTTATGCCAAATTTTCAAAATGTGAATTATGGTTACCAGAAGTGACCTATCTAGGCCACGTAATCTCTGATAAGGGTATTGCTGTCAATCCTGAGAGAGTTCAAGCTGTCCTTGATTGGACTCAACCTGAATCGGTTAAGCAAGTTAGGAGTTTTCTTGGTCTAGCGAGCTATTGTCGCCGCTTCGTCGAGAATTTCTCCAAGGTTGCAAAGCCTCTAACTGAACTGCTCAAGAAGGATAAAAAGTTGGAGTGGACACCACAGTGTGAGCATAGTTTTCAGGAACTGAAAAGACGCCTGACTTCCGCACCTGTGTTGCTACCACCAGATTTTTCTAAGGACTTTGTTATCTATTGCGACGCCTCGCGACAAGGATTAGGTTGCATTCTCATGCAAGATCGTCATGTGATCGCATACGCATCTCGACAGTTGCGTCCACATGAGGATAATTATCCCACACATGACCTTGAGCTTGCAGCTGTGGTCCATGCACTAAAAACCTGGCGACATTACCTTTTGGGTAATCGTTGCGAAATATACACTGATCACCAAAGTCTGAAGTATATCTTCACCCAGCCGGATTTGAATCTCAGGCAAATACGGTGGGTTGAGTTGATCTCGGATTACGACTTAGGGATAACTTACACCCCGGGGAAGGCCAATGTTATGGCCGATGCACTAAGTCGTAAATATTATTGTAATAATTTGATGCTACAACAAGGTCAACCACTTCTCCATGAGGACTTACGGAAGTTGAATCTTCATATTGTTCCTCAAGGATTCCTTTCTACCCTGGTGGCGAAGCCTACTCTTAAGGATCAAATTATAGCTGGCCAAAAGCGTGACAAGGGTATATCACGGATCAAGGAGAATATTTTTAGCGGAAACGCTAAAGAATTTTCCATGAATGATCAAGGTGTGGTGTTCTTCCAGAATCGTTTAGTGGTTCCTAAGAACCCACATCTAAGGCAGTTAATCCTTAAGGAGGCTCATGATTCCCCTCTCACCATTCATCCCGGTAGTACTAAGATGTATCAGGACCTACGCCAGAGGTTCTGGTGGACTAGGATGAAGAGAGAAATTGCTAGTTCGTTGCTAACTGCGACGTTTGTCGCCGAGTTAAGGCAGAACATCAAAGGCCTGCTGGCACCCTTCAACCTTTAGCTATTCCTGAATGGAAATGGGATAAAGTTAGCATGGATTTCATTACCGGATTTCCCAAGACCAAGAAAGGAAATAATGCTATCTTTGTGGTCATTGACCGTCTTTCCAAAGTGGCTCATTTTCTTCCTGTTCGTGACAGTATAACAGCTAGCTAGCTAGCAGAGTTATATATCTCTCGAATAGTGTCCCTTCATGGTGTTCCCCTGGAAATTAACTCGGACCGTGGGAGTATCTTTACTTCTCGCTTCTGGGAAAGTTTTCAGAATGCCATGGGGACTCACCTATCTTTTAGCACTGCTTTCCATCCTCAATCAAGTGGTCAAGTAGAAAGAGTGAATCAAATTCTAGAAGATATGCTCCGAGCTTGTGTTATTTCGTTCGGTATGAATTGGGAGAAGTGCCTTCCATTCGCCGAATTCGCTTATAACAATAGTTATCAATCAAGCTTGGGCAAAGCCCCTTTTGAAGTTCTCTATGGACGAAGATGTCGAACCCCTCTTAATTGGTCAGAAACCGGAGAGAGGCAACTCTTTGGCCCGGACATGATCCAGGATGCAGAAGAGCAGGTTCGCATTATTCGTGAAAAGTTGAAAACAGCCCAGTCTCGTCAAAAGAGCTAATATGATCGTCATCATAAGGCTGTGACTTTTGAAGTTGACGAGAAGGCTTACCTTCGGGTTACACCTTTGAAGGGTACCCATCGATTCGGTATCAAGGGCAAATTGGCTCCTCGTTACATTGGACCTTTTCGCATTCTTGCCAAACGAGGAGAAGTTGCCTACCAGTTGGAACTTCCTCCGCATCTTTCCAAGGTTCATCATGTTTTCCACGTCTCGCAACTCAGGCGTTGCTTTTCGGATCCTATCCGTGAAGTGGACCACGAAACGCTTGATCTACAAGATAACCTTTCTTACCGAGAATACCCCGTCCGTATTCTCGATCAAGCTGAGCGTACCAGTCGACGTCGAAACCTCAAGTTTCTTAAAGTTCAGTGGTCAAATCATTCTGAAAAGGAGGCAACTTGGGAAAGAGAGGATCGTCTCCGACTCGAATATCCTGCGTTATTCCCGACGACTTCTAAATCTCGGGACGAGATTCTTTTGAGTGGGGGTGAGTTGTCACATCCCTAACCCTTAAGCAAGATAGCATTGTGCTCATGTCTTCTTTGCATTTGCATCTAAGAAGTTTCAACAAAAACAACAAAGTGGCAAAGGAAAAACTCAAAACCCTAGCCACCATTTCAATTAAAGGAATTTTCAACTAGTTCAAAATCAATGAACCCAAAATGGCCTCAAGAAATGTTCAAACTTTCTGATAAATCATGAAAGTAAATGAGCATTGGAGAAAACTATTTTTCTTGACACTTTAAGTATTTTAATAAATGCAAAAGCTACTGGTTTCAAATTTAAAAATTGCAATCAGAAACTATAATTTTCCAAAAATGTTGAAAACCTTGGAAATGAGTGGGGATATTATAACAAATATTTCAGGAGGTCTAAAATAGTTTTTACTTTTTGTTTTGGATCTGAATTAATTAGCAATACAATAATTAGCAAAACAGAAAAACAAAAACAGAGGAAATGGAAAAAGACTTACCTGTCGCCCTAGCCTGGCCCGGCCCATCTCCCCGCTCGTCCCCTCCCTCGCGCCAATAGGCAGCAGGAGGTGGCCGCCGCCTCCTCCGGCACGGCCACGCACCTGCGTGCCTGCCTGGCCGCCGGTTCGCGCTGGCGACGACGGGGATAAGCTCCCCAGAGCTTCCCCTATCCATTCCCCGCCTCGGTTCTTCCCCTCCTCCCGGATCCCCTCCTTCTCCCTGCTGCCGCCATTAGAGCCGAGCTCGAGCTCGAGCTTCGCGTGCCCCTGGCCATAGGATCCCCTCCCAGAGCATGCCATTAGCTCCGCCTCGTCGCCCTGGTCATCTCTGCAGAAGCCGAAGCTTCCTCGAGCCCTGCAACGCCCGCAACGCCGTCGTCTTCCTCCTCCGGCCGCCGGACCTCTCCCGTCGATTCGTCGCCCCCAGGCCTTCCCCGAGCCGTCTAAGCTCTGCTCTGCACTCCCTGTGAGCATGCGCTCGTTTCCCCTAAGTTTTCCCCGTCGATCCCCTCCTCTAGCCCTAGTTTCACCGGAGCCCGACGAGGACCGCCACTGCCGCTCGTCGCCGGTAGCCCTCCGATGTCCAGCTCGTCCTTCCGAGGGCACCAGCAGCTCCAGGACGACGCGTAGATGCCGTAGCAGCTAAGAACCGAGCGTAGATCCCTCCGATTCAAAGACCCCGATGACGCCCGAGCCTTGGCCGCCGCCAAGCTCGTCGCCGGCGTCATCTCCGGCCAGATCAGCCCCGGCTAGGCGCAGAAATGAAGCTGCGGGAGACGTGTCGTTCCTCTGGTGCTCTCCGCGCAGCATTTGGCCCCCGGTGCGCCGTTTCCGAGCCCCTCCGCCGTGCTGGTGGTCGCCGGAGGCTCCCCGCCGGCGAGGACGACCTCGCCGCCGGTGGAGGTCGACGTGGCAAGCTAACCCAGCCAATTGGTGACTTAATCACTCGCTGACAAGTGGGCCCAAGGCCAAGTCAAACCTCAGTTAGGGCTGGTCAGCGCGGGATTAGTCCCAGAGAGGCTGACCAGTGGGGCCCCCCCTGTCAGGTTTGACCTGAACAGGTCGACTGACCTGCTGACGTCAGCCTGATGCAATAAATGGAATTTCCAGTTTAAAACTAATTCAGGAAATTGCTAAAAATTGCAAAAATCATAGAAATTAATCTGTAACTCCAATGAAAATAAATTATATATGAAAAAGTATCAGAAAAATTCAAGGATTCTGATTATGCTATTTTCAACTATGTTTGAAAAAGTTACAGGACCCTAAATTGTGAAATAAGGAATAATTCAATTCTTTAATCACTTTATAAATGGAATTTGCAAAAATATCCAAATTTCATTATAAATGCAATGATCACACACTGCCCTAGATATAAATCCGTACCATAACATGACATTTCATGCATGTTAACATTAGGTTGATCTGAGCATCAGGTCGAATCAATTAAACCGGTATCTGAGAATACCCGTTTGAATTGCTATTTGAATGTGATTCAAATCAACTCTAAACCTAAAACATCCTGATTATAATAACTTATCACTTTGCATTCTCATGCCATGCTCATGCATCATTTTGATTGCATATGATTGTTATTGAATGTTGCCATTCATTTCGGTAGGCTCCGCACCCCCGGATTCCACCGAATATCCGTCTGACGGATATCGTTCCTCCTCTGAGCAACAAGGCAAGCAACCCTTTTGATCATCCCGATAACTCCTATGTTCCTGCTCCTGCACCTATTTATTGCATTAGGATCAAATGCTTCAACTGCTTTTGCCACGATAGTTGGACCCACTTCCTTTGCATGACTTAACCTTGTCACAGTAAATAGCCGAACCTTGCAACCTAGCATACCTGGTAGTTGCTTGAGCTATGATGTGCCTTATCCTGCTATGCATGCTATGCTTAGAGTTGTGTATGGTCTGTCATCTGGGAGATGAATAGAAATGTGGAATGTGTTTGGTGAGCAAAGGTCGTGTGTTGAACTTGATTTGGTAAAGGTACCGGTGAAAGGCTGTGTAGGAGTACATGGCGGGTTGTTTCATTGGAACCATCCTTAGGAACTGAGTTCCGTGTATGTAATCCAAGACTAGATACTACCACATGCCGGGCCTTGAAATATGATCCCGCTCGGCCTATTAATCGCGTAGTACTCGGTCCAGGAGTTGCAAGTAGTTTCTGGTGTTTATAGTAATGCTGGAGGTCGTAAATGGTGCTGACCTGAGAGGTGGACCGTGATGCGGTAGGTAGTGGCACGGTGTACCAAGTGGCACCCGGATGGTGGCCTTGGGAACCCTGCGCACATCGTTTGAGGCCGTGGCGGAAACCTCGGCCGGACTTCCGTACGGGTTACTCTCAGATAGGCGATAAACCTGGACTAGGTACTAGTGTGGTTATCGGTCGTGGCCGACTCCCTCGCTGGGCTTCCGCTTGAAGGTTGCCGAGGTGCATGACGTGCACATGGCGATAAGTGGCGAGAGCGTGTGTGACGAAGTACACCCCTGCAGCGTTATGATCTATTCGAATAGCCGCGTCCGCGGATATGGACTACTTGGAGACATATGTTGTTCATAGATAACTTCAATGGCTACTCATAAAATTGTCAAGATAAGCGTGAGTGTCATGAACGGCATTTCCGTATGGAGACGGAATGATTCCACGATGGTGTATTGTTGTGGTGTTAGTGGACTCGTGTGCAAGAAATCAAGTTGTCAAAACTAATTTCAAAAAGCAAGTTGTCTAGCCACGAGTCAAATGCTGGCTTCCCGCATGAAACCCCACAATACCTTTTGATACCTTGCATGAGTAGTTAGTTCTCCTAAAGTCTTGCTGAGTACCTTCGTACTCATGTTTGCTTAATAAATGTTGCAGAGGTTGCTAATGACCCTAATGGAGGGTTCTTCGTAGACATCGACGATGACGAGTAGCTGGTGTCCCAGCTACGATCTGGCCCTACGCCGGCTCTGTAATATAGTCAGGCCACGTGCCTACTAATTGCCCTATCTGTACCCAGACAGTTTATAACTCTTCCGCTGGCTTGTATTGTATGACTGCTATTATGGGTCGTGAGACCCTTAATGTGTAATATTATGTGTGTGGCTCTTCCGAGCCTCTTAAATAAAGCTTGTATGGTTATGGTTATGTTGTGATGCCATCGATGTATCTATACATATCGGTATGCCATGCGTACGTGTGTCTTACTTGATATGTATGGGGTTCGAATACCTAGTCGTGAACTTTAGTAGCACTCCTTACAAGGAAATGCCCTTTGTGATCCAACGAGCCTTGGTAGTTCGCTACTGCTCCGGACACATTGGTTGACCGGCATGTGTCCTTCTTAGCTGCTGTGTCTGTCCCCTTTGGGGAAATGTCACGCGACGTAATGGAGTCCTTGTAGCTTGCTACGACTCGTCTACGTTCGTTGATGACCGACACCTGCTTTGTTGGGTCATGTATGCCTGTCCTTGTGCGGAACTGCCACTTTGGTTTATGACTAGACATGTCGCTCCGGGTTCTTTGACATTGGATTGCCAGCGACACTATCGCATACGTGAGTCAAAAGACGCAAACGGTCCCGGCTAAGGTAAGGCTGCAGCCGTGGAGTTAACCTGCAACTAGCAATGCTAACACAGAGTTAAGCAAGCGGTAACATAGCCAATCAGTGGTTTGCTAGGTTGAACAGGTTGAAGGTTTCATGGCATTGTTGAGAGGCTGATATTTAACATGTGGTAGGCAACGAGACATAATCGATAGAAGCGATAAACTAGCATGGCAATGATAGTAATGGTATCTGGGGAAATGGTCATCTTGCCTGAGATCCCGCTTGGAAGAAGAACAACTCGGTGAAGCAGACGAAGCAACGTGGACGAACGGGTCTTCACATTCCGACACGCTTGCGGAACTCTATCGAGACGGAGCAAGCCGGAAACAAACATCAACACAAATATTCACCACAGCAAAAGCAAGACGTGATGCATACCCTAATATGATGCATGATCAGTTCATCGATTCAAGGGATGGCATGGCAATTCACCTCACGCAAACACTACACATTAAGTGAAGCTCGATATGCAACGAGTTGCATATCGATGAAACTCCATGTTTCATTACTTAATTCACTCCCGATTATTTACATGACACTATTAAATCGTTGTTAGCATGGCAAGGGGTGAAGCGAGTGATTCTACCTGACATCCTAGTCGTTTAACACGCGGAGCAAGGAATGGAGCTATGGCACAAGAGACATGCAACACAATATATTATGCCATGAATGCGTCGTCATGCGAGTTCACATAACGGGAAAGAAGAGAAAGAAACAGGTGTCACCACGGCGAGCGAGAGGGAACCATGGCGGCAAGACAGAAATGATGCCACGGCAACGTTCCTATCCCGATAACTCGTCGAGATAACGTGCCATGAACTGGAAGCGCATGTGCGGGAACGCTAAATAAAGATGGGGTGATCCTGCTACCGGGTTCCCATGTGTCGAGGGCGCGAAGAAAGAGAGACAACGTGCAACGGGCAAACATACGGTGCAAACATACATACATCTCATACAACACATGTACACGGTATACGGCCCCGTCTCATCGGTATACCTTTGAAGCGTGCAAATCGGAGTGGATCGGTTCGTAGCGGACGTTGAGGAAGTCATGGTCGTCGTGGAAGTCGAGGTACTCGGTCTTGCCGATGGTAGTTGTTCGCTCGGCGTCGTGGTTCACGGTCTTCGGCGACGATAGTCGAACTCGTTTCCGGGAGTCGTCGAGGACGTCGTGGTATTCGTGAACTCGTCGAATCCACGGCGATGGGGATGGTGCACTTGGCGACGCAGGCGGCAGCACGAGCAAACAACACGGCAAGCAGGGCAAGCAAGCAACCAAACCTATATGGCAGCTAAAGCAATAAGCAGCGGCAACTAGCATCAGCAAGCTACTAACCACAGCAAGCAGCTACGGCATGCAAAGCAACTACAAGCAGCAAATCGGGCAAGCAGCAGCAGGGCTACAACCAGCAACAGCAACAACACTAGCAACGGCGTCAGGCAGCGGCAACAACAACAAGCAGCTGCAGCTATCGGCACAGCAACCAATCCGCACAACAAACTATCGGCAAGCAAGCACATCAGATAACAGCGCAGCGGCAACACCTGCAGTAACAACACGAGCAGCAACCCGCGGCAGGCACACGACAACTACATGGCAGCAACATGCATCGGCAGGCAGACTTCAGGCCAGCAAGCAACATGCAGCGGGCAAGCAACATCGCAGCATAGCACGGCACAACAACCACCGTAGCAACTCGGCAGCAACAGCAAGGCCCGCAGCGGCAACAGGCAGAAGGAGGAGATCAGGAACGGAGCTCTCCATTCCTACCGACGGGCTGCTCGTCGGCACCGGGGCCGAGGAGATCGAGCCGGCGGCTCCTGCACAGAGAGAACAACACAGGGAGATGAGAGGAAGGAATCGAGGGCAGGGGAGGAGGAGAGGGAGGCGCGAGGCGAGGGGAATCTGGTCGCCGGCGGGGCGACGGCTCGCAGAAGAGCTGCGGGGTGGATCGGGCAGAGGGGCGGCGTGAGCGGCTCGGCGGCTGGCTGCCATGGACACCGACACGGGAGGAGCCCGGGGGAAGGAAGAGGCGTCGCACGGGGGGCTTGCAGTGCCGGGGACGCGCGAGGTCACGGCGGCGCGGCGAGCTCGGGAGACCAGGGCGCAGGAGAGGGAGGCGGCGACGGCCCATGGGGATCGGGCAGAGGAGGTGCACGGGAGGACAAGACCGAGGAAAACGGCGATGTGGGAGGAGAACGAGAGGGACGAGGGGGCGCTAGGGCAGATGGGCCGGTCCAGCTGGGCCTTGGCCGGCTGGGCCTCTCCCTCTCGTTTGGTTTTTTAATAAAGACAAAGAACAAACTTAAAGGAAAAAATATGTTTTAACAAAATAAAAAAATGCCTTTTACTGCTTCAAAAATATACCCCAACTTCTAAAATAGATTGGGCCTTTTAAACAAATAAAAATAAAACCCTTTTGAAGAATAAAATAAAACCTCTTTTATTTAGAGAATAAAATAAAAGCCTTTTAAAAGAGAAAAGAAAATGAGACGGTTTTAAAATAAAACAAAAGGAGAAATAAAATAAAAACCCAAGGGTTGCCCCCACATTTAATAAAAGGATCTTTTATTGATAAGAAGAAGACAAACCCTTTTTAAATAGGGGTATGAAACGGGAAACTTTAGCAAACCGCAAAAACAGATAAAAGAGGAGAGGAGGGGAGTGAAGGTTTTAGGTCCACGGTGCAACACGGTTTAGCGGTGGCTCTCATGCACACACTCTCATCACGCCAACAAACGACGTCACACTCACAAAGCACTAACACCCAACAACACGGAGCAACAAGCAACACCGACAAAACACAGTTGACATGATGCCATGCATTATGCGATGATGCAAACTAAATGAAGATGCAACCAACAAAATAAAATAGCCACACGACGGAAACGGAATAAAGGGGGGAATCTTCTGGAGCGTCGGTCTCGGGCTGTCACAACTCTCCTACACTACAAGAGGATCTCGCCCCGAGATCCAAGAATGAAAGGGGGGAAAGGATGAGAAAGCAAGAGGTAAAATTTAGTCGCTTCTTGACAAACGAGTGAAACCAACGATCCTTGAAGGTTGCAAAGACATGAGGAATGACATGAGAAAGAAGCAAGAATTCAGGGAAAATTTCGGCAGCACTTCGATAGGAAAATGGGACAATTTTTTTGAAAAGGTAGGAGAATTAGACAATATTCATAACAAACAACTAACTAGAACAAGGGAACACCATGATCTTGATAGAACAACAAGATTGACCCAAAAGAGAAATATCACAAAGCCTCCGGAACAATAGAATAGGAACTAGCTCAAGCGGAAGAATAGAATGAAGAAAATAATGACAACTATCATCACAATAGAGTTGAAGAGTCTCCGGACAGAACCAACAACGAAAAGAACAAGATAGTAGTGGGCTTATGAAGATCATCTCAACATATATGAGGTGACAACCAACCACTAAAAGAAACAAGGATAGATGAAAGCAAAGATATCAAAACTTCTTACATCGAGGGTCCATTGAGAACTGGGATCAATGATAAACACCATAATAACCACAATCCGAAGGAAAAACTTTAGGTGAAGTCTAAACCAAGATAGCTCAATGCAGAAATCATGGGTTGTAATATCTCATGATCAAAGAATTGGTGGATTTAATTATCTCATTCTTGAAAGGAAAACTCTTCAAGGCTCCTACACTAACAGGAAGGCTATAATACCACCTCAAAGGATAAAGGAAGAACAAATGCACTTGCGAATGCAAGAGAAGAAAACTTTAGGTTCTCCAGTAAGAATCTTGAAGAACACTTCAGAATGAATGAAATCTTGATGAACCACCATGGAGAACCTCCGAATACAAATGAATGACGCAACGATATGAAGGTAGAAAATAATAAGATTATGACATTGCGAAGACTTAGATGGAGCCTCACAAGAGATACTTGAGAAAACTTGGAACTCCAGAAAAGAAAAGATAAGAACACTTGAGAAAAAGGAATTGATATCATAAGCCACTCCGGAAGAAGAATTCAGATTACTATAAACAAGAATAAGAATTATCTTATGCTTATCCTTCATCAAGTTTAATTGATGACAAGCAACGGATTTAGCATAGCACTTATTCTTCTTGAAAAGATTAAAGAGAGATAGATAAAGCACAAACTAGAAGAAATGTTGCAAGAAACACTGGTAAGAATTCACAAATAAATGGGAATACCACGAATTAATGGAGAAACATGAGAATGAAGAGCTCATGAGCCACCTGAAAGAAAACTTGAACAAGGCAGCAGATAATAGAGAGACGAACGAAGAGACAACAGTTGAGAAGAATTGAGGGTGAAAGCTGAAAGCTGAGAATGAAGAAGTCTTCTAATATGATGGCCTTCGGAAGAACGAGAATGAAAACAACTCAGAAAAACACCGGATAGCGAGAAATGGATTAACATGATTGGAACAAATAAGATGATAGCACAAAGCTGAGATGACAATCTTCACAAGAATGGAACAAGACTGAGAGAAACACTCCTTCGAATTTGCAAGCTGAGAATGATGACGAGAAACAACACCAAGAATACTGAGACACTCCGGAATCATGAAGAATGAAAGGTTCAGCCAAATATGAGAATTAATTCAAATAGGCCTTGGATAAGGAATATGACTGATGAAATTCATACTTACGTGATAGTTGAAAAGAATTAATGATCTCCGGGAAAAGATTAAAAGAGCCAGGTAAGATTCTGGGAAAAACCTGTGGGTTATGGGCCCACTCAAAGAAACCACCGTTAGAAAAGATTCCTTAGAAGAGAGATATTGCACTGGTATGAAGAGAACTAGATGAGGTTAGCACCTTGAAATAATTAAAGAATTGAGAACAAGAAACTTCGAGATATCTTCAATACACCGAATAGAAAGAGAAGGATGAAAAACAAGATAGGCTAAAAAGAGTTTCCAACATGGGAAAGAATTAACAAGGATGAAAGGATATGATGAACACGGACAATTGAATTAAATTCACCGGAAAAAGATAACCAGGTTGAAGGAATGATGAACTAGAACTCCTGAAAATCTACACAATGAATCGCCGTGTAAGAGAGAAAAGAACAAACAGCGGAAGCATAATGAAAAGAAAATTCTTGGATGAAAATTGAATCATTGAAGAAAAAGGGTGGGAGGGCGGGGGAAAAAAACACAACTTGAGACAGATGAGATAACTCCGGAAAGAATTGAGAGAATGACCTGCAAAATTAGAGAGGACTGAATTCACTGAAGAGAAGCACCCTGGTTGGAAAAGAATTGATATGACAACTCCGGTAGACAAGAATTGATATGACAATTTGAATGAACAAAAGAATTTGCATTCCCACATAAAAATATGAGAACACCACTTAGGAAAGATCTGAAATCACCACCTGACGTCGAAGCAACTCGAATTACCATATTCAACAAAACAAAGGGAGAGGCTTATGAAACAAGCCAGAATAAACTCATGAGAGAGATTTTGTCCGATATTTTCGCGGACAGGATCGCACGGGCTCGATTTTACAGTAGCCATCAAGTGCAAGGCAGTGCACCCGACATACGAAGCGTCACCGAGTCGTAGCAAGCTACAAGGACTCTTTAAAACACAACGTGTACCGCTGTAAGTTGATCGTGAACAAACGAATCCACTAGATGTCGAACCCCAACCTAACATCATGCATTTGTTGGAAGATTGTCCTATAAGCAACTACTTGAATTCCCACCTACGAATTCCCGAAATATCTGGTCATGCAATATGGTACACGGATACACGGAGTAATATCACACAACTCCTATACTAACCCGTCACCTGTATCACATCCGTCAACACACAACCAGAATCTCAGACCTTCATCTACAACAGACCCTCATGATCACAATGATACAAAGTATGGCAGTACTCCAGAACAATCTGCACCAGTACTGGGGACATCGGGGATATCTCGCCACTACTAGTATTGACGCAATTACGAAAATGCTTCGTTCTGAGATACTAAGAAATCTGAATGATAACGATGTGCTCGAGAATCCTCTGGAGCTCAACTCCCCTGAAACTCAAAGTAGATAGGAGGCACCAAGACAGAACTCCGTCACATCGGCATCATATAGATCCCAAGAATATTTGCGTGATCCTAAAAAAATTGAGTGAGAAGAGGAGTAGAATTAAAATATTACGTCAAGATTCCTCACCAGAGCATAGAAGAGAAGAAATAAGAATCCTACTCTCCGATATATAACTAAGACTGAAAGCAGTTTTTCACTAGACTCGACTTGGCCAAGTTCGATCAATCAAGGGGGCTCCTAGGTCGGTACTTCTCTGATACCAACTTGTCACGCCCAAGATGCGACCCTATCCTCAATTTGGCACGAAGGCCTCGTCAGGGATAGAAGCGCATCTCGTCGTGTCACAAGAATGGATATCGTTACAACTACATGTATTGAAAAGAAGATATATATATATATATACATATCTATATATACATATATATATATAGAATTGGCTTACACTCTCCACATGCTACATCAGAGTCACATCAGTACATTACATAATCATCAAAAGTAAGAGCAGGGTCTGAGTATGGACGAAAACAAACGAGAAAAATAAGAACGACGTCCATCCTTGCTATCCCAGGCTGCCGGCCTGGAAGCCATCCTAGATCGAAGAAGAAGAAGAAGAAGAAGCAACTCCATATGAACAATCAACTCGCTCGCGTCAAGTAACCTTTACCTGTACCTGCAACTGGTGTTGTAATAATCTGTGAGCCACAGGGGACTCAGCAATCTCATTTCCAAAGGTATCAAGACTAGCAAAGCTTAAAGGATGAGGCATTTGTTAAGTGGTGAGCTTGCAGCAGCGGCTAAGCATATATTTGGTGGCTAAACTTACGAGTACAAGAAATAAGAGGGGGAGGATCTACGCATAGCGGACGTGACTGCTGTTGATCAAATGAATAATCCTGAACACCTACCTACGTCAGACATAACCCCACTATGTCCTCGATCGGAGAAGGAACTCACGAAAGAGACAGTTACGGTTACGCACTCAGTTGGCATATTTGTAATTAAGTTATCTTCAAGTTATCTAGAACGAGTGTTAAACAAAGTTTCCACATTGCCACATAACCGCGGGCACGGATTTCCGAAAGATTTAACCCTGAGGGGTGCTCCAATTAATCCATCACAAATTACCACAAGCCGCATAGAAATCCTCAATCACGGAGCTCGCGATCTCGTCGGATTCCCTAGTGGAAAACCTCAACTCTGAGATTTCCCAAAGCATCGCCGGAATCCCGATGCACAAGATATCTTGTCGAAGGTAAAACTAATCCAGAAAGGCCACCCGGCGTGTCGACGATCACGATAGGAGCCGCGTATCTCGTTCTCAGGACACGACAGATGAGCGACGCGTACGATGGCCTGATAGAAATCACCCAAGTTGCCCTGGGTTGGCCCCGCACAGTGCTCTGTTTTGGACCAGCACTGGTCCTCCCTGTATTATGTAGAATTACTCCTCAGGTTCATGACGCCCTATGCTTTCAGTATTAACAAAGTTATTATGTTGGGAAAATGTAGTACCAATGTTGGGCCTTGCCAGACCAGCTTTAATATAAAATGAATTATCAAGGGGGTCCCCATAACAACCCTATCTGTTAGGAGCGCTCAATTATGGAACATAACACCGGTAGCCGAAACTAAGGGGGAAAGGTGGAGCAAAACACCAGGCTAGAAAGGCCGAGCCTTCCACCTTTTACCAATTATATAGGTGCATTAAATTAATAGCATTTAATAGGGTGATATAACAAGGAACCCCTGGTTTTCACATGGAAGCAACTGCACCTGCAACTAGCAATGCTAACACAGGGTTAAGCAAGCGGTAACATAGCCAATCAGTGGTTTGCTAGGTTGAACAGGTTGAAGGTTTCATGGCATTGTTGAGAGGCTGATATTTAACATGTGGTAGGCAACGAGACATAATCGATAGAAGCGATAAACTAGCATGGCAATGATAGTAATGGTATCTGGGGAAATGGTCATCTTGCCTGAGATCCCGCTTGGAAGAAGAACAACTCGGTGAAGCATACGAAGCAACGTGGACGAACGGGTCTTCACATTCCGACACGCTTGCGGAACTCTATCGAGACGGAGCAAGCCGGAAACAAACATCAACGCAAATATTCACCACAGCAAAAGCAAGACATGATGCATACCCTAATATGATGCATGATCAGTTCATCGATTCAAGGGATGGCATGGCAATTCACCTCACGCAAACTCTACACATTAAGTGAAGCTCGATATGCAACGAGTTGCATATCAACGAAACTCCACGTTTGATTATTTCATTCACTCCCGATTATTTACACGGCAATATGAAATCGTTGTTAGCATGGCAAGGGGTGAAGCGAGTGATTCTACCTGACATCCTAGTCGGTTAACACGTGGAGCAAGGAACGGATCTACGGCACAAGAGACATGCAACACAATATATTATGCCATGAATGCATCATGCATGCGAGTTCAAACATCACGGGCAAGAAGAGACAGAAACAGGTGTCGCCACGGCGAGCGAGAGGGAACCATGGCGGCAAGACGGAAACGATGCCACGGCAACGTTCCTATCCCGATAAATCGTCGAGATAAAGTGCCACGAACTGGAAGCGCGTGTGCAGGAACGCTAAATAAAGATGGGGTGATCCCGCTACCGGGTTCCCATGTGTCGAGGGCGCGACGAAAGAGAGACAACGTGCAATGGGCAAATATACGGTGCAAACATACATACATCTCATACAACACATGTACACGGTTCACGACCACGTCTCATCGGTATACCTTTGAAGCGTGCAAATCGGAGCGGATCGGTTCATAGCGGACGTCGTCGTAGTCGTGGTCGTCGTGGAAGTCGAGGTACTCGGTCTTGTCGACGGTAGTCGTTCGCTCGGCGTCGTGGTTCACGGTCTTCGGCGACAGTAGTCGAACTCGTTTCCGGGAGTCGTCGAGGACGTCGTGGTACTCGTGAACTCGTCGAATCCACGGCGATGGGGATGGTGCACTTGGCGATGCAGGCGGCAGCACGAGCAAACAACACGGCAAGCAGGGCAAGCAAGCAACTAAACCTATATGGCAGCTACAGCAATAAGCAGCGGCAGCTAGCATCAGCAAGCTACTAACCACAGCAAGCAGCTACGGCATGCAAAGCAACTACAAGCAGCAAATCGGGCAAGCAGCAGCAAGGCTACGGCCAGCAACAGCATCAGCACTAGCAATGGCGTCAGGCAGCGGCAACAGCAACAAGCAGCTGCAGCTATCGGCATAGCAACCAATCAGCACAGCAAGCTATCGGCAAGCAAGCACATCAGACAACAGAGCAGCGGTAACACATGCAGTAACAGCATGAGCAGCAACCCGCGGCAGGCACACATCAACTACATGGCAGCAGCATGCATCGGCTGGCAGACTTCAGGCCAGCAAGCAACATGCCGCGGGCAAGCAACAACACAGCATAGCACGGTACAACAACCACCGCAGCAACTCGGCAGCAACTGCAAGGCCCGTAGCGGCAGCAGGCAGAAGGAGGAGATGGGGAACAGAGCTCTCCATTCCTACCGACGGGCTGCTCGTCGGCACCGGGGCCGAGGAGATCGAGCCGGCGGTTCCTTCACAGAGAGAAGAACACTGGGAGATGAGAGGAAGGAATCGAGGGCAGGGGAGGAGGACAGGGAGGCGCGAGGCGAGGGGAACCTGGTCGCCCGCGGGGCGACGACTCGTGGAGGTGCTGCGGGGTGGCTTGGGCACATGGGCGGTGCGAGGGGCTCGGCGGCTGGCTGCCATGGACACCGACACGGGAGGAGCCCGGGGGAAGGAAGAGGCGTCGCGCGGGGGGCTTGCAGCATGGGGGACGGCGAGGTCACGGTGGCGCGGCGACCTAGGGAGACCAGGGCGCAGGAGAGGGAGGCGGCGACGGCCCATGGGGATCGGGCAGAGGAGGCGCACGGGCTGACGATACCGAGGGGAACGGCGCTGCGGGAGGAGAACGAGAGGGACGAGGGGGCGCTAGGGCAGAGGGGCCGGTCCAGCTGGGCCTTGGCCGGCTGGGCCTCTCCCTCTATTTGGTTTTGTTTTTTTAATAAAGATAGAGAGCAAACTTAAAGGAAAAAAAATATGTTTTAACAAAATAAAAAATGCCTTTTACTCCTTTAAAAATACACCCCAACTTTTAAAATAGATTGGGCCTTTTAAACGAATAAAAATAAAACCCTTTAGAAGAATAAAATAAAACCTCTTTTATTTAGAGAATAAAATAAAAGCCTTTTAAAAGAGAAAATAAAATGAGACGGTTTTAAAATAAAACAACAGTAGAAATAAAATAAAAACCCAAGGGTTGCCCCCACATTTAATAAAAGGATCTTTTATTGAAAAGAAGAAGACGAACCATTTTTAAGTAGGGGTTTAAAACGGGAAACTTTAGCAAACCGCAAAAACAGATAAAAGAGGAGAGGAGGGGAGTGAAGGTTTTACGTCCGCGGTGCAATAGGGTTTAGCGGTGGCTCTCACGCACGCACTCTCATCACGCCAACAAACGACATCACACTCACAAAGCACTAACACCCAACAACACGGAGCAACAAGCAACACCGACAAAACACAGTTGACATGATGCCATGCATTATGCGATGATGCAAACTAAATGAAGATGCAACCAACAAAATAAAATAGCCACACGAAGGAAACAGAATAAAGGGGGGGAATGTTCTGGAGCGTCGGTCTTGGGCTGTCACATTGCCCCAACCTTGTTTGTAAAGGTTTGGTCGCCGCCTTCAAGGGCACCACTAGTGGGATCACGACAACTCGCATTGTGTGAGGGCGTGAGGAGAATACAGTGGACTTAGTGGCATCTTGGGGAGCATTGTGCCTCCCAACCGCTCTAACAAAGACGTACTTCCTCTTGTCCGAAGGAACTTCGGGAACACATCCTCGTCTTCATTGGTTCCACTTGTGGTTACTTCTTTCCTTTACTTGTATTAATTACTTACTTGTTATTCTTGTTTCTAGAATCATATAGGTTGCTCTCTTAGTTGCATATTTAGACAACCTATTTGTTGCTAAAACTTAAGTTGATTAAGTAAAGTTTAAAAATTGTTAGTTGCCTATTCAACCCCCTATAGTCAACCATATCGATCCATTCACCAGTGCTCCTCATGAGTGTTGGTGCAACCCAAAGCAGCTTATTAACGCCCCCATGGCAACTCGGTGTTTCAACGTGGTAATCATCGCTCATCCATTGTGCCCTGGAACGAGATATGCGGCTCCCATTGGGATTTTTGGCACGTCGGGCAGCCTTGCTGGATTTGTTTTACCTTTATCGAATGTCTTGAGTGAGGAATTTTCAGGTTAATGTGGTCTATCACGAGGTTAAGGTTTTCCACCACAAATCCGAGGTGATCATGGGTTCTCCATGCGGAGATTTCTGACGCAGTGTGTGGTAGTTTATGATGGACTAGTTGGGGCACCCTTGTAGGGTTAATATCTTTCGTGAAGCCGTGTGCGCGGTTATATGGCAAATTGGAAACTTTGTTTTACACCCGGTCATAGCAAACTTGAAATAAACTTAATTAGAACATGTGAACTGTGTGTGTGTAACCGTGTCTGTCTCTTCTCATGAGATCTGTATCCGAGAGATGACAACGTGGGGTTATTTTTGACGTAAGTAGGATTTCAAGAGGACTTCAAGATCATTATAGTCCACATTCGTTATGCCTAGATCAACCCTCCTCTATTTCTTGTACTCGTATGTTAGCCACTCAAATAAATGCTTAGTCACTTGTTGCGGGCTCACCACTTAACCATACCTCACCCGTTAAACTTTGCTAGTCGTGATACCTTTGGAAATGAGATTGTTGAGTCCCGTGTGGCTCATAGATTACTACAACAACAGCTATAGGTACAAGTAAGGCGATACTTTGACGTGAGGGTGATGATTGATCTATTTGGAGTTTCTTCTTCTTCTCCATCATCGATCTAGGACGGGTTCCAGGCCGAGAGCCTGAGATAGCAAGGATGGACGTCGTTCTTTTACCGTTTGATTTTTTCCGTCGAAGGACCTTGCTTTTCTACATGGTGGTTGAATATATTGTTGTATTATGTTGTTCATGTAATAGCTTGATGCGAGTGTAATTTAATACCATATACTCATCTCTTTTGTACATGTACTTGTAATGATATCCATTCTTGCAAAACAATGATATGCGCTTCTATCCCAGTCGAGGCCCTTGAGCAAAAATAAGGAAAGGATCGCATCATGGGTGTTACAAGAATGGCCTCATAAACATCTCTCAAGTTATCCTGGATTCGCCCCGCACAATGCTCTAGTTTGGACCAACAGTCATGAGGAGCACTGGCGAGGGGGTTGATTAATTATCCACTAGGGCCGGCAGGTCCCTATGCAATTTTTACTAGTTATTAGGCAAATGTAGTACCAATGTTCGGCCTTGCCACAAGAGTTTAATCTCAAGACAAACATCAAGGGGGTCCCCATAACACCTGAAGCATGTTAGGAGCGCTCAATATGGCACATAACACCGGTGCTCAAGTAACTAGGGCGGCAAAGGTGGAACAAAACATCGAGATAGAAGGCCAAGCCTTCCACCTCTTACCAAGTACATATGTGCATTAAATTAAATGTCCATAATATGGTGATATAACAAGGCACCCATGATTTCACATGGAAGCAACAACACTATAAAAAGGGCGAAGCAAACGATAACATAGCCAAACATAGGTTTGTTGGGATGTGGAGGGGGTTAGAGGCTTTTCATGACAATGTTGGGAGGCTGATACTTAAATGGTAAGTTACGATACATAATGACAGAAGCAGGACAACTTGCATAGCAATCATAGTAGTGGTATATAGGAAAATGATCATCTTGCCTGAGATCTCGCTTGGAAGAAGAAAGAATCCGTGAAGAAGATGAACCAACGTAGTCGATCTAATCCTCACACTCCGAAGCTGTTTCGGAACTCTGTCAAGAAGAAACTATCCGGAACAAACTATCAACATACTGTAAACACCACAACATATACATGACATGATGCACAATCAAATATGATGCATTTCCATTTAATTATGCATGGCATGGCAAAGCACAACAATCAACTTCTACACATCAATTGAAGCTCCGTATGCAACGAGTTGCATATTGACGAAACTACATATTCGAATCTTTTAATTCACTCTTGTTTATTTATACAACAAGTTTAAATGTTATTAAACGTGACAAGAGGTGAAACATAAATAATATACACTATCTAGGCATGTTAAATGAGGTCGAAAACAACTTATAATATTTCCGAAGTGACCCCATATGTTAATTTCGAATTTGGTCCAGATCTGATGTAATCACATTTTATATTTATCAAACTGCAAAACAAATTTCACCATATGATTCTACATGTCATTCCAGTCGAATTATATATATAGGTCATCTAAAACGGAGCTACAGTCTAAAAGATATGACCAACACAAGATAATATGCCAGAAATGCAAATGTATGCAAAAGACAACCACAAGCATGTTAAAACATGGGAGAAAAAGATAGTATGGAACTACATGAAATTCTAGGCAAGTTTAAATGAGGATGGAACAACGAATAACAATTTCGGAAAGTCCCAATATGCAAATCAAGATTTTGGTACTGTTCTGCCTAGAACATAATTTTAGAGTTGTTAGACAGCAAAATAAATGTCATCATATTATGCTACACATTTTTCTAGTCAAGTTACGTATGTAGATCATTTTAATCGGAGCTACGTTAATTAGTAATGAGACAAAGCATTTATTACATGGCATTATGCAACTTAAATGCAAACAACAAGTTAATTTTTTAACATATCTGAAACTTGGATATTGCAAGCCTACACAAAATTTTGAACATTTTACATACATAAAACATTTCCATCTCATACATGGTTAAATATTTATTAGTATTTGAAAATAATGGCTTTTTCTAAAATTATGCATGTCCTGGTCAATGTTAATTGTCAGACGAAAAAAAACAACATGGGCCATACAAAAAGGTTTAGTCTGGGACTGGAACTCCAGATCCCGTGGTTTGATGGATTCATGCTAAGCAACTGAGCTAGACATGTCATCATGCCAAAGGAATAGTTGCGGGCAAAGTGTAGCGTGTGTGCAAAATTCAAAATACAGTAGGTAAAATTGAGGTGCCTCTTCGTTAATTAGTAATGAGACAAAGCATTTATTACATGGCATTATGCAAATTAAATGAAAACATCAAGTTAATTTTTTAACATGTGTGAAACATGGACATTGCAAACCTACACGAAATTCTGAACATTTTACATATATAAAACATTTCCATCTAATACATGGTTCAATATTTATTAGCATTTGAAAATAATGGCTTTTTCTAAAATTATGCATGTCCTGGTCAATGTTAAATTTGTCACACCAAAAAAACAACATGGGCCATACAAAAAGGTTGAGTCTGGGACTGTAACTCCAGATCCCGTGGTTTGATGGATTGATGCTAAGAAACTGAGCTAGACATGTCATCATGGCAAAGGAACAGTTGCGGGCAATGTGTAGCGTGTGTGCAAAATTTAAAATATATTATAGCTACTAAGCAAGCTCCCTCCAGGTTCACCCACCATGCTATCGATGGATTGCCACGTGCTGACACGTATTCCTGATTTTTTAGATGGTTTTCCTCAGGTTTCTTTTTTTCACTATGCTAGGACGGCTGGTTTTCTCCTCATGCGGTGGACCGTACACCCTTCTTTGCATGTTGCCACGTTTTGGCTGGGTTCCCCTCTTCTTTTTGGGCTTTCCATCCTACTATACCAAGCCCTAGAGGATTCGGCGTAGCACTCGAGGGGTGATGTAGTTTCCTCTATGTTCGGTTTCTCCATGGTCGCGGCCGTTGATTGACCTGTTCGAGGTGGGTGTGGGCGATCGACTGCTCTTTTGCCGCTGGGAGCGCGCGGCCGTGCTGCTGTGCACATGTTGGGGTAGACGGGTCTGATCCCCCGTTTCTTGCTTCCTCTTAGTCTCCTATTTTGTTGGTTTGATCCGTCGATTTATTTTCTCCGGGTGGGACTTCTTCATTTTCTTCGTGTGACCGATTGGCTGATGTGCCTTCTCATGTTGGTGGAGGTGTTGTGGGAGGCGTCGATCAGTCGTCATTCTCCGCCCATTAATCCATCTGCTGCTCCCAGTTGTACACAAACTCTGTGCTTTGTTCTTCGGCGGACACTATGAGTGTGGGCAGCGGTTCTTTCTCTGTGTCCCGTTCTTCATCTCCTGGTCTCCATGTGCGCACTGCGGCTGCTCCTTCTGTTCGTATAGCTGCTGCTACAGTTGTTTGCTTTCTGTATGTCTACATCTACATCTATTTTAGTTTTCTTTTCATATGTCTAAGATTATATTTTTGCAGATGGGTCGTCCATCCGGGATCTGGCTGAAGCGCGGCGCTGGCGTCGAGATATTCGTCAGGGGAAGCGTAGAGAACCCAGCTAGGAAAAGTGCTCCCTTGGCTTCTTCAGATTGACTTCTTCTTCTCTTTGTTTCTTTGTGATATTTAAATTTTGCATTACTTCCTCATGTTGATTCTTCTTTGTTTTTTTACACTTTCTGCATTGTTGGCATCTTCTTCTCGCGTTGTTCAAGTCGGCTGTTCTACACCATTACCTCCATCATTTAGGCCTATTTCCTTGCTATAGCATATGGATTCTTCTTGCACAGCTGGACCATCGTTTATCTCTGGTTTTCGGCCTATCATGTGCCCATCCCACTCATTTTGGGTATGTCCTGTCTCATTTTGTTTTTCATGATTTAGTCATGTTTTCATAGGTCTTTTGCCTTCTTTTTGGTTAATGTGCACCTTCTTCTTTAGTGTTTCCCATGCCGTATGTTGATCCCATGCAAGCTGCCTTCAATAGGAAAAAGAGAAAGTTTCTTTGAATGCATCGATCAGGCAAGACTAAAAGTTGTACAAAACGGCTCGCGAGAGGTTAAAGTATGCTGATGCACCAAATCTTACAATTCAGTTTTTGGACATGAGGGTGGTGCTCATGGGGACAGATGTTCTGGCCAAATCTCATTGCTGGTGAATTGGGACCTCAATGTCATAAATTTGATGTTATAGCAGAAGCTACTTCCGGAGAACTACAGCGTATCTCCTATTTGAATCCATCACTTATGCCTCTTCAGTATCCATTTTTGTTTCCATATGGTGATCCAAGTTTTTAGGTTAGTATTGAATATCAGCACTGCGGCGCCGGGCAGCTAGCCGAAGGCATCGTCAAAATTCTAGGCAAGCTTCTTCTTTTTCATCGGCCCGTAAACATGTTACCATGCTACAGATTATGCTTATTATCTTCATTACCGAAGAAATGAGACCAATCGGTATACTTGCTGTGGACGACTCTGTCAACAAGTTGCAGCTAATTCTATTCCTGTGGGGAAGCAAGTCGCCTATCTTATCATTTTCTGAAATAAGATGAGCAGTATTTTGAAACATATCAAGGTATCATAGATGCCATGGTTTAAGGAAGTACTCCTAGAAAAATCTGGATGTACAGAGTATGTTGCATTCCTGCTTTACCGGTGGCAATCGTTATATGGTGCAAAACTATCATGATGGAATGGCTATTTGTTGAGGGTATGGAGCTCCGGATCTTTTTGTTATATTTACATGTTCATAAATGGGAAGAAATTTGTGATATGCTTTCATATGAAAGTGGACGATTTCATACTGATCGACCTGATTTAGTTAAGAGTGTTTTAGTTTGCTTTCTTTAAAATATCCTCCTCTTTTAGATGTGAAGACATCTTAAGCTCTTTTGTCAAGTCGATCATGTAGGGAGGAGTAAACGAAGGAGTTGTCCCAAAAGATAGACTGGAGCAGTTTAAGAAAAGCATCAGTGAGGGATCGGTGTACAAGATTCAAAACTACCTCATACAAAGGCCCAAAAATACTTAAAGAGCAATAGATCAAGCACATAGGCTCCCCTTCATAAAAACAACAATTGTTACTCCTATTGTTACCCTGTCAGTAGGTTTCCCCTTACTTACTCATAATGCATTACCATATTCAGAGCTCGAAAAACATATTGGATCCAAGGAGCTGATGTCAAGTTACTCTTTAGCTAGCCTTCTGCATAAGCTTTAAGTATACATGCGATTCTGATTTCAACTAACATTATATGTGTCCAAATTGCTAAATATTATTGGTCTGATGGTTACGACTATAGCCTTCTACTGGTGCTACCAAGGAACCAAGGCGCCAGATAACTATCATTGATGGAAAATATGTCTCTCATCCTCTGGCTTTGTGTGCTCACCATGTTTATACACATTATCATATTGTAGGACAAACAATTACTTCATTACAAACTTTAATTTCTGTAGAAAAAATGCGACTGTCACGCTTTTGGGTGAATCTGCACAAAAATTTGATGCAGAGAGTTTATGCACTCTATCAAAGAGAGAACCAGTTATCATAATGTATGCAGGTATAGGAGAATTGTCAGACTTTCTTTAATCTTTTTTCCCTTCAAAAAGCTCAAACGGGTTGCTCAAACAAAAAAAATACATATATTATGTAGGAACACCATCTACAAGATGACACGTAAATGTTGATATTCCCAGGATGAAAGCAATGTTGGACAGGTGCGTACCATAGTGCAAAATTTACCCTGATTATTTTACATTTCAATGTATTTACGGCATAATGCCCATTCTTATCATCCAGAGTCAGAAACCAACCATACGAATTGAAGTACTCAATCCCGGACATACTCCGTGGGAGAAAGTGGAGACACCCATCAGTTCCCTAGAAGGAATAGACCCTGCTAACACTCTGGTACTTTACATCTATCTAACTATGATTGCTACCAGTATTTAATACTTAGACCTAAGCATGTTTTTAATTGAATTTACAGATAACTTGGTTCAAATTCAGAGTCAAAATAACTCAAATGGTATCTATTACGGACTGGATGTATATGGATTGTAAAATTTGCTGGAAAAGACTATGAATGACATACAACAGTCTACGGAGGTGCCCTATCTGTCCTGATGGAGGAGAACCCTGGCCAAGGTGCCCTATCTGTCCTGATGGAGGAGAACCCTGGCCAAGGTACACACTAAACTATTTGTTAACCAAGTAGAAAAAAATCATTCTTTCGTATGTGAATGCTTAAACCAATGTGTTTATTATGAAAACAGATATAAGATAAGATTACATGCAATAGACGATGGAAGCAACGATGAAGCAAACACAACATTTGCTGAATTTTTATTCTTTGATGCACTTGTTGAAAAAATAGCCGACATCACCACATATTGTGCAGCAGCCCACAAAATAGGAAAGACTAACTACCTTCCACCCGAACTGGAACAACTCCCTAGCAAAAGATTCATTTTAACAGTTGTACCACAAGAAGTTGCGCTCAATTTTGATTTCTACATGTTTCAAGTTAAGGTAGTAGAACGCCTGGAAAATGAGGAGCCACTTGCAGCACTACCCATGCTGAACACAACTGCAATCCCACTGTCTGAACCAGTAGACAAAGACACATCCTCCGAAGACAATGTGGAGGAACTTCTTTGTTCAGATATAACGGATGGAAATGTACATTTGGTAAAAGAAGAAACTCCTTGTTTTAGGTTTACCTATAGCCATTTTAGCTCATTTAATCTATTAATTTGTTTCCAGTCACTGGATGACACATCTCCTTCAGAAAGCAGCAAGAGATCATGGAACAAAGATAAACTTTTACCCTCTAAGTAGTTACTGTTTGTGTGATCATCAAACAACCATTTCTACTAAATGCTCATGTAACACTGGTTAACCATGAACGGGCATGTGGCCTAGCAATTGTTCAGCCCTGGATCTGATCAAGGGAAACCTGCGGATGCACAACCAAAGTAATGTTGTTCACCAGGACATAACATATCCTAGAACCAAATGAAGTACGCTTTGGGCAATGGAAGATGCTTGGAGAAATACCGCTCTTAGTAATGTAAATATATGCGTACATCTTTGAGACTGAACTTCTCATCTGTATGTGTCTGTTTATCGGTTTCTTTTGTAGCTGATCCCTCATGTACCAGTAAAGTTCTAAGCCATCATCGTCATAGCTGTAATGGCGTCCTACCTTTATTGTAGCTCATCCCTCACGTGATCAACGGGCGCACCGTGCTGCCGCGCCATCTTCCTGCTAGTTTAAAATACAGTAGGTAAAATTGAGGTGCCTCTTCTTTAATTAGTAACGAGACAAAGCATTTATTACATGGCATTATGGAAATTAAATGAAAACAACAAGTTAATTTTTTAACATGTGTGAAACATGGATATTGCAAACCTACACGAAATTCTGAACATTTTACATATATAAAACATTTCCATCTGATACATGGTTAAATATTTATTAGCATTTGAAAATAATGGCTTTTTCTAAAATTATGCATGTCCTGGTGAATGTTAAATTTGTCAGTCGAAAAAAAACAACATGGGCCGTACAAAAAGGTTGAGTCTGGGACTGGAACTCCAGATTAAATTTGTCACACGAAAAAAACAACATGGGCCATACAAAAAGGTTGAGTCTGGGACTGGAACTCCAGATCCCGTGGTTTGATGGATTCATGCTAAGTAACTGAGCTAGACATGTCATCATGGCAAAGGAACCGTTGCGGGCGAAGTGTAGCGTGTGTGCAAAATTTAAAATACAGTAGGTAAAATTGAGGTGCCTCTTTGTTAATTAGTAACGAGACAAAGCATTTATTACATGGCATTATGCAAATTAAATGAAAACAGCAAGTTAATTTTTTAACATGTGTGAAACATGGATATTGCAAACCTACACGAAATTCTGAACATTTTACATATATAAAATATTTCCATCTGATACATGGTTAAATATTTATTAGCATTTGAAAATAATGGCTTTTTTGAAAATTATGTCAGACGAAAAAAACAACATGGGCATACAAAAAGGTTGAGTCTGGGACTGGAACTCCAGATCCCGTGGTTTGATGGATTGATGCTAAGAAACTGAGCTAGACATGTCATCATGGCAAAGGAATAGTTGCGGGCGAAGTGTTGCCTACGACTCGAACCTAGGATCACCTGGATGCAAATCTATACACTAACTAGCCTGGCTATGAAGGAATTGTGCTAAAGCAATGGACTTTAGCTAAGTGATCTAACACATCCACAAATCCAAAGAAGCTGAAAACAGCAACAGAGTTACCTATTTGTACCTAACTAAAACGTGGAGAAACAAGGGAGGGCCTTGTGTTCAAGCGATGGCGTGAAGCAAATAACTACAACAGGCATCTCTAGTGACGCGAGGTAGTGAAGAAAGGCGTGGAAAGGTAGATTGTAGCTTGGGGAGTCCATTCCCAGCGACAAGAACTCGATTCGGTGGTGGGGACAACGGATGCATGAGCTGCGAACTCCCATGGTGCTTCTCCTGCTGGTCACGAGAGAGAGATAGAGAGCTGAGAAGGAGGATAGAAAGGGAGGATAAAGGAGAAAGGTGGTACAGGGTTGGCCTGGCTTCTCTGATAGTGGGGCTCGCAGGGATGGCTATAGGTTGCCGTACGAACGCGGGGGCGCGAGTGCAGGGGAGGCACGCAGGGTGCTCGTCCAACTGGTGGGAGGGAGGAGGAGCTCGAGCCAGAGGAGGACTTTGTCAGAATCAGGGCTAAGCAGACCCAAGCAAAGGTGGTGCACTCGCTCTACAACCGTGTTCAACCTCTCAACCTCACGGCGGCCCTATGGTAGCAGAAGCTAGGGAGACGAACTAAAACACACGATAATTACCCAGGTTCGAGCCATCTCACGGTGTAAAACCCTACTGCTTCTTATGGTGAGATTGCTTGAGGTGGAAGACAAGTACAAAGGTAGGTTTTGCCCTAGCCCGGGGTGAGGTTGGATCCCCTTCTATGGAGGCCATGCCTCTCCTACATACTTGTCTTGGTCCTCTTCCCCCCAAGAACATTGACGGGAAGGGTTGCCACAATAGTCATTTTTGAAAGGGGACATGACTACAGACCGCCCTGACAAAGGTGGTCTTCGCCAGCAAAAGCTTCTCTTCATGACGTGCTGGTGGGCTCGGGGATGACCTCCATCCTGTGGAGCCTCCATCTTTAGTCTCCTTGCACCAAACAGGAAACCTTCGAGAGTCGCTTCAGGAGCACACCAGCGGTCTCGGCTTACTTAACACCAAAGGGGAAACGAACTATAGAACAAGCTGAGACCCTACTGAATAACATCTTGATCAATGATAATGCTTGGACTATTTCCGAACCACCTCCTAAGCCAACTCCTAAGAAAAGAGGTATTCTATTCCTCAGTCCCGAAGATATGCAAGAAGCCAAGAAATCTATGCAAGAGAAAGGCATTAGATCTGAAGATGTCAAAAATCTACCACCTATCGAAGAGATCCATGGTATCGATAAACCGATACAAGTAGTAGAAGTGAATTCTCTGCGTAGGTTTGATGAGAGTGATATTCCTTTTGACTAACCTGCTAGCCTATGATTTGATGAATTTGACAACTTTGTTGCCAAACAACAGAGTTTCAATGATTATGTTAGCAGACACTTGGAACAAAGTACTCGTATACTTAGCCATTTAAGTGCTTGTGTAGACAGAAATGTCAATGATCTGAAGCTTCTGAGTAAACATGCTTCTATGATTACTACTCAGGTAGAACAAGTACTTAAAGCTGAGAATGACTTGCTCAATGAATTAAATGACAACTCTGTGAGAGTCATCACTAGAGGAGGCATAATGACTCAGGAACCTTTGTATCCTGAAGGCCATCCTAAGAGAATTGATCAAGATTCTCAAGGAATTAATGTTGATACACCCAGTCATCCTAAGGAGAAGAAGAAGGGTGATAGAAACCTACATGCCAGTTCACCAAATACTGTCACACCTGAAGAACCTGCGTCTGATGCAGAAACACACTTTGGTGATGAACATGAACCTGGTAACAATATGGACAGTGATGTTCATAATAATGCTCAACCTAGCAATGATGAGGATGTGGAGATTGAACCTACGGTTAATCCTGATAACCCACAAGCTAAGAGATACGATAAGAATGACTTCACTGCTAGGAAGCATGGTAAAGAAAGGGAGCCATGGGTTCAGAGATCTATGCCCTTTCCTCCTAAGCCATCCAAGAAAAAGGATGATGAGGATTTTGAGCACTTCGTTGAGATGATAAGACCCATCTTTCTGCAGATGCGGTTAACTGTTATGCTCAAAATGTCTCTGTATGCCAAGTACATGAAAGATATCGTGACTAATAATTGGAAGATACCAGATCTTGAGATCTCCACCATGCTTGCCAATTACACTTTCAAAGGTGGAACTCCTAAGAAACTTGGTGATCCCGGAGTGCCCACTATACCTTGTTCCATTAAAGGAAACTACGTAAGAACTTCCTTATGTGACCTTGGAGCCGGTGTTAGTGTTATGCCGCTCTCTCTTTATCGTAGACCTGAATTGGATAAGTTGACACCCACTGAAATATCTCTGCAAATGGCCGACAAATCAACTCTTTCCCTATCGGCATTTGCGAGGATGTGCCTGTTGTGGTTGCTAACACCACAATCTTAACAGACTTTGTTATCTTGGATATTCCTGAGGACAATGCCATGGTTGTCATCCTCGGAAGACCCTTTTTAAACACTGCAGGGGCTGTTATATATGGCAACAAAGGCAATGTCACTTTCCATGTCAACGGTAATGCGCACATAGTGCACTTTCCGAAGAAACGATATCAAGTACATTGCATCAATCTATCGAAAAGACTTCATTGATTCTTATCGGGAGCTTTGAATGCCCTATTCCTTGTGTCAAGATGAAGCATGATTTGCTTGTTGGGGAGATACATATCCCCATTGAGGTGACTTAGTGGCTATTCGAAAATTCTCCGTTCTCTCTTGCGATTCGAGAAGGTTTTGTAATGAGGACTTGATCAACCCCATTGACGGATTTCTTTCGATGACCATGAAATGGATGAATCAAAGAGTCACATACCTCTGTTTTGAGCTTTCATTTTCTGTTGCTTAGAAGAAAAATGATAGAATTAGTTTAGTTTTTCCTGTTTTCTGTTTTAGCGTGCAGGAGAAAAATACCTCGAAAATAAAAGTTCTCCAATGGTCCTGAAAATTTACTATGATTTTTTCTGGAATATTTGAAAATTACTGGGCCTGAGATCTGGCATAGGGGCCTGACCAGTGGGCCACAAGCCCTGCAACCACCGCCCCCAGGTGGCGGCTAGCAAGCTTGTGGGGCCCACAGGGACCCCCTCCACTCATTCTAGCTCCCACCCTCTTCTTCCACCTCCAGAAAAAATTGTTTCGCAGCTCAAACCCGTGTTCTTGCTCATTTGGCTGTGATTTTCGATCTCCTTGCTCAAAGCACCATTCTCCGAACCATTTTTGGGAAATTACTCCTTGGTAAGTGACTCCTCCATTGGTCCAATTAGTTTTTGCTCTAGTGCTTTATCCTTCGCGTATTCTTGCTAACTTGGTGACCTTGTTCTTGAGCTAGAATGATGATTTAGCTGGTCCCAAGTAGTTTTACCGCGTGATACGGTCTCTAGGCACTAGTAGGAGTAGTTGCTACAAGGTGTGGTTGGCCTTCATTCACTTTTCTCTTGAACTTCAAAAATTTCAGCAAAAGGAAATTATGTTCAGGAGGAAGTTTCATGGTGGTTCCTCAAGTAAGAAGGGTCCCCGTCTTTCTTTTCGGGAGCCCGAACCTTATCAACTAAGGGACGCACTGGTACAACCATGTGAATGGCCTTCCGATGAGTTCATGATCGAAGCAGGTTTCAAGGATGAGTTTGATACACTTGTCTGCAATGCCGGGTTACAAGAATTCCTCTTAGATAAATGTGAACAGTATGCTATGCTCACTGCCTCTTTCGTGCGTAGATTTAAATTTTCAGTTGGCCGTGACTCATCCATATTGTTTGATCTGTACGATAAATCCTACGCCATGGATTTGGAGGATTTCAATATGATTTGCAAGATACCCGATGGGGGTAGTATTAATGATCCTTCTAAATCTTCGGTCAGAGACTTTGTCTCTAGTATAACTGTTGGAGAAACCAGAGATATCACGCAAGCCACCATAGGAAGCATCCATTTCCCTGCCTTGCACTACTTTTCCCTTTTCATAGGTAGGTGCATTAACGGCAAGGGTGCACACTGTTATCTATGCACTTCCGACCTTAGTATCCTTAAGAGCGCAGCAACAGGTGATAGGAGCTTCAATATGGGAGCTATAATAGCAAGGAGGCTGAATAATAATGCCATTGAGGGGGATTTCTTTGGTGGAATTTATGCTACACGCTTAACAAATTTTCTTGGAGTATCCATCCGTTCAGAAGACCCTCCTCTCCATACAGCCTACCTTGATCATGTCGCTCTAACACGCTACCAGTTCCTTGAGAGAGATCATGGATCCCTCCTATACCGCTTGATATTTAACCGGCAGCGGGTTTTCCATATTACCCTTCCTGTTCCTGCTTTCTTTGACTTTTAGGTAAAACGAAGATACTACATAACCATAGGAGAGGCAGAGGAGTATGAGAGGGAGGCGACGGCTGCTCGACTTCGTGAGGCAGCTATTCATGCAGTGGCTGCAGCACTCCCGTATAACACCCATTATGATTTTGAGTTTCACCAGGACCATCCTTGGGAGTAGACCAAGCTAGGCCAAAAGCCTAAGCTTGGGGGAGTACGTGCTCTCCCCGATCTTACATTCATGCTTATGCTTTCACTTTGTTAGCCGGTGTTTACACTTTGCCACTGTATTATCCATGCTAGTTTATTTTCGTTTTCTTATTTTCTTGTTTTGTGTCCTTTTGAGAAAACCCAAAAAGATTTTCCTTTCTTCTTTTGCTTGTTGGGAGCTTTCCCATGTAAATAGTTTTCTTGTTCTTTGGGTCAAGGTAGAAGATATTGGTTACAATGTTGAGTGGTTCTTGCATGCGTACCTGTTTAGCTTTCAAAGAGCCATATTACTTTGTCTTCTCCTTTGTGTTTTCCTGCAGATTCAGCTTGGTCCAATGCACGAGCACTCTTATTATTGTTCACATCATTCGATCGTGTAAATGAAAGGCAATAATCATGATATATGATGAAGTGACTGAGACTGAAAAGCTGGTATGAACTCTATCTATGTTGTTTTTGTAAATATGACTAGCTTGTCATCCCAGATTCAGCTTTGTTGTGAGAGAACCATGTTTGCAATGACAACTTAGAGATCATAGTTTCTGATTCCATGCTTATTTAGCTAGGAGCTTATAATGGTTTGTCTTGAATGCCAACTTAGATTTTGAGATCACTATGATGTAGTATGATAGGATGGTATTCTCCTTTGAATGATTCAAGTGGCTTGACTTGGTGCATGTTCATGCATGTAGTTGAAACAAAATCAACATAGTCTCTATGATGTTCGTGTTCATGGTGATTTATATCTTGTTCATGCTTGCATTCAATGTTAGTCAAACTCATTGCATCTTGATGACTATTGTCGCTCTCTAGTTGGTCGCTTCCTAGTCTTTTGCTAGCCTTCACTTGTACTAAGCGGAATACTGCTTGTGCATCCACTTCCATAAAACCAAAAGTTTTTCCATGAGAGTCCACCATACCTACCTATTTGCGGTATCTACCTGCCATTCCAAGTAAATTTGCATGTGCCACTCTCTAAACCTTCAAGAAATAATCTGTTTTGCATGCCCGAACCGCTCATGTGGTGACAGGGGGGCTATTGGTATCTTCCAAGCTAGGAGTCTTATCCTCGACATGTGTTTATTCACTGTCATTCACGAGAAAGGGGCCGGTAATTGGAATGCCCAGTTCCATGCTTAAATCGAAAACATAATTGTAAAACAAGACTCCCCCCGGATTGATGTTAGTATGGACGGTACCCGAGGATTCGGCTAGCCGTGGAGTGTGATTGATTGGTGGTGGGGGAGTTAAAACTTTACTTTTCTGTTTGGGAACCGCCTATAGCTTGAGTAGCATGGAAGATATTGAGAACTCTTGGTCATTGCGTTGACAATGAAAGCATGCCACCCAAAATTATTATCTCTGTTTTCAAAGCTTGAGCTCGGGCACCTCTGCAAATCAATGCTTCCCTCTGCGAAGGGCCTGTCTATTTATTTTCCTGTTGAGTCATCCTCCTCTTATATAAGCACCAATTAGAGAGCACCTCTGTCATTTTTATGCTTTGCTTTTGATTGATATTCAGTATGACTATGACTGGATCTTCGTTGCCATGAATTACAATGTTTAGTCAGCCCTTGATCTTTGAAAGTGCTCTGCATTTATGTTTTGCGGTCTCAGAAAGAGCTAGCGAGATACCACCTATTCATATTGCTTCATGCTTGTTTTGATTGAAGTGTTGGTATTTGAAACTCATTATTATTTGCTCGTTAGGTGATTATGCCATTGATTTTAGTTTACCGTGGGACCTTTGTGTCACTTGCTTATGTGGTTAACTTGTGATCTTGCTGAAATTCTGGTTATGAGTTAGACATAGTTGCAACAACAAGATCAAACAGAGTTTGTCAAAGTTTTTCTTTCTCTCTCAGTTTGTCAACTGAGTTGCTTGAGGACAAGCAAGGTTTTAAGCTTGAGGGAGTTGATTTGTCTCCATCGTATCTACTTTTCCAAACTCTTTTGCCCTTGTTTTGGACTCTAATTTGTATGATTTGAATGGAACTAACCTGGACTAACGCTGTTTTCAGCAGAATTGCCTTGCTGTTGTTTTTGTGCAGAAATGAAAGTTCTCAGAACGTCCTGAAAATTTACGGAGAATATTTCCGGAAAATATGAAAAATACCTGCGCAAAGATCCACCGGAGGGGATGGGCTAGTGGGCCACAAGCCGTGTAGCCGCCACCCCCCTTGTGGCGGGTAGCAAGCTTGTGGGGCCCACGTGGCTCTGCCGCCCCCATTCTCAGCTCTATAAATTCACTTTCGTCCCAGAAAAAATCAAGAGAGAAGATTTCGTCGCGTTTGCGATACGGAGGCGCCGCCACATCCTGTTCTTCATCTGGAGGGTAGATCTGGAGTCCGTTTTGGGCTCCGGAGAGGGGAAATCATCGCCATCGTCATCATCAACCTTCTTCCCTCTCCAATTCCATGAAGCTCTTCGTCGTTCGTGAGTAATCTATTCGTAGGACCGCTAGGCAGTGATGAGTAGGATGAGATCTATCATGTAATCGAGTTAGTTTTGACGGGGATTGATCCCTAGTATCCACTATGTTCTGAGATTGATGTTGCTACTACTTTGCCATGCTTAATGCTTGTCACTAGGGCCCGAGTGCCATGATTTCAGATCTGAAATTATTATGTTGTCACCAATATATGTGTGTTTTAGATCCGACCTTGCAAGTTGTAGTTACCTACTATGTGTTTTGACCCGGCAACCCCGGAGTGACACTAACCGGAACCACTCCCGGTGAAGACCATAGTTTGAGGAGTTCATGTGTTCACCAAGTGCTAATGCATTGGTCCGGTTCTTTATTAAAAGGAGAACCTTAATATCATGTAGTTTCCTCTTGGACCCCGGTGCCAGGGGAGGGATGGACAATAGATGTTCAAGTTCTTTTCCGTAAGCACGTATGACGACACATGGAATGCATGCCTACATCAAATTGATGAACGTGAGCTAGCCACATATCTCTTCGTGTTATAACTGTTGCATGATGAATATCATCCAAACAAATCACCGACCCATAGCCTACGAGTTTGTCCTACTGCTGTTGTTACTTGTTTTGCTCTCCTGCTGTTACTTGCTCTGTTGTTACTTGCTAGTGTTGCTACTTTCTACTGTTGTTACTTGCTACTGTTGCTACTTGCTGCTGCTGTCACTACTGCTGTTCCTTGCCACTGTTGCTACTCGTTACACTGTTGCTACCTACTACTATTCTGATTCGCTCGACGTTGACGGGAAAAGACAATTTCCGTCAACGGGCAACTTCTGGCGCCATTCATACAATCGTTAGGAATAGTCTGCCGTCAACACATCGTTTCTGACACCGTTGTTGTCATATTACTTTTCTGCTGACACTTTGCTTGCTGATACTATCTTTCAGGTGTGGTTGAATCTGACACATTCAGCTGCTAATACTTGAGAGTATCCTCTCACCTCCTATTGGCGAAACAACAAATTTGGGTTGAATACTCTACCCTCAAAAACTGCCTCGATCCCACGCGCTGGTGGGTTATTGCAAGACAATTTATAATTTTTGAGCAATTGAGAACAACATTCGTCTAGCTATTGCTAGAGAGTGCTAGTCACCGAGCCCGGTTCGACGGTGGCGCCAGGCATGCGCCTTATGTCGGCGGGAAATAGGTGACGTTTCGGACCTTGAGGGGCAGGAGGACGACATGATGCGGGGCCTGCTCGGGCCCCTCACGTTCTGGGCCGAGCGGGCCGCCACTCGGAGGTGGCCCGCTGGTCCAGCCCCTGCCTCCGAAAGCGGGGTTCGAAGTGGAGCGTAGGGCTACAAGGCCCTCCTGGCGACAATGACGCGTCCGTCGACATGGTCTGCCCACGCGTAGTATCCCCCGTCCATTGGGCGGTGGTGGAGCAGTTCGCTCGCCATGAGCAGCGCTTCCTGCGCATTCACATCCCCCAAGTGAACACATGCCGAGGCAGAGGCCACAGGGGACACAGCAGGGCGACCTCCTTGAGGTGTTGGTGTCCACAGGAAGCCGTGATGCCCGCGCGCTGTGGGGGCAAAGACGGTGGTGGCCACAATGATGGCGGGCCGGTAATGGCCATCTGATGCCGAGCTCCCGGGGCACATGAAGTGAGCGTTAGCCATGGGGTCGGTGAAGGTGGAGCAAAACCATCGTGGAAGAGCGGCTGCGCAACCCTACCTGGCAAGCCAAATGTAGGAATCAGGCTTCGCAGAACCAAGGAAGTTCGAACACTCGGGTTTTCTCGCTCTCCAACCCTGTTCAACCTCTCAACCTCACGGCAGCCCTATGGTAGCGCGAGCTAGGGAGATGAACTGAAACACATGACAGTTACCACTACAACAAATAACATCGTTTATGACAAAAATAATGACAGTGGTTTTATTGGTCATAGATCTATGACTAAAATTTACAAAAAGGTCATGAGGTGTATAAGAGGGCCCAAACCGTTGAAATATTTTACCATCTCTATCAAGAAGGTCATAATCCCATTGCCCAAAATGGTCACTGGCATGTGTAGCTCTATTTATGCCCGCATTGTAGGTCCTCCAAGACAAAATTAAGAAGGTCATAGGCTTAAATAGAGGTGACTCTGCAGAAAACTCAACAATTTTGCGTACGTGTCTTGTATAGGTGTCGACAAGGCCACAAATGGAAAATGAATTTTATGTCCAAAGAAAACGAAAAGTCCCTTTAGCAACATTGTTTGCCATTCCAAGATGCACCCTTGTGCAAAATTGTTTGACCGATTTCCTTCCGATTCCATCTGATTTCCTTCTGATTCGGTAGAAAACCGTTTAAATGGAAAAAATAGAATAAGTTGGTTATCGTCCATTAACTGTGGTATTCTTGAGTGAAACATTTAGTGATGTCGTTTGGGAAAATATTTTAGGTACATGTTTCACAAACCCCTTCTATTTTTTGCACTTAGAAATTATTTTAGATATCACCTTTCTCTAACCAATCAGGACACAAAATCCCTCTCCCCCGGATTACACCACTACAGACCATCTGATTCGTTCACGCGATATGTATCCAACGTTTCTCACCCACCTATCCTTCGTGTGATAAAGACATGTAGATTGGTCTCCTAGTGACACATGAATCCGCAGTACTACGAGATACGTTTGAATCGAAAAAGGTTCCAGAGGTCGTATGCTACACATAAATATCCTTTCCCAAAATTAATATCTACTTGCCGTTCACGTACATGTGCATGAAGATTTTTTTATTTTAAGATTAAATGTGCATAAACAAACTTGGTATGCATTTGTCTATGTACATGTTAAATCTCGAACCAATCAAGACGCAGAAAACTCATCCCACGGATCACCCCTTGTAGCCAATCTGAGCCGTCCACGTCTTACCGATCTGACGTCTCTCATTCACCTCTCTTGGAATAATTGAAATGGGAAAAAAGAGAGAGCCCCCTTCTTCCCCGTGATCTCTCTGTGTCTCTCTCTCCCCTCCCGCGACTCCTCTGCGGCCGTCATCTCTGCCACTCGATTCCGGTGAGTTGAGGCGGCTCTCGCCGGAGAGTAGCTCTTTACTCCTTGGGCTCTCGTTGCTCCTCTCTTTACTCCCCTCCTGTCATATGCATCTCCCGCGCCCTCTAGTGCTCGCCCGCAACACTAACCCATGGCTAGGGTTTCGGCGGCCACCCCTAGGTTCGTCGGGATCTGCCACATCCGCACGCCGCCTGCTCGACGTAATCTCCATGCATGTCGCTGGAGTGCGGGCTGCCGCTGCTGGAGTGCGTCTACTGCCTGGGGTGTGTTGTGGGCGTGGAAGCGGTGCGTCCACCTGGCTACCACAACAACGCCACCGACTTCGCGCCGGTCCGCCGGATGTGCCGCCTCATGATGGCCAACTACGAGCCCGACCTCGCCGCCCCGCTACTCGACCCCTCCAACGTCGTGCACCGCCGCACCTACACCAACGTCGGGGGCCGGGTCACGCCCTACCTGCTCTACCTCGACCTCGGTCGTTCCGGGGCCTCAACCTCGGCCGCTTGTTCTTGGCGTCTAGCTTGTGCTTATGGGTAAACTTCGCGATCATCATGTGATTGGCATTGAGTCCTCATTCCACCATCCCTTGGCACTTGAAGACTTGTTGCTCCATTGCTTTGAGCCTTGTCTCCATGCTTCCGGTTTTCTTTGGCCCCTCAACATCACGGATGTGCAACACCCGCTCATGCATCTCAATGGTTTGAGGGCGTTGCAGCACCTCCGCAAGGTAGGGTTGATGACCTTCTCGAAGAACTTGTCCTTCAAAGCGCTTGAAGACGTCTTGTTGATCTAAATCTGCTGCAGAAACAGGTCAAAACGAAAACAGGAGATATTGTCGTGAGACGAAGGTCAAAACTTTCGGGATATTATATAACGAATTTTTACCGACCCGGAGGAGTATTCCACAAGAAAACAGAGTCCAGAGGTTACACAGGGTGGCCATAAGCCTGTCAGGTGCGCCCCATGGCTTGTCGCCTCCTCGTGCACTTTTCCGTCTGCTTTGAATTTTCCTAATGTTTTAAATGTTCTAACACTGATAAAAATTTCCATTGGAAAAGTTTTGGAGTCGGTTTGTTTACTGTAACACATACCTATTACTTTTCAGAGTCTGAAACATTCTTATAGGCCTCCCTAATGTACTCTTCCGGAGTTACGGTATTGGCAATATTCGTTTCAACATTTATGGGAGTACCTGAGATATAATGTTTGATTCTTTGCCCATTTACCACCTTCGGATATGTGCCTTCGGCGTTATTGATCTTGATAGCACCGGAACGATATACTTCCTCGATAATGTAAGGCCCTTCCTATTTAGAGAGAAGTTTTCCCGCAAAAAATCTTTTAACGAGACTTGTATAGCAAGACATGATCACCTATATTGAATTCATGCTTTTGTATCCTTCTATCATGCCATCTCTTAACCTTTTTAAACAATTTAGCATTCTCATAGGCTTCTCACGAGCAAGTTTGAAATGATAGTTAAGCTCTTTAATTGCCCAATAAGCTTCATGTTCTAGCCCTAGAGGAAAGTGACATGCTTTATGATAAATGGTTTGAGCAAGGTAATAACTGCAAGCACTGAAAGTAGCGGTAACAAGTGATGGTGTAGAGAGGTGAAATGTAGCAAGTGAAAAGTAACAAGTAACAAGAGTAGCAACGGTGCAGAAACGTGGCCCAATCCCTTTTGTACCAAGGGACAAGCCTGAACAAAGTCTTATAGGAAGTAAAACGCTCCCGAGGACACACGGGAATTTCTGTCATGCTAGTTTCATCATGTTCATATGATTCGCGTTCGCTACTTTGATAGTTTGATATGTGGGTGGACCGGCGCTTGGGTACTGCCCTTACTTGGACAAGCATCCCACTTATGATTAACCCCTCTCGCAAGCATCCGCAACTATGAAAGAAGAATTAAGACAACGCCTAACCATACCATTAAACTAGTGGATCCAAATCAGCCCCTTACGAAGCAACGCATAGACTGGGGTTTAAGCTTCTATCACTCTAGCAACCCATCATCTACTTACTACTCCCCAATGCCTTACTCTAGGCCCAAATATGGTGAAGTGTTATGTAGTCAACGTTCACATAACACCACTATAGGAAAAGACAACATACAACATATCAAAATACCGAACGAATACCAAATTCACATGACTATTAATAGAAAGACTTATCCCATGTCCTCAGGAACAAAAGTAACTACTCACACAGCATAATCACAATCATGATCATATGTGTAATGAGTAGCATCAAGGAAATGAACATAAACTCTTCCACCAAGTAATCCAACTAGCATCAACTACAAAGAGTAATCAACACTACTAGCAACATTACAAGTACCAATCGTAGTCGCGAGACGGAGATTGGTTACAAGAGATGAACTAGGGTTTGGAGATGAGATGGTGCTGATGAAGATGTTGATGGTGACGAGTCCCCTCCGATGAGAGGAGTGTTGGTGATGACGATGGCGACGATTTCCCCCTCAGGGAGGGAAGTTTTCCCGGCAGGATCGTCCTGCCGGAGCTCTAAATTGGTTCTGCTCAAGTTCCGCCTCGTGGCGGCGGAGAATCCACGAAAAAGCTCCGCCCTGATTTTTTCCCGGACGAAACCCTTCATATAGCAGAAGAGGGGGGCCAGTGGGCCACCAAGGTGCCCACAAGCCCTGTTCCCGTGGCCAAGGGGGTAGGTCGCGGCCACCAGGCTTGTGGGCCCCTCGCAGCTCCCCTCTGGCACTTCTTTTGCCCAATATTTTTTATATATTCCCAAAAAATTTCACGTTGATTTTCAGGGCATTTGGAGTTGTGCAGAATAGAGGACTCAGACTTGCTCCTTTTCCAGTCCAGAATTCCAGCTGCCGGTATTCTCCCTCTTCAAATAAACCTTGCAAAAGAAGAGAGAAAAGGCATAAGTATGGTACCACAAAGTATAATAACAGTCCATAAAGCGATAAATATCAACATGGAAGCATGATGCAAAATGGACGTATCAACTCCCCCAAGCTTAGACCTTGCTTGTCCTCAAGAAAAAACCAAGATCCATAAACATGTCCACATGTTTAGGGATGAAGGTGTCGATAAAACATAATACGGACATGAGGGCATCATGATCACACATAGAATAGCAATACATCATAAAGATTCTTATGGGAAAGTAACAATTCCATCACAAAGCAAAGCATGAAACAAAAACCTTACTGAGAAGTATCCAACAACAGTCCATGGTCATTGAAGCAATTGCAATTTATCATAACATCAGAAAGAGTCAAATAAGAGCTTGTAAAGCAAATCCACATACTCAATCATGTCTTTTGTTTTCCACAATTGTTGCAACTCACGTGGTACTCATGGTATCAAAGTTTCAGTTGGACACAAAGAAAGATAGGGGCTTATAATTTTGCCTCCCAACCATTTACCTCAAGGGTAAAGTCAACAATAATTAAGCATAAGTATTCATCTCCAAGTTGATATATGAATATAGATCTTTCCCTAGCATATGCCGTTCACCAAGATAAAGGCGAAAAAAGGAATTGGTGAAGATCACCATGAATCTTTCAACGGCAAAAGTAAAGGTACAAGATAGGCCCTTCACAGAGGGAAGCAGAGGTTGTCATGCGCTTTTGAGGTTTGGATGTGTGTCCTCTTAGTGCGGAGGAACTTCACTTTATATTGCCTCCTGTGATAAAGAACATTATTATGCAGTCTGTCGCTTTTATGTCTTCCTCATCACAAGTTCATATAAAGCTTATTTTCCACACACTAATAGATCATACATATTAGAGAGCAATTTTTATTGCTTGCACCGATGACAACTTACTTGAGGGATCTTATTCAATCCATAGGTAGGTATGGTGGACTCTCATGGCAAAACTGGGTTGAAGGTTTATGGATGCACAAGTAGTATCTCTACTTGGTGCGGGAGTTTTGGCTAATAAGAGGTGGAAGCAATCGTCACATGCTAAGGGGTCTCTAATCATATAAAATTGTTTGGAATCAAGCAAACACAATTCATTATGTTGTCTTCCTTGTCCAATATGTACTTCTAAGCATGTAATAGTTTGGTGAGTGCTCACGATTATGGAAAGTGTCTAAGATGATATATTTATATGTGCACCTCTCTTTCCTTATTACTTCTTATTAATTGCAACAATGACTGGGGTCTATGTTGGTCTATTCTCAACAAGTTTCAATCATCATACTTGTTATATGTGAAGCTATAACTTTCCATAAGATCATCTCATGATCTTTCATGCTATCGTTCCTTTCATACTTTTGATCATGGCACAAAACAAAGCCCTTGACTAAGATACTCTTTATTATATAGCTCGCAAGCACGAATACATCGAGGGAGACACAAGGCCAAAAACTCAAACCAAACACTAAAGACTTATTCCACTAAGAGAAGAAATAAAAACTGAAAAGGAAAGAACTAAAACAAAGGTAAAAGCAAAAGATATAATGGTGATACGATACCAGGGCAACTCCCCCAAGCTTGGCACAAGCCAAGGGAGTTGCCCATACCTATTCTTAGTTGTCTTCCTTTGGTGGTGATGGTGGTGGAGTCTTTGCAGAGGTCTTGAGATTGTTTAATTCCCAATGGAGCATGAAATTTTGCTCCCTCAGATCATCGTTTTCTTCTTCAAGCTTCAACACCCTATGGCATAATTCATGCTTACTCTCCTACAGGAAACGAGAAGGCATAAACAAAGTCTTATGCTTCTTCCCGGAGTTGGGGAGGATTGTTTGCTCATTCCCCTTTGGTTCATGGTCCTCTTCCTCATCTGTGGTCCAACCATAAGGCTCTAAGTCCCCATAGACCTTGGGGTTAGCAAGGTAATCAGCCACATAGCTCTCCCCCTCTGAATCCTGAGAAGACATCTTGACCTAGATCTGCGGCAGAAAACAGGCTCGAAACGAAAACAGAGGAAAACTGCATGATACGGAGATCAAAACCCTTGGGCGTATATATAATGATTTTTTCTGGACCAAAAGGAGTGCTCCGCAAGAAAACGGATTCCGAGAGGCACACGAGGTGCCCACAAGCCCTATCGCCGCAGCCAGGGGGGAGGCCGCGGCGACCATGCTTGTGGCCGCTTCATGCGCTCTCTGGACTGCTTTTTATTTTTCTATTTTCCATAAATACCAAAATGGAGAAAATTTCCTACTGGAAAAGTTTTGCAGTCCAATTACTTACCGAAACATATACCTCTTCGTTTTCAGAGTCTGAAACAGGCTGATAAACATCCCTTATGTACTCCTCTAAAGTTATGATATTGATTATATTGGTCTCAACATTTATGGGAGTACCAGAGTTATAATGCTTGATTCTTTGCCCATTTACCACTCTTGGAAAATTACCTTCAGTATTATTGATTTTGATGGCACCGGAACGATATACTTCCTCGATAACGTAGGGACCTTCCCATTTAGAGAGAAGCTTGCGTGCGAAGAATCTTAAGCGAGAATTGTATAGCAGGACATAATCACCTACATTGAACTCACGTTTTTGTATTCTTTTATATTGCCGTCTCTTAACCTTTTCCTTGAACAACTTGGCATTCTCATATGCCTGGGCCCTCCATTCATCTAATGAGCTGATATCAAACAACCACTTCTCACCGGCAAGTTCGAAATCGAAGTTGAGCTCTTTGATTGCCCAATAAGCTTTGTGTTCTAGCTCAAGAGGTAAATGACATGCCTTACCGTAAACCATTTTATACGGTGACATGCCCATGGGATTCTTATAAGCAGTCCTATAAGCCCATAGTGCATCGTCAAGTTTGCTAGACCAATTCTTTCGAGATCTATTGACAGTCTTTTGTAAGATCAATTTGATCTCCCTATTACTCAACACCACTGACCACTAGACGGAGGATGATAAGGAGAAGCAACTCTATGGTTGACATCATAAATAGCGAGCATCTTGCGGAAAACACCATGAATGAAGTGTGAACCGCCATCAGTCATCAGATATCTAGGGACTCCAAATCTTGGGAAGATGACTTCTTTAAGCATCTTAATAGATGTGTGGTGATTAGAATTTCTAGTGTGGATAACTTATACCCACTTAGTGACGTAATCCACAGCAACTAAGATGTGAGTGTACCCATTGTAACTCGGGAAGGATCCCATATAATCAAACCCCAGACATCAAATGGTTCAATGACAAGTGAATAGTTCATAGGCATTTCCTAACACTTACTGATGTTCCCTATTCTTTGGCATTCGTCACAAGACAAGACAAACTTACGGGAATCCTTGAAGAGAGTGGGCCAATAGAAACCTGATTGCAATACCTTATGAGCAGTTCTATCTCCAGCATGGTGTCCTCCGTAGGCTTCGGAATGACACTTCTACAGGATCTGTCCCTGTTCATGTTCAGGTACACAACGTCTAATAACACCATCTACTCCTTCCTTATAAAGGTGAGGATCATCCCAAAAGTAGTGTCTCAAATCAAAGAAGAATTTCTTCTTTTGCTGGTAGGTGAAACTGGGTGGTATGTATTTGGCTACGATATAGTTTGCGTAATCAGCATACCACGGTGCACTATGTGAAGTGCGGATGACATTCAATTGCTCATCAGGAAAGCTATCATCAATAGGTCATGGGTCATCAAGGACATTCTCTAGCCCGGACAAGTTATCGGCTACAGGGTTATCAGCACCCTTTCGGTCAACAACGTGCAAATAAAATTCCTGTAGCAGGAGAACCCATCTTATTAGCCTAGGCTTAGCGTCCTTCTTCTCCATAAGTTACTTAATAGCAGCGTGATCAGAGTGAATAGTGACTTTGGAATCAACTATATAAGATCTGAACTTGTCACATACAAACACGACTGCTAAAAACTCCTTCTCCGTAGTATCATAGTTTCTCTAGGCACTGTCTAGAGTTTTACTAGCATAGTGAATAATATTCAACTTCTTGTCAATTCTTTTTCCTAGAATGGCACCAACAGCATAATCACTAGAGTCGCACATGATTTCAAAGGGCTAGTTCCAATCAGGTGGTTGAATAATAGGTGCGGTTATCAAGGCCCTCTTAAGTATTTCGAAAGCTTCCTGACAATCCTCATCAAAAACAAAAGGAACATCCTTCTGCAAGAGGTTGGTAAGAGGCCTAGAAATCTTAGAGAAGTCTTTAATGAACCTTCTATAGAAACTAGCATGACCTAGGAAACTTCGTATACCTCTGATATCTGTGGGGCAAGGCATTTTCTCAATTGCATCAACCTTAGCCTTATCAACTTCAATGCCTTTCTCAGAGATTTTGTGTCCTAAGACGATGCGTTCATTAACCATGAAGTGGCACTTCTCCCAGTTCAAGACGAGGTTGGTATCTTTGCATATCTGTAAAACTCGATCAAGGTTACTGAGGAAATCGTCAAAGGAAGAACCGTAAAAGGAGAAATCATCCATGAAAACCTCAACAATCTTTTCACAAAATTCAGAGAATATTGCCATCATACATCTTTGAAAGGTGGCAGGGGCATTGCATAAGCCAAAAGGCATACGTCTATAAGCAAAGGTACCGAAGGGGCAGGTGAAAGTGGTTTTCTCCCGATCAGATTGTGCAACTGGTATTTGCGAGAAACATGAATAACCGTCTAGAAAGCAGAAGTGTGTGTGTTTAGATAGCCTTTCTAGCATTTGGTCGATAAACGGCAAAGGAAAATGGTCTTTCCTGGTTTCAGTTTCCAGAAGTCTATCACCATCCTTTAGCCAGTAATAATCCTGTGTGGGATTAGTTCATTCTTATCATTAGGAACGACGGTGATACCTCCCTTCTTAGGTATGCAATGTACTGGACTTACCCAATCACTATGAGCAACAGGATAAATGATTCCTGCTTCCAGAAGCTTTAATATTTCTTTTCTCACGACCTCTTTCATCCTAGGATTTAATCTCCGTTGATGATCAGCCACTGGCTTAGAATCAGGATCGGTTTTAATCTTGTGCTGACATAGAGTGGGACTAATACCCTTAAGATCATCAAGAGTATATCCAATAGCAGCATGGTGCTTCCTCAAAGTTTTTAATAACTTCTTCTCTTCATGATTCGAGAGGTGAGCACTAATAATAACCGGATATATCTCCTTCTCATCAAGATAGGCATACTTAAGAGTATCTGGTAACTGTTTTAGCTCGAACACAAGATCACACTTTGGTGGGGGAGGATCCGCAAGCAGTTCAATAGGCAGATTATTCTTAAGAATAGGATATTGTTCTAAAAAAATTTTATCTATCTCATCTCTTTCATCCATATGCATATCATTTTCATGCTCAAGCAGATATTTCTCTAAAGGATCCGTAGGAGGCACGGCAATAGAGGCAAGAGCAATGATTTCATCCCTACCAGACGACTCTTTTTCATGGGGTTGTCTTCCAAACTTGCAGAAGTTAAATTCATGAGTCACACCCTCGAAACTAACAGTGACATCCTGTTTAATGCAATCAATATGAGCATTGACAGTGTTGAGAAAGGGTCTACCAAATATGATGGGACAAAAGCTATCTTGTGCAGTAGCAAGGACGAGGAAATCAGTAGGATACTTCGTCTTACCACACAGGACTTCTACATCTATCACAATTGTACCAAGGGACAAGCCTAAACAAAGTCTTATAGGAAGTAAAACGCTCCCGAGGACACACGAGAATTTCTGTCATGCTAGTTTCATCATGTTCATATGATTCGCATTCGTTACATTGATAGTTTGATATGTGGGTCGATCGGCAATTGGGTATTGCCCTTACTTGGACAAGCATCCCACTTATGATTAACCCCTCTCGCAGGCATCCGCAACTATGAAAGAAGAATTAAGACAACGTCTAACCATAGCATTAAACTAGTGGATCCAAATCAGCCCCTTACGAAGCAACGCATAGACTGGGGTTTAAGCTTCTGTCACTCTAGCAACCCATCATCTACTTACTACTCCCCAATGCCTTCCTCTAGGCCCAAATATGGTGAAGTGTTATGTAGTCGACGTTCACATAACACCACTAGTGGAAAAGACAACATACAACATATGAAATACCGAGCGAATACCAAATTCACATGACTATTAATACAAAGACTTATCCCATGTCCTCAGGAACAAAAGTAACTACTCACAAAGCATAATCATAATCATGATCAGAGGTGTAATGAGTAGCATCAAGGATCTGAACATAAACTCTTCCACCAAGTAATCCAACTAGCATCAACTACAAAGAGTAATCAACACTACTAGCAACCTTACAAGTACCAATCAGAGTCGCAAGACGGAGATTTGTTACAAGAGATGAACTAGGGTTTGGAGATGAGATGGTGCTGATGAAGATGTTGATGGTGGCGAGTTCCCTCCGATGAGAGGTGTGTTGGTGATGACGATGGCGACGATTTCCCCCTCCGGGAGGGAAGTTTCCTCGACAGGATCGTCCTGCTGGAGGTCTAGATTGGTTCTGCTCAAGTTCCGACTCGTGGCGGCGGAGAATCCATGAAAAAGCTCCGCCCTGATTTTTTCCCGGACGAAACCCTTCATATAGCAGAAGAGGGGGCCAGTGGGCACCAGGGTGCCCACAAGCCCTGTTGCCGTGACCAGGGGGTAGGCCGCGGCCACCAGGCTTGTGGGCCCGTGGCAGCTCCCCTCTGGCACTTCTTTCGCCCAATATTTTTTATATATTCCCAAAAAATTCCACGTTGATTTTCACGGAATTTGGAGTTGTGCAGAATAGAGGACTCAGACTTGCTCCTTTTCTAGTCCAGAATTCCAGCTGCCGGTATTCTCCCTCTTCAAATAAACCTTGCAAAATAGGAGAGAAAAGGCATAAGTATGGTACCATGATACGCCTCAAACGTATCTATAACTTTTGATGGTTTCATGCTGTTATCTTGTCATCTTTGGATGTTTTATGTCCTTTTATATCATTTTGGGGAGTAACTTATTAATTCAGTGCCAAGTGCCAGTTCATGTTTTTTCTGTGTTTTTGGCTCGTTTCAGATCTGATTTTGGAACGGAGTCCAAACGGAATAAAATCCCCGAAATGATTTTTTCCCGAACGGAAGAAGATCAGGGGGCTTGAGGGCCAAGCCAGGAGGGCTACAGGGGGGCCACAAGCCCCCCATCCACCACCAGGGGCTGGTGGTGGGCAGGCTTGTGTCCTCCCTGGAGCCCCCTGACCTAGATCCTTTGCCTATATATTCCCTAAAATACAGAAAAAAATCTAGGGGATCCACGAAAATACTTTTCCGCCGCCGCAAGCTTCCGTTTCCGCGAGATCTCATCTGGAGACCCTTCCCGGTGCCCTGCCGGAGGGGACTTTGGAGTTGGAGGGTTCTACATCAACATCATCGCCCCTCCAATGACTCGTGAGTAGTTCAATTCAGACCTACGGGTCCGTAGTTAGTAGCTAGATGGCTTCTTCTCTCTCTTGGATCTTCAATACAATGTTCTCCATGATCTTCATGGAGATCTATCCGATGTAATCCTCTTTGGCGGTGTGTTTGTCGAGATCCGATGAATTGTGGATTTTTGATCAGATTATCTATGATATATATTTGTGTCTTTGCTGATTTCTTATATGCATGATTTGATATCCTTGTAAGTCTCTCCAAGTCTTGGGTTTTGTCTGGCCAACTAGATCTATGATTCTTGTAATGGGAGAAGTGCTTTGTTTTGGGTTCTTACCGTGTGGTGACCTTTCCCAGTGACAGTAGGGCCAGCAAGGCACACATCGTGTAGTAGCCATCAAGGGTAACAAGGTGGGCTCTGTCGTAGATATGAGATTTTCCATCTACATCATGTCATCTTGCTTAAGGCGTTACTCTGTTCTTTTGGACTTAATACACTAGATGCATGCTTCATAGCGGTCGACGTGTGGAGTAATAGTAGTAGATGCAGAAAGTATCGGTCTACTTGTTTTGTACGTGATGCCTATAGATATAATCATTGCCATAGATGATGTGACGACTTTGCGCGGTTCTATCAATTGCTCGACAGTAATTTGTTCACCCACCATCTACTTGCTTTCATGAGAGAAGCCACTAGTAAACACTAGGCACTACTGAAATTCAGAAATTTGCCGTCCGCCAAGGCGGACGGCAAAGGGGGCTACCACGGACGGCAAAGGATTTGCCGTCGGTCAGCAGACGGCAAAGTAGACGGTAAAAAAAAATCCGGTGAAGAGGCTCTTTGCCGTCTGCTTTCGCAAAGCGGACGGCAAAGAATCTTTGCCATGAGGGGGCGGACGGCAAAATAAGTGGGACGGCATATATTGCAACGTCCCCGTTAAGTGTTAACGGAGGCCTCCCCCCTTTGCCGTCTGCCTTCGCCCCCTTTGCCATGTGGTGGCAGACGGCAAAGAGGGGAGAGAGGGGGGGCAGATTCCCCCCTTTGCCGTCTGCCTCCCGACCTTTGCCATGTGGAGGCAGACGGCAAAGAGGGGAGAGAGGGGGGAAGATTCCCCCCTTTGCCGTCTGCCTCCCCCCCCTTTGCCATGTGGTGGCAGACGGCAAAGAGGGGAGAGAGGGGGGCAGATTCCCCCCTTTGCCGTCTGCCTCCCCCCCTTTGCCATGCGGGGGCAGACGGCAAAGAGGGGAACCAGCCCCTTTTTTATTTGTTTTTTGTTATATCCAGCATTTTTAACAATAATCAGGATATATATATATTTGACATAAATAAATATCTTTCCGTACTCATAACTATATTAAAATAACTCTCATCCATAGTGCATACATATTATGGAAGTTACATCCGTACCAAACCATATATTACACTAGTTTCATCCACGTGCATACAAAGTTTCATATACTACAATAGTTTCAATACAACACATGGTACAAGAAATCGTCTTCAAGCATTCCATCAACCAAGCTTCCCATGAAGTGAAGGTAATCTGCAAAATGACAAATAAGAAAGTTAGAAAAATAATACTAGATGAAGTAGTGTATATATAGGTTATTTCGGAGAGAAATTAGCTAAGTATAGACCATTTAGGAGCTAACTAAGCTAATTATGTCATTTAGGTGGAACCCTAGCTAACTATAGGAGAAGAGAAAGAGAAGAAGAAGTAAAAGAAGGAGGAGGAGGAGGAAGAGGAGAAGAAGAAGAAAAAGGAGGAGGAGGAGGAGGAGGAGAAGGAGAAGGAAGAGGAGAAGGAGAAGAAGGGGAAGAAGGAGAAGAAGAAGGAGAAGGAGAAGGAGAAGGAGCGGGAGCTCCTTCTCCTTCTCCTTCTCCTTCTTCTCCTTCTTCTTCTTATCCTTTTGTCCCCTTCTTCTTCTCCTCCTCCCTCTCCTCCTTCTTCTTTTCCTTTTTCCTCTTCCTTGCTTTCATTTTCCTCTTTTTCTATTCTTGTCCCCTTATTCGGGCTAAATTGGCTAAGAATGCCTTTTTGGAGCTAATTATGTCATTTCGAGGATAATTAGCTAAGTATAGGTCATTTATTATTAAATAGGCCATTTTGGAGCTAACTAAGCTAATTATGTCATTTAGGTGGAACCCTAGCTAACTATAGGAGAAGAGAAAGAGAAGAAGAAATAAAAGAAGGAGGAGGAGGAGGAAGAGGAGAAGAAGAAGAAGAAGGAGGAGGAGGAGGAGGAGGAGAAGGAGAAGGAAGAGGAGAAGGAGAAGAAGGGGAAGAAGGAGAAGAAGAAGGAGAAGGAGAAGGAGAAGGAGCGGGAGCTCCTTCTCCTTCTTCTCCTTCTTCTTCTTATCCTTTTGTCCCCTTCTTCTTCTCCTCCTCCCTCTCCTCCTTCTTCTTCTCCTTTTTCCTCTTCCTTGCTTTCATT